>NW_026099572.1:50928625-51115312 GCF_025091365.1 Daktulosphaira vitifoliae
AAAAAAAAAAAAAAACACATCTTAGTAAAACCAATACCTTCTCAGCTTCGCATCGAAGCTAAAAATGCATGTAGAAAGTAGAACTTTTTCAACTTAACTTTTGAAAGTGGTTCCGGATGGTCTGACACTTTTATATATATCTTAAATTAAAGGTAATGTAATATACTTTATTATGGAAAAAAAAATTTGACCTCCGGTCATCGCGGTGAAAATAGATATCAAAGTTAATAAAAAATTACGATTTTTGTAAAATAATTTTTTTTTATATTTTTACCTTAATAATGCTATAACTTTTCGGAAAATAGTATAAATTGCTTTAGGTGGATTCGAACCTCGTACCCAACAGTGAAAGGCACAAGTGTTACCAATTCGGTAACCTGTTCGTCGTTTCGTTCCATGATTAGTTGTCAATATAAGTTATGTCAAATTTTAAAGTTACTTTTTCGACTTAAAAAAAGCAAAAAATTTTTAATAAGTTTAACATCTTCTGTCTTATGAACTTTATTCTATGTCAATTAAATTATATAATATTCATGAAAGTTAGTGTATTCCCCTAGTAAGATATTTTAAAATACATAACACAGAATTTTAACACAAAAATAGCATATTTTTGAATACGGTAGCCATTTGCGCATAGAAAATAAGTCGTCGGGACAAATTTTTTTTCATTTTATAGTACATGACATAAGCTTTAATTTTATATATGTTTAAAGGACGCAGTAATTCCGGAAAATGTTCACAAAGTTAAGTTGAAAAAGTTCTACTTTTTTTACGTATGTTTCAAGTTTTGAACGCACCCTGTAAAAAAGTAATTGTCCAATTTAAATTAAAAGTATGTTAAATGAAAGAAGTACTTATAATGTACTAAGAAAAAAAAATTTGTTCTTATAGTTACATTTTTCGAAAAGTTATAGCATTTTTAAGTTAAAAAAAATCTTAGTTAAGTGTTAAATTTTCAAAAAAATGAAATCAAATAAAAGGGAAATATCTAAGGTTTTAGTATAAAAAAAAATTATGTTGATTTGTTCATTTTTGAAAAAGTTGTAGCAATATAAATTTAATAATATAAAATATAAAATCGAGAATTTTTTCACGAAAATCGTACGTTTTTCTTTAAATTTGATGTCCGTTTTCACCACGAAGATAAGTCCAGAGGTCAAATTTTTTTTTTTTTAATTAAAGTATATTACATAAACCTTAATTTAAGATATATATAAAAGTTTCAGTCTTTCCAGAACATTTTCAAAAGTTAAGTTGAAAAAGTTCTACTTTCTACATGCATTTTTTAGATTTAAACCCTCCTTAAATATAGGGAAATGGTCTGATTTAAAAAAAAAGTATGTCAAATGAAAGAGGTATATATAAAGTATTTATTGTTAAAGAATAGAATTGATTCATGCATTTTTTAAAAAGTTATAGCATCATAATGTTAAAAAATGTAAAATATAATATCAAGAATTTTTTCACAAAAATAGCATATTTTTGCATACGGTAGTCATTTTCACCATGAAGACAAGTCCAGAGGTCAAATTTTTTTTTTTCAAATTAAAGTATATTACATTAGCTTTAATTTAAGGTATATATAAAATTGTCAGTCTTTCCGGAACATTTTCAAAAGTTAAGTTGAAAAAGTTCAACTTTCTATACGCATTTTAAAAGGTTTGCACCCCCCCTGTATAAAGGGAAATGGTCCGATTTTAAAAAAAAGTATGTCGAATGAAAGAAGTATATATAAAGTATTTATCATTAAAGAATAAAGTTGATTCATGCATTTTTTAAAAAGTTATAGCAACATAATGTTAAAAAATGTAAAATATAATATCAAGAATTTTTTCACAAAAATAGCATATTTTTGCATACGGTAGTCATTTTCACCATGAAGACAAGTCCAGAGGTCAAATTTTTTTTTTTAAATTTAAAGTATATTACATTATCTTTAATTTAATATATATATAAAAGTGTCAGTCTTTCCGGAACATTTTCAAAAGTTAAGTTGAAAAAGTTAATTTTTTGTAAAAAAGTTACCATTTTGAAACCCCTTCCTGTGGGCTGTTAAAGGGTCAAATGTTCACAAAAATATATAAAATGATAGGTAAATATCTAAGGTATCTATAAAAAAAAAATTATATTGATTCGATCATTTTTAAAAGAGTTATGGCAATTTTAAGTAAAAAAAAATGAAAAAATATCGAAAAATAGCGATTTTTAAATTTGTAATTTTTTGGGGTATTTCCCCCGTTTACGGAGAACGAGGGAATTTTTTTTCAATTTTTGAGGGTAATGTCTTCGACTAGATACGATTTGTAATCTTTTGACATATTGTTCATCAAAATCGGTCCAGCGAGAGCTGAGATTGAGCGTTCACAGACAAAAAAAAAAAAATAAAAAAATAAAAAAAAAACACATCATAGTAAAATTAATACCTTCTCAGCTTCGCATCGAAGCTAAAAATAAAATCGAGAATTTTCACACAATAATAGCATTTGGTAGCCATTTTCACTGTGAAGATAAAATAAAGTCCGAAATTTTTTTTTTTTCATAATAAAGTAAATTACATTAGCTTTAATTTAAGATATGTATAAAAGTGTCAGACTTTCCGGAACACTTTCAAAATTTAAGTTGAAAAAGTCAATTTTTTGTGAAAAAGCTGTCATTTTAAATCCTCCCCTATGGACAGGTAAAGGGTCAGATATGAAAAAAAAAATACCAAATGATAGGTAAATACATCATGCATCTATACAAAAAAAATTATATTGATTTGATAATTTTTAAAAAAGTTATGGCAATTTTAAGTAAAAAAAATTTAAAAATGTCAAAAATTAGCGATTTTTTAATTTTTAATTTTTTGGGGAATTTCCCCCGTTTACGGGAAACGAGGGAATTTTTTTGAAATTTTGAGGGTAATCTCTTTGGCTATATACGATTTGTGATCTTTTGACATATTTTTCATCAAAATCAGTCCAGCGAGAGCTGAGATTGAGCATTCATAGAAAAAAAAAAACACATCATATTAAAATTTATTTATTTTTCTAATTAATAGTTGCATAAATCAAATAGATTTTATACAGTACGCAATCAAAAAAATCGTGTCTTTAGAAAAAAGAAATTTACCACTTGTATTATTTGGTTAATAATATAATATTACTTTGAACTTAAAAATGAATAAATGGCTAAATAATTGTATTCTAATAACACCTGAACAGTTAAAAAAAATGGTTATTTTTTCTTATAGACTGTAATATATTCCTTTAAAAAATAGGTACGCATAGATATGCATTTATTGAAGAATTTATTCTTCATCTTTGGGGAAAAGTTAATTTTGTTAACTATTTAAGGGAACACTTCTATATTTTAAAATTAGACACATGACAGAAATATTCTCATTATTATTTTTTATTGTTTAAAAATCTTATAAGATGAATACACTTAGCTAGTATAATGATATAACATTATGCTACCTATCTGAAAATTTGTAGTAAATGTAAGCTAATTATTTCTAAAAAAAATAGCTCTATTTCTCTGAAATCAAAGAAATAAGATATTTACAGAAACATAAAATTTAAAATTAACATGAGAATAAAATTTAATAAGTATGTAAATTATTTATATAAAATTTTCTTTGATAAGCTAAATATAAGACTTATAAATTAACTTTTTAAATTTAATTACATACTTTACAATTAATAAAAAAACGATAAGATACTAGAAATATTATTATTTTTTTACTTCTAATCGTTTTAGTTTGTATTATTCTTTTGGTTATTCGGCAACACATTTTTTTTCATAAAAAATAATTTATTTGTCCAATTTTAACTGTATGCGGGTTGGGTTCGAAAAAATAATTTTATTTTGTATATATCTTAATTAACGGTGTAAGTTGTGGATATATTCAAGAACTGATTGAATATATGAGTTATTAATTTGTGAAATATGTTGCCGTTTTTTGAGCAGTGTGGGAATTTTATAACCTTTGACATTAATTGGGTAGTTCAGATCTTAAATACTTACTGTCTTTTATGAAAAATAACTAAGAAAAATTTTATGTAATTGTTTGGTCAGAGTAAATAATTTAAATTTAAATCTATTTTTTACAATCATTATGCTATGGAATTCCAATTGAAATCTCGGGTAACAACGAAAATATCCGATTTTTAAATATGGAGTTAAATACTAATGTTTTATTTCGATGCAAAAACAAGGGTAACGTACCTGCTAGACACCTAATATATCTTTGGATAGAGATTTAATTGACGAGGTAGCGGCGAGAATTAAAATATTTATATATATATATAATATTAGTAAACCTATATATTAATGATTAATTAAAATAATTGTAACACGTTATGTTTTTATGATATTCAGCAAAAAATAAAACGATTTAGATGAAGTGGGATTTTAATATTGTTGAGTTTTAAAATCTAGTTGACCTAATGTCATGGAGGTTTAAGTAATTCGGGCAAATGGATTCCGAAGGTCTAGGTGACTGTATTGTAAGACATGTCAAACGTTTTTTTTTCTGCTAAAATTTTTTTTTTAATTTTAAGCCATGTCTTATTATTTCTTCAAGATCTTCTTTTATAACTGTAGAAAATGAACATAAATAACGGATCACTTATTTACTTAAGTCATTTATAATATTAATATATTTTTGCTTAATTAATATAATTTTGTTTAATTATTTATTAAACTTAATTAAAATTATCAATACAATGCAAATTATTAAGGCCATAGGATTATAAGTTTACTGCAATGTTGATAATATTAAATTTAATTAAAAATATAATTTTATAAATTATTATCACAAATAAGTAAAGATTTTCAAATTAGTAAAATACATTATTGGAAAAAATGACAAGCATTTATTGTAAATTCATAGGAAATCCAAAAATTAAAATTCTATGTACGTGGTAATAGGTGCTAAAGTATAAAATGTAAATAAATGGATACGTGGTGTCTACAGGTGTTAGATGCCGTGCTTTCACATGAAACTCGAAACAGTTTTTTACACGTTATTACAACAAATTGTATTAAGCCACGATCATATTAAAATTTTGAAAATAATTAGGGTAAATGAAAAATTATAGCTATATGATATGTAATAATTTGACAAAATTAGAATAATATTTTCCACGTATGTAACAACGATGACATTAGACGAAAGACAAGGATAGAAAGAGAGAGAATAATTATGAACAATCGCTGTTGTACTGAACGGACCAATGATAGGCTACCACGAGCTAGGCTTCCTAAGATTTTGTTTACATCATCAAATTTTATCAGCTACCCGCACATTTCCTTTCGGCGTGTGTGTGTTAACGGTAACACTCAAGTTGAAGTACTCATTTCGTACCACCAATTTTCTTATTTAACCACAGTAACGTTAAAATTCGTGTCATTTTTACTTACCCGTCGTTAGATAGTGCAATATTAGGCACGATGATGATCTTGCATGCAATTTTTTGTTCCCTGTTTTTATTTGAACTTATAAATGCAGATGCCGGTGTTAAAGAAGAAGCCAAAGTGGAAACTGATGAAGAAGTTTTAGTACTGAATAAAAATAATTTTGATAATGTAATCTCATCGAATCAGTTTGTGCTTGTTGAGTTCTGTAAGTATAAAATAATCATTTAATTTCTGATTATTGTTTAAACTTTAAAGGTTAGAAATCCAACCCCTTCTTCATAATGGTTTCTAAGTAATTCTAATAATTATTGTAACTTATGATTTACAATAATAAAATATATTAACAATACTGGAATTTCTAATATTGGTAAAATATTTTTAAATAGGAATTAAATAATTTTCTTAATAGTAAAATATTGTGTTGATATGTAGCTATGTATAAATATATGTAGTACATTTATTAGTTTCATAATTTTTTTTGTGTCTAATAAATTAATAAATTAGTTTAATACAATATTACATTAGTAAAATTTTTTGATCAAAGCGTGCTATACAATTTAATTTATACACAAATTATTTAATGATTTTGTTGAATAATGATATAAATAAAATGTTTAAGTATAATACTATTTCCAGTGATGGTTAGGTTTTATGGGAAATATTAATAATCAAATTAACAATATTTAGTAATTCTTATGAATAGTTTAAAAATATTTATATTTTTAAACTACTCTATAATCTAAACATTAAAAGTAGAAAAGAAAATGGGAATTATAGAAATAATACAAAACTAAAAAAAAACTAACTTTTTGCAATCATTATTAGTTGTATTAATAATGTTATTAAAGTATTAATTACACAAAAATACTTAATGTATAATTTTTTAATATTCCATCGTTTCATAAAAATGTTAACTTTGGTCTAAAATAAAATTGGTGTCATCTTATCCCTTGAAAAATTTTATTCATCAATTCTGGTAAAAATAATTATAAAATTCTTTGTATATTTGAGTAGTTTAAATAAAAAGAATCTCATAAATAATCCATATCCATAGATAATTAGATAAATATTTCTAAAAGCCTGCACTGATGAAATGTGCTCAGTATGCCTGTATTATGCTATCAATCGAACCTAGGGTCTTTTTGAAATAAATATTTTTGTGAATATTGTTTTTTTATAAATTGAAAGCTCTATAGTTACATACCTACTCAATGTATTAAAATGTTAGTAACTTGATCAGTACTTGTTCTAAACTTGTTATTGACCAATAAAAGTTTTTGGTAAAGTAAATGCTAATAGTTATTTCAAAATTTTGAAAAAATAAAATGTATTATTTTTATTTATTATTAGTGATAAATAATAAAATATATACTTTAATCTGTCATCAAAGGAGGCAAAAACTTAAAAAAAAAAAGTTCAACAAATTGATAATTGAATCTAAAGTTTGCTGAAATATACCTGTTTAAATGGACACAATAAAATAGAAAAATTTATTATATAATTATTTTTATTTTGTTCATTATTATAATTAGTGTTTAATAATTATAACCAATATTTATTTATTTAGTAATTTAACTGAAAAATTAAATAAACAATTTAAATTTATACAAATTATAATTTTTCTTAACTGAAATATCTAAACTTAACTAAACTTAAACTACAATATCTTAATTGGTTATCATTTTGAAAATCAAAATTTTTTAACTTGTTACATAATATTAATATTCTATACTACTATACTCTACACTTAGAAAAAAATGTTTGACTTGAGGTTTAGTATTAAAAGTTTTATAATTCCATGTATTAATTCGTAGAACATGAAATGATATATTTTTTAACAGATCTGGGTTACCAACATAGCAATTTAAAATTTTATATACAGAGAATATGTCAATATAATTATGTTTAGATTTTAAAGCTACAATATTACCATATAATCTTGATACATTCAGCAGTCATGACAATTTTTTGTGCTATAATACTTAAAAACATTGAATTTTTTCAATTTTATCAACTTGACCTACTTTTGTAAGGTTTCAAATAATAGATCCAAATTTTAGACTAGAATGTACTTATGTATAATAAAGTGTCTTTAAATAATGTACCTGATTATATTATTTACAATTACATTAATAAATCCCAAATTTCTAAAAGCTTTAGCACATATTTTATTAATATGAGCACCAAAGAATAAATATTATAATAGTATTATATCTAAATCTTTTATGTTAAATACTTTTTCTAATGTATGATTATTCATGTATTCTTCAATTAAAGGATTATGTATTTTATCAAAGCCATATACTTACATTTATCACTACTAATTTTTTATCCATTATGATTAGACCAATAAAAAAATCGGTTCAAATTTTGAATAAATACTTGATCACCTTAATTCTTAATAATCATAAAGAGTTTAAGATCATCAGCAAATAATAAATATTTAAAGTTGATAAAAACTAAACTTAATAGGATTGAGTGTTTAACAAAATCAAACACTTTTTTTTAATTAGTATAGATTGTATCTACCTTAGATTCTTTACTAACATTATCAATCAAATATTTATAGTACAATACTAAAATGAAAGTTGGTTTCAATCAACTTATTTTTTTATAGAATCCGTGTTGTTCTCTAACAAGTATATTTTTAATCACTTTTGATAATCTATGTATATTCATTTTTCTAAAAGTTAAGGCTAGGTACTCAATTTAGAAACAGGGCGATAGTTAATTACTAAGGATCGTTCACCATTCTTCTATATTGGTGTCAAAAAAATGATATTTGAAGTTTTATGAAAAAAAATCTGAATCTAGTGACCAATTAAATAAAATAATTCAAAGAGTAGTGACAAATCCAAAGCAAAGACAGATTCAGTATCAGCCATAGAAAACTTATTGTCAATCATTAGGATACTATTATTACCAAAAGATAACTCAATACAATTTTTATGCCAATTTTTTGGTAATGAATATACCAAAAAAAATTAATCATTAGCTTTTTTGGAAAGATAACAATAAACGCAAAAAGTTCATTCTTTTTTGATTATTAATAAATTTTCAAATATAACGCATATTAAATTAAAAATAATTTTGGGTTTATTCTAAGTATTCTTTATAACAAATTTTAGTTTTTATTTTACAATGATCTCTAAATAAGAAAATATGGTGTAATCATTAATACTATTTGACTCCTTATACTTTTTGTAAGCAATTTTTTTCTCAAATAACTAAACATAGTACTAAATTAATCCATGCAGAATGTTGAATATTTTTGGAATTACGTTTTTGGCATGTATTTATTTAAAAAAAATTTTATTGCATTATAAAATGCTATTAAAGCACTGAATATCTTTCTGAGAAAATAATTTGTTCAATTAATAAACTCTTTTTAATTTTTATGTGGAATAAATCTTGCTCTACTGAATTAATAGGTACCACTTTTTGTTTTAAATCATTTTTTAATAGCAAAAATAATTACACCACCCACTTCTCTTGTCAAATTTTGTTTTAAGATTTCTATCAAAACAATGGATATTAAAATTGTCCAGTTCATTGTCAAAAATATCATTATGTAATCACGTTTTGATTAATGAAAAATGATCATAATATAAATCATTTATGTTTACTCGAAAAATTTTCATACTTTGTCCTGATACCTCTAATATTTTAGTATAAACCTTTAATGTTTTATGTATAATATGTTTATTACTGTTTTAAATATCAAATAAATATTCTTATTTAGATGCACCATGGTGTGGACATTGCAAAACATTGGCTCCTGAGTATGCAAGTGCTGCCAAAGAGTTGAAAGCCAGTGGATCCATTAAATTAGCAAAGGTAGATGCTACATTAGAAGAAAAATTAGCTGAACAGTTTGGAGTTCGTGGTTACCCAACATTGAAATTCTTTAAAAATGGCAATCCAATTGATTATACTGGTATATAAAAATAAAATATATATATATATATATAGTATACATATATCCTAGTTTATTTTATAAATTTATAATTTATAATAAATCTTGTCATCATTAATTTTTTAGGAGGAAGAACTAAAGATCTTATAATTCAATGGGTTACTAAGAAATCAGGAGCAGCAGCCAAAACTTTATCATCAGAAGAAGAACAAAAAGAATTTATTAGCAGCCAAGATGTTGTTGTTATTGGATACTTTGAAAATACTGAATCTGAAGCAGCAAAATTATTTAACGATATTGCTGATTCTATTGATGAACATCAATTTGGTTTTGTGTCTGATTACTCTAAATTCCCTAATCTTAAACATAAAGAAAAATTAGTTCTTTATAAAAATGTAAGTTGTTAAAAAAAAAAAAAATTTTAATGTAAATTGTTTTAAACTCTGAAATTATCTTTAGTTTGATGAAAAAGAAGTTGTGTTTGACCAAGATCTTAAGAATATTGAAGATGTGAAGAAATTCGTTTTTGTTCATTCCTTACCACCAGTAATTGAATTTAATCAAGAAACTGCTCAAAAAATATTTGGTGGTCAAATTAAGAGTCACTTATTAATCTTTATGTCCAAAAAAGAAGGCCATTTTGATAAATATATAGAAGATATTAAGCCTGTAGCTTCTGAATTTAGAGGAAAGGTTAGATTAATTATAATTTTAAATAGTTTTTTAATTTATTGATTACTTAATAAATTACTAAACTTTAAACTTGAAATATATTTGTGCTTAGATTGTATTCGTTTCTATCAATGCTGATGAAGAAGAACATGGAAGAATTTTAGAATTCTTTGGTATGAAGAAAAGTGAAGTTCCTAGCATGAGAGCTATAAAACTTGAAGATGACATGACAAAGTACAAACCAGAATCCCCAGAATTATCTAGTGATAATGTTAGGAAGTTTGTCTCAGATTTTGTAGCTGGAAAAGTTAAGGTATTTTACATTTTTTAATTATTGAATGGATAATCAATATTATCAATCTATTTTAGTAGTATTGTTACAATAAATTATATATTTTTTAAAATTAAAAAAAGGTTTTATATATATTTTAGCAACATCTTCTATCTGAGGACTTACCTGAAGATTGGAACAAAACACCAGTTTGGACATTGACTGCTTCAAACTTTGATGAAGTAGCCTTAGACAAATCTAAAAATGTTCTTGTAGAATTTTATGCTCCATGGTGTGGACACTGTAAACAACTTGTTCCAATTTATGAAAAAGTAAAATAATTATTAACAATTACTTTAAAGTAATTTTAAGTAAAATTACTTTATTTCCTAAAATTTATACCTTTTTATTAGATTGGTGAATACTTTGGTGAAAATGATGATATTGTGATTGCTAAGATGGATGCTACTCTAAATGAACTCGAACATACCAAAATTTCAAGTTTCCCTACTCTTACATTATATCCTAAAGGGGAAAATGTTGAAGTATGTATTTTTTCTTTAATCTTATCATTATAATTTTAGTTGAACATTACTTTACTTAAAATGTTATTTTTAAGTTTTGTTTATTTCATCCAATATTTTATAAATGTCTTCTAAATTCCACAAATTTTGAAGTAGAAATACTTTTACAAGATTTACATATTTATGGTTCATTAAAAAATATCTACTGTTTTCTAAAAAAATTTACTTCATTAATTGTTAAAAATGTTATTTTCTTTTTTTTTTTTATTGTTAAAAGGCTCTTCAATCCACTGTTTTCCTTAGTTTAATATTTTTAATATTAATTATTGTCTAGTAAAATTTTCATATATAAGTTGTAGCAACAACTTTTTAGTATACTTGTATGTTTAAGTGCACATTAGTTATTTTTTATATATATTATAAATAATATTTATTATTGTCAAATAAATCATTATTATAAGACATTAAACATTTAAAGCTCAACAATAGTTTAATTTGTTGATTACTTAATGGCTTTTACTGATGAAAATGAGGAGAAAAAATGGGTGTACAACCAATGTTACATCTTTAAATTTAGATTGTGTGTGAGTTGTTAATAACTATTTATCTACCAAAATTAATATTATTAAAATTATGCAAGTGCTGTATTTCCTGAAAACTTTAGATATGAGAATTTTTTTTTTTTTTTTTTAGAGGTAAAAATCTCATTTTTCCCACTACTCAAAACCCTTAATAACCCTTATTGTCCTGAAATTCTAAAAAAACTGTATATACTAGTAGGTAATGTAATTATTTAAGGTTAATATAGCTTTAGTATTCTACTACTATAGATGATTGGGTTGGATTGAGTTTTGAATAAATTAAATTGTTTAATATATAAAATAACTGATTGTATAAGACTCTTCTTAATATTTTTAATACTTTCTGGAAGAAATGTACAATATCTCTTAGTTAATTTTTGTACCTTTTATAAAATGTTTTTATTATAAATACAATATATTTAAATTACTTATTAAAGTATAAAATATTTTATATTGGCTAATTTTAATTAAAATGATAACTTTATTATTTTATTATAGGCTATTGAATACAAAGGAGAAAGAACACAAGATGCCATTATCAAGTTTATTGAGTCTGGTGGAAAACAAGAAAAATCAGCTTCATCGGTAATTGTATATTCAATTTTTTCCAATTTATCGAATTTAACTTCTAATTATTATTTTATTTTATTTTTAGAGTGAAGAAGATGATGATGATGATGATGATGATGATGATGATATTTTAGGCAAAAAAGATGAGTTGTAAGCAACAACGATATATAATAATATTTTTATTTTGTTGCTGAATATGATTTCAGTAACATGCTTTAAATATTTGGTTGATTTTGACCAATTAACTGGTATACATTTTCAGTTTTATGCTTATGTGTACATATTTCTATTTCATAAAAATTTCATTTATTGTTTAAAAAATAAAAATAATAATATTATCCCTCCATTTGTATACTTTTTCAAGACTGTCAAAAAAAGTAGTTTTTAAAAAATTAAAAATTAAATTTTTGTCCTAATTTGGTGAAGTTTATGTTTTTCAGTATAATTTTGATATCTAAATAAAATTCTTAAAACTTCGAAGTGATTTTTCTAAGTTAGTATATTGTTAATAATTTTTTTAAGTTAAAGTTACATAAGTTTATGTATAAAATTATGTTTTAAATTATTTAAAATTATATTATAACTTCCAAACGTAAATTAATATGAGATTTTTAGTTATAATTTTATGTGATTTAAAAATCGAAAAATTTAATTATAAATAATTCTCAACTGATAGTTATTCATAGGTTGTGAATTAATAATTACTATATATTATAACAAATTATTATTATTAATATTATTATTTTTATTAAATATTTTAATCTGTTTATAAAATTTGTTTACTACAATATTAATCTTATCTAAATAATAAATTTCTTGTTGTTCTATCATTAAAAAATACAATAGATCTGATTTTTTTGTAGAGACTTTAATTGTCCTTATTTTATTAATATTGTAACATGTAAATTATATATTGCTAGGACATCATATTATATAAATACATGCTTTTTAATATTATTAATTTTCATAAAATTGTATAAAATTGAAGAAAATGGCGTTTAATAATATGGGTACAATTGATTTCAATACTTGATATAGATAATAATATTATAGTAATGTTTTAACATCACAAAAAAATTGTTTTATGGTTTGTTAAAATGTTATTTTCATTTAATTTATAAATAAATTCTAATTTAATATTATGTTGAATATTGATTTTTTTTTGTTTTACAATTTGAATTTCTTAAACCTATGTATATAAAATTAAACCATTGAGACGTTGCAGAAATACAAACTTGAAAATTTCATTTTTTTTTAGTTAATTTAACTAGTAAGTTAAAAAGTTAATTTTAAAGCAAACTAATTAATTATTTACAGTATTATATATATATATAAAAAAAAAAAAACGAAGAAAACTTCTAACTAGTTGGACTTTTGATTATTAACATAAATTTAGTTGCAAGGGGGACATGAATATTATCTTGAGATGTATGTAATTAAGCTAGAGTTCTTTTCTTTTACAGAAAATTTTTTTAACCTATGAATATATTGAGATTTTCAAAACATATTCAAATAATATAATTTCATTTTTTTAAACTATTACTGAGAAACCAATTTTTTTTTAAAGCATGCATATTGAAAAATAAATAATTAGAAACAGCATGCATAGGCATAAAAGTTGTTGATTTATGTCCCCCGAAATTTTAAGAAAATTATATGTATTCTTATACAAAAAAATTTATGTGGGGAAAAATCAATTTAGCCTACTTATATTTTTTACTAAATTTATTCCTTTGATAGAATAGTTGGATTAATAGTTTTGTAGTTTATAATATATTTTGTTAACTTCCACTTAGGTTAAGAGAGTCGAATTCTCAATTTTTTACAGAAAATTGTAATTTTATATTTTTATACATAATGATTTAATTAGCCTACGAACGGAATCTGTTTTTTTATAGGCAGAACATAGTTCTAAATAATTTTTATGAGTTTTCTTTTTTTAGTCTAAATGTTTTAAATTAGACTAAACAAATTAAAATAGTAAAGAAGTGTAGATCTCAAAATTAGTAGTATTACTCGCGTGTGTATTATAAATCTTTTAATATGCATTTCAAAAAGTTTGATCAAATTAAAATTATTTTTTTGAAAATAAAAATTCATTCAATATTTTTTGAAGTAGTTATAACAGTTTGAAATATACGTAGTTATTGAAGATGCAATTAAATTCATACTTCATTAGTGAGTCAAACATTGCTAGACTATAATGTCTAGCACTGAGATGGTTTCATCAATCATTATTAAGAAATTTTGAAGTATCAAGTGGCATTTTTTTAAGGAAGTAGGCTAAAGATTTTTGTTTATCACATAATCTTACTAGCGCAAAAGTCATGTACTATAAATAGTTATAATTGGCTATTTGTTGGGGGGCTATAGCTCCCCTTAGTTACATCAGTGTTATTGATTTAAGCTGTGGGTGAAAATAAAGAAGCTATAAATGTATTATTTTTTACAAATATAATAATGAAACTAATTTGATTTATATTGTTACTTCGTATAGTTTAACTTGTATACATAAGTTATTACGGGTGATTGCGTGTCACATAGTGAAATAATAATAAATAAGTCTTGAATAATTTGAATGAATCAAAATCAAAGTTTCAAAATATATTTTAATTTATACTCAGGTTTCTGTGCTTTTTTGTGACAGGTATCCTGCTTAGTATTAACAAAATTATAGTTTTGTTGTAAGTAAGAGAGTACCTTCGATAGCTGGAAAGGTTAATGGTTCTTTTGCCCCTCTTTATTATTTTATCGTGCTCGGTCAATTTCGTGTACCTCCAATGTATTCATCAGATTACAGATTATGATTCACATGGCACTCGCGCCTTGTCTATTGAGTTGTGTGAGCGTGTGCACTTGTCCCCACTAATCGTTGTCGTATCGTGTGTTTCTCGCAATAGATGTTTACGCATAAAAGTGTGATAACAACTAAAATAAGACTTTGTTAAAAGATGTGATCCACCTTTTTAAAGTACTATGCCAAGGAATATCAAAAGATGGCTGTTTCAGTTACAGATACTATTGGCCTTGCTGGTGCTCATGTTATTCGTATTTTATCAACAGGTCGGCGGTTTGGTCGGTGGTAATGGAACTGTTTCTAATGGACAACATCAGGTAAATGATAAGATTAAATTTAACTTTATCTATTAGGTGTTTATATTTTTTTATTTTAAATTTGGATTTAGGTTCTTAAAGAAACAATTAATGCTGTTGAATTGTCTGAAAAAAAGAAAATAACCGACGATTCTTCTATTATACAACTGAATGATAGTGTTTTGAAAAATGTATTTATCTCAATTAAAACTACTGGAAGAAATCATTTAACTCGCTTGCCAGTAATAATAAAAACATGGTTTCAGCTAGCACAAGACCAGGTATGAAAAAAATATAATTTTAATACTAGAGATTGAAATGCTCATTTCGAAGGTCTAGGATTAAAGAACCATAACAACTAAAACCTAATTTTTTAGGAGAGCATTTAAAAAAATAAAAAAAATTATATCTTCCAATATCCTTAATTCAACACTTTTTACATTAAAGAATATTTAATACTTTGATAGAAATAGATTAATAATCTAAAAATTGTAACTTAGGTTTTTACGTTACTTTAATTTTTGACCCTCTATTTATAAAATATATTATGTCTCGGATTCTTTTGATAAAAATATTTTTACCATAAATAATACTAAAATATAATAAAAATTAAATAAGGAATGTGAATAATTGTAGAATAGTAAGATTTATTTTAAATATGGCATGGCTTTTTAAAAATCTTATATTATTTTTCTCAAGTAAACTGAACTAATTATATGATCCCAGAGTTATTTTTTGTGAATTCACATTTTCACATAATTGTTTATCTTTTTTAGACATAAATTTGTGTTAGAATTATTTCTTTTTGGACAGTTCAAAAAATTTAAACCGAGTACAGTGCTTAAAAAAAGTGGGTTAAGATTACTGGTATATTATAAGGATCCGTACTCAGAGAGTCTGTCTAACATTTTAATGAAATTTTTTTTGGTTTATTAAAAAATATGTAGCCTAATACTAAACTAAACTCTATATGAAAGAACATGTATGAGTTTATACAATATATATATATATATATATATATATATATATATATTGATTTGGTCATGTCTAAGTTATATTGTGTACCAATACATTAGTTTCAACCACTTTATTAAGTATAGTCAAAAATTATACATATTTATTTTTTGCTTTAGAATAATTGAATCTTTATATATTATAAGGTTTTAAATGCAATATTGTGTTCATAAAAATTAAACAATTTAAATCTATGATCTTTAGAACAAATAATGAAATAATATAATAATGACTAAAGCAAGTGCACTTATCCTACAAAAAATTATAAGAATTAAAAATAATTATTGGCTTTACATTAATAAATTTATTTAAAACAAAACTTTTTAACCTAAAATTCATCAAAAATAGTAGATATTTTTTTCAAGTCAATATAAAAGTACTGACTAATTAATTTTTAACTAATTTGCATAAATAACACATGATATACAGGATGATCAGTTATTATAAACCACTTGATTACTCCCAAAATAAAAGCAATATTAGAAAAACAGTGGGGTGGCGGCACAGTGGGGTCGTGGCATAGTTAGGTCCAGTATAGATGATATCTGACAGTGATTAAAATCACTATCATAAAAAACGCTTCGATGCAAATCTGTAAATAGTGTTTAATTAAAAAAAAAAAAATTTGTTAAAATAGCATATTTTTGAATACGGTAGCCATTTGCGCATAGAAGATAGGTCGTCGGGACAAATTTTTTTTAGCTTCAATGCGAAGCGGAGAAGGTATTAATTTTACTAAGATGTGTTTTTTTTTTTTTTTTTTTGTCTGTTTCCACTTTTTCTTAGCTCTCATTGGACCGATTTCATTCAAAAGTACGTCAAAAGATCACAAATCATATCTAGTTGGAGACATTACCCTTAAAAATTGAAAAAAATTCTCTCGTTCCCCGCAAATGGGGGAAATATGCAAAAAAATTACAAATTTAAAAATCGCTAATTTTCGAAATTTTTTCAATTTTTTTTACTTTAAAGTGCCATAACTTTTTCAAAAATGAACATATCAATATAATTTTTTTTTCTACTAAAACCTTAAATATTTACCTTTCGTTTGATATCATTTTGTTGAAATTCTAACACTTAACCTGCTCATGGGGGGGGGATTTAAAATAGAAACTTTTTTACAAAAACTAACTTTTTCAACTTAATTTTTGAAAATGTTTCGGAAATACTGCGTCCTTTGAACATATATCAAATTAAAGCTTATTTTATGTGCTATAAAATAAAAAAAAACCAATATTAGAAAAACAGTGGGGTGGCGGCACAGTGGGGTCGTGGCATAGTTGGGTCCAGTATAGATGATATCTGACAGTGATTAAAATCACTATCATAAAAAACGCTTCGATGCAAATCTGTAGATAGTGTTTAATTTTAAAAAATTGATGGATAATTGCAAAAGCAACATCAACTTCTATTAAAATAAAATACAAAACCCATAATTTTCATACAAAAATAGCATATTTTTGAATACGGTAGCCATTTGCGCATAGAAGATAGGTCGTCGGGACAAATTTTTTTTTTTATTTTATAGTACACAAAATAAATTTAATTTGATTTATGTTTAAAGGACGCAGTATTTCCGGAACATTTTCAAAAATTAAGTTGAAAAAGTTATTTTTTGTAAAAAAGTTACTATTTTAAATCCCCCCAGTGAGCAGAATAAGTGTTAGATTTTCAAAAAAAATTATATCAAATGAAAGGGAAATATCTAAGGTTTCAATACAAAAAAATTATGTTGATTTGTTGATTTTTCAAAAAGTTATGGAAGTTTTAAGAGTACAAAAAACATCCCGATAAAATGTAATTTTTATCGCAAACATTACATTTTTTTTTAAATTTTCGACAGCCATTTGCACATAGAAGATAAGATGTCGGGACAAATTTTTTTTTTTCATTTGATAGTATATAACATAACCTTTGATTTGATATATGTTTAAAGGACGCAGTATTTCCGGAACATTTTCAAAAGTTCAGTTGAAAAAGATCTATGTTTTTTACAATATTTTAAGTTTTGAACGCCCCCTATATAAGGGGAAATTGTCCAATTTTAATAAAAAGTATGTCAAATGAAAGATGTACTTATAATGTATTTAGAAAAAAAAAATTTGTGCTGATATATACATTTTTCAAAAAGTTATAGCATTTTTAAGTTGAAAATTTAAAATCGAAAATCGAAAATTTTAACACAAAAATAGTGTTTTTTTAACTACGGCAGCCGTTTAAATGTAGAAAAAAAAGTGTCGGGACAAATTTTTTTTTTTCATTTTGTAGTACATAAAATAAGCTTTAATTTGATATATGTTTAAAGGACGCAGTCTTTCCGGAACATTTTCAAAAATTAAGTTGAAAAAATTAATTTTTGTAAAAAAGTTGCCATTTTAAATCCCCCCCAATGAGCAGGTTAAGTGATAGATTTTCAAAAAAATGATATCAAATGAAAGGTAAATATCTAAGGTTTTAGTATAAAAAAAAATTATGTTGATTTGTTGATTTTTCAAAAAGTTATGGAAGTTTTAAGAAAAAAAAGTGAAAAAATTTCGAAAATTAGCGATTTTTAAATTTGTAATTTTTTTGGATATTTCCCCCATTTTCGGGGAACGAGGGAATTTTTTTCAATTTTTAAGGGTAATGTCTCCAACTAGATACGATTTGTGATCTTTTGACGTACTTTTGAATGAAATCGGTCCAATGAGAGCTGAGAAAAAGTGGTAACAGACATGCACACACAAAAAAAAAAACATATCATAGTAAAATTAATACCTTCTCAACTTCGCATCGAAGCTAAAATTTTTGATTTCTTTTAGTTAGATATATTTCTTGATTAACTAGATAATAATGATTTTAGAATCATCCCTTGTAACTTAAAAAGGAATCAACTTTATTTTTTTAAATGGGAACATACTACTCCTAATTTTTTGTTAAATGTTGATTCCTACATAAAATTATATGGATTAAATTTAATTTATTCTTATAAATTATTGTAATACCATATCAATATTGTAAATATATTGTTGTAAGAAAAAATTACTTCATAGGGTAGATTTTAGAGGTACTTTTCGAATTTTAACTGAGAACCTATAATTATTGTATTTTTGCCATTTAATGGAGAATGGTTTAAAGAAAATGTTGACAATTTGATAACCATTATTACTTTTTTAGTCGCTAAATACTACTCGCGCCTCACTTTTTCTAAATTTTCAATTGCTAATATTCATTAAAGTTATAATACAAAACTGGTAATCAACCAATACAAATTTTATTTAGACCATTCTCCATTTAATAGTAAAAACCCAGCACAGGTGAAAAAGTTGTAATTTTAAATCCCCCCCCTGTGGGCAGATAAAGGGTTAGATTTATAAAATATATATGCCAAATGATAATTAAGACATCAAGCATCTATAAAAAAAAAAAAATTTACTGATCCATACATTTTCCGAAAAGTTATAGCATTATTAAGTTTAAAATAAAAAAAAAAAATATTATACAAAAAACGTAATTTTTAGCTTCGATGCGAAGCTGAGAAGGTATTGGTTTTACTAAGATGTGATTATTTTTTTTTTGTGTCTGTTACCACTTTTTCTCAGCTCTCACCGAACCGATTTCTTTCAACGATACGTCAAAAGATCACAAATCGTATCTAGTCGAAGACATTACCCTCAAAAATTGAAAAATTTCCCTCGTTCTCCGTAAATAGAGGAAACCTCCAAAAAAATTACAAAATTAAAAATCGCTAATTTTCGAAATTTTTTCAATTTTTTTTACTAAAAACTGCCATAACTTTCTCAAAAATGAACATATCAATATATTTTTTTTTTATAGATGCTTGATGTCTTTACCTATCACATGCCATATAATTTTTGTAAATCTGACACTTTATGTGCCCACAGGGGGGGATTTAAAATTACAATTTTTTCACGAAAAATTTACTTTTTCAACTTAATTTTTGAAAATGTTCCGGAAAGTCTGACACTTTTATATATATATTAAATTAAAGATAATGTAATATAATTCATTATGAAAAAAAAAAATTTTTCTCTGGACTTGTCTTCGCGTTAAAAATGGCTACCAAATGCTATTATTGTATGAAAATTCTCGATTTTATTTTTTACATTTTTAACTTTATAATGCTATAATTTATTGAAAAGTGTATGGTTCAACACAATTTTTTTATGAGAAATAATATTTTTTAATAATCCCTTTTTCATTCAGGATATTAATAAGAAAATAGCAGATCATGTAGCTTTTGGAATAATCCACCAATTTTTTAAAATTAAATACTATCTAAAGATTTTCATCGAAGCGTTTTTTTTGATAGTGATTTTAATCACTGTCAGATATTATTATACTTGATCCAACTATGCCACGTCACCACTGTGCCGCGACCCCCCTGTGCTGGGTTTTTATTAACCTTGATGTCTATTTTCACCACGAAGACAAGTCCAGAGGTCAAATTTTTTTTTTCCATAATAAAGTATATTACATTACCTTTAATTTAAGATATATATAAAAGTGTCAGACCTTCCGGAACTAGTGGCGGCTCGTGGGTCTCGGAAGTTGTGAGGCAAACTTTTAATTTAGTAAATTTGAATAAAGAATATACCTATTTTTAAGTTNAGTGGCGGCTCGTGGGTCTCGGAAGTGGTGAGGCAAACTTTTAATTTAGTAAATTTGAATAAAGAATATACCTATTTTTAAGTTTATAGGTACACGTAGATAATAGCTGTATTAATCGGTAACATGTTAATTCTTTAAAATTTTTATAAATTATAAGATGAAAAATTATAATCGTTAAATACTTTTATACATTGACTGATAACTGATGTGATAAACGTAATTCGTTTGTTGTTTTTGTGGGGTAAGCATAGATTAGGAACAATAACGACATAATGTCGATTCCATTTAATTTATATGTAAAATGTCGTTTCGCATTTGAAACCACCTGGCACACGATGGTGTTCACCGCTGAGGAAAATTTACATCAGCTTCATTTTACCAAGTATTCACGACTCTCCCCCACCAATCAATCTTAATAATCCAGTATAGCAACTGAATATATCAAATCAAATCAAAAAAAAGTTTGCCTCTCGGACCTCATCGGTTTGCTTCGTAATCGGTAGTGTAACGTGTTGTCATTTTTTAATCATTAACGAACGGAGAACGCAGACCTTTGGTTTCGGCACTGACTACCGTGTTATATTTCGCTGTGTTTGCGCAGCTCAGTCAGGAGCAACATTATGTTATCTATTTTCGTCCTATTATCTTTTATGGTTCAAGATTACAAATTTCGTTAATTATAAAAATAAATTATAATATTTTGAAAGATATTTGATATTGATTGAGGCTCGAAATAAATGTTTATTATAAGGTAAATTGCAGGTGAGATTGTGCCTCACTTGCCTCACCCGGCGAGCCGCCACTGTCCGGAACACTTTCAAAAGTTAAGTTGAAAAAGGTAATTTTTTTGAAAAAGTTGTCATTTTAAATCTCCCCCTGTGGTCAGGTTAAGTGTCAGATTTACAAAAAAAAATATACCAAATGATAGGTAAAGACATCAAGCATCTATAAAAAAAAAATTATATTGATATGTTCATTTTTGAGAAAGTTACGGCAGTTTTTAGTAAAAAAAATTTGAAAAATTTCGAAAATTAGCGATTTTTAAATTTGTAATTTTTTTGGAGGTTTCCTCTATTTACGGAGAACGAGGGAAATTTTTCAATTTTTGAGGGTAATGTCTTCGACTAGATACGATTTGTGATCTTTTGACGTATCGTTGAAAGAAATCCGTTTGGGGAGAGCTGAGAAAAAGTGGTAACAGAGACAAAAAAAAAAATAAAATAAACACATCTTAGTAAAACTAATATCTTCTCAGCTTCGCATTGAAGCTAAAAAAAAGCGTTATCAACATTTAATATTAGAAGACACGTATTTACAAAATTCATAATAGTGAAAGGAGACACAAACAAATTTTCAATTGAACAGATACTACAATACTTTTACGATAATATTTTTACTCCGATTGAGAGCAAAAAAAAAGTCAATAAACATTTTAATTTTTGTATAGTATTTCCATTGCAGGAACACACGCCCCTATATCCCCTCTAACACTAAAATATAAAGTTTAGGCGTGAGGAGGGAGTTATACATTAGGATATGTTTATTATTTCCTCAAAATTTTATCCACAACGTATTGGGGAAGAAGGTTAAACCTTATCATCCTCTTTGGTAAAACTGATTAATGGTAAAATAAAAGTTGAGTTTTCCTGTAAATTTTATTCAGGCGACGTCATTGTTGGCATACGAATACTAAGGATATGTAAGTATCATTAGTGGTTATCTGATTCACGGTGTATTTATAGGAACAAGAGAGCAATGTTCTGGGGCAGTACATTTTAAGGGATATCTTAGGAGTAAGGGTTTTTTTTTTGCTAATTTATAAATTAAAATTTGATGAACTGAAATTTTTAAAAATATTATATATGTGTTAGTACCAAAACAGCGCAATCTTAAATTCGATTTTGTATATCGTAGTGTTAATAAAATATCATAGTATTCACTCAACCAATCATAAAAAAGTTATTTGCCTTTAAATTAAAATATATTATGTTATTGATAATATACAATCGTTATTAAATTTCTTGAATCTATAAATATTTTTTAATTTTATAATGAACTTTAATTAAACTATTTATTAGTCATTGTACTTGTATAGTAATAATAATAATAGTTATATTTAATAATTTATTAAATATATCATAAAACTAATTTGTTTTATTTTGTAGACATGGTTTTTTACTGATACCGATGATAATCATCTCAGTCATATTACAGGTAAGTAAATAATTTATTTAAACATAGTGGAAATAATATTTATAACAAATAACTATAATAATAACTAGTAGTTATAATAATAATTATAACGTATTATTTTTATTTTTATTCGCTAAACATAATACATTCATTAATTGTTTATTAATTTTAAATGTAGTTGACATTTTTAGTTCAAACTAAGACTGGTTTTTAATAATCGTTATTTTTATATACTTTTTAAATTTGAATTACTCAATGCATTTAATTAATATCTATTTTTGTTTATTTCGTTATATATGTATAAACGTATGTATATGTTATACATACGTTATGTATATGATATACATACGTTATGTATATGATATATATACGTTATGTATATGATATACATACGCTATGCATATGATATTACATTGTTGATAATTTTTGTTTGACATTCATAACCTTTTTATAAAAATAGTTTCGGATCAACGTTTTTTAAAAGGCCTGAATACAAACTAAAAGATAGCTCCAAGAATACTTTGATATGCTCGTTAAAATGTCCGTTAAATATATCAATATGCATTTAAGTAATTTTCATTTCTATTGCATCACAATAAAAAAAACTGAGTTTCTTATGCAATTAACAACTTAGTAATTATCATACAGTATCGTATTAAAATATTTTCAGTAGTACACTTGTAAAAATATATGATCTAAGTGTAATGCACTCACTGCACCCAATGTTTACTGGGTGCATTTCTCGGAAATGATTGAGTTATAATTTTCTCATGGTTAAATTCATTAAATAAAATAATAAATATTATTAACTATTTCAGTATTATAATATAATACTGTACTGATATAGCTAAAGCTAATATACGATGCTTAATTTTTTGCAAGCCCTTAGAAAATTAGGTCAGTCGACCAACTCCTAATAACGTTCCTACATTTTCTAAGCAGTTTATTTTTACATTTAAGTTAACATTAAAAAAAAATATATTTTAATTTTAGAAAAAATATATGCTAGTGATATAACATTGTTGGTGTATTGTGATATTAATTAAGATTTTTGATTTTATTATTTTAAATGTAATAAAACTAACTTTTTGGAGGTTTCTTAGCTTTTTATTATTTTTCAGTCCTATAATGATTAATTAATTTTTTTTTATTTAATTTAAAGTTTTTTTTGTATTTCTTTTTTCCTAGTTTCATCTGTGACTAATTTGTTTTAAATTATCAAACTATTTTTATTTTTCTATTTTAGGCGGTCATGTTATAAATACTAACTGTTCAGCCACACACAGCAGGTATACCATTTTAAAATATTACATAGTAATTGTGACTTATTAATAATTATTTGTTTTTTAATTATAATTAAAAAACAAATGTCATATATATATTTTGATTTATGAATTATTTTTTAATAAGTTTTTTGTTGAGTCCAAGTTTTTTTATTTAATGTTTAATAATTAGTCATGTTGTGTTTTTAGGCGCGCTTTATGTTGTAAAATGTCTGTAGAGTTAGATATGTTCCTCGAAACTAAAAAAAAGTTAGTATTTACTTTTGTAAAACCAGTGGCATTCTCGGAATTTTCAAGCAGCAAAATGAAATGAACATTTTTGTAATAACTAACAATATTTTTTAAAATTAAATTTGTCTTATTACTTCTTAAAAATACCCACTTTCAGTTCATTAGCTTTCAGTTAAATAAGTTTGTTTTTCAAACACCTATGAGAACACCCTGGTTTTAATTGAAAAAACGAACCTTTTTATTTTAGTAAAAAATTTCATTGTTTGTTTGTTTTTTTTTTTATAGATGGTTTTGTCATGTTGATGATGACAACTATCTCAATGTTCCAACATTAAATGAGCTATTGAAATCCTTCGATCCACTTGGTGATTGGTATTTGGGACGTACTAGTACAACAAAACCATTGGTCGTTCGAACAAAAACTCAAGTATGTTATTCTTATTCTTTTATTTTAACGACGTAATAATTTTTCATATTAAAATACAGTGTCTCAAAATCATAACTCATTATTTTTTTGAAGGGGGGGGGCATCATTATATTATTATCTTTATGCATTTGTGAACTCAAAACAACATGTCATAATTAAATTTAATCTACATTATGTCATGAAAAGTAATCATTTATGTAAAATAAATGCTTAATTATCTCTTTATAGCTAAAGAGGCTTAGAGAATATAAAAAGTTATCAATTTGTTTGTGTTTTAAATGAAAATGTGTTAAATGTAGTGAATTGGGGTTAAGCTTTTTTTTTCATAAATCTCTCATTTTAAAGTAAAAATAATTAAATTATGGACTACTTAAAGCTGTAAAATAAAAAAATTTGTTTTATGTTTTTATTTTAGAAGACATCATTTTGGTTTGCTACTGGAGGTGCAGGATTTTGCTTAAGTCGGGCACTTGTATTAAAGATGGCTCCAATATCTGGGTAAGTGTTTTTTTATTATATATAGTTTATTTGATAGTAATTCGGTGTTTAATTAAAGTATTCTTAATGGAAGCAGTAGCCCCTAATAAAAAAGTTCTAATTTAAGATTGTATATAATTTTAATAAGTATTTTTTATTTATTTTTATAAACTTAAATTTAAATTATTAAAGAAAGTATAGTTTCTTTAAAGATTCTTAATTGAATACTATATTGCCACTTAAAAAAAAAAAAAAAATGTTTACAATTGTTCAGGAGAGTCATTTTAAATTTTAAATCACGCATCTTTTCTGAATAATTTTTATTTTGTTTTATGATTTAATTGATGAATTCAACACACTTATGATTTGTGGAAGTATAAAAATTATGCATTTTATTAAAAACATAAAAAAATGTAATAATTAAATATATTTAATGTACATATTAATAAAAAAGTATGTAAGACTAATATAATATTGATCTATGAAGGTAATTGATAACTTGATTTGGCGTAACGTACTGAGTTGACGAAACGGAATTAATGTTAGGCTGCAATGTCGTTATTTGATTTCTAATAGACTGTATTAAAAATTTAAAATCACAATATATATTTTCAAACAATTATTCTTGTGCTAAGGAGAGAAATCGGTATTAAATATAAACATTTGAAAAATAAATTATTAGTAGAATTACTATTTAATTAATTCTTAAATATGTACCAATTAAAATACATTTATTAATTCATTTCTTGATAAATCATGTATAAATAATAGTTGAAAATAGTTTTTACCTTATAAAATTTCAAAAATCATTTTATGGTTTTTTAAAAATAATAGATATTTATGACGTTCATAGTCAATTTTTATTGTAATCGATTAAAGTTTTGATAAAATCACTTGTTAGATTTTCGTTTAATTAGACGCGTCTCTTATTTTAATTATATGTGTGGTGTTTTTACTTTTAAATATTTAGTTAATATGTTTTTTTTTATTTTATTTAAACTAATAAGTTTGATGCTATCTCACTGCGATAGGTATGTATCACGTGTGGTTAGAGATTGTGATATTGATTGATATTAACGTGTAGCATCGAAGAGGTTTATTTTCCCTATTCTATTCATCAGATATGGTTAATGTTGGGTTTTAATATGAATATACTCAACTGGTTCCACTTTAAATAGTTGAGTTTCATTATTTTACTTCTTTGACGATTTTCAATATATGAATACGGGAATATTTAACTTTTAGTTTTGAGTATCATAAAAAGATTTTCATAGGATTAGGTAATATTTATATTTTAATTGCGAACCAATAGAATAAATAAAAAAAAATATATATATATATATATATATATATATGTATATATACTTGATATATTTGGGTTTAGTTTAAATGACATGCGAACTAGTCAGAATATTTTGTTGTGTCTGTGTGTGTGTGCAACCCGTTTTTTTAATTGAACAATAAATTGGGAGTTCCGATACAACTGCCAGTTGACGTGCCTATATTATACATACCTCACCGATCAACTACCATCACGCCTCGTCATTAATCAAACCGTTGAATTAATGAGTTAACCGGTTCAGTACATCAAGACTTAACATAGGAATGAATTCGTTTCTATACTATATTTTTCGCACTAATAAGCTTAAATTCCAATTGTTACAATAATGTGTATTTTTTACTTCTGAACAGTCTACATAACTTATAAGAAAAAAATCAAACAGAAAATATGTGCCGCCATTATTGTTAGTAAAGTCAAAAAGTCATCAAATGGCTTTTATTGGACAAGAATTCAAGTGACATTTTTTAATTGGCTAAAAATTCTTTGTTGGGATAGTACCAATTTGGTACAGTTCCAGACAAACGGGTGTAATTGGATAAGAAAAAATGTTCTTTAACAAATCATAGTCTTCTTGTTAACTCAAAATGGAAACTTCGTTGATTTAAAGAAATATATCCTTCAAGTAAAAATATCTGCTTATTTCTACCAAAGCAAACATAATCTTAAAAACTATGCAGTCAAGTTTACGTTAAAAATTTTTTTTTTTTGACTTTTTCATGCAGTTTTATAAGGTATTTAATTTGTTAAAAGTTAATAGTTCTTGTTAAATAAGTTAAAAATTGACTATAATTATCAATTATTAGTATTATTATTATAAATATATTATTACATTTGAATCGACTTATGTTTAAAGGACTTACGTCACTTTTTTTTATGAAATTGAGATGATATCATTTTCTTTATTAACGTGCTTAAGCATATTGTTTCATGACTAAACTACGGTGTCTAGTTTATTAGAACATATGAAAACCAAAAAGACTAAAATTATTTGAATTTAAAAAAACTGTTTTTTTTTTTTTGTTTTTCGTAAGTTTTTATAAAATTTATTGAAATCAGATCAAAAAATATATTTATCTGTTTTTGAAATTTTTAAAAATGAATAAATAGAAATAATTTGAAACTTTAAAATATTAAAAAAATAGGCCTTTTTAGGTATTGCGCATTGTGTGGTATTTTTTCGTTAGGTTCATATAATTTATTATTGATTTACTTATTTAAATAATTAAAACATAAAAACTACAAAGATATTATAGCTGAATTGTGATTTTATTTACAAAATTAGTTTATTGAAAATTTAAATTGGTTTTCTTTTTCATCCAACTCATATTGTTAGTGCAAATTTTAAATAATAAAATTAATTTTAAAGCTAATTTCCATACTTAAGAAAAAAATTGTTATTATTAGATAAAAAGTATCACAAAAAACCCAGCAAAGTGGGGATGTGGCATAGTTGTGACAGTGATTTAAAAAAAACTATGACGAATGAAAGATGTATATAAATACTAATTCTCTTGAAAAAATTGTATTGATCCATACATTTTTCAAAAAGTTATAGCTTAATAAAGTTAAAAATGAAAAATATAAAATCGAGAATTTTTACACAAAAACAGCATTCGGCAGCCATTTTCACTGTGAACACAAAATAAAATCCGAAATTTTTTTTCCCATAATAAAGTATATTACATAATATGAAGTCGTGAGTTACTATTTCATACTATAAGTCATAGTACAAAATTCGGGAAAAGGTAATAGATAAGAGAATAAGAAATGAGACATCGGTATCTAAAAACCAGTTTGGTTTTATGCCTGGTAAGTCAACAATGGAGCCAATATTTTGTGTGAAACAACTAATAGAAAAGTTTAGGGAAAAGAAGAAAAAGCTTTGTATAGTATTTATAGATTTGGAGAAAGCGTATAATAGAGTATCGAGACAGGTTCTAAAGTGGGCATTAATGAGAAAAGGAGTCCCGAAAAGGTACATTAATATAATAGAGGATATGTATGATGGCACTTGTACCAGGGTAAAAAGCGTAGGATGAGTATCAGAAGGTTTTCGGATAAGAGTAGGAGTGCACCAAGGTTCTGCTTTAAGCCCTTACTTATTCTCTATAGTGATGAATGAAATTACTAGAGAAATACAAGGAGAGGTGCCGTGGTGCATGTTGGTTGCTGACGATATAGAGTTAATAAGAGAAAATAGAAAAGAAATTAATCAAGGACTAAAGGTGTAGATATCAGCTTTTGAAGGAAAGGGATTAAGAATAAGTAGCAGTAAGACTGAGTATATAGAGTACGAGTTTGAAAATGAAGAACACGAGATCGATGAAATGAGGGGTTCAGTGACAATAGGCGAGAACGTAATAGAAGATGTGGTAAGTTTTAAATTATTTAAAATAAGTTGTGCAAAAGAGCGGTGGTATTGACGATGGATGTAAAACATAGAATTAAGTGCGGGTGGTTGAAGTTGAGAGAAGCGTCTGACGTCTTATACGATAAAAGAATTCCAATAAGGCTGAAAGGTATATTCTACAAGACTGTAGTGAGGTCAGCTATGATGTATGGTTCTGAGTGTTGGGCGGTTGATAAGTGAGTAGAGCACAGAATGAGTGATTCAGAGATGCGAATGCTTAGATGGATGAGTGGAGTGACTAGAGAAGATATGATAAGGAACGAGCATATAAGAAGGAGTATAGGCGTAACGTCAATCATGGATAAGATAAGAGAAAATAGACTTAGATGGTTTGGTCATGTTATGAGGAAAGAAGAATCGGAAGCTATAGTAACAGTTATAGAAATGAATGTTGAATGAAGAAGAGGAGGGATGCTATTGAATGCGATATGAGGACAGCTGATGTGAGCGTAGATGATGTGGGACATTGTGTCAAGTGGAAGTTTAGGGTAAGGATGGCCGACCCCTAGTAGTTGGGATTAAGGCGAGGAAGATGAAGAAGAAGCAGAATAAAGTATATTACATTATCTTTAATTTAAGATATATATAAAAATGTCAGAGTTTCCGGAACACTTTCAAAAATTAAGTTGAAAAAGGGAATTTTTTGTGAAAAAGTTATCATTTTAAATCATTCCTGTTGGCAGGTAAAGTGTCAGATTTATAAAAAAAATATACTAAATGATAGGTAAGGACATCATGCATCTATATAAAAAAAAAAATTATATTTATTTGGTAATTTTTAAAAAAGTTATGGCAGTTTTAAGTAATAAATATCGAAAATTAGTGACTTTTAAATTTGTAATTTTTCGTAGATTTCCCCTATTTACGTGGAACGAGGAAAATTTTTTTAATTTTCGAGGGTAATGTCTTCGACTGACACGGTTTGTGATCTTTTGACGTATCGTTGAAAGAAGTCGGTTAAGTGAGATCTGAGAGAAAGTGGTAACAGACATGCACACACAAAAAAAAAAACACATCATTGTAAAATTAATACCTTCTCAGCTTCGCATCGAAGCTAAAAATAATTTTTATTTAATCAGTGTTTAATTAAAGTATACACAAAGGAAGCAATGGCCCTTAATAAAAATAGTTCTATACTTAGGAAAAAAAAATTTTATTATTAGAATAAAAAGTATCACTAAAAAATTATTTCTATTATTAAATTTTTTTGTGTTAGTAGGATTTGTTATACAGGGTGTTCAGTAAATAAGGAAACGAATTTCTATTGTACTCATTGTTTGTAACAATTTAACTGTTTCCTAACTTACTGAACACTCTGTATAGGTGTTGTAGTAAGTAAAGAAACGGGTTTCTATTGTTCTCATTGTAACAATTGACCTGTTTCCTTACTTACTGAATACTCTGTATATTGTTACTTTCAATTATACTAATTATATAATTTGTATAAAAAAAAAATGATTTTTTCACTGTAAAAATTTTTGTTGGGGTCTGTAACAAAATATAAGTAAAATTATGTATGATGGTAAATTTATAAAAATAATTAATTAGAATAGTTATATATTATGTATAAAACAATTCTCACTTGATTTTTGTGTATCTTTGTATACCTTGTATAATCATCAGGATTTAATAACTTTTTTTGTTATGTTTATATCAATTTAAAATTTAAGTTAATATTGATATTCTACAAAAAAAAATGTAAAAATGTATCTATTAGTTAGTGACATTTTATATAATTACGGATAAAACTTAATGTTTTTGATAACTTAACTAATATTAATTATTTTGTAATGCTTAAGTTATTTATTTAAATTTAAATTTAATTACTTACTAATTTTTTAGTACTATCTTTTATTTTATGTGTATAAAGTAAATATAAATTTCAGTAATGTTTTTATGATGGTAACAGATGACGTATTACTCATTGTACTTGTTGACCAAATTTTTTTAACTGAGCCTTGTGCTAATCATTATTATATATGCATATATTTTATTTGTCATCCATCCAAAAAATGTGTTCGTTAAATTAGCATGTTTAGAATAATAATACTTTATTTGTAGGTAAATAAATAATTTTGATTTTTGAAATTTTTGTTCTACGTGCTAATAATTTTAAGTCTTCATTGATATTTATTATAAAACACTAATTTTTTATAATCAGGAACGGAAGACTAATGGCTATTGGAGATCGTATAGGCCTTCCCGACGACGTGAGCGTTGGATACGTGATAGGTATGTGATATTTGCTGACATTCTGAAAGTATCTTAATCAAATATTGTGTTATTTATTTTTTTTGTCAGAACATTTATTAAAAATACATCTGACCAGAATAGAGCAGTTTCACTCGCATTTGGAACCAATGAGGTTGATAAAAAAAGAAATATTTGCTGAACAGGTGATTTTGATTATGTTTTTTAAGAATGTTTTAAGTATCACAACTAGATGTTTTCGTTAAAAGTTTTTATGTTGAGTTGTAGTGTTATATTTCTAATACCATTGATTATCTCAATAAATATATCCAGGACATGTCTAGGGGGACTATTTCTCAAAATTGCTGGCTGCTGAACTTCTAAGTTATTTTAGTAAATAATTATGATACAATACTTTTTTTTGTTGTAGTTAACGTTTAGTTATTCGTTAGATAGTGATCCAAACACAGTTGATATCGAAGGATTTAATGAGATTTATGATCCGACTAGGTCAGTATTTTTATTATTTTCACACACACTTATCTTATTATTATTCTTTTTTGTTTATTTTTTTATTGTTCAGATTTCTTTCGCTACACTGTTATTTATTTCCTGAATTGCCATACTGTAACAATGAATGAACTTATAATTTAGAGTTATTAAACAGATGTTGATATTTCAATTTTAAACGTTAGAAATCGTCAACGTGCCGTCATTTACGCCTGTCTCTGTATACTAAAATATTTTATGTGCTCATGGAATGATCATTTTTTGTATCTATCTTTGATACAAAGGAAATCGTTAATCACAGAGTGTTTTTTATAATAAAACGCGTGTTATTATTAAGCATTTGTTTTGTAAGATGTAGTCAGTATTAAATTATGTATTCCTACAACAGTATTTTAAAATCTTGTTTTTTAATTAAACTTTTTAAATATTTAAAGATTATATTGTTTAAATTTATTTCTAAGTGTTTTTGAATGATTTTGTAAAGTAAAATTAACGAAATACTGTTGAAAATGAACTCTAGTTTTATTATAACATAATGAGGTTTCATTGATTACCAGACCAATAATAATGTTTAAATACTGTTTCAGTGAGAAAAATTTTTATAAGGTTTCTTGTTTGTTTAATGAATTAAATCGTGTATGTATTTATTTATAAATTGTTTAGTTTTTTGCAACTGAAATTGACTTGTAAAGGTATAGCTAAAATGTTCGTATCTAAAATAACTCATTTTCATATCTACTTAACCATAAGTATAAAATTATTCTGTGATATAGAAAAATAAGTTTTCAAGTTTTTAAACATTTTCAATGAAAGGAAAAATGGACACTAACTATTTGTTATTTTTTTTTTTACGATATGTTATGTTATTAAAAATATAGTATGTACGAATGAAATGATTTTTAATTTATATTTAATTTAACTTCTTGTATCTTATTTAAAACATATTCAGTGTTCATTTATTATATGCGTCATTTATGCGCTGGGAAATTTTTTATGAGTGTTATTTTAAAAGTATCAAATATCAACCGATTTTCAGAAGAATCTTTTATAAAAGACCTTTAATTTTTTTTGTTTGAAATAAGATTAATTTGTCATATGTGTGATGAATATTAGCTTTATTTCTTTATTATATGTACACTATATACTTAGAACTTCTAGTGTAAAATTCTGATATTTTCGTGAGTGTCACATACAAACTTTGATTTGATTTATATTATTTTCTCTAAGGTATTGATTCTTGATTCCTATGGGAACCAGACAAGGTTTAGTTACTAGTGTAGCATTATTTCTTTAATATAATAAAGCAGTTACTTTTTCGTTCAAAGCTATCGCATCATTTTACATTTTTGAGTTCTTGCCATGTTATAATAAACCACCACACGATAAAGTATGAGAAAATGGATTAAAAGACATATAATCACATATAACGTTATTTCTAAAAACCTAAGACGTTATATGGATCCAACTTCATGGCTGTAATCTGCTTCAGACCGTTTTCAATTAATTATACGTTTCTTAAATAGGCGGTACCCGTTTGTATTTTGAATAAATTATACCTTTTACACTCATACACTGCATATTATTATCTACACTAAGGAGGTACTAAAGAGTAGGCTGAGTATTATAAGATATGATGCTGATTTGGATTGTTATGGTAAAAAATGCTTTGAAAAAAGAAATGAATAAAACTGTAGTTTAAAATCAATATCTACAGATATATTACGAAATATTTATATCCCATGATTTCAAAGTAATCATAATTATTTTGATTCCTTTCAAGGAACACAAAAAAAAAGTAACTAAAAATATTTTTTTACCTATATATTAGTATTAATTTTAGCACAAATTCTCATTGATCATACAGAGATAATTTAAAACCTAAAAGACCGAGTAAAATAAGAAATTAATCATTTTTTTATTCCAATAACAATACTCTAGATTGTGTTTTTAATAAAAGTGATCTATTGAATAGTGTGTATAAAAGTTCTGGAATATTAATATATTATTTTATAGAGATGTCATTAGTCATTTTCAAAATAACCGAATAATATTTACAAAAATGTAAATATATATTCGATTTATTTAAGTTAGAACTCAAATTATAGTTGAGTGGATTGCATTCTATATTAGTAATCGATTTTAATATTATAGTCATTGTATTTTTCGCATATTTCTACTATCAAAAGATCTACTAATAAATAGTAAGGTAATTGAAATTTTTTTATTTATACTCTTTAAAGATAAATATTATTTAGTGTAATTTTTAAATAATTTATTGATAGTTTTGTAAAGTTAATAGTAGAATATAGTTTGTATAGCTACATTACCACAAATTAATTAACACGCTTATATTATTATTTATAATTTTATTTGAATCCCTATAGTTAATGTTTACGTTACATAAGTGGCATATTTAGGGAAGTTCTAAAAAGTCTAAATTTCTTATTAGATGTGCTAAACCAATATTTTAGGGAAAAATTAAGTAAAAAATTTAACTAAAATTTTAGCTTCGATTTAACCGTAATGGTTTTAAAAATATGTGCCAATAACTAAACAAATGAGTAATTTTTAGTATAAAGGGTTTGTTTGTTAATAATTTTGAAAAATGTAGTTTTCTTTATCTATGAAGAGTACAACTATCGAAAAACTGGTGACATTTTATATTTTAAAGGCTTTATTTAATCGCTGAACATGCAATCTAACTAGATTACAAAATTAAACGAGGACCGCCACAGGCTTTCAATGTGAGTAGTTAAGTGACACTGATTAAAGTATTAAATGCTCTGTACAAAAGTATGCATGCATCTCTTAGTAATTTAATATTATCAAATAAATTGAAAACCTGAGATTGATATCGAATAATTATTGTAATAAATTTTAAGTTTTTTTGAGATTTTTAAGTATAAAACTACATCTGGAATTGTTAAAATGGTGTCACGATTGATAGGTTCTTTTAAATGCAGGATCCTAGATATGTACTTTGATAGTTTTGCCTTTTTGTAGTCGAATAAAAAAACAACAGGACATTAAAAATATATATTTTATATTAATAAAGTATAATATGAATAAATGTATAAATACATATATATGCAGGTGTTCAATAAATAAGGAAAATTGGAAAAAATTCAATTTTAGAAATCTAAAAAACATCTCAAAATTACGCTACTTAAAATAAGCAGTTTCAAATTTATTTTTCTGAATTTTAAAACTGTTTTAATAAACTGTTCTAATGAAATTTTAATTAAATATACTTAGGACAATAAGCTTTCTCTTGATTACTGTTCATGAAAGTTCAATTAAAAACCTAAGTATAGGAATAGCTTGAAGAAGACTACCCATGTATAAACACATTTTTAAATTCAAGTTTTTAAGTATTCTAAAACATTTGTCAATATTTAACCAGTGTTGAGAAGGAACTAGTTCCAAAAGGAACGGATTCCTTTTTATTTTTTAAGGAACGTGAACGGAAATTACAGTTCCTAAAAATTTTTATAAACATGTTTTAGTGTAGTTTTCTTCGTATCTAGACATTAAAATATTATGGTATTTTTAGTTGACTTTTGACAATGGAAGTCCCCTATATACCCAGCCGAGATCGTAGGCTGTTTAAATGAATCAATTGACTATAGATAGAGTTATTATCACATGTAGGTATACAGTAAATATTTAATATATGTGTACATATATTAAATAATGCACCGAATATTATCGTCGTTTCTTGTTAACTAATTTATGTTAAAGGTTTTGGGTTTTCTGATTTATTATTTCTAACTTATATGTAGACAATAGACATTGGTCGCGTTGACACAAGTCGTTAGCATTTACTACCTGCTTATAAATATAATTTTCGAATACTTTTAGATAAGGAATACTACAAATTTGTTTTGTATTCGACTGCTGATGAAAATCATTGATGACCGTTATCATGATCTCATTGCCACAATTTTTTAAATAACTTGATTACATAAAAGGAACAAAGAGTGGAACGAGTTCTTATTTTGGAGGAACTGGATCTGGAACAAGTTCCTTCTTAATATAAAGAACTAGGATCTGGAACGAGTTCATATTTTAGAAAATGAACGGGGAACGGAACGAGTTCCATTTAAAAAGGAACTTTCCCAACACTGTATTTAACCTATATTAAATTAAAGCATTTTATAGTACTTTATGATAAAAAATAATATCGTCTCGACGACGATATTGTTTTTTTGAGTTATATGACTTTCAAATGGTTTTTTCTACAAAAAAATTAACAATTTTGCATCAAAGCATTTTTAAGATAATGATGTTAATTACTATCAGACATTATCTAGATATTTTTTCAACTGTGCTGTTTTTTTTAATTTTGAAATGTGGTATCATCTTGTTAAAAAAAGGAGATATTATTTTATCATCAGTATAACTTGCGATAATTTGTCATTTTTATATAATAATTTACCCTTTTGTCATGTAATTATTTTAAATAGTTTTAGTTACTAATTTTGTTTATTTAAACAGTGCAATTTGTATTTTTTTACATGGATAGACAAAAAATACTGTGAAATTATTTATAAAATTTGATTTTGTGGAAAGATTATTTCTATAAAAGTTTTAATTAAATTTGTAACTAAAAAAAGTATTCATTCAAAAAAATAAATGTTAAAAACTTACGCACGTTTTTAAAAAACTCATGTTATTAAATGGTGAAAATCTTTTTTGTTGGTTTCTACACAATACAAAGCCTTGTTAACGGGAATAGTTAGAATCCTTTTCATGAAAACTTAATATTTTAGATAACACAATGATTGAAAGAAAAAAATTTCAGTTATTTTGTGTGCGTATAAGAAAAACCAGTAATGAGATGTGTTATAATTTCATATTTATGTACATTATACAAAATTTATTAAATTGAGGCAACATAATAAAAGTTTTGATCAATTTTTTGTTATTTTAGATTTAATATTTTCGTTAATATAAAATAAAATAAGATAATATATACAATATAATATTTTTGGGTTATGTTTTCCTTTTTCTTTTCTTTTACAAATTATTTATTTAATTTGTAAATTGTTATAATTAAATAATATATTCGTATAATAGTTTGACGGACTAAAATTGTATTTTTATTATGATTTTGCTTGAAAAATTAACTTTAATAGTAATAAAGTTAAATTGAAAATGTTAAATTTTTATGCAAAAGTTGTTATTTAAATTCCGCCTGTGGTCAGGTTAAGGATAATTTTTTGAAAAATATATACCAAATGAAAACGAAAAACATAAGGTAATAATATTAAAAAATTAATTTCGTTCATTTTTCAAAAAGTTATGGCAGTTTAAAAAAAAAAAGTTGAAATTTATCGATTTTTAAAATAAAAAAAAATTTGGAGGTTTTTTCCCATTTGTCAGGGAACGAATGAAAATTTTCAATTTTCAATGTTTTGAACTAGATACTATTTGTGATCTTTTGACGTACTGTAGAGAGATCTTGGTTCTATGAGAGCTGAGAAAAAGGGGCGATAGAAATAAAAAAAACATATAGTTAAATTAATAAGCTAAAAACTGAAACAGATGATCATAGACTTCATAATACATAATATTGAGCATTAGTGACGTATAAACGAGTTGGGGTATATTTGAACATTTTCGTGTAAATATTTATTTTTTGTAAGTATTTCATGATGATTTTCGATTAGAATTAATACGATCTTTAAAAAATTGTAGTAGAAATTGTTTATGAAGATTAAACTGATGAAAACATAATGTAATATTTATGATACAAGTAAAAGTATTACTACTTTAAATGTAAATCCATTACTATTTAGTGGCAAAAGTTATTAAAATTCGTTTTTTATCATTGGAGGGATTTCTTTGGAATTTGTCAATCAAATGACTTTTTATTTAAATTCATTTATCAGATACTTTATTGTAAACCGTAGTGTTATGAGCCATCTTCTTATCCCTTCGTGTTCATGCTGGTTCCATTAGAGTAAATAAATAAATGTTGAATTTCTCAAAATGATTGGCTAGTGTTAAAAAAATTGTAAGTGGGTATCTACACAATAATTTTTTGTGCGAAGAAAATATTACAGACTAATTTTTGACAAAATAAAAGTAACTTAAATTGAATAAATAGTTGCAATATGTAGGTAGGGTAACAGCATCAGCGATTGATAATTTTTATATTTAATATGTCGTGTAATATTGTTTAGGTTCTTAAAAGTAGGCTTTTGTTTTTTTTTTTTCAAAGTCTCATAGATTTAAAAATCAAAATATTATTCAATTATTTAATCAACTATTAATTAATAGATGATTTATCAGTTATTAAAAACTGATTAGTGTGCTAATGGCTGGTACCGTTACCTTTGCGTCTCTTAAACAATCAAATGATACCTCAGAGATGTTCATTCATGACATCGTTACGGTGTTTAGTATAAACCAATAAAATATTTAAATTATGGCATAACTAAACGTTAGGTTTAATGAGTGAGATGCTCGTCGCACGCGTTTCACGAACGTGCGACAGATGCCTCGGCGACGTCTCACACATACCCTCCTTATAGAACACGTTGAATGGAACGGCGGGCGTATAGGCGTTTCACTTTAGGTAGTATTGATTGTACCACGCATTGTGACTAAGCGGGTCAGCGAGTTTGTCGGTGAAGCGCTCGCTCTGCCGCCAATGTCGCGCGGGATCCCACGGCGATTGCTTGTACCACGGCCACCCTGCTGCCGCACGGCGTGATAAAATGACGTCCTAGCTCTGCGGTTGCCGTCGTCATGCCTAACGCACGTGCGTTAATTGAAATCGGTCCACTTCAACAGACCTAAGGCTATTGAGAAAAAAATCGGTGAATTTTTATCATTTATTTGGTTAACTTAATTAACGCAAGAACGCATTTGATCGAACGACAATAATACTACCATGAAACCTATCGTTTTGATAATTCTGGTTTCTATTGCGTTCTCCACAGCCACTGATACCTTAGTGCAGCCTGCACAACAGCGACAGTCGTCCTGTTCTTTATCAGAATTCGCATGTGGCAGCGGCGACCACAGGCCTACGTGTGTGCCGATAATCAGATATTGTGACAACCATCGGGATTGTCCGGACGGATCAGACGAACCACCTTCGTGTACACGTGAGTATGGTCTAAAATTAAAACATGAAAATAATTCTTAAATTACAATATTGTTTTAATAATTTACAATGTTTTAACATTCTACTTATTTCGATCGTTTATGGTGTTTAACTTTTATACGTTATAAATTCCATATGGCTTACATTTCCTTTTAATAATGAGAATTATACAATAGAGTATTGAAATATTATTTCAATTATGCAGATAATGTCTGTATGTGTTAGCTTATGCATACATGTAATGACGGTTATTGTTTTTGTTTAAACGAGTTATTTATGTTTGTTTTGTTATACATACATAGGGTGGGGGGGAGTGAACTAGTGCGAACAGTATTGTGTAAAAGGTATTCGAGCAGGTCACGACGGAATGGGTCAAAAATCCAAGTGTAACTCCCACAGGAAAAGCGAGGAAAAAACTGTAATTTTGTGGGTGTAAATACTATTTGTTTTTTTTTTGTATTATCTTGAACGTTTTTGTTCCGTTTGTTCTTCGTCCCCGACAGGCCATTGTCGTTTTTGTACCATTTGTTTACCCAATTAAACACATTCTACGACATCGTTCAAATCTCAAGAAAAACTAAATAAATATTAGGATCGTTAATTACATAAACCTTGTGCGTTTACAAAACGTTTCTTTTCCATTGGTATGTACTAATTTTTCTGTACCGAACACTACTGAACAACCAGAGTTATTACCCTTAAACGGCAGTTCCTTAAACTTTTTAATAAATAGTTATACGACGTCTAAATTATACAAAAGTGGCAAATCGTACAAAAAGGAACTTCTTAATGTCCATAAAATCATTATTTTTGTTTTTCAACTCGGATGGCACGCCTAGTCGAATTAATTATGACTATAATTATGCACTTTCCGTTGCTTTTCGATTATTAATTGTAATTATTCAGCTAATTTTATAACGCTTGCTAATAATAATTAATTAAAGTTATTCGTAAAATATGCACTACTTACTACAGAATTAAAGACAAGGTAATTTTATAAAGACGATCTACGGTGCAAATATAATTCAACAACGCGACATTTAATTTATTTTTCGTGTAAATTGTTACTACTCTTCGTCCACGTTTATTCATTAAGGATATTTTATTCTCGCGTAGCGCCTCAACCAATTCCTAGAAGGGATCTAAAGTAGCGTCATGACATTTTTAATTTTCTATTATTTGTATTCACTGACACATTAATTGTAGTATAAGGTCTTTGAAGTGGGTAATTTACTGCAGATGAAAAAATCATTTTTCGAAAAGTATTTTTTGATGAAAAGTGTTAATTAGGAAATAATAAGTGTTATGACGTGACCATAAATGTGTAACTTTTAAGTTATAAGAATGATAGTTTGAAACAGTAGCGTGGCCAGTAGGTCGCAGGGGTTATGACTTTCCCATTGACCGCAATATTTCCAAAATGATGAAGTAATTAGCAAAAACAAGTCCATAACATGAGTTTGTTGATGATTATTTCTATTTCGCCCTTTCTGCCGATATGAAGTTCTGGCTATTGTACTGATTTTAATAATGTACTGTCTATGTAATTTCAATTAATGACATTTTGCTGTTTATTTATTTTTCTTCAAAAATTATAGTGAAATTTTTTAGCTGTAGTACTCATGAATAGGGCCCGGAATTACACGTATTTATAAATTGTGTCAAGTTATCGCGAACACACCATCAACCAGTAAACATTTTTATTAGCTAATTTGAAAACTTAGTAATGTGTTATATAGAGATTATAGTTTGGGGATTAGGGAAATTCCTAAAATCAACCTAAAACGAAAATTATTTCTACTATATAATCTTACGACCAAGTTGCACAAACTTGGGACCATACAAAGTGGTTCAAACAAAATTTATAAATGCATATAATTTTTACTTGTGTATCTTTTAGTTGTGTCAATTGCTATAAATTAAATATTTTAGTGTACAAGTATATTTTATATATAAAGATTCACGAACAACAATGTAATAATAAATAGGTTTACTTCGACACAGTACAGAACTGTGAAATACATTTATTGTGGTTGTACTACATGAAAGATCTTGGCAGCAAACGGTGTGAACATACATGACATTACATTATTGTCAGTGACCGCTGCGGTTAGAACACGTATAAATCAAGTGTGATTTGCATACTATAAAAGAGGGACTATTGTTTTTTCAATTCTCATTATATTAAGCATTGAGTGTGAGTCAAAAAAATAAAAATAAATAAAGCTTATTCCATGGACATTTATTTACAATGTATTGCATAAAAATACTCTCCGAGTTTTGTTGAAGTCGTTTATGTTTTAAAATACAACTTGAAAACAAATATTCATGTCATTTCAAATCACTCCGTGTTTTCGCTTATCGGCAATAGCTTTGTAGTTGTACTATTGTTTGTGTGTTTTCATTATTGAATTTAGTTATAGTATCTCGTGACACACTGTGTGCTTTGATTTTCATTAGACAATTTTCGTTCGCTTTGTCATGATCTATTACTAAATCTTGGAATCAATCATTGTAGCTGCAACAATGCAACTGCGATTTATCAACTAGTTGCGCAAATAAAGAGAATTGTTACAGTATTATTACTATCCTACTTGTCTTCTTTAGAGTGGAAATATTCCCACAGATAGACAGTATGAAAAGGTAATCGTTTTCTTTTTTTTGTAATTTACGCTATGAAGATGGGCTAAATCTTTTTTATAGAGGAGGGTTGTAAATAAAAAAATTTTCTAGTATCTCCTTTAACTAAAAATGTACGTATAACCCGTAGGTAATTATTTTTGTTTAATTGATTTCGATAGTAAAGTCGGCCGATTGATTAGAGTTATGTTTAATTTTAAACTTCAGTTTTTACCTATTCTGAATGTGTTCATCGAGCACCGTCCATTATATATTAAATATTCTTTAGCAGAAAGTACATTTTCTGGTTTAGATTATTTAACATATTTCTTTATATGAGTTTTGTTTATTTCGAATTATTATGGACATTCAGAAAATTTTCATTAATAATTATTTTTCATTTACAAATTAACTAAATTTTATTTGCCTATAATTACTAAAGGGTTGAACTTATCTTTTTCTTAAATAAATACGATTTTTTCCTTTCTCAAATATACTAGAATTCTACTGGTCGTTAAGACGGTTATGTGGATTGAAATTAATCGAGAGTGACAATTTGTTATTCTATAAAAGCTGCGTAGTCCAAACGTCTTGAGTAATTGTTTTTAAAATGTTTCTATGTTTTAGTAATTTAAAAAAAAAACAATTTTTATTTAATATATATTCAATGACAATTCCTCGTGTTTTTCCGATAAAAATATACTGCAACTAAAAAAAGAAAAAATTTTTTATTCGATTTAAAAATTATAAAAAATATTTTATATGTAGAATATTTTATTTATAGCTTATCAGTGAGTGATCTCCTAAGTTTATTTGGTATAAAGGTAATGCATTTTCTCTGTAATGTTTTAATAAATAGTGATTGTCCTAGACGTTACTTCTAAAACATAGTCAACAAGATTACCACCTTTTCACAAACACTAGCGTAGACAGTAGTTTCAAATTATAGTCCTATGATTTATCATCATCATTTATATAATAATGAATTATTGGAACAGATTGTAATATTTGTTGACTTTGATTAATTTTATTTTTCCTATAGTCAAGCGTAAAAAATGTTTTATCTTATCCATTCTATAGCACCATTATTTTAGTTATAAAACTAGTTTGCAGCTATTTTTGATGATAATATTCATTAATTCTATTCAATATTTGCTCTTTTCCTTATATGAAAAAAGGCCGGTCTATAACTTTTGATAGAAAGCCCTGTTGAATGTAGTTTCTTTGCAGTCACTTATCCAAGAAAAATTGGCTAATATCCAATATTTTTTACATGTATACAAAATCGAATTATCTTTGTTTTCATGTACGTGATATTTATAACTGATGTTTACTAGGTTTAATCTTTTTTTGTATTACTGAAGTACTTTGAAAAGCATTATATATTAGGTTTATATGATTAGCTAATACTTAATCAGCTATTTTTTTTTTACTCTATACATAGAATTAGAATCTATCTGAAGAAAAATTCCAAGTGGAGTCACTGGAAAATGTAATACTTCCAGTTTCATTTTTTTTATACATAGTATATTCTATTTTTTAGAAATATTTCTTTTTAGAAACTTTAGATATTAAAAAGTGGTTACTATAGAGCGTATTAAGGATTTAACATCCCGGGGCAGTTTGTATTTAATACCTTCCTAAAAATTTTTACTAAGCAAAATAAAAATAATTTTTTCCAGGTTACTCAAAAAAAATGTCTTGCTTAAAATACTTAGAACATGCATAATTGCAATAACATGAATTATAAATTACATTTCACATATTTTTACTGGAGTTTTATAGGTTTCGTTGGACATGAATCTCTCATAACCGACTTTAACTCAATAGTTTAAGTCGGTATTGGTCTGATATTGATCAGGGCCCAATTATGTAGATACGCCACTGATTTAATGAGCACTTAGGATATCCACAGAATACTTCGGAATGAGTCTGTAGGTAAATTTAAAAACTATTCTGTAATTATGCTGAACGAAGTAATTCTTTTAACACAAGCCACTCAATTTTACTAAAAAAAAATAATTTTATTTTTACTTTTGTTAGTTACATATGTATTTCCAATTATTTGTTATAAAATATTTTTTATTTATACCTTCTTTTGGACAAGTATTTCATAAGTTACTAATCTTTTTAAACCTAAGCAGTACCCAGTCATTACTTTTAATTATTAATAACTTCTGAAATACTGGTTCAAAAGTTATTATTGACCAGTTATTTTCTTAATTACATAATTTTACATTATATAAGCTTGTTATATGTATACATCGTCATTTAAAAAAGTAAAGTTGACACCCTTATAAGGTATATATACACCTTTACATGGTATGAGGTTTGAACATAAAAATTTATTTTATAACAAATAGATGGAAATACATATGTAACTAACAAAAGCCAAAAATATATATTTATTCACAAAAATATGATTATTTTAAAAGTAGTATTAAAAATTCTCCTTGTATGTTAACAAATAGAAGCTGTTATTAACACTTTTATAAAAAGTATAGTTCTACCATTAAATGTATATCATTATTGTTAATTAGTTTTGTCATTTATTAAATACACGGGCTCCTGAATTTTGTGGTCTATGTGTCTAATCAACGTTTATATGATCATGATAAACTTTTTTCTCATATGAACAACGTATGAATACTTTGGAAATACTACAATTAAAGTTGTAAATTGTTAATTATTTGATTGAAACTTTATTTATAAATCAATACATTGTGAATAACGTGTTCAAACTCCATTAAATTCAGGTTTTTGTTTACAAAAATAATGAAAATCTTGTATTAGCTTTGATGACAATCTATGAAGGTATTAGTTTTACTATAATGTGTTTTTTTATGTTTATCCGTGAAAATTTTCAGTTCTCATTGGTCCGATTTTGTTGAAACAAGCACCAAAAGAATTCGATTTTAATTTAGAAGAACTTAATAGCCACAAAAATTTGATTTTAGAAATTAAAAAAATATTTCAAAATTACCTTACTATGAAAAATGGCATTTTCGAAATATATTTCTGCATTTTAATATTACTATAACTGTTGTTTTTAATTGGTCCTAATAAAATTTCAATGAACTTTATAAGAGACAATAAGCTTTCCTGGTGTATACTTTTTATAAAAACTCAATAAAAAATCTATGTACAGGAGGGTTATTTAGGAGATTATTTATGCAAAAATTTTTTCTTTTTTCATCTCATTTTTTGAAATTGTTCCGGAACGTCTGACAATTTTTAATCTATATCATATTAAAGCTTTTGATTAATACAATAATATTTTAAAAAAACGACAATTATTCAACTACGTAAAATCGGTCGTCAAAGTAAAAAAATTAACAATTTTTACAAAAAACTTCTTAAATTTTTTTTTATTTTCATTTTTAAATGTTTTGGTACATCTGAAAAAACGAAATTTATATCGAATTAAAATTTATTAGTAGTAAGTACTTTATAATAAATGAAATTTAAATAACTTTGAATGATTTTTCCAAAAAAAAAAAAATTAAGTCGCAGCAAAGCATTTTTTAAGATGATGATGTTATATTATACAGAGTGTTCAGTAAGTCAGGAAACGGGTTTCTATTGTTCTCATTGTTTGTAACAATGAGAACAATAGAAACCCGTTTTCTGACTTACTGAACACCCTGTATATACAGACATCATATCTACTTTTTGATATTTATTTCATTTAAGTTACATTACACATTTGAAAGATACTAAAGTGTCTTGATTCGTTTATGATAGTATGCCATTTTCTGGATACTTGTGTTGTCAAAAGTTCCAAATATTTTTATTTGGGAATTCCTTACAAGCATGATATCAATATTTCATATTTTCATATTTCATAGTTTGTTTGCGTGTTAAATACAATAAAATATACTGTAAGAACAACAGGTAGCACGTAATAAGTAAAAAATGGCGTAAAATTGATGTTATCACCTGAAATCATTGTCGGTAACGTTTAACGCGAACCGTGTTGCATGTTTACGAGAAGTTGGGTAATTATTTAGGGACTATTAAGGAAATTATTTCTAAATGTGTAACACATTGTTAATCTTACACATCGTGATTACTTTTATACGTTTTATAAATTTTCTATAAGCTGATATTATGTGGTCAGCGGAATTTATAATTAATTGAAGTTGCTCTCGTAATTGATGAATAAATTATTCTGAAAACAAATGGTTTCAATCTCTCGGACGTGTTAGGTAGAAAAATTGTATGCAAATAATTAAACAAGAGTTACATGATTTTTTTTAATTAAAAAAAAATAAATCACAGTTACATTTGTTCTGAAACACATAATTTATTAATTACATTTCAGGGTCAGTTACTTATTACAGTGGTACAGATACATTTAAATCAATAAAATAATGTAGTTAATTTTTTTTTACAAAGTATATAAAATAAAAAGTATATAAAATAAAAAGTATATACAGTTTTATATAACTATTTAATAAACCATTAGTTCAATATATCAAATAACTATTTGATCTAAGGTGTCTATAAGTAAAATGTAGAATAAATTTTTAGACTTTGTGCGAATAGTTTTATATGCTTAAAGCGTTTTCATGGAATTTAAAAATCATGTAAATGTAACCATTTAAATATGGTATTTGGATTTTACTGAGTATTGAATAAAACCATTAATGACATAAATATTTTTAGCGTGCAATAGGACTTATTATGGAGACGTCGGTAAAACGTACGAATTTGAATTACATCGACCAAAACCAGACAAGTTACCATTCATATGTTTCATCAAGTTAGTCGCTCCAGGTCATCATTTAGGAGACCTTATACAAGTGAGTTAATTAGAAGAATTTAAAAAAAAATCGAATACTATATCGGTGTTTTCATGGTAATTGAAACTGATTCGTATAAGATTCGAATAAATTTGTGTTAAAAAATAACTTGTATTATTTTTATTTTAAAAATTAATGGGCAGTATAAATTAGTAAATGACGAATAAATGTATGCAATCATAATATAATTATATTACGATTACAAATATAATTTCAGTATATTAAAATTGAATTATTCAATGCCAACAGTATAATTTAATTATTATGACAATACAGTGTAATAGCGAAGAAATGTATTTAAGTTATCAATTGTTAATTTCAAAAACAAAATAATTTTTACTTCTAAACAATGTAATTTAGAGAAAACTCATTATATGATAGTTTTTAACTGGTATTAATAGAGTAAAAATCATTAAAAAGATTTAATTGAAAAAACTTAGACTCTAAGTAATCTAATGTATAAACTAAGAGATTTAAAATTTATAATAATTTATGAATAGTTCTACCTTGAAAATTTAATATGAATGTTTTTTGAATTTTGATTTTTTTTTTATAAACTTAACTGTATAAAGAAAAAACTAAGTGACTGTTAGACATTGTTTTTTGAGTTTACGATTTTTTATAAACTGAGAACTGATAAATTTTGTAAACGCACATTTTTATTATAAAGAGATGAAATGAAAATATTACAATCGTTCTCTGCTATCAAATTTATGATAGGTTAAGTAAACACATTAAATCAAGAATTGTTTAGAAACTGTAGTGTGTAATATTACAACACTCACACTTGAAAATTATTTTGATCCAAAGTAACTTATAACTGAAACTTATCCATATCATAAACTTTAGGTTTAGATTTTGAACATATTAGACAATATTCGGATGTAATATTTTATGACATATTATGTTCAGTTTTAGTTTCTGTAACTGAATAAAAATATTTATATTATATATATAAAATAATGTAATAAAAATAATGTTTGCGAACTTTCCATGGATATTTTTTTAAATATATTAACCATACAATGACAAACTCTTCGAAAATAATTTAAATGCACACNTATATTAACCATACAATGACAAACTCTTCGAAAATAATTTAAATGTTTCTTACGCCTTTTATATAAAAACGATATAACATTGTTGTTTTACGACATATTGTTTTAATTTGAGCGTGAATAAATAAACAAATATTTTTTTAATACAATAGCTTAGGAAAGAAATCACGGATAAAATTTTTTTGAAATTTTAAGTCGTATTTAATTAAGGGTAGTGTTTGCCGAGTTTTGTAATAAAAATAAAGTGGGGAATGTTTTTGGTTTTATTCTTTTTATATATAAAATAATTTGCATATAATTAGTTTAATAAGTTCAGTTACTGAAAAAAATAAACCGAATAATTATTTAGGAGCATACTTTAGGGGATAATCAGTCCGATTTCCCCTTTTAAATATTTTTAACCCTTCACTTTTTCTATTTTTAATTATTTGATAAATCAAATAAACATTGTATAATACATTTAAAATTTGATGTTTAAAAATGATACCCCGATTATTTTGTTAAGTAATGATTTTTTCATAAATATGTAGCGAGGTGTAATATATAGAAGTAATAAACACTTTTATGATTCNGGTGTAATATATAGAAGTAATAAACACTTTTATGATTTAATAACAACTATACTATATTACAACGAACTAACAAATAACAAAGAAAGACGAAGCGCGTTTAAGACAGAGTGCGTAAGTGATTGACTGATCGATTGATTGACTGGAGCGACGATCTTGCCCTTAAATAGTCAGAGGAATCTTCTAGAGGCGGCGGCGGAACTCTCTAGAACATTCGACCGCCACATCACCCCCCTACGGAGTGAAGTTAGCTAGGGTCAAAAATGTCCGGGAATCTGACTCGGCGGCCTGAGCGAGTTGTTCGTACTGGCTGTGTTGATGGATCGGTATTAGGCGGTTGTTTTTGTTTGGGCGTATTCGGGGCAGTCGCTGGTGGAGCATGTGCCTGGCTATCGGTTGTGCTTTCGTTCACCATGAGGTAGGCAGGTTTTACTCTATCAATCGTCACCGTAACTGGTTGATTTCGAACTTTTATTGTGAACGTTTTGTCATTTCGGGCAATTACTTCGTAGGGACCTTGATATGGCGGTTGAAGTGCTGCTCGGACACCTCCCTCCCTGAGAAATACGTGTGAACAGTCCTTAAGGTCCGCAAAAACAAATGATCGTGGATTTGAGTGGCGAGATGCAGGTACTGGACGGATTTTATTCATAACACTGCGAAGACGATCTAGTAAGCTAGTAGGGTCGTTCGTACTGCTATTATCTTGATTGTCTGTGAAGAAATCACCAGGAAGATTAAGAGGCTCCCCATAAACAAGTTCCGCAGACGTGGCTTTTAAGTCTTCCTTAAACGCAGAACGTATTCCGAGAAGCACGATAGGCAGTGACTCAGTCCACGAGTCTTTTGCGTGGGCCATGATGGCTGCCTTTAGTTGTCGGTGCATTCGTTCGACGAATCCGTTTGCAGCAGGATGCCAACTGGTAGTGGGGCGAAGCGTAAAACCAAAACGTTTTGCTAAAGTTTTTAAAGTAGCTGAAACAAACTGAGTACCACGGTCAGTCGTAACGTATTGAGGTACTCCGAAGCGTGAAATCCAGCAATTGAGGAAACCCTTAGTGACATCATCTGCTGTTATACGTTCGAGTGGATACACCTCCGGCCAACGGGTGAAACGATCGATTACCGTCAGACAGTACCTGAAGGACTGTGATGGCGGCAATGGACCGATGATATCGACATGAACATGTTTGAATCGGCGTGAAGGTGTTTCAAAGTTTCCCAGTGGGGCTGAGACGTGTCGGCTTATTTTCGACCGCCACAAATATTTACAAATTAAAATTTGATTTATTTTTGTAAGCCACTGTAAATATCAAGTTACTTGTAAGAAAAAATAATTTCTAAGGGTAGATTTTAGGGGTAGCTTTCGAAAGTTAAATGGGAACCTTTTATTTTTTTGTTATTAAATGAAGATTGTCTTAAATAAAATTTTGACTAGTCGATAACCATTATAAAAAATTGATATTGTATAATTATTTCTTTAAGCATTACCTAAATTAAATCAACGTATGTCAACTTGCTTCATTAAAAAAAACAACTTGCCCTAGCGTGAGACAAGATGACGATTTTGAATTTTCATAATTAATTATTAATTCTTAAAATAATAAATATTAATTAATCAGATTTTTACAAATATATTAGGTAGTATGTCTATCAAGTTTGTTTACATTAGTTCTATTTAAAAAAATAATTGGACTTAATATTTGAACCATTAATTGTTTGTTTAATAATAAACATTTTTTTTGCTCTCAAATTATTAAAAACTTTATAGCGAGAAAGATAATTTTATTTACTCGATAAACTTATTTAATTATATTAAGAGATTTAATTAATATGTAAGGGTGTCATCTTGCCTCATTTTTCTATAATTTTCTTTAAACTTGTCTTTTTAAAATTTAACTTGCATAGCTAAATCTTGTTATGAATTTTATTCCCGTTCCTACATAGGTCAAAAATGTTTATATGAATGCTTCGAAATGAAACGATAAATTAAAACATAATTTAAAAAAAATACTCTATAGCCGATTTTTATTTATGAAAATTTCAACCCTTAAAAACTGAAAAGCACATATTATTTAACAATGTCTTTGTTAGAAATCCATTATTAGGGTTTGGTTTGGTGGTAAAAGCAAACGTTTTGCTCACCATCTGATTTTTAAATCGTATAGTACTACGACTGTGTAGATTATTGCGGTCGATTTAATACAAAAGCAAGACCCTTAACTATTTCTTTATAACCCTTGGGTAGCATTTAAAGCAAGAGGTGTAGTAAAAATAAATGATACTCGTATACTTTAATTTTAGATTCAACAAATAATTTCCAATCAAAATTACGCACAAAATAAACTTATTTATCTGTCATTGAGTTTTATAAAATGGTATAACAATTAATTTTAATTTATTTTAATGTATTGTTTTTTGATAGAATTTATAACCTGTATTATACTTTAATGAAGCAGAATATAAATTATTATTATTTTGTTAAACTTTGCTGTTTATTCTTTATGGGTGTTACTTTGAAAATGGAATCAACAGCAGAGATTGAAATTGATTTTTATTTTCTCGTATTTTTTATAATAATGAAATGTTTTTTAATGCAGCTTCTATATATTTAGCCATTTAAATTAAATTATCTGAAATAACGTAGTAAATCATAAAGCATTTTTATAATTTAACTATTCCTAGGGATGATCTTCTGATTTATTTTTATAAATACAATGTATTTATAACTTGCAAAAAAACATATACTTTTTGTATACAACCATTTTACTAGAAAATATTAAGAACTCAGTAGAATAAAAACTTTTTTCTCGAGATCAAAATAGTGTTTTAAACTGTTTAATACTCACTGGAGGAAAAAATACCATATTTTTCAGCGTTTTGTAGTAAATTAGACACAGAAAACTGTACTTTATAAAATCAATGGGTTCTGCGTTTAAGTACATAGCTACCTTTTTTAAAATCAGTTTTGATAAATAATATGTTGTACCTTTTTGAATGATTTATTTAGAATGTTTAAATATTTGATGATCAAAATTTACATGAAGTTTATTTGATATTTTTAAGTGTCAACGTAATTTAATAGAGTTAATTAAACGTCAATAAATTATGCGTCCGATACTATTTTCATAAGCGTAATATAATCTTATGAATTAAAAATGAATGTATAAATTAAACTGCTAACAAACTATATACTTAATTACCCTACACACGGCTGCTATAAAACCAATTTACATATTATAATAGGTATATATGATGAGATTATACACATTTAAGTTGTTTTTAACAGAATTGATATTACGTTTTATGTTAATTTTTGGCAATTTTTTTTACATGCTCTTTTTATGACATTACTAATGTATACTAATAAACTTAATTTTACTTAGAATTGAGTTTCTTTGCAAGTATGATATTACAACGTTACGTTTTTGAATAACTTTTCATCATTCTACAATACTAAATAGTAATCGATCTGTTAACTTTAATTTTTAAAATGGTGTCAATTAATATTGTGTTAAAATTAAAAATCGAATCTGACGAAGATTCAGTTTGCATTTATGAAGAAAGGAGTTAATAATATAAAGTAAAGTAAATTAATTGATATTTTATATGGTACAAATTATATTAACACGCTTATATTTATTTTATAAGACTGTTCGCTCCTATTGAAATCCGCATTTGAATTTACTATACATTTGTTGTGGTGTATTTTCATTTTGTTTTTGAATTGGAAAACAGTAATCATAAGAATACCTTATTTAATTACAAAAAATGGTCGAACGAAATTATTCTTACATTTTGAAGTTATAACAAGTAATAAATTTTTTTGAATTAAATTTTTGAGTAAAACAATTTTGAAATGTTAAAAAATGAATATAAATTTATATTAAATTCAGGAGTAGATTGGTTACAAAATGTTGTATATTAAAATAATTGTCTTTGTTAAGCAGTAAAAAACAGCCTCTTCTTATTTTTATTTTCATACAAATCTTCTGCTGGGACGTTACTTGCCTGGCATAATTTACCGTAGCGTACTCCTGAAACTTTTTAATTCATTTTTAATATTTATTATTACAGTATGATTAATTCTACATCTTAAGGATTTATTGATAGGGATGTGAGTGTTCAATGTCCTTCCGTATTGTAAAAAATAATATCCTAACTAATTAAAAATAAATTGTTTATAGATATTCTTGAAAAACAATTTATAATACCATAATTTTACCAAATAAAAGCTAGTGGAGTATTAGAAACTTTGAACGGGGTTCCATACAGCTTAAGACGTAGAGAAGTGTGGAGCTTCATTTCTTCACTACCCTCTGCTCTCATGATTATATGTCTATTGGAGGGGTCCAAATCTCATGAACCTCTCGTCAATACGTCACTGATAAAAATAATATAATGATACAAAACAGGGCTTACCATGTAAAGTGAAAATGTTGTGTTATGTACTATAATAATTTGTTAATGGTATAAGTATAAAGTTATAATTTGTATTAATCTAACTATTTAAGCTTGTTAAAAAAAATATCAAGTTAAATTTTTTTTTAATTATAGGTAACATTAGATAGTTTCACTATAGGCCGATTTGCTTCATATACAAATTTCGGTTGTCCTGATGGCGATCTCCACATAACTGAATCTGATAGACCCGCAGTGTCCGGTGGTTGGTGTGGAACATCATGGGCTCCTGCTCATTATTATAGTGAAACGAACTCAATCACACTATTAGTACGGTTGTACACATTGTCTAGTTTGGACAATACTGGATACAATTTTGACTTTCGCCTTGGATACAAAATGCTCAACCGAAACCGTGCAGTTGTCCGTTATGGGGACCATCAATTATACACAAGTAAAAATTATTAGATACTTATGGAAATTTCAAAATAATCATAACATTTATTCATGCATAGGAATTGTACTGAATAGATAAAAAAAAGTTCCTTTATTTTATTTTAAAACTTGAAGATGTTATATTTCATACATGTCACTCAAATGACAACAAATGTTCATACATTAATTGGTCTTTACTGTTTATTTTAAATTTATTTCTATCACGTACTGTACTTTTAATTTAACTTAACTGGAAATTACAAAATAGTATCTTAACCAATTTATTTTTAAAAATATACGATTTGTCAAAACTAAATTAGAAGACTATAACTCTCTTATTACGTGACTTAACAAAGAATTCATCTTAACCAGACTAATGGTTTAATTTACATAATAATACTAAGAAATATTTTAGCTGATCAAATTCATACAATAATAGGATAAATTCATTTTTAATAGAAGGTAAATCTTGAAAAGACATTTTCAAAACTCATCATTTTTGAAATTTTATTGAAATAAATTTTATGTACTGTACATTTCCATAATTATATTACCTTAAAACCTATTTAGAATTATATTTTCCTTTTTTTTCAACTATAAAAACTTTAAGTTTAGAGAATTTCAATTTATAACTTGGTAAATATTTTCTTCCCTTACTATAAGTTTTATAATGTAAAATTATTTTTTGTGGTGATAAAAATTAAGAATACTATAAAAATATTCTTATTCCCTTTTAAAACAAAACCATATTAAAATGAATTAAAAACTATAAATGAAGAGAAATATTTTACATGAACAATAACAATTAAATTTGAATGAAATCGCATTAATTATTTCCACTACTTTAATGAAGTAGAGGTGTAATTTAATTGCTCATTTTAAGCTTAATTAATTATTTACGATTCTGCGGACGGTTTTGGCGATAAATATTTTTATTCGATTACGAAAATTCTACCACGTATTTGTATAAAAATAACAAAACACATTTTTCAATTAAATTTCAGCGCTACTTACGTGTAATTACGAATGATTTAATTCAATGTTATGTAACAATAATTTTTTATTGAACAATAGAAGACAACGCTACGTTTGACATGGGAGAGCTGATGGAAGGAACTTATTGTTCTCGAATATTCAGCAATTGTGATAAAAAACTATGTGTGCTGCAGTCGCCAAACTACCCTGGATTATATCCCCGTAATCTGACATGCTATTATGCTATTCGTCAACACCACATACCTCACGGTCACCACGCATTAGTTTCTATTACCCAACCGTATAGCCGACTGGTGTCAATTAAATCAGATAAAAAAACTCCAGAAGTTACAGATACAAAGCAAGGTGAACGCAAGGTAAGCATTTTAAAATCAATTTAAAATGTTAGTTTTAGAGAATAAAGTTGCTTTATTTATTAATGGAACGGTTTTTTACGGAAGAATTGAATTTTAATTTTTGTATTATATAGATCTTCATTTTTATTGGTGATAAATGAAACAAATAGATTTAAAATTTACTCAAGAAAATTGAGTTTTTGCACAATGTAACTTTAAAAGTACTTTAATTAAAGTCATAACATCTAACTGTGAGGAATTTATGTTGAAATAGTCAATTTTACAAAAAACTAGAAAATGTAGTTAAAAAAAAGATTTTTTTTTTTATTTGGTTAATACATTTTACTGATCTCAATCCGACGTGTTGTTTTATATGAAAAAATTCACAGTTGTATTAATATTGCATAACTAGTGTGCCGTTTAACTAATAACTAAAAAAACAAACTGTAATTATTATGATGGGTCTTTATTTATTTATTAGTTTTAACATAATTTAATATTTAAATGAATTTAAAAATCAAGTTCTTATCCATTTAAAAGAATATCTTATAAGTTAATTTTCACATTTCAATATTACTGGATCAATAAACACCTTGACTGCCGGTCTTAACTGAAAACAACACACACGTCAGAAAAGAATACAAATAAAATAAAGAAAAAATTGTCTACACCTGTGACCAATAATGAACGATAATCATCATCTTGTGTTGAATATGAGAGTGCAACTTGTAACAGTAAATTTTAGTATTAACTTTTAAAAGTTTTATGAGGTTATCTTATTTAACTATTAAATGGATAATGATTTAAAAAAAAATTGTGACTCGTTGATAACCAGTTTTGTATTAATATTTTTTGAGTAAATATAATATTTCGCTATAAATTAGTGGGATGCTCAACGTGGAAGAACTCTTATAAATGCGTTATAGTAAATAGAGCAACGTTTAACACTATTCCACTCTTCAAAACGTCTAAATCATTAAATGTTAATATCTTTAAAAATAATGTTATATGATTGGTTTTCGACCATTCTCCACTTAAAATTAAAAAAGGTTCCCATACATCTTATAAGAGTTACCTCTAAAATTTACCCTTAGAAATAATTTTTTCTTGCAAATGACTTAATATTTACTATGATACACAAAAATAAATAAAATTTTAATCTATACATTTTTATGAAAAAATTATTTTTTAACGAAAAAATGAAGGATAGTATTTTAAATGAATTCTATTAATTAGTATACCTTATACATTTATAAAGAAAATTTAATTGTATTCATTAAGATTTATTATCGTCTCAACAAAAAGTTCCTTAGCATAGTACAAAAAAAAACTTTATGCAATCGTTTTCTCTTTCAATGTTACCTAATGTAGTCTAAGAGAAATATTTTTATGTGTATTTTTGTTTGGTACAAAAATAAGAACGTTTTTTATTTGACTTATGAAAATTATGATTTATGTGTTTAACATTTTAGTATATTATGAATGAATTCGACACTATCTGCTGTTGTATCGTACATAGAGTTAGTATAAATAGACTTTTTATACAAACAAAATATACCACTTTTTACATTACGATGATAGCAAAATAGTTATTTATGACACAAAATAAACGAGAATTGTGAGTTGTTTATTTTTCAAAATTTGATAAATCTCAAGTTAATTTATTGTTTTTTTCTAAGCCTAATAATAGTACTTAGCCTTGATAATTCATCTGCACACATTACTTTATATTTATGTTGTAGGATTGGAGCAAATGCGATAATGTTCCAGACTTTGTAACAGTATATGATGGGTATACAACAAGAGATCCAATTCTATTAAGGTTTTGTGGATCCGGTGAGACTGTACCGTTAACTACGTCTAGTGGTCCTGAACTTTTGGTACAGTTTACTACATCTCCTTATGGCACTTTGATGTATCCATTCGGGCCGTTGCATGGATTTCAATTACAAGTTCAAGTAAGTCAATATTGTCAATATAATTTTAATACTTAAGGAATATACTCTGATAATTAAATTTACATTAAAAAAATGTATATCATCGTGAAAATATAGTTGTAAGAATTAAGGGACTATATATTATAAATTACCTTTTAAATAAATAAAAATAATAATTTCATGGATTTTTTTGAAAGAAATATATTTTTTCTTGATTGAGATTTTATATATATTTTTTGAGTTTTAATAAAAATCAAATAATATGTTGTTAAATGACAAAAGATCTTGACATTTAATACATCAAGGTTAAATGGTATAGCGCATTAACTAATAAGAAATATTATACATAATATTAATATTTAAAAAAAATCATATTTCATTTACAATTTCTACGGCAATATTATCATAAATAATGAGTTCTATAAACTCACTTAGATAACATTATATACCGTTGAAAATCCATAAAAACAACTTTTACATAACCATAAGAACATTTTTAAAGCAAAAAAAATCAAATATTTAAAGATGAGCAAGTTAATGCATGAGTGCTTTCAGATTTCACTGATTTTCCTAAACTTACTCATGAGGAAAAAAATATTTTTGAAATGTTTTTTTAGTAAAGTAGTGAAGTATAAGCGCATTCATAAAAATGTATTTATGAATAAAAACATATTATTGAAATACGCATACTATATCGTTTATTATAATAATAATTTTATATACGATATGTATTTTGTTGGACTATTAGAACATTTTTTTATTTGCCAATATTACTAACACTTCGTTAAATTCTAAAAATTAGTAATTAAAGAGTAATTTTTATTATCTGCATATGTTTCGTGTTCTACATACATTTTAACAGGGTCTTTATATTGGCTGACGCAACCTCATTATGAGAGAGTCAGTAAGGAGGCAAAGTGTACGTCACTGTTTAAGCTCCGTCGCGAATTTGTTTAATTTCACTATAATTTTTATATATTTTAAATGCTACAATTACTAAATTGTAAAAATTACTTATTAGGCAGTCGATTTCTCATTGTAGAACATTTCAGATTTTTAAGTAGAATTACTTTTATAAAATTAAAAACTAAAATTTAAAAAATTATCTGAATAAAAAATAAATGTAATCATTATCAAAAAATTAATTGCAATTTTACTTTAGTTAATAAAATTTGCAATCAATCGGGAGCGAATTGATACTTTTTTCCTCCTGTCCCCTACAGTTTCGTCACCACTTTAGATGTTCTGCAACATGTTCAAAAGTTGAAAAAAAAATTTATCATTCACAGGTTGTCTTCCTGTGCTTAGGTTTTCAATGTTCATGAATAACATACCATAAAAATGCTTATTTTATCCAGTATACTCTGTTCAAATTTTCATAGGATAGCGTTTTTAAAAAATTTATAAGAGTTTTAAAATGAAAAAAAAGTACTTTGAAAATTTCATTTTTATGGAAGCATAATTTTGAGATATCTTTTTAAATTTCTAAAATTGAGGGGTTTTTTTGAAATGTTGATGCTTTCAGATTTAATTAAATTAAAATCGGGTTATTTGACGCATAAACCATCCAGTAAGTGCTAATGGTTTTCATGGAAAGTTATAAAAAACGCACATCGTGGTAAAACCAATACCATCTCAGCTCACTAATATACTAAGAATCTGAAATAATAATAGAAGTAAGGAAATTGTCAGTTATAATGGAATAAATATTAATAACAAATTAGTTTAGGATAATGAATTTAAATAATTGAAATATGGCTATACTTTTAATATCTTTAACGCCTTTTAATAACGAATAAAATCATTAACAGAGATGTTTAAGCAGTTTAATTTCTACCTTGGATTGATGTTCATTTATAATAGATTTAGACATAAATTTCAAAAGATATTATAATACATACATATTCTCAGAAAAGTAATTGAAATTGAATCTAAATGAAAACTGAAATTAATTTCAACTGAATCTTCATTATTCTTTGCTAGATTAAATTGCAATTTATATCATAGGGATTTGGCATAAACAATAGGCCGTATAATAATGAAGTAGGTGACGTTAGCTTATAAGCATACTTAGCCATAAATCGTCCCTATTTCATAATATTGAGTATACTGAAATAAAATTAATTCAGATGTAAGAATAATTCTCTTGAATGATGTATGAATTTTACAACGTTGTAATATTTATTCAATATTTCTGACAAAGTTCTATACAGAATTGGTATTTATTTTATGAATTGTATTTCTGAAGTGTACACTTATAAGTGTATAGGTGGTACATTTATATAAAAACATGTATAATTTCATTGACTTTGTTACTTTATATAAGGCTTCGTTAATAAAACTGAACACTATGACGTAATTTACAATTTGATATCGAGTAAAATAATATACAGTGATTTTGCCTGTTGTTGTAGTATGTTATTAGTATAAATTAATCTAACATTTAATGTAGGTTCACTTCGTAGAAACGGAATCTATCAAGTATACAAAAAATAAACGTTGTGAGTTCTGGATCCGAGAGACTGGACGTGGATGGCTGCATCCACCGTACCATTCTTTACCAGAAAACACCACTTGCTGGTACCATTTGCAAGCCACATCGCCTGGAGTAACAGATAATAATGAATTGGTAGTTACTCATCCTAGGTACAAAATTTGGGTATCTGTGCTCAAGTTTCATGTTTCTGGGACACAAACCGCGGATTGTTCCACTAATTTACTGATATGGGACGGAAGTTTGTTTTGTCATCCATTTTGGTAAATGTTTTATACTCACCGTACACAGGTCAAACAAAAAATAATTGATTTTTTATATCTTTAGCGATTCCAGAAATACATCGTTTGGACATAGTAATAATACTCTGTTAGCCAACTATTGTCCGGGTCAAACACCCAAGTCTTGTGATCATTTTTTACTAACAAACCAACAAAGGCCTTGTACACTATCTGAGAGTTTTTTGTCCACCTCAAAATCTCTCACTATACAACTAAACATCCAACATGCAACAGCACTTAAGTAATATACAAAACTATAATTATTACAATTTTCTTTTACAAATAAATGTTTCTATTCAAGTTTATTATTTTTATTTTAGGCCAGTTTCGTTCAAAGCATTATACGAATTCGTCGATTTGCATCAAGATGGAAGTGCATGGCCAGAGGGAAGTATGTGTTCAAGAATTTTTCGCCGACTAAAACACTCTCCATCTAGTGCTATAGCCATTAGATCACCAAAAAATGTGTTTTTCTACGGAAGAGGTGGAAATAAAAATTTGAGGTACAATCAACTTATTAAACTTTAAAAAAATAATTATCAGTAAGAGACTTCAAATTATCTTATAAATGCTATTTTTGATCATCGTGCAGTGTCTAAAAAATAATAAATGAGTTTTATGGTATCGACATATATATAAAATAATTGAAAATCTCTCCTAAAAAATAATTTAGGGTCATTTTTATTAGTAAAAACTTAAAATACACGAATAAAAACTAATTAAGAGTATTTGTTTATTATTAGTTTTTTAACAATAAAATATTATATAAATTAAATTTTTTTTCTAAACTTTTTTGATAGTATCTTAGTCTATTTTTTTATATCCATCTTTAGAATATGAAATTCTTGACAATAATAAATGTATTAAAAAAGGCTTTTATGAATAAAAAAACATATTTAGCACTTTTAAGCACACCAAAGTATTTTGTTAATAATTAAAATTTTTGTTTGGCTAAAAATATGACCTTTTTTTGGAGAAGGTGGGTGAGTAGAAAAATATAATATAACGTGTTTATCCAACTATGAAAAATAAGTAAACGAGTACAATATTAGTATGTCATAAGTAAATAAAATGAAATCATAAAATAGAATTTTTTTATCAATATGAATAATAAAAATGTTGAAAATTTCTTTTTAATATTTTAGGCGTTAGTTTTAAGAAAAAACTCGTTTATATTTGGAAGCTTTAAACCTACAGTTTCGAATCTTAAATTAGATTAGTGTTTTTAAGTCAGATTTAAATCTCATTTAAAAGCACTGCGTTATGAATAATTTATGCCAATAATTACACGAACAAAAATTTCGATTATTTGAGCTAATCACTATTTGTAGAGTTTCTTTATTTTAAGTAGTATTAATTTGGAATCGTTCAACGTTTACTACAGAAAAGAGGATTAAAGTTTTTGTTATGGAAATCATTAATATAGGTTAATATGCTTGGATTATAGTTATCTAACCATGCAAACCTGTAAATAAGAAATTCATTCAGGTATAAAAAAGTAAACATAATTGAAATATGATAAAATTGTAAAAAGACGAAATATGATATAAGTTGCAGTTTTGATGATTCTCGTGAGTAATAAACTCAAGTGATTTATAGAGTATTATTTTTGGATTTTCTTTTAATTTATTTAAATCAATATTTTAAATAGAAATTTATCAGCAAAGTAAATAGATTAGTATGAAGAAAACGATTCTTATATCCCGGAGTTAAATAAATCTATTTATTTAAACACTACAAACATTTGCAAGGTATAAAATTAAATGTAGCTTACGTGGCTTTAATTACTTTATGTAATTACTAATGTTAAGTTTAAATTGAACTATGCTAATCCAAACGACTGACCGTATAGTTTAACGATCTGTCAATCTAACTTTTAATTATTAACTTATATCAATTTAAGGATTGTATTTTACGTTCTTTACAGTAATGTTATGGTTTGTAATAAAGGGGACAGAAAAATCTATTTAGCTCAGTGTAACGCAATAGAACGCCAATTCCTGCGCAAATATAAGTTATATAGGCCATCTAAAAGCAGAATAATTTTAAACATCAGCTTTAATAATGATTTTTTTTTGTAGCTGTATATTCAGGTTAGAAGGGCAACCTGGAGATGTGGCTCAAGTAACTATTCTGAAAATGAGTTCAGGTGACCGTGAATGTTATAGCCGAATAAATAGTGATAGAGGCACTTTTCAGTGTGTAGGTGACACAAGTTCGTCGTTGAGTCTTTTAGATGAAGTCAATGGTCCTAAAATTATGTTAGTACCTCGACATTGTTTGTGTTCAACTAACGCGTCCTTGTTGCCTTACACATTTGTGACGTCGGGTTCTAAAGCATCCATCAATTGGGATGTACTTAACATGAACGCCACCGAAGACTTCCGACTCCATTATTTCGAAGCAACGGTGCAATTTATTCGAAAAGAAGTGGTGTCCAAACGATGTGAAGTTAAGAGCAATCTTTTATCCGGTCCTGGAGGTCATTTTACATTTCATTCTCATCACAATGTAAGTGGACTTTCTAATACAGATATTTTAATAAATACTAACATGTTTCCGGATATTTCCGCTTTATCGAAAATAACATTATCTTACACGTTTAAATTATAGGCATAGCATATTTTTAATTGTTGACCGAAAAACTTCACTTTAATATTATTAATTACAATATTAATTAGTTTTTCGCTTTTACTCGTCGGTGTACTGATTCTAAATAATGCTCGAAATAATACCCTGAATATAACTTTAACAAATATTTCTATAATAATTAAAATATGTAATGGTAATTGTATAAGAAAATTCGTTTCTGTGTAGTATAAAATATCTTATATAATAAATGTTTGAGGATGTAAAACAATAAGTCCTGTTTAATTTGTATTAGACATTCGCCTATGAACGTTAACACCATAAAATTATTTTGTAACACTAACGGTAATAAATATTTTTAACAGACAACATGTGAATCTCATTTCGTCATTCTCACCTTACAAAAATATACTAATAGTTACCTGTATGCAAAATTACCGGGTTTAGTAATGCCGGATTCTTCTCATTCAGTGTCTAAAAATTCAGAACACATCTATTGCCCCACAAAGAATAGGTTTATAGTTCATGCCGGCAATAAAATGCACACTGTCGTTTGTCCGGACCCATACTATACAGTAGAGGTAAAGATAACTATATTAACTTTTTATGACTAAGAGTGAAGTACAGTAATTTTTGTATTGACTATTTTCATAGGTGTTTTCAGATGGATGGCACTCTCAAAATATTTTGACGAACGCTTCCCGTGATATTATTATTGAATTTATACCGATTGATCCAGGTTCGTACACCGTTTCATGGATTCAGCTTTCATCCAGGTAAACATACCTAAATTTTGCTATCAAATCTAGAGGATATTTTAAGAGTTTGGATATCTCTTAAAAAAATAATCGATTAACAAAACAATAAATATATTTCAAACATATTTGGTTTTTGTCTATTAATTAAATATATCTTGTACAAGGTGGCAAACATTTGTCAACGACTAACGTAAACGTTTCTAAGCGTCTTAATCTTAGTTCTCTATATAATTCAGTCAAGTTTTTTTTTAAATATCAATCGAAAATTGAGTATGAAGCTTTCGTAAAATTAGTTTTTACTTAAATATCAGCTGGTAGTTATTTATTTTTCTTTGGACTAATTTAAACTCCATGAACTATCGTATAATCGTATTTCAATATTGACATTAAACTTTAGAATAAGAAGCGATGGCCCGTACTGTCAAAGCCAATGTCCAGAACTCAACGCTTGTATCAACGAATCGCTGTGGTGTGATGGCGTCGAACACTGTCCATCCGGCTATGACGAGTCGTTCAGCTACTGTATGCATTTACTGTACACCCATCTAGTGTACAGTATAGGTGTTACTGTAGCAATAGTGATTGTGGCCATATCGGCAGGACTGACCGTGTTGTGGTTTCGGCGATGTCGGGGCAACGACGACAAGACCGGATCGTCTCGCTTGACCTCATGTAAGAATATCGACAACGAAGATATGGTTTCAGCATGCGATGTAATCTACTGACATAAGGTCAACGACGTAGTCCACTACGTCGAGTATGATCGAGTAACCACCGTCTGATGTGAATTGAATAACGAAACAACAAAAGTACAACTTAACTGTACAAACATATGTATTGTTAACAATCGAAGAAAAAACTTTACGTGTTGCGAAACAAAACGATCATGGTTGTGATAAACTTTGATGTAGTTTATTGTTTGCAGCATAGCATATAGTCGATAAAGTAAAAACATTGCACCAAGGAAGATAAGAGAAATTTATCGAAATATAACGGCAGTTGGTTAAAAGTATATTTATTTTGGCTTAAAAAAGTATTTCTTAAAATTATACTAGTATTTTTTTGGTGATACAAAAAAGTTAATCTATTTGTCAATAGCACCCTAAAAATTAAATTATATTTGAATAGTTAAAAAGGACCGATAGCACATTTTTTAACTATCATGTTTTAAGTTATATTAATTATTTTACGTCAGTTTTTTTGAAAAAATGTATTTTTTTTTAATTGTGTTTATGTGTATGGAATAATAGTTATTTTATACATATGATATGCATAAATTTAAAATAGTTTTGTCTTTCCAGGAAAATTAGCAAAAGTGGACATATGTCCCTTTCAACAAACGACTATTCATTTATTAATGCTTGTATCTATGCTTTTTTTATCAATCGTGTAGCAAAACAAAAAGAATGTATTTGGTTTTGTCGAATGATTACCCTTTTTATTAAAAGTTTTTACTTATTTAACACATATATTTGGAATATGCATATTTATAATAAACAATATATTATAAATATAATTATACATATTAGAGTTATATAACTCTAAAATAAAATATGTAAGTTCTGAAGGAGACTGGAAATAATTAATGGACTTTATTAATTTATTAAAATACCAATAACTTAAAATTATTGATAATAGACCTTAGAGAAGAAGAAATTTAGTTATCAATTTTATTAGTTTCAGAATTTTATTAACAAAATTTGCAGATTCAAAAAAAAATAATGAACATTTAATACTTTTAATGTAACTGTATATATTTTCCGTTTTAAAATTAACTCAGAAAAAATTGTTTATTAAAATAAAGTCATAAGAATTGATTTTCATTTTAATATGTATTAATATTAAGTAGTTACAAAGAGTATTTAATTAAATTTCAGTTATAAACATGACTTATAGTGAATTGTTATAACAATGGTCTGAATAATTAGCAATTATAATCATCTAATAAATGGGTGATGAAATTTGTTTAAAGATTATATAAATGAAGTATCAACAGTTTTATTAGCATCACGCTGAATTCGATTTATTTATTTCAACAAATTTTATTTTATAAACTACATATTTTAGGTAAATATTATAGAATATTTAACTTTTCCTGACGTTTAATTTGTGTTCAGTTACTTTTTTTATGATTAATAAGATTAATTAGCAATAACTACTAAATAGTGTATGTTACAATAGTTTTAGGTAATTTTCAGATCTTGACTATCTTAAGATCTGTTAATTTTTGATCAGGGTAAAATGTAAAAAAATGCAAAAAAAAAAAAAAATTACATGAAAATTTTATACTTGTAGAAACTTTAAATAAATATCCCAATATCCATAAATGAATAGGGCAATTTAAGGTTAATAATTTACTATTTTCAATAGAAAACAAAATTAATTTATTAATTGGAAACAGAATGTTAAACTTTTTAAACAATTCTCTAATCATCCTAAATAAATCATACAATAATATACAAAAATATGTTTTTTAAAATTAAATTTTTATAGTTGCTTTTGTTAACAATTAAACATGAAGTCTTATGAATTAGTTAATGTTATTAAACTAATTATTTTTTATTGATTATTTTAATTTTTAATCCAGAGTGCTTCCAAGTACACTGTAATTACAATATAATTATTTAAATTATATCAACGATTGTGTTCTAAAAAATACCGCCAGTAACATTTAAAAATTATTAAATTGTATTTAATTAATATTAGTTACCTGATTGAATTTTTACATGAATGTTAAATTAAAAGCTAAAGTTATTATTGTTATCCTATATAGTAAAACATTTATTGTATTGTTGTAAGAGTTTATACTTTTGTCATAATTATAGCTTAACACCTACAATGTTATTTATTTTGTTAGAGTTCATGTGTAATATATTTAATCTTTAATCATATATAGTTTCTTTTTAGCTTCAATATGAAGCCAAAAGATATTAATATTACCATGATATGTTTATATTTATTTATTTAATTTGTTAGTCACTATTTTTTTCAGGTCTTACTGGATCAATTTTTCCCAAATGTACATGAAAAGATCACAAATGATATCTAATCTACTTTGACTAAAACACTTTTAGAAATATCCAACAGTTTCTTTTTAAAATTAAACACTATATACAGATTTGCATTGAATCATTTTTTATGATAGTGAATCTCTGACAGATATCATTTATAGTTGTCCCAACTATGTCATGTCCATATTATACTGGGTTTTATTTTTCCATATGAACCTGTGACTGATAAAATATTGACAGTCTAACATAAATGAAGTACTCAGTTTGGTTACCACAATAATGTCAATTTGTAGCAAAAATCAACCTGCTGTTTCTATATGTGTTTATATTATTTCTTAAAATGTTTAATAAATTTCGAATGTGCATTTATAAAAAATTTTTTATCAACCAGGTTGGTTATTTCACATCAGCCAATTTTGAAGATAGGGCTAGTGTAATCTGAAGAATTAATATTTATAATTGTTTCTTATATGCCTTTTGAAATAGGGGATGTAGTATTTGCAATGTTTGAAGTTGATACTCTTTATAATTTAATGTGATATATTTATTAAAAAAAAATTTTTTTTATCATTAGTAGTATGGTAATTAAATAAAAATACCAAGGTTTCTTATTTAAGAACATGTACGAAGATTAATTTGGTACATAAAGGTAAATATCAATGTATTTTTCACATGTAAACTTTACGGCTAATTATTTAACTATGAATATTTTATTATTTTATTTAACATAATAAATTAAATAATTTACTTAGCAAGGTAATGCAATACAATATATTAACATTTAAGTTTTGAATAAATTAATAATAATGTTACAATAATTTACATTATAAATGGGTAACTAATTTATAATTTACATAACAATTTGTTAAAATAATTAAAAGTTTGTAACGACTAGTGGAATGTCATCAAATATAGAAATCATTTTTGTTCAAAGGAATTTTTCCTTGTACATACATTAATAATTAAACAGCAAAGTATTTTAACATATACAATACTATAACAACTAGTTTCACTAATAATAGTCAACAATAATATTTAAACAATTATTAACAACAAAAACATGTTATATACTTTAAAAATATTTCACATGTTAGAATTATGAGTTAAGATATCTACATTAATCATCATTTTAAAGAATATTTATAAATCACTTTTGTTATTTACAATTACTTTTTTTGACTTTTCATACTTAATATAAGCTAAAAATACAGTCCATGCTAAACCAGCAAAACTGACAAAAATTAAACGATTATTGGGAGGAACAACACAGTAATTAATAGTTTGCAATACCGGCCACACAGTGACAGCAACCTGTAGGGGATCATAATAATAATAATTAAAGCACTATAATTGGAAACTAAAATAAAGAATTTTATAAAAGCATTTATACACCAATTTTGGCTAAACAAATTTTTTAATATTAGTAAAATATTAATTTACTCAAAAAAAAATAAAATAAAATTTACTAATTATAAATTAAAATAATAAATGGCCTAACTAAGAAAATGACTTGTTTATAACAACTTTGAATCAGTTTTTAAAATAATATTAACATTTTTTTAACAGGGAGGGGGAGTAGGGCGGTTTATAAATATTTAGAGATATAAATAATGACACTAGCATGTTTCAACTTAAGTTTTTGTATTAAAGTATTAATAAATTCCAAAATATTGGTTCAAAAGTTGTAAATGATTTTTAATATTAATTATTTTCTTATTTGTAAGCAGGTTATATATGTATATTTCTATTTAAAAAACAAAAGTTGATACAATTTTAAATGGTAAGAACCAATTTTTTTAAAAAAATCATAAAAAATAGGACATAATTAACTTAAAAAAAAATTATTATATTTTTTAACTTTTAAAAATATTGCATGAGTCATAGTTAAACGTTGACTCTATGTACTTAGAATAGTATAAATGTTTACATAGCTTTTAAAAATGTCTTAAATTACTAGTAAATCAAATGAAATTCAAATTAAATGTATTATAGTTTGAGTTCTAATAGAGAAAGGGTTAATAACTCTTTGTTATTTAATTCAAATCGTATTAATAAATTAAAGTTGTAAGAAAAAGATCATCAAAAAAAATGAACCAGAAAAATAACTGCATGTAAATTTTAACAGTGTAAAAATTAATATAAAATAATTATTCATTTGAAATTATGTATTTTTAATTTTTGTTTGCTTACATCAATTTTATTATAAAAAAAGTAATTTCTTAAAGAATAAAATTCAAAAATTTTCAATAAAACTCACTTTCCATGTGGGAAAGAATTTCTTTTGGACCTCTTGTTTTGCATCTTCAATAGACCCACCATCAAGTAATGTCATAAAAAAAAAAAAGCTTGCAGTTGCAAATGGTCCATAGGAAAATTGTTCAATAACTGCCTATTAAAAAAAAATGTTATTTATTTGTTAAGAAAACCAATATATTAAATACAACAATTTATACATCATATTTTTGCATATTTTCATGCTGAAGTATTATTTTTTATTTTTGGCATTATTTCAGTTTTATAAATTTCTGGAATATGTCTGTTAGTTAAAAGAATTATTTTCGTGATCAGCTAGTGATAATTTTTGATACTTTGATTGTATTGGATACTTAAGAAGCCAAAAAATGTACAAAATTTTAAAAAGGTCTAAGAAATGCTCAAATTAAAAAAAAGCACTTTGTTCATAATTCTGTTCTATGTATATAATGATCAAGTTTTTTGTGTCATGTAGATAATTTTACAAATAGTAGGATATTATATACAATGTTCAACAATTATTCAACTAAATAGTAATTATAGTTTTAAATAAAAATATTTTTCAGTATTACATACAATTTTTTTTTTCATGTGTAACCCCCAATACTTAATAGATCTTTTTTTATGTTATTTAAAAAATCATATATTAAATCTTAATGATTAAAGTGTAATTATTTATTAAGTATTAAACTAAAATTTCAAAAATCTTCATGAAATAAAAGTTGACATTTTTTTCTTTTTTAATGCATATTAAAACTCTAAAAATCAATTTTTCAAGTGCTTATTGTAGTATATAAAATAACTTGTTTTAGTGCTATAAGTAGTAATGGGTTAAATTTTTATATATTTTTCTAACTATTTTCATCGAATGAAAACTATTTTTTAATTTACATAAATTTATTGGTTATATTTTCATAAAATTATAGTCATTTCAAAGTAGTTATTAAGGCTTCTTTTTTATTGTAAATGATTCTTCTGTTAGCGTTAATACTAGGATTATATAATCATGAAAAAACCTACAAAAAACAGTTGCATAATAAAAATTATGATACAACATATTTTTAAACACTACTGAATAATTAAACTATTTATAATCTTTATCTTTAATTTTTTATTATAATAATTTAATAGATTCATACATTTTATAAAAAATTATAAAAACTAAAATAATGAGGCTCAGTAAAAATTATAAAAAAATTCACTTATATACAATAATTTAATAATTTATTTTTTAATTTAATTTAATTTTATTTAAAAATAAACAAGATTAATTTAACTAAAAAATATTTATATTAATTATGTTGATTGATTAAAAATGCCAGAATTAAAAATAAATATTACCTTTGTAACGTGGCTAACAACTGTATGTGTTGGCCAAATAAAACTTGCAAATCTCATCCAAGCATACAATGTTGGTGCCACATACAATGCACCATATAAGCTAAATTTGATTGCACGTTTGATATCAATTTCTTTATTCCATGTAGGATCCAATGCTTGCTGAATTACACTGCTGGCTGGCCATGTTATTGAATATATGGCCAATCCTCGAACAAGACCGTGATTAGTTGCACGGTAAATTTTTGACCACATTTCTAATGAGCTATACTTTTTGTTGATTGAGAATTTAGATGTAAATTATAGAAGATATTTTGATTAACAAGTATGGTTATAGACTTTGTAAAATTGAATGTATAAATAAATTACTTATAAATAATAGATATTAATATAGTACCTAAATTAAATAATAAATAAGCTTTACATTACCTTTAAAAATACTAACATAACTTAGTACATAGTACTTACTAGTAATTAAAAATACTACACTAACCAAAGATTATTATTTGTGTGGCATATAGTCTGATAAGTGATAATAACTATTATATGATAATGTTTCCTTTTAATTTTAATCAATATGACCTAATATTAAGTATGCCTTGACACGGTATAAAATCAATGTAATTTATACCTATTGAATTAGAACCTTATTATTATAAGTCAACAAAAATTATTATTGACACTTATATTGTTTATAGCGTAAGTGATATTTATTTTACCATTTCTTTAATATCCAGATGCAATTTAAAAATATACATTAACAAGCTATCTCTCATTATACTCAATTTAATTTGTTTTTTTTTTTTAATGATTTTTTTAGTTATCTCATTTATTAATAAAATATAATACATAAGTCGTTAAACTTGATTTTAATTTGTAGGTTAATTTATATTATAGAAAAAATTAAACATATCACGTAATAAATTATTATTAAGTATTTATGAAACTTTAAAAATAATATTGCATACAAATAATAACAATTTGTAATAACAAATGAATACATATTATAATAACTGAATAATTTTTATCCTCAATAAATAATAAAATATTTCTAATCATTCTTCAAAAATATAAAATATTAGAAATTATGAATAGGTTTTATGTACAGATTAAAAAAATCTTAATATTTTTATCTCTTCATTGTATATTATTAAAACAAAAATGTATGATAGAAATATAACAGACAAATTTATTGCAATAAAATATGCAAAATCTATATAAACAAAAATTTTAATAATAATTTTTTTTAGTATTAATATTTAACAATTAATTACAATTCAAAATCCTTAGCACCGTGTATAAAGTGAATCAATAATTAATAGACTTAAGTACTTAATTAAATTATTTATTGTATTTTAATTTATTTTTACATAGCATGTAGTCAAATCATTATCACAGTTATCATACTGAACAATTCGAGCTAACTCATTATTACTTAAATTTTCTAATTGAATACAAGCACAGCGTACTGTTAGTTTGCCGTTTTCATCAATAGTTTGTAGTTTACGAGGTACTCCGGTCCATTCTCTTTTAATTCCACCACTAAAAATAAAGTTTTAAATTAAGAAATTAAAAAGTACATAAAAACATGATATACATAGGATTGATTATGTCTTTATACTATACCTCATTGTTGTACACCACACTTTACTCATTTGTTTTTCATTATTGAATTCTATGTTACAGTTAGGATAAAGACTCATTTCGTGTTTCTTTTGATGATTTTTATTTTTAATTAATTTAATTTTTTCTTGAACTAATTTATTGTATTCAGTTTCTTTGCCAGCTGAATCATAGTAGCGTCCAATAAGTTTACCTAGGAATTTAGAATGGAAATAATAAAATGTACTTTTTTAGCCATTATTTGTTTTGATTACCACATGAATAATATATAAACAAGCGTTATATAAAAAACAGTTTTCTAGTAAATTAAATAAAGATATATTTTTAATTAGAAAGTTTTAAACTATTTTTTTAGGTATAATAAGAATTTGAATTAGTTAGGTATACTAGGTTGTACAATGATTTAAAAAGTTGTATCATTATAAAAAAATTAATTAAACATATTTTGTGCTTTTCTAAAATTAACAATATATTTTAAAAAGTTAATATGGCACAAGTAATGTTGTACATCGACGTAGACACAAAAGTAGGACACAAATTAACTAATATTTTTGACAATGAGTTTGTCGTTTATAGCTCTTTTCAAGTCTTCTCATTGGATACACTGGTCAGCCCTAATCCTTTCAATTATTGAATTACTAAAGGGGTAAAGTTTAGACCCGTCAGCATGGTCTATATCAAAAGTAGCAGACTAAAGGGTGGCTTCTCGTTAGCCACCAGCATAACTACCTTTTCACTATACCTACTAAAGGACAGTTAAGCCCAAAAACTAGCCAGCATGCACACTAATTCTTAAGATCAAAAATGTGACGGATTGTATGTGCTGGACTAATAAATTTCCTTACATGAAATTTAATTTATTTTAATTTTATTATGTTGATACAAATACAGAAAAATAGCAAATTTTGTATATAGTCACTATTCTTTAACACAATTAATGAAAATTAATGAAGTTTAAATTAATGTAAGCTATGTAATATTTTTTTAAATGAAACAACAAATTATTAATTTAAATTTATTATACTTGGTATAAATAAGAAAAATAAAGGTAAATAGTAAATGTTTAAAAGAAAAGTCTTGGTATATTTTTACATGCAAATTTAATAAATCACTTACCAATCTCTTTATATTTTTTTTTATAAGTATTTAACCAGGTTTCTAATCCAATAAGATCATCAGGTTTCATGTCAAGAACATCATCAGTCAAATCTTCTTCATTAAACAATCCAGTTATAAATGAACGGCTAGCATCACGACCTTTTCAAATAATAATTAAACGTTTAAATAAATTTTCATTATACAAACAAATTAGTACCAATTAAACTTAGTTTTAATAAAATATAAAACTTAATTAATATTAATACTTTAATATTAACAATTAGGATGAATGTGAAAAATTTCTTTAGTCTAAACAAAATAGATGAAAACATTTTATTTGAGGCTTTATTTAATCAAAATTTCAGTTATCAACAACACAATGCAAAGATTAATTAATAAGTGCCATTTTTGGAAATTTAAACTTTTTATAATGGATTAAAATAAATAATACATATTTTTAACAAATCATAGAATCATAATTTTTGACAAAAGAAAATACTAAAAAGAAGTCTAGTTTTGATATTCAATATTGACTAGTAAATTATTAATATATATTATAAAAAAAAGTAGTAAATGTCTTTTAAAAATGAAAGACGGTTGTAAGAGATAAAAATTTGTTTATTATCATTTTTACTACCTGAAAATTTTTCATAGGATCCACCAGGTCCATAAAATTTTCTACCTACAGTAACATCAAATATGTTACCTAAGATTGACAAGTAAATTTTTCCTCCACCATCGCCACTATATCTGCTCAATCTTTTGGAGTCAAAAAGAGAGCATACCCAAGGAGTGTTGGTTAAAAATCTTTCAAAAATAGCAAAACTACATAAAAAATTTTGAGATGGTTCATATACAAAGAGAATTGATAAAATTAAAACAAAAATTGTTATTAGAGTAAATACAATATTTTTAGCGTTTAACGTCTCCATAATAATAATAATAATTAGATAATAATCACTATGGAAATTTAAAACGGTTACATTTAAAATAATTATTTTGTGATGATCTTTTTATCATGTTATATCAATAACTAAATAAAAGCTAGCAAATATTGGAATAAATAAATTTTTGAATAATGTGTGGTACAACTGATCAACCTGTAGAGTAAAATACTATCAGCACTGGACTAAGTTCAGATACCTGTAATAATTATGGTATAAAATAGAGAAAGCTTCTATTATTTTTCTTATATTTGTATAAAATTATACAAATTATTATATATATTCATAAAATTAATATAATTATGGCATTACGCCATCTAATCAGATTTAAAAAATTTTGAAATAAAATATTCATTTAACCGGTCTCACAATTTTTCAAAAATAAATTCACAGTATGTCAGGTGAATAAATTGAACTGTACTGATCAGCTGTTAATAACACTTCACTTAATGATAACAGACATTTACTAAAATCCTATGATTTTCAATTATGACTGAATCGTAGTATTGTTAAATAATATTAAAATGAATCATAATTGTTTTAGTTAATATAAATTTTAAATATAAAAATAAAAAATTTTTTTTTTATTTTTGAATTTTAACTGTATTAGTAGTATAATGAATAATTAAAACGTTTTTTTATTCAATTAGAAAGTCATTTTATTTTTTATTAATTAAACACGAAATAATTTTTATTTGTTTTTGTTGAGAAACTTTCATATAAAATAATTATGAATAATATTCAGTATCACACTGATTCATTGTTCAACTTATCTTTGCATAAATTATGTGTGTCAATAAATGAAGATACCTTACAATATATTTTAAAGTGGTGTCCTGCATGTATAACTCTTCAAATAATTTGGAAGGTAAAACTAGTTTTTTTTTTAATTATATGCTATTTTTCATATAAATTATGATTGTTTTTTTATTATCACTTTACCATAATTTATCTTTTATGTATCATTTTTAAGGTATTGAGAATTAACAATCATGATCCTGAGTTTTTACTTAACTTCAGATTTCCAGATTGTGAATTGTCTTCAGTAAATCGAGGTCGTGATCTTGCTCAAATGTCATCTTTATTTGGTTCAAGAAATTTGTTACCTACTTATCATACACATTTGTCTATTGAGAGCCATTCTATTTTTGCAAAAGTTCAACAAGTATTCAAATTAAATCAAAATTAACTTTTAAATTAATTACAGTTATCAATTTTATAATAAATAATAATTTTTAATTGATAATAATATACATATACATAGTATTGTATTTTCATATATTTATTAGGATTAAAAATGATATTAATACTTAGATAATATATTTAAAAAAATATTATCACTAACATTGATGTTTATATAATTATCACAATTTTATATAATAAAAATTCATTTTGGTACCTATACTTATATAATATGCTAGATACTTAACACAATACTATGTATTATGTTGTTAATTTTTTTAATGTCTTGATAAAATATCTTAGAAAACTCTAATATTGATGTTTTAATAATAACAATATATTATTAGAAAAACCAATATATTTATCAAATATTTTTTTTAAATATTATAGACCAAATTTCAAGATCAATATAACTTCTATGATCATTTTGACTTAGAATTATTTTTCAAATTAATTGAAGTAACAGAATGTAGAAGCCAGTTATTTACCATATTTCAGGTATTATTAATATTATGACATTTTAAAATATATTTAAAATTTTTATGCAATTTTTTTTTTCATAGATTTGTATACAAATTAAAGGTTTTAAATTTCCTAAGCAATTTGCTTTAGAATGGATAAAAAATGGAAATGAACAAAAAGATAATAAGTGTTACCATTTCATTGAACAAGGGTTAAAACTTGGTTGGTCTTAAAGATTTTTTTCATATTAGATATAAAATTGAATAACAATATTTTACATTAGGTATATTTCTTGGCGATTCTGGGTGGTTTGATGAAAGTGCACTTGTTTTATCATTCACATACGAGTTGATATCTAAAAAATGGGTGTGCTCTGATGAAACATTGGTGTTGATGAAGACTTTACAATGCCTTACCAAGTTAAAGAGTTTTGAATAATACTTATATAAATCCATTTGGTGTAAATATCAGTATAATGAATTTTTTATAGATGGTTGTTAGTTTTATCAAACTTTTATAATTTTGATGAAGCTAAATTGGTTTTACAGTATATTTTAGAAACACTTAAAACCTTAGAACTACAGAAAAAAAAAATTTGTATTGCTTATTCTTATGTTGCTGTCTCTCAGTATTATTATCAATTAATGGAGTTTAAAGAGGTTAGTCCTTTAAATTTTTTTACTATTCTCGTATTATTTTCAATTTAAATTACTTTTAGGCTTGGTTTTGGGCACTTAAAGCAGTAAATGAACTTAGTAATAAAAGTAGTGATGTATTACAATTACTGGTTATTGGACATGTTATACGAGTTTGTTCAGCTACAAACAAATTGAATAGTGCTAAAAAATTGATCGAACAAGTTCATATGTATGACAATGAAATTGAACAACATATTTGTGTAGATATGTTATTAAATGAAGCTTGTTATTCTTTAAGGGCTGATTTAGCCGAAAACAGTATCTACAGTTATTATGTATGATCATAATAAATATTTACTGAAGTAATAATATTAATCAATTTAATTATAGGTGGCTCTTGATTCAAGAAGAAATTTATTTGGATACTTTAATTTACATACCGCTAATGTATTTGTTGATTATGCATATGCTCGATATGTTTGTGATTATGAAACTAGTGATTTTGATGAAGCTATGTAATATTTCATATTTCATTTATATATATATAGTGTTTATAAGAAAAATATTTTTTAATAGGTCTAGTGTTTTACAAGGGATTTATATTATGGAGTGTATTGGTTTACCTAATAATCACATGTTATTAGTAAATGCTGGACGTATAAAAGCTTTAATTTTAGAAGAAAAAGCTTTAGATATAATTCATTGGGGTAAATGATTTATTTATTTTTTTAATTAATAAGAATATTACAATAAAAGGATAAATTATTTTCACAATCGCAAATAATTTAACATTTTAAGAGTATATTTGTTATGTCAAGGCATTGACAGTGAACAATGGAAGAAAAGTATGCTTGATGAAGCTGAAGAACTTCACAAAATGGCTTTACAAGCGTCTTTAAAAACTGTTGGAGAAAATAACCTTTTAACAGCTAAACATTATTGTAATTTAGGACGACTTTATCAGAGTAAAATAAATTATCAAGTATGTTTACAAAGCATATATTTTTACTTAAATCATTTTTGCTTTTGCTATAATGATTTTTTATTTAGCTATCTGAAGAAATGCATTTAAAAGCGATTAAAATAAAAGAAGCCATTTTAGGTGAAGATAACCCAGAAGTTGCTTTATCTTTAGGTCATCTTGCTAGTTTATATACCTATCAAATGGAAAAGTATGAAGTAGCTGAGCAGCTTTACTTAAGATCAAAAGCTATTTGTAAGTAATTTTTGATATATTAATGAGCAAAGCTCGTAAGTTCATGCACTAAAATTATGTACAAAAAACATGGGCGCAAAGTGATCAAATTTTGGGTAGCGGGGCTAAAAATCTAAAATAAGCATACTTTGAAAGACCAAGAAATATTTAAAATGTATAATTTTTTATTATAAACTATAACTTTTTAGTAAAAAGTTATTAACAAGTAAAAATCAAAAGTATAAATTAACATAAGTTGAAATATTTTATTATCTTCAAAAATATATTCTTTTTCTGATTTTCAATCATAATAATAAGATTATTAACCCTCAGTCTACCGACATATTTGCCACCAGTTGTCTACCGACTGGGGTCTACATGACTCCAGCGTATTTCAATGCCTTAAACTTTTGTAAGGATTAGTTTTTTTTAATTAATTTTTTTTTTTTTAAGTATTTTTTCTATTCTTTTTGCATGTGTAAATACCATCTGAAAATAATTAATAGCCATCAATATATATTATGAATTTTAAAGCAAATTGAAAAAAAATTATTACAATAGATGAAGACGGGATAAGTAAAACAAATATATACAGTAACAGGATTTATTATTGTCAAATTTACAGTATTACAATATACGTATTCACTGATCAAACAGTATTACGAATTAAAAAGTACAAAAGTCTCGTAATTTAATTATTACAATCAACGCAGTTTTTCGCTGCATGATCTTGGCACATAGGTTTTTGACATTTTAAATATTTATATCATGTTAGTCATATTGATTTTATATAAACCGGCAAAATATAATAAACCGATTAGAGCCTTTAATCCAATTAAATAAATTTCTTTGTGATAATTTTGCAAATGTGTATGATTTTCAAGCATTTTGGCAATATGCTGCTCAATTTCTTCACTATTATGCTTGACTATAATGTTCAATATATCAAAACTAAATAACAGCGACCATGCTTCTATTGGAGACGATACCTCGAGAGCTACACCTTTCCCACGTGCACAGTAATCAATTTAAGAACGACGGCTTCTGCGTTCGGGAATATTTTTGAACCAACAAAAGTTGGACTTAGTCTGTAAATAGAAAGACTTTCGGGCTGCCCGCAAGACCCTCTTATTTTTTGTGCGTGGTTCTGTTGCTTCAGACATGAGATCAGTTCCTCCACTGTCTGCATCTGACTTGTCTTCATTTTCTGACGCACTGGCGACGTTATCAGATTTGATTTCTTCTTTCGAGTTTCTATCACCTGTTCTTCCGGTTCCTCCTTAGCGTTTCCTTCGTCACTACTAAAACAATCGGTTTCAGAGTTACATGAATCTGTATCATAAGCTTCTACAATCGCAGCAGCTAGTCGGGTATGTAAACAAGCTTCCAGCTTATCTCAAATATACATGTAATAAACAAATAAAATATAGCCATAAAAATATTCGCCAGACAATATTCTAAATTAAATACACTAAAAAGAGGCAAGAAAGATGTGCTTTTGCTCGAAATTAAAGAAAAACATTTGGAATAAAACAATCTTTTATGTTTTAGCTTCGATGCGAAGCTGAGAAGGTATTGGTTTTACTATAAAGGGGTTTTTTTTGTCTGTTACCACTTTTTCTCAGCTCTTACCGAAATGATTTCTTTCAACGATGCGTCAAAAGATCACAAATCATATCTAGTTGAAGACATTACCCTCATATTGAAAAAATTTCCCTCGTTCCCCGTAAATGGGTAAACTCCAAAAAAATTACAAATTTAAAAATCGCTAATTTTCAAAATTTTTTTCACTTAAACTGTCGTAACTTTTTCAAAAATAAACAAATCAATATAATTTTTTTTTATAGATGCTTGATGTCATTACCTATCATTTGGTATATTTTTTTTTATAAATCTAACCCTTTACAGGAGGGGATTTAAAATTTATCTTAAATTAAAGCTAATGTAATATACTTTATTATGGAAAAAATAAATTTCGGACTTCATTTTTTCTTGTGAAAATGGCTACCAAATGCTATTATTGTGTTAAAATTCTCAATTTTATTTTTTACATTTTTAACTTTATAATGCTATAACTTATTGAAAAGTGTATTGATCAAAACAATTTTTTTATGTGAAATAATATTTTTTAATAATCTCTTTTTCATTCGACATACTTTATTTTTATTAGGATATTAATAAGGAAATATCAGATCATGTAGCTTTTGGAATAATCCACCAATTTTTTAAAATTAAACACTATCTAAAGATTTGCATTGAAGCGGTTTTTTTTTTATAGTGATTTTAATCACTGTCAGATATCATTATACTTGAACCAACTATGTCACGTCACCACTGTGCCGCGACCCCCCTGTGCTGGGTTTTTTTCTATTAACCATACAATAAAACAAGTTCTTTACAGATGGTCGAGAATGAATACATGCTTTATGTACCTTTCAAGAATAAATACCTTATTAAAAACATTTTTCGTTTACTAAACTGTACTAGGAATTCCCAATCATGAAGATGATGTTTCTCGCTCGATCTTTGGAACTGAACTGACCGACGCACCACAGCTCCACTTTATATATACATATACCGCGCACGAATATTCCAGAATCTTTGATTCCCAGTTTCTTTATATTTATACTCAGTTTCTATCCGCAAAAAAAACTAATTACTACACCAAGTGATATAAAACCATAGAAGTGTTTAAAATATAAGAAACCATAGAAATAATTAAAATATAAGAAGCCTTAAAAGTGTATAAAATATAAGAAGTCATAGCAATGCCAAAAGTATGAGAAGCCATAGAAGTGTTTAAAACATAAGAACGCAATTTTGAAAAATTTGCATTTAATCCATTGCCTTCTATTTGAGTTCAAACTAACAAATTTTGAAATTCGCGTTCGACGCAAGTGCAAAACAAATGCTCCCGGCGTATTTATACGAGGTGTGTTCAAAAAGTAAGGTGACTTGATATTTTTATGAAAAACTATTTATTTATTCATCAATGTTTATGTTGTCCCCTTCAAAGTAATCCCCCTCAGATGTAATACACTTGTATATGTAGGCAATATAGGCAACTGTCTACAGCAGCATATTTTATGGGGCAGCAAATATTGAAGGCCAACATATTTATAAAAACATATCATAGTAAAATTAATACCTTCTCAGCTTCGCATCGAAGCTAAAAGCGAGTTATTTTTTATTGTTGTTATGACATATTGACTTCCTAATAATTATCATAATCGTTTTCATTTATTGTGTATTTATGATATTTATATGAATAGCTACAATTTATTTTATGATTTATTAATAAACATAGATTTGCTTGAAAAACATTTTTAGATCTTTTTTTTTTTTTTTTTTGAGGAAGAATTAGTAGTGTTATGGAAAAATATATAAAAATGAAACTCCTCCGTCATAACGTAATGAAGGGCGGCATATTTTTAAATGCCTAAAAGCGGAAAATATATGAATACGCCTCTGAATGCCTCGCATTTTGATCCACTCAACACTATTTTAAGGATTCAAAACTCATTTTCATTTGTGAGCAGTAAAATCGATTTTATTCAATCAATGAAATACTTTGTCTTGAGATCGTGTGATCGCTCTCGGTGGCAATCAAAGTTTAATTTAATGGAAATTAGATTGGCCTCTAATGATTGGAGTTTAAATATATGTTTGGATTTTTTTATAGCTACAGAATAATTTCCATAAAATGATTCAACTATGCGTTTTAAAATTTCAAAATTTGTACAGTAGTACGACGTAGCTGTTAATCAAGTTCCCCACCGCATAATCATAAGTGCTAGAACTAATAGTATATTAAAGGCTTCAGTTTTAAAAATGTTTACTCGATATGGGCATTTACGAAATATTTTTTTTACATTAGCTACCAAATTGTCAAAAAAATCAATTATATGCAAAATATGCCCTAACATCCAAAATATGCACTAACAAACTTCATACTCTTATTAATATTGTTATGAAATGGATTTGTAGCTCACTTAACATGTTTTCTTAAATAGCAAAAAAAAAACATTTAAATGCATGAACTTACGAGCCCTTTTTTTCTCACCATCGGCATTAATGCGGACCGCCCTGGAACTGCAGTGAGGCATTACTTCATGTGCGGCCCACGCCGTTTCTAAAACTCACATCACCACGTTGTGAATCAGCCCGAAATTAATCAATAGCTGTTTCACAACGTGGTGTGACCTCCTCCGTTAGCCGGATCCCAAAGTGGGATCTGTTGCCCGGATTGCACGGCGTGGAGTTGGGGCAAATAACTCACGACACATAAAAGAAAACATAAAACACGACCACCTAAGGTGCCGACCTAAACCAGCGACTCAAGTCCTCCTGTACCGTGCGGCGCGGCTGCCTCTGTCTCAGGCGTTCCGCTTCCTCCTTCTTTATCAAGACGGATTCGATGAACACTTGGACTCCAAATAGTTTCGCTCCTGGGCCCATGTCCCACACCAGAAGAGGGTGTGCAGAGCTCTGTCTTCCTTTTCCGGGCGATACGAACAGTGGTCGCACGTCAGCGAGGCTGTTTCACGAATACGGCGCAGGTACTTATTAAAGCAGCCGTGGGCGGATATCATTTGGGTGAGACAATAAGTCATCTCACTGTGAGTCCGGTCCACCCAGCTGATCGGGTCCTATGAGGGACCTGGTCCACTCGCCTGTCGTCGTTTCCTCCGAGAGGCGAGTCCGCCTCTGGAGCATGGTCATCCGCCTGAGCGCCAGTCAGTCATCGGGTTCGAGTGTTTTCGGCGGCAATGATGACAGGATACCAGTCGCCATTCCGGATACCGTTCAGTACGCCGAAACTATCCAGATCCCCGCCTACCTTTGCACCCTAAGCAGGGCTTCACGGTTTTTGGACGAATACTCAAGAGATCGGCCCAAATTGGGGACCGGTACAGGAGGACCGAATGTACGACGCTGACTAAAAGTCTGCACCGCATTTTCCTCGGCCCTCCTAGATTGGGCATAAGTCCCGCCAGGCTATTCATGACTTTCTAGGCCCACTGGGCCAACTTACGAGCCCTGTTAATGAGTAATAATTAATTTAATTTAATGTTGATATTTTTACTGTTTATTCAGATGAAAAAAGTTTTGGTAACCAGTACACAGGATTATTGTATGATCTTCAAGGATTAGCTCATGTATATCGGGAATTAGGAAATTTTGATCTTTATGATCAATGTACTCGATCAATTGAACAATTTCATGTTACTCGAGGAGCCTGGTTAGAAAAATTACATTCATCATCAATAAATGATAAATTTGCAAAAAGTAGTTTTAACATTGAAATAATTAAAAATATATTAAGCAGTAATATTTGTGAAAAACATTAGGTAAATTTATACAATTATTTAACAAAAAGTATTTTACTTGATAATTTTATTAATCTTTATTTACCTTTCATCATTTTTTTATACATGAATTTAAATGAATATAATTGTAGAAACACTAAATGACAGTTACAAATACAATGTTTTGAAGTTTTATCATAAAAAGAAAAAAGTTTAATTTGTGCTACTAAAAATCAGTTGTACATTCATTTTTATATTATTGATATTCCCTTTTATTTTTATAATCTATTTACTTGCATATATAATATGCAGAATGTTCGGCTTATCATAAACCATTCCATTACTCACAAAATAAATACAACAATGAAAAATATGTTGATTTTATTTATTTATATATATATATATATATATTTCAATTTATCAACTGTTACTTTTTATCATTGTATATCTTATTCAAAATGACCTTATTAAGAAAATGATAGGTTGATAACTTTTGAACCTGTAGTTCAGGAACTACGATTTTAAAATATGACCGAGGAGAGATATATATAACTAAATAAAAACAAATATTTAAATATTATATTTATTTTTAAATGGTTTATGAAAAGAGAATATATGTATAATTTTTAATTTCTGGATTTATGAAATAAAAGTGGTTTATAAATAATTTTAATATATAAAACTTACATTAAACATCATAAAAACTTTTAAATGCTTAAAACCATAGGTGTAATAGTATATTTTAGCGATGCTAAATATTTTTATATATTTTGTTATTGATTAGGCTTTTTTAAGCAAATAAAAAAAAATATATAATTCATGTTTAATTGAGTTGTGGATTTTGAAATAGTATATTATTATTAGTCTGTATCAAAACAAAAATATTGTTTAATAAAAATAATTTAAATAGAAAATAATTTAATTTATTATTATTATTATTTTTTTACAAGAATAATACAAACCCCTTATGATTTTTTTTTATTAAAATAAATATTTAATAATCAAACTTATTGGACTTATCAAATAATATATAATTTTTTAAAAAATGTTTTTAATTACTGATTATAACATTTAATAATTTTTTTTTGAAAAACAATAAGGTTCTTTGTAAGTTAAACTTAAAATAAACTGTAATAAAAGTATTAAAATCGCCAATAATTTTGTATAATTTAAAATTAATCTAAATGATTTTAATTTTAGAGTTTCTTATTATTTGTTTCTATCTTATAACTAATTTATTTTTATATCAAAATTTATAACTCCTGTTGAAATCTTTAAATTCATTTTTGTTTTGACCATCTGGCTCTTGTTAGTACCAAACCAAATTAAATTTATAGTATTAATGTATACTTTATTCCTATTTTGTATTTCTATGTCCTTAATAATAATTGTTAATTAGTTATTTTAATAGGTGATTTCTTTACTGTGATGATTTACTTTATTATATTGTTAATTATTAGTTTAAATAAATCATTAATAAATGTAATGTTGCTTAAAAGAAATGTGTTATTGAATATTGTACGCTCTGTCTATTTTTTAATTAATATTTATTTCAAGTACTTCTAAGTTTGTTATTCTACTCAAAGTAAAATGTACATTGATAGCAATATCAAATGCCAATGAAGTGTACTCCGGACAAAGTTTCTATATACAAAATGTTGCTTTTTAGAAAAACGCAAATTAAAGATTTCAATTCTTTCATTACAAAATATATTAATTTAGAATATTCTACAAGATTGTATTAACATTGTGAAATTGTTTATTAAATAATGTATTGTAGAATTTTTAAGTTATACTAGTTATTTTTTTATTTTAAACATAAAATTATTTAAAGAAGTTATGTGCACTATTTTCGAAGAATGTAGAGCGTTATGTATCTCTTTATTTAACATGAGGAACTTTAATTTACAATAAACTTAACATGATTAATAATAATAAAACCTAATGTGTATATATAATGTTAGATTATGCTACAAATGAATAATAGTGTTGATACATAATACAACAATATCAACTACTGATAACAAACACAACATAACACTTCCTCTCTTAAAACTATATATAAAAAATACTAATTAACACATAAACATATAAATTGTAATTTAAATTATATTATTATAAATTCATCTTTATAACAAGTTTCTTTGGTCTACTTGAACTTCTATGATTTTGTATAATTTCTGTTGAATTGTTTTCTCTTATACTCTGCTCTTTTGTAGTTTCAACCGTTTCCTCGTCTATTATTTTTTCTTCTTTTACTACTTCTGCTATTTTTCTTTCTTTTACTTCTTCCGCTTCTTCCTCTTCAATCTCATATTTAATCTTCTGTATTTAGTTAGCATGTCTCTTCCAAGTAACACCACTTGGTAGTTCCACAAGATACATGACATTTCCTAATATTTTTATAATTTTTCCTTTTGTCAATTTCTCTCCTGTAAATTTCCTTACTAGAACTTTTTCATTAATATCAAAATGTCTAATTGTTTTATTGGTTTTTTGTTTTTCTTGATATTCCCATACTGTACTTGGAATATTAGGTTTAATTAAATCAAATCTGTTACAAAGGTTCTTTCCAAATAATAATGTAGCAGGACTTTTTTGTTGTTGTAGTATGTGTTATAATTCAAAAATAAAAAGCAATATAGTTGTTAAAATAAAAATGATGAAAATGAGCGATGGGTGATGGGCTTAGTGAGAACCTGATGTTGTGGTTCTATCGGGCTCGTATGGTTCGAGGGTTCAGAACGACAAAGACAAGTAGATATAAAAATAATAGACGTAGTACCTCTATTCGAGGTGTAATAAAGTTTTGTCTGGTTAGTTTCTAATGTCCTAACTAAGAGGCAACGAAACGGCAAAGCCAGTTCACGAATACCTCGGCAACGAGACGGCAGAGCCAGTCCACGAATACCAGAGCCTAATTTATACAGTAGAAATCACGCTAGGTTTTTTAAAACATCTTTAAAGCAACGAAACGGCGAAGCCAGTTCACGAATACCATATAACGTGATTATGTATAATTTCTTTAACCAACCAGTCAAAATTGACTCTTTAAGATATTAATTTAATAAATGATCTATTGCTTTGTCATCCTTTACTCAAATTTATTAACTCCAAATAATTGGGATAACATAAAATTACTTACTTCTTTTATTCTTGCAAATTGCTGTAAAATGATTTGATAAATATCCCGATATGTTTAAAAGTATTTAATTCGCACTTCTTCAAAAGATAAATAATTAAAACAAGTTCTTTTCATATATAAATAAAACGCGTAAAAGTCAGCTGATAACAACACAGTGCTGTGACTGATGATTGTTTCTTTTTATTCTTATTTCAATTCGGAGAAAACGAACTCTCTCGCTCGCTGTCACTCCTTGGAGTCTCTCCGGAGTCTGAAAGGATTTCAGTGCTTTTTATAGTAAAATGATAGTACCCCCATCCACGGNTTTCAGTGCTTTTTATAGTAAAATGATAGTACCCCTATCCACGGATATTGTTGTCAGCGCTTTTAGTGATCTTTTTAGTTTATTGTATTTAATTATACATTACATGATTATTATGTTGAGATAACATATTTAACAATTGATAAATTGACATATATATAAATAATAAGAAATTGTGATGAACATCGTATTTGTTATGACAGATAAATTATTTGTTTGTTTACAAGTTATTTAAAATACAAATTATACATTTTTCATTGATAATCGTAAGATGCGTAATGCAAAGCATTGAGCATATTACGACATATGCATTGCAATTCTATAGTCAAATGAAAAATGATTTAATTGTAGATTAATATTTTTAAAAGAAATTTTTTAAGAAATGATTCAACAATTTCGATTACGCTTTCTACTTGGCCGTTGCTTTGTGAATGGTATGGTGATGATGTTCTTTATTTAATTCCATTTTTACCTAAACATTTTTTAAACTCTAAAGATACAAATAGTGGTCCATTGTCTGTAACTAAGTATTCTGCTATACCAAATCTGGCGAATAGCTCTCTTTAATTGTTGATAGTATATTAAACTGGTATTTGAAATACTTCAATCCATTTTGAGTATTCAACTTCAATAACTAGAAATAAACTAGCCTTAAATGGTGCTAAGAAATCAGCATGTAACCACTGCCAAAGTCTTTCTGGCCATTCCCATGTATGTAGAGATGTTTTTTTAGGCATTGATCTCACATTCATGCATTTTCCACATTTTCCTCCTGTGCTCTCAATGTCTTTATCGATGCAAGGCCACCATATGTACATTCTTGAAATAGACTTCATTTTAACTATGCCTAATTGATTTTGATGGAGTTCTTTTAGCATTTTATCTCTAAGTGTCTTTGGTATTACTACTTTGTGACCCCATATAATGATTTCTTGCTCTAAGTTCAATAGTTCTTTTCTTAGTTTAAATGGTTCTAATCAGTGCTCGAATTGGCCAAAAATAAGTAGGGGAGCTCAACTTAACAATTTGAAAACTGCGTCCCTAGTATTTTGAAGACCTTTTTTTTTTTTTTTTACTCATTATTTTTTAAAAATAAAAAGAGGTGGTATTTTCCACCGTCCTCCTGTCCCAATAAAAAAAAGTAGAGGAGCTACGTCCCCCTGCGCACCCCACCAATTCGAGCACTGGTTCTAATTCTTTTTGCACTTGTTCGGGCCAACCATATTGTACGTAGTATTTACCTTAATTAATATCAGGTCTTTATTTGTTTCTGTCTTCACTAAAATAGCATCCATGATTCTCATTTCAACTATATGGTGTAAGTATGTTATTTCTGGTGTATTTGCTTTTCTACTTTAAATGGCAATCTGGATAAGACATCAGCATAAGACATTGTTTGCAGATTTGATGAACCGTATATTAAAATTATAATTTCTTAAGAATAAAGCGTACCTTTTTAATCTCGATGCTGTCATTGTTGGGATTCTTTTTTTAGATTCAAAAATGCTGATTAGCGGTTTACAATCACATCTTATTGTGAATTTATTTCCATACACAAAATTGTTAAATTTGTGAACACCAAATATAATTATTACGCTTCTTTATCTATTTGGCTATAATTTTTCTCGGTACTGTTAAGAGTTCTTGAAGCAAATGCTATAGATGCTCATATAGTTTTTCATTCACTTGTGATAATATAGCGCCAAAACCATAAGTTGATGCGTCACACTTTAATATAATTGGTAGTTTTGGATCAAAATACTTTAGGACTCTGTCTGATGTTATTTCTTCTTTGATTTGATTAAACGCCTTCACACAATTATTAAAATTAAATTTGGTATTTTTTTTTCAATAATTTGGTTAGTGGTGCTTGAATGGTTGATATGTTAGGTATAAACTTTCTATAATAGTTAATCAATCCAAAAAAAGCTTGTAAATATTTTTTGTTTTTTTGATTTGTAATTTGAGTAATAGCTTTGATCTTTGCTAGGTCTTGTTACATTTTCCCTACCTCTGTCCCTACCGTACTGTCAAATTCATCTTCTTTAATAAAGTTAGTACTTCCTCAAAAACTTTTAATAGTTCTTGCTCATTATCACCAAATATTAATAATTCATCAAAATATATTTTGATGTTATTAATGTGTTTAAACTTTTTACTAAATCCGTTTAAAAATATTCCTACTGAAGCATTTATACCAAATTGAGCTCTGTCGTACACATAAACACCGTTAGCTCCCTTAATTTTTATTCTAAAGTAAATTGTAAGTATTCTTGGCTTAGATTTATGATCGAAAACTTCCCTGCTGTTTTAATTCCAACCATTAACTCCTCTATAATTGGAACAGGAACTCTTTCTACTTTTATATATGAATTTACAGTTGCTTTATAATCTCCACATATTCTTATATCAACCGATGGTTTAATTATTGGTATTATTGGTGTTCCCCAATCACTATATATAACTTTATTGATTATACCTTCTTTTTCCTATCTGTCTAATTCAAGTTCAATTTTGTTCTTTAATGCTAATGGTATAGTTCTATGTTGTAAAAATTTAGGTGTCACATTTTTTCGTAATAAAATCTCTATTTTTTCCCCGTTGTACAGTCCCAATTTGTCTGTAAATACCTCTGAGTATTTATTAAATAATTGTTGTTCCATATTTAATATCTAATACAAAAAATATATTTTGTAATTTAGTGACATTCGATTGACTTTCTGGTAAAATACCCATTTTCTGTATCCATTCTTATTAGCATTAGACCAGTTTATAATATACCAGTTACCTTTGAAATTTCTATTATTATACTTCACCTCAACATTAATATATCCTAATGTTTCGACTGTTTTTTTTGTATAATATTGAAGTTTTAACCCATAGATTTCAACCTTAATTTTTTTTAATTTTTCATTATAGTCTTTTTCAGTTATGATGAAAACTGAAGCACCCGTATCCAGTTCCATCTCCACCAATTTATTTTCCACCAAGACTCTCAACTTAATGGGACCCGTTGCCTTATCTGCCTTGTCAATATTTTTAATATGATATTGTTTATTAAAACTTTCAGCTAACTCATCCATACTATCATCACTTTCTTTGCTATTGTTTACCCTTACCTCAGACACATAATTAATTTTCTTGGTTTCTTATTTCTACAAACATAAAATAAATGATCAACCTTTTTACATTTGTTGCACGAATACTTCTTGTACCTGCATTGTGAGAACGTGTGATTGTTTCCTCCACAGCACTAGTAATGTCCTTTTTTCATATTGTTCACATTATTTTCATTTTTCCTGGTATAAAACTGTTTTCTGGTATTCTACTGATTTGCATTGTTTGAATTACTTTGTGGCTTTTATCTTTCATTTTTATATAGTTAAGTTCTTCTATTTCGCTTCGTCCCTCTGTATCTTTATATGCTAACTCCTCTTGTAATGCCTCTTTTAACGCATTATCAAAAGTTAGGCCTTCCTCTTTTAATAATCTAAAACGACGTTTTTCACTTTTTACACCGCTTACTAATCGGTCTTTTAGTGTTCAACAAGTGTACTTCCAAAACTGCAGTGATTGGATAGTTTTTTAGCTCTCTAACATATTGCTGGATGCTTTCTCATTTTTGTTGAGTCCTGTTATTAAATTTGATTCTTTCAGATATGAAATGTGGTTTTGGGTCGAAGTTTGCTCCTAACTTTTCTTTGATTTATAAGTGAGTTCATCCGGACTCAAACTGAGTCCAGATACTCTAATTATTATTTTACTATATACTTTTTTAGTTTTTAATATATTTGCAAAATAATCATAAAACATTTGAATTTATCACTTACAAAAGATTTTTCTAAAAATGAAAACTAAAATATAAACAAATTAACAAGTTATACATAAACTACTTACCTATTTTCGGGAAATAGTGATTCAAGTTATTTTAAACAATATTAAATTAACAATACAAACTTTTACTATTTTTGAATAGCTGTAAGCATAAGTGTAGGGTGGTCAATATTTTTTTGGGTAGGGGGCAAATTTAATTACCTTCTCAAAAAAATAATTTCTATGTATAATGGCATATAATTTTGTTAAATTTCTGGGAACTTAATTGTTTACTGGGAGCTAAGACACCCTAGCTCTCTACTCCACTCCTGATGATGTATTATACCAATAACTTACTACATAATATGCTGACATCAAAATATCTAAAAGTAATCGTTATACGTCTTTTTTAGTTATCAACATAGATATTCGTTAAACATGAAAACAAATGAAATAAAACAGACTGTTTTTCTGTTTCTTTTTAAATGTATAGTAATACTTCAATTAGTTAGGGGAAGTATAATTTTCTATTTCATTTTTTCCTCCCATACACCATACCATAGTAATTGGAAAAATAATTGGAGACTAATGATAATTTCCTTCCCCTGAAAAATATTTTTATGTAATATTATATATAATTTTTTAAATTTTTGAAGAGTCTGATTATATTCTTGGAGAAGCTATCTCTCTAAGTTCATATGATCCTCTACCTGCTTCTTACCTTCCTCACTTTGCTCATGTATTCCACTCATGAAAAAATCTTACAAAAACTAAATGGTATATAAAGTCTAATAAAGATACCAAGTTACGCCTATGTGTACTATTAATGTTAAGTAATTTAACTACTGTCACTACTCAGGTAAACTAAAAAAATATTTTTGGGGTACTAAAGTTTAAATGAATTTAATTTTCTCTCTGAAAAAAATAATTCTAATTAAAAGGTACACGATTAAAATAAAACTGGGGAGCTTAAATCTACTAATTCCATAGATTTTACAAATCTCGTTATAAAATAAATAAATTTAACTTAAATAACATTTACAATGAAATGCATATATTTATTTTTAAAACACACTAGTATGACTAATATTCTATAAAACCATTTATAAATGTAGTGAAAGTACAACGATTATAGTAAATATTTTAGAATCAAAAATGAAAAATCATTATTTTAGTGTAGACACAAAATATTTTTTTCTTTTTTAACACACTGTTAATTACTTATAATTTAAATCTAATTTAATAAAACACTTTAGGATAAGTTTACTTATTATTAAGCAATACAGTTTTATCTTTATGTAATTGTAATATGTACACAGTTATTATATGCTATCATCAATGACATTTTGTTGATATTTGGACTGTTTTATAAAATATTAAAAATATCTACAATTTATAATATTCATAATAATAAAACTTACCTCTAAATTAATATTACCTATTATAATTTACTTGAAATCAGCACAATAACTACACAAAATATACATTTATTAATATAGTTTTAAAAAAATGTATATTTTTACAACTAACATTTAAATAAACAAAAATATTCATTAATAATAAATATACCAAAATTATTTTATTAAATATGATTTTTACTCATGAGTTGCTTAGTTTTAGATTAATACTAATTATACATGTAAATATTATGTATTCAAACCGTATTTCATAGAAATTTTAATTATATTAATAAGTTAATGAATGCATAACACTATTAGTTACGTAATTTGATTAAAATACAGGAAATCGAGATTAATAAAAATAAAGCATTCATATTAAATTTCAATTTTTATTTAAACGAAATTAAAGAATATTAACTAGGGGCGTAACTTTATTTCTTGAGGGTCTTACACAAATTTATCAACTTATGAGGTCTTTAAAATATCTCGCCTTGAAAAAATGAGGGTATAAAAATTTAAACACTTAGGAATGTTTTTCTAACACTCTTTAAAAGATTTTTAAACTGTGTGTAGTTCTAACTTTCCAAAAAGTAACAATTAGACATTTCATCAATATGTTAATTTATGATTAATGTTACTAAAATAATTTATTTAATCAATGAGTATCATATAATACTTGCAAATATATGTATGAACATTTGGTTAATTCATAAGAATTATGTATTTTAGCATATTTTATTTTTTTTTCATAATTTTTATATTATACAGGGTGTTCAGTAAGTCAGGAAACGGGTTTCTATTGTTCTCATTGTTACAAACAATGAGAACAATAGAAACCCGTTTCCTGACTTACTGAACACCCTGTATATTTTAAAAAAGACTATGGAATGTAACTGATATATTAATTATTTAAACGTATCAATTAATATATTATATACCTACATTTAGGCACGATCTTGGTGTTAACTAATTCTTCATTTTATCATAATCCATTAAAAAAAAATGAATGAAACGTATTTTATACAAATATATTGTTTAGAGGAGAAGAAATATAATTAGATGTTTTTTTTAAATTATGTCTTTGAATCTACTATATAAAAATTACTTGAATTCTAAGCATTTTAATACAATAATAGTCTCCTGAGAGTTCGATAATTAAAATAAATAAATTTAACGTAAATTTTTTATAATAAAAATCACAAAAATAATAAATATTTTACCGACATTAAATTTATATAATAATGTACATAATACATATATATAAAATATACACTTACATTATAATAATATAAATATCATATATGTATATTTTAAGTATATATTACATACTTATTAATGAATTAACGATATTGAGTTTATGTTTTAATTTTGTTAATTTAATTAAAGTATTAATTTAGTAATATAATTATACTTTTAAATTAATATATGTTCTTATATATTTTATATTAATTGATAAAATGACACAGAGTATCTATATGTTCAATGGTTAATGTAATATTTTACTAGGAGTAGTCATCACAAACATTTTTATGATTTTAGTGGTTATAATATCTAAACTATTTTTCTCTTTATTAAATTTTTATGCATAATCGATTATAGTTAAACATTAAACTTTGTTGTTTAACGAAAGATATGGAAACTGAGATTCACCTAGTTAAAATACAAATAATTTTTTAAATCTATTGAATAATCATTAGACGCTACTCTTGTTTTAAACTAAGAATTTACATACGGTTATTAAAAAGAGATTATCTAATTATTTTAATTAAACATTTTAATACGCTATTTCTAATTTCTAAATATTAACTAGATAATTAATTAATTGTACGACGAAATATTTTATTATGTTGATAGGCCATTTTAATTAGTGACCATTTCGAACAAATTTGTTTAACATTTTCTTATCGTACCGTTATGAGTAATTTATTTAAACGTGGTTTGAATTAATCTTAAACAATTAAGGTACTTATTAACTAGCAATGTTTATAAAAAATATGTTAAAACTATGTAGGTTACATTCATTGAAAATATATCAATAAAAACATTTGTGCATAAGTTTGATCAAATTGAAGTACCTTAAAATCTTAGTGGATAAAGGTTCAATGTGATTTTATCTGAAAATTTTGTTTTATTTCATTATTACCAATAATATTAGAATATTTCATAAATTATTCTAATCATCTCATATGTGAGATGATTTTAACATTTCTTCTTGTAAATGAAATTAAATTTTTAATTATTGTTCACCTAACTTTTCTTGAAATTTCATCCAAAAATTATCCATTCATCCTTAAATTATATTTTAATACTAATGCTGTTTACACTAGTTCAAATATATATTTAATAGGGATAAATATTCAATGATTAACCGTGAAACAACATAAAAACTGTCTAAATAATATTAAAAGCCATTATTAGTTTATAAGATGTGATATTTTTATTTTTTAAGTAAAAAAAAAAGGGAACGGGTTTAGAGAGCTTTATCATTTCTAATAAATTCTATTATTAAGTTTAGACTATCTATAATTTCATGTATTATTATGATCATCTATAAAACTAACCTAGTTAAAAAAAAAATTAAAAACGTTAAATTAACTTGATCATATTAATGAAGGACTCGAGTCTGCTGTTGTAACCATATTTTGGCCACCATGTGAAACCCTAAAAATAATTAAAAAATGCTTTCTCATTTATACATCTACGGATGCCATGGAACTGGTAAGCCTGATTTGTGCTGCATCTGTTTGTATATGTAAACCATTAATTGGGATAGGGTCGTCTTCGTGTTCATCAAGCCAAGGTGTTGTTAAAATATTCAATCTCTACAATTTATAAATAATTATAATAAACTATGTCAATACATCGGATATAACAATACATTCAGTTTATCTTATAGCAGTATAATGAGTAAATACGTCGAATTTTTTTTATTTTATTCATTATCCTAATAAAATTTTTTTTTAATGTTATAAAAATGTTTTTATAACATTTATTTTTAAATTACTAACGTTGAATTATAGTTTATTGTTGCAGATTGAAAGTGTATAAATGCTCATTAAAGTTTTAAAGGGGCTTTCTTCGACATGTAGTTCGATGAGTTTTGAGATGAACTGAGCCACACGAAGAACAGCAAAGTTCATATCTATAGCTAGTGTTCCCAATATTATCTCAGCATGTTCATTAAATGTGGGTAATTTGAGACGATCTACATGTCTTGGGAAAGCCGTCTTAAAAAATGTAAAATAAGCTATCATATAAATGTTATGTTGAAGTATGCACCTTTGGTTATCACAAGGTTATTATTATTATTATTCAATGATATTATTATTACTTGTAATATTGTTCCAGGTGTATTCCAAAATTGACAAAGAGCTACTGTTGGAATCATTGCAATACTACTGCCTGCTATGAGCCACCCTAAAATATTAGCCCAAGCTGGATAAACATAACCTTCATAAGTAAGTGGTTCGTACCCCAGAAGTCCGTATACAATAATAAACTGTATAAATTACAAAATTAAATAGTTAATAGAATCAAGTTTGAGTATATTGATTTAATTAATGAATATTATGGCACCGAGCCCCCCTCCAAGAGCGTATTTAAGGAAGGGAAAAGAGGCGACGCTTTCTCTGGACTAGTTTTATCCATACTTTAAGGAGTTAACTTTTATATAATATGTTCTTAAAGCCCACAATTTTAAGTAAGTTTTAAGCACTCTCATATGACTTGGTGAACTAATATTTTAGATAAAAAATTACTTAATAAATGACCGTTTAAATTCTAGTTAGCTATTAGTTTTCTCTGTTGAAAATCTTTAAGTACGAAACTGGTCATCAGAATAACTTCCGAGAAGAAAATATGAATAAGTTTCCTAAAATAAGTTATAAATATGTCTCTGCCCACTTATCAAGTTTAATTATAATCATCAAGGAGAACTGAAACTAAAAATCAAACTATAAATTCAATTGAATTCATTAAGTTTTCTTTTAAAGAAATAGTATTTAAAATTTTTGTGGGGGAAGGGCAGAACAAAATTATTTTATTGTTTTATAAATAGTAATATATTGAATTTTTTAATGACTTTTTTTTTAACAAACTTCTTTTAAATGTATTATTTTCAGTAAAAACTGTTCTTAGTATGAACTTTGGAGGGGAAACTCGCACTCTTTTTCTCCTTGTAAATACGCCATTGTTAAATGGGATGCTGGGTAACAATTTTTTGTCTTATATCAAATATTATAGACTGACACTATTGGCTGAATCTCACCACAAGAAATAAAGGCGCTGCAAAACGCCAACAAAATCTCCAATAAACTCCTGGACTGTGGCCCATCATATCCTTAATATCATCGCAAAATCTATCAACTCCTGTAGGCAATCAAGTTAAAAATTTATTTTTACACTTTATATATTTATAAATAAATTTATATGTACTTAATATTTAGAAGTGCTGTTAAAGTAAAATCTAAATTAAAGTAAACTCTAAACTAAGTTTATACTCTTTGCTAGATCAATAAACTTCAATAACTTTTCCGAATTTTATAATTATTTGGCAGCAAGGTAATAATAATAATTTTCCTCTATAAATTCCTTTACACAAAGGAAGGTAAATTTAAAATAAAGGTATACCAATTTAATTCAAAATTATTTTTACTTTAGTTTTTTCTTTTCATTTGCATATATTTATAGTGCTTAAATTGGTTTATTTTATTTTGATAATTCAATCGTTTTAAAATGAAATAATAACATAATCAAATTGAAAAGAAATCTTAAATACATAACTCATATTTCCTTTTAATGTCACATGAGTAAAGTGAATAAAAATTTGTACGTAATGCAAAGCGTATGCGATCTATAATTTAATGTTAAATTTAAACACGTACAAAAAGTGTATACATTTATATTACGAAGGTTTCATGTATAGACACAAGTGGTGTTTAGCTAAATTCTTGTAAAAAGTATGATGGAATGTTTTATTATTACTATATTTATCCCTGATGTAGGGTAAAAGTTGCAGTTTATAAGCTGTGTTACCCCACATTTAATTACATTTAAATATTTTATTTATTTTAAAGATAAAATGATATTTAAATGCAATTATAATCTTATTAACTTCCTTACAAAGCTGAAAACGTATTGGTTTTATGTAGATGTGTTTCTTTTTTATATCTGTCTATGAAAAATCTCAATTCTCACTGAACCGAGTTTGTTAGTTTATGTGTTCAAAGAACCAGATTTTAATCTAGTTACATCTAATAGTACCGAAAATTTAAAAAAATAACCTCTCAATTTTATAAATTAAAAGAAATATCTCAAAATTACGCTACCTTAAAAAATTTTTTTTCTGTATTTTGATACTGCTGATTTTTTAGAAACTAATCCTAATAAAATTTTAGTGAAATATATTAAAAGATAGTAAGCTTCTTTTTGGTTAATTATTTTTATGAAAATCCAATGAATAATTAAAGCACTAAAATGGTTAGAATAAGACCACCCATGCATAAAAAAAATATTTTCAACTCAAGCTTTTTAAGAGTTTTATATGATGAAATGAGTTAAACGTTTTAACCATACTTTTTTTTTAAGTCTTTTATTTTGAAGGTAAAAACCGCAAAATTTGTGTAAAAATTTGTCACCTTTTTATAATATTACTATATCTTATTCAAAATCCTCTTCATAATTGTTCCGTAAAAAAGCGGTAGTCCAAGTAATCAAAAATTAATTAATTTTTCAATTAGCAAATAATTTAACAAGCAATTAATGTTTTAGTGAAATTTTTAAACATTGAAATTTTAGAATTACATATGATCATAAAATTTTATAGAGTTGCACCAAAGCATTTTTTGTGATAGTTTATCACTGTCAGGTATCATCTATACTTATTTACAGGTATTATCTATACTTATAACTATGCCAAGTCCTCACTGTGTTGAGGACGTGGTATAGTCGATCTAAGTTTAAATGTTTGACGTATTTATATCAATAAAATAATTTTATTTCTACTTTCGTCATTTAATGATTGTTTGTACTTTAAAATTACATCCAGAAATACAAACATTTAATCTTTGATGATGGAATATTGGAATAAGGTATAATTTCTAGACAATATTCAAATTTATATACTTAGTTTCAAAGTAGTTAAGAATCTGAATAATAGGAATTGAAAATTCAGAATAAATGGAATTCATATCTCAATAAGATGAAATCCAATTGGAAAACTATTCAACCGTATTTCTTTATCTCTTATGAGAGCAAATTGTTCCCGAAACGGCCTTTGCTTATGCCCTTAGAACAAATAAAGGGTAGATTTATTGATGTTACGCGTGAAGTGTGACATACTGACAGATTCGTTGTGTATGTGTGAAAATTCTTTTGGATAATCGTTTTATTCTTATTTTTGTTTGAAGTCTTCTAAGAGCACATATTTGTTATTAGGAGGAGATTAAGAACTACGCTACAAAAAAAAACAAACACCAACCGTAAATCCAAGAAACGGCGATGGTTTCAAATAGTACAGCTACCAGCATTGAGTAACCAGCAGCATAACGATCGAGCAGGTTGAAAAAGTAAAAACCTCCTTGAGCACACGAAGCCAAGCCGACTACGAAATACAGAAGAAATAGCCAGGCGACAAACTGTTCCCTATTACGTCTAATTAATGGAAACTCGTCGCTTAAGGCAGTTATAATTGCTTCAGATCCGCCAAACTAAAAGTAATCAGATATTAACATCGATGTAATTTTACATGTTTGATATTATTGTACTAAGTTTATATGAAGGAGCACAATTATCACTTAAAATTCAATAATAATAATAGTTATTTATACTAACAGAGCTGTCCAGTCCTAGGTTAAGTAACATCATAAAAAATATTAAAGCCCAAAAAACCGACCCAGGCATAGCGGCAATGGCTGCAGGATATACTATGAATACTAGACCGGGTCCTTCTGTGGCCACGTGTTGAATTTGTCGGCCAGATACATGTGACATATAGCCCAAAACGGTGAAAATTACAAATCCTGACAAGAAACTGGTTACAGAGTTACACATAATCGCCAAGTAGGCATCTCTGTAAAATAATTATAAGCATTTTAACAATATAAAATTAATTTTCATATAGACGAATGAAAAGTTTTAGAATGTACCTCAATACATTGTTATGGTATTTATTATATGATGCGTAAGCTAGTAGTACACCAAAACCTGGACCAAGTGAAAAAAATACTTGGGTTGCCGCATCAACCCATACCTGAAAAAATTGCTTTGATAAAAAAAAATGTTACATGATTATATTACATCGTTCATTTCGATAAGGACGTATTTCATAAAATTGTATTTTAAGATTAATAATTTTTAAGTATTTAAAAGTTTATTAAATATGATAAAAATATGTAGTGTATTTTACTTTGTCGGTAATCAATTTATATCAGACAAAATATATAATTTTTACTCTAATATTAAATATTAGAGTAAAAATTATAAAATTATATATTGGTTTATATGTTGAAATGCAATTGTCATGATGTATTTTAAAATGCGCTTGGAAGTACATATTTTTTTTTTCTTAGATTGTCTGAGATATATACACACGTACATGTGCTGAGGCGAATAAATGGTAAATATGAATTTCAAAAATGTGATAATCTTATTTGGACACGACAATTCCATTTCTTCAATGGGTACTCGTAATGGACATGGCTTTATTCGCCAAAATGCTATAGGAATACAAAAACAGCCTCAAAAATTATATACATCAAATAAAGTAATAGAAATATATTATAAATAGGGTTATGATACTTTTATTAATACGATTTTTAATACTTATGTTTGTCTTTGTAAACATTAACAAATTGTTATATTATTTTTAAATAACAAATAATAATTTTTTTTGATAAATCTTAAATCATTGAAATTGGAGTTCATTGAACTTATTGTTTGAGTTAAGAAATTATTATGAAAAAGTAAAAATAATAAAACAATTGTTCGATGAAAACATATTTAATTAAGAATTTACATATAATTTTGGGTATTATGATCTGTTTACAAGATAAACATGACGAAAGTACAAAATATATTAAGTTTTAAAACTTATTGTGAGACACGAGTCAACAATAATTAAATTAAAAATAATAATTCATTATTATTAAATACTCTAAAAAATTTGAAATAGTTTAGATTAATGTAACATCTTGTTCAAACATTCAAAACTAAATTATACTAATTACCTCAGGTTTGGCAATCATCGAAAAGTTTGGGTAAAGATAGTATCGAACTCCTTGAGCGGATCCAGGTAGTGTAACTCCTCGTATAAGTAAAAATATTAACACTACATAAGGAAACAGTGCTGTGAACCAAACTACCTACAAATAATAATTGTTTGTAAAAAAAATGTTTTCATTTTTAATTTAAATTTTCTTACTTTTCCAGATGTTGAGATGCCTTTCCATAAGCTAAAGTAACAAATCAAATATACAAGAAATAGGCAACCTGCCATATCCCATTTGATATACCCTAAATCGTGAATACCTTCACTATGATTTAATTCTAACACTTTGCGTCTAAAAAAATATTTCATGTCTTTTACAAACTTAGTTATTACTTTTTAATCATATATCATCTCAAGTCTCTTACAACCAGTATTCCGAAGATGCAGATGCTAAACGTGAGTCGTTTGCTAGCAACGTAACGTTATTTATAGAGTTAGTCTCATTTGACCATACTGTCAGCTAAAATATAACACGAACAAATTAAGTTAAAATTTTATTTTCTTATTATATTTATTTAAGAACAATAAATTTAAATTTTCAATTCAAATTTTTAATTTGTACAGATAAATATATTTACTGGTTGACAAAATACTGTATTCCAATAATTATCGCAGGTTGTCCATGGTAAAGTATCAGTAAATGATGCCAAAAAAAATCTTAATGCCCATGCTATAATTACGTTATAATAAAAATCAACATAAAATGCTATCAAAACAACCGAGTAACCAATGCCTAAATTATAAATAAGTATATTAAAATAAAATTAATAACTATAAAAATATTTACCCTTACCTTTAAATAAAGGCACTAGCCTACCCCAACAAGTTATAGCTCCTGTTTGATAAAACTGTCCTAAAGCTAACTCCATGTAGAATAAAGGTATTCCTCCGACCAGTAACATTGTACAATATGGTATTAAAAAGGCACCTATTAATATATAAAATATTTATTCCGAGAAATTGAAAAGGTTTTTTAGAATTTTCATTGTTAAACGGCGTTTTAAATAGGCAAAACTATAACACAATTTTATAGAATTATTAACAGATAGCAGATTTCTTGTAGCTTCGATGCGAAGCTGAATAGGTTATTAGCTGAGTAGCGAATTTATTTTATTATAATGTTTTTCTTTTAGTAACTGTCTATAAAAATACTCAGCTTTAATCTTAAAAAAATTTTGGGACGTAATTTTTGAAATATTAAAACCTATACTGACTTAAATATTTTTATAAATTCTTTACAAAAAAAAAAAAATTAAAATGTGACAACAGTTTGTCTTCTTATAATATTCGGCTGCTAAAGTCTAAAATTTAAAAAAAATGTTCTATGTCTGTTTTTCTGTGAACGCAATCGCATTAAAGCATTTTATCAAATTGATATTAATCACTATCAAAAGTCCACTTTGCCGAATCCTCACTATGCTGATTCCCACTGTATTGAATTTTTTAACATTGGTTATTTATTATTATTATTGGATCAAAAAGTTTAAGTCCAGGAATAAAATTTTCTAAAACAATGTACTTCAGAACTATCAGTGGAGTTTAAAGTTTGTGCATGTATTAACGAAAATTGAGAGGTAGGTTGTTGATATAAATTTTTAAATCATTAACATTCTTCGAAAAAAAAGCTTTAAATTTTTATCAAAATAATATAAGCTAGACAATTTTATTCAATAAACAGAATTTTTAGATATTATTAACATTTAAAAAGTAACTCAGCACGTGCTTGTGTCTTGTATGTGTCACAAAGTGATTTTAATTGAATTAGCGTCGTATATGACATTAAAATGACTACATGTACTGTTTAAGATATTTTAGTCTGTGCAGTATTATAAAGCGAAAACTATTCTATAATTAAAGGTAAATTGATATAAAATGGCGATAAAGGATTACCTATTATAATTTAACACAATTTTAGAAACAATGCTAGCCAATTGCTAGTTTAAATTACATCTTTTACTTTTAAGCACATGACTTTAATATCAACCCTTTGATAGAGTTACTCAATTATGTGTTGCAACCATACAATATTGAAAAGTGTTTTATAAAAAAAAAATCGAGTATACGGTGTTTCACCAGATTTGATATCTTTAATAACTTTTGATCCAACAAATATTTTGCATATTTTTTAAAAAATGATTTCCACAGATTTTAACTACGTTAAAAACATTTATTTATTACTTTAATCTAATAAGAAAAAAAATAAATATGAAATTTATTTAAACTTTAAAAATAGCCATTTTATTGAATCGATAACAACTTTAGCATAAGTATTTTAGTATATAAAATGAATATGCAGCGCTGGCAGAGTATGCAATTGTCGAGGTTTATTGTCTCAAAAGGTGAGAAATATAAAAGACTATTAAATTCCAAAAAAAAAGTAATTTAACAATTATTTCCTCGTAGATTATTCTACAGAGTGTTGAGTAAGTAAGGAAACAGGTCAATTGTTACAAACAATGAAAACAATAGAAACCCGTTACCTTACTTACTGAACACCCTATATAATATGGTACAAAAAAACGATTTAATTATCAGCCATTAGATTTGTATTCTTAATCATAGCTAAGTATATAATTATGTATTAAATACGTTTATCACTATTAGGAATTAAAAAGAAAGTTTAACCTAAAAAGTATAAATTAACTTGTACTATTCCAATTTTTAATATTTTTAGTGTTCGTGAAAATGTACAAATAAAAAAAAATTATTTTAAAACAATTAATTAGAAAAAAAATACTTATTGCTTTTTATTAATAAAAAGTGTGGCATAACTATATTTTTAAAAATATAATAACTCAATAAAAAATCAACCACATTAAAAAATTTTTTATTTATATTCACAATGACCTCTAATTTTATGGTAGAAAATTACATATGTCATATGACCATCTACGAAATTTCTGCAGACAGTTATCTCGTTGAAGTTGATGATCACTTTTCGTTGACGTTTCGTTAATTTCACCGATCACATGTGAACAAGTGACATACATTAAACATGGACGTTTAATTTCCGTCTTAAGTTTGACAATAATTCGTGGTTTGTTCACTATGTGATAAGCTAAAAAAAAAGGCCCTTAACTCCCCAAGCAAAAATGAACAAACCACGATCTATTGTCAAACTTAAGACGGAAATTAAACGTGCAAGTTTAATTTCTGTCATTTGATCACAAATAATCAGTAAAATTAACGGAGACGTCTGTGGCTTAGTGATCGTCAAATTCAACAAGCGGATAATTGTCTGCCAAAACTCTGAACGTAGTAATATACTAGATATAATTTTCCACCATTAAAGCGGAGATCTTTGTGAAAGCATACAAGAAAAAAATTTTAATTTGGTTTGTTTTCCACTGAGTTATTCTATTTTCATAAAGATAGTTACTTTAGCAGCATTCTGCAAAATAATTAACATTAAAAATTTTTTATCATTAAACAATTAATAGTTTTATGTATCTCGTTATTACTCAAATGTATTAGTATTAATTATACATCATCACGTTAGTTTAAAAAAATTGTTTGTATTACATTAGACAAAAAGTTTATAAATTACATAATAAATCTAATGATAATGGAGATAATATAAACAAGTACACAAAATGATCGTTTTAACATAAACCACTTAATTATACTCAAAATAAATACAACATTGGAAAAATAATTTTTGATTTCTTTTAGTTACATATAAATCTTGATTTATCAGCTACCAATTACTTTTTAGGGTCATCCCTTATAATAAATAAGAGTGTTAAATATATTTAAATGGTAACATACATATCTAATTAATTTATAAAATAGAAAATTATCTAATTAAGAAAATGACTGGTTGATAACATTTTTTAGACTAGTATCTCAGAAGTTCTTATAAATTTAAAGTAATGACGGGTGGTGATGATTAAACATGGTTATTTTTATTATTGACCATTTCACGGTCGTTTTCCTCCTCCCACCAAGGTATAAAAATGAGAATAACTTCTAAAGTGCTGGTCCAAAAATTATTATCAACCAGTCATTTACTTAATTATATTGTTTTCTAGTTTATAAGCTAATTAAATATGTATGTTGTCATTAAAAAAAATTAAAGTTGACAACCCTTTAATTTATAAGGGATGATTCTAAAAAGTCATTATTACCAAGAAATATATTTAACTAAAAGAAATCAAAAATTATTTTTTCATTATTGTATTTATTTTGCGAGTAATCGAAAGGTTTATAATAAACCGACCACCCTGTAGATTGTTGGCATTGAATTCTTTGTCTGTAATAAGCTATTTCCTTATGTTAGTCTATTATATCCGGCCGTTAACTAAATTTTCTCATTTCCTGTGAGAAGTTTCTTTGATCATTGGCGAACTACTGATTTACTTAAATCGAATACGTGTATAACAGAAACAGCACTTGTTCAATTCTATAATCTGATCTCCCCTTTATATTGTAAAACTAACATCATCAAAAAAAAATACCAGCTAACTTTTTATAAATAAATAATTTTTTGATTCCGCCAATTTTTTAACTAATTACGAATGAAATCTTTACTCTGATTCTGAATTTGGCATCAGATTTTCTCTATCAGCTCTAGTTTTTTAAATAATTTCTGATTTTTAAAAACAGAGAAAATAGATGATAAAATTATAATAACAAGAAGTAAAAGAATTTTTTTTGTTTTCATTCGCTGAATAATTGTAATTATCAATATATTTATAAAAAATTGTAGAAAAAATGAAACGATTTCGTCAAGTTCAATCTGTTTTAACCAGCAGTTAAAGTTGAAATTTAAAATTATTTAAATAAACTAAATAAAAATACAAAATTCAACTCATGAACTTCTTTTGTTTGAAACTCTAGAATAACTATTGCTAACGCATTATCTTTGAATATTCCAGCAATAGTCATATGTGTATCATAATTTTTTTTCCTTTAAATTGTTTAACTTAGTCAACTAGTTTATGTAATTTTAGTACTTTAATTAACTTTGTACATAATATTGTATTCGTACAAAACAATATAATTTTGATATTTTTATAATATATTTGTATATTTTTTAAAATAAATATTTCTTCTTTTTTAATGAAAACAAACGCAAAAATAGTATATATGAAATGCTCATAATAATTTCTATATGTATATAATAAATTTGTGATTGTAAGGTGAACCAAAAAAATTGTACATAAAATAGAACATTTTTTGAAAATAATCTCAAATGTTAACTTTAAATGACTGTTAGAACAGGTTAAACATGACGAAATTGTTTCATTCTTTTGCATAGATATTAATAAATATAAAAAAAAAATTAATTTATTTGGTAGAATGAAAAAAAATCTATTTTGTAAAATTTATATAAAAAATAACCTTTATTTTCGAATTTTGAGTTTTTTGTACTTTTAACTAATAAAAACGATTATTTCACTTTCAGTAACAATAATATGTATATATTATTGAAAAATCATATATAATAGTACAAATTAAACTTTTTAAAATAATTTCAAGTTTTCATGCGGGATAGATTGAATAGATTGAACTTGACGAAACTGTTTAATTTTTTGTACAAATATTTTGAAAATCAATTATTTCAGCGATTGAAAAAAATGTAATTTTCTTTTTTTAATATATTCGTGTTACCTATTTCTGTGTTTTTAGAAATTAGTAATTATCTCAAAAACCAGAACTGATTGTAAAAATGTGAGGCCAGATTCAGCATTAGTGTTAACATTGCATTCATAATCAGGTAAAATATTGCTGGCACTAAAATGTATACTATACTAAGCTAATAATTATTAGTGTAGTATAAAATAATTATTTATTGTTCGTAAAATGTATTGAATTATTTTGAATAATTAATAAATGTGTGTTCTATATAATATGTTTATATTATCTATAATTTAATGAACATTCATTGTTAATTTGTTATTCCACATTTTTATCACATAATATAATTTTTTTTAAGTTACTTCAAGATTTATTTTATTAAAAATTTATATTTAATATTATAATACTACTAGCTATTAGATGTTTACACTGAGTTTATAATTATGATTGTAAACTACGAAAATCAGCAAATAAACAATCTCGTAAGGTGAATCATACATAGTTATGGTCCGTCAACCACTTTATGGACATGTCATGTTACAATGATCATAAATCACTTGTGTGTCACTTGTATGGCTTTCTGAGTACCTATTGTTTTAAAATGTAACATGTACAACTCTATATGGTTTACTATATTTTTACAAGGGTGAGTATAATAATACGACTATGCATCGTTTATTTAATATATATTGAAAGTTGTGTTAAAAAATTGCACTTCAGAGCAATCAATTAAACTTAAAAAAGTATCAAGTTTTAATAGTAATTAACACTATTGTGTAGACAGAATTTTAGGTATTTGGATAAAAATATTTTTAATTTTTACGTACCTCTGAAATATTTTAATTAATTAGTTCATTTTTGTATGAGTTACTTTCATTATAAAGTAAGAGAATATAGTACACAGAGTAACCGTTTTTTTATTAAAAAATACATGTTACCCAAGGTGTTTATATTCTTCTTATTATAAATGTAAAATTTTATAAGAGGTTGGCTTAAGTAAAATTATATTTATAACAATTTAAAACCTTTAATTCAAATTTTAAAACTACGCTCGTATTAATTGTTATTTCTTTATAATATTAAAACCTTATAAAAGAAATTACAATTTTAAGAAAAAATAATAAAAAAATTGATAAATAATGATATCAGATTTAAATTTTAAATATGATAATGAGACTAAATTACATAATAAATAAAAATACATATACCTATTTTACTTTTATAAATAAATAAGGAAAATATTTGACTTTAAAATATCAAAACTTTATGAATGCCCATTATTTTTATTTTAGAAGAATTTAAAATGTATTTATATTATTGAACATTTAACAACCTTTTTCTAGAACGGTTATTTTGTTGAAGATTGAGTATGAAAATTGACATCAGTTCCGGTGCACTCATCATCCCTATTTTATTCTCCGACATTTTATTTCTACAGTTTAAACGGCTTAACTTTTTTTTACTTGTTCGTTTATTGTATACTTAAGTATAGTAAAAAATCTGCAAAGACGCTTACAATAGATGCTATTTAGACCGAATATATATAAAAAAGACAATTCCATCCGATTATCAAATCTTCTTTACAAAGTATAAGAATTAATTTTTACTAGTTATTCACATTATAACGATTGAACTAAAAATAATGCATTAAAAAAATTTGTATTTTTTTTATTTATTTTTCTTACATGTTTTTAAGACACACATCAAGTTCAGACATATTGGTAACTTAATTATTACTATAGTTTTAATGATTTTATAAAGAATTAAAGATTTTCATAAATCACTAATAAAAATAATTAGCTATTCAATGTTGTTCAAATATAATTTCAAAATTTAAAAAATAAGGAGACATTTTCCATTGAAACATAAAAACTATTAAATAAATGAATTCAACAGTACAAAATCATTTTGAGGTAAATAATTTTTTTTAATGTACATCTCCAATATTAAAAATGTTTAAATATCTAAAAATTTATATAAGTTAATATTTCAATTTTTAATATATTTTAAACATATGTTGACCATTTTAAAAATTATGTTAATTCGTTATACCTTATTTGATGTATTGACTAACCTCCTCCATTTTTGTAACATAAGTATGGGAATCTCCAAACGTTGGCTAAATCTACAGCAAACCCAATTACCGACATGAGGAAATCCGTTTTGTTTGACCATTGTTCCCGGCCAGGTCTTCTTCGTCGTTCTATTATTTTAGCCGCAGGTCCCTCGCCACTCCCTTCTCCACCACTTTCTTCATCTTCCATGGCCACCTCTGCAGTCATCAGCCCTTCGGAAGCAACAGTGGCAACTGAAGTACAGATCTATCCACCTGCTTTTCTAATAAGTACAATTTTAATACAAATTTTTGCATAACTAGGTGATAAAAAATTCACTAATTAAATACTTATGGTAAATTTGAGAGAGAATTAAAACTTGTAATATAGATTATTCATATGTATTCACTATTTAGTAAAATTAATGTTATTAATTTCTTTTATTTAAAAATATTATGAAATAAAAAAAAAAACTACTCTTAATTAAACCATATTATTCTACACAATAAAATTATGGTTCTAATAATCAGTAGTACTGGGATGCGTATATTTACCTATTAGTTAGTAAATTAATCTTTTATCTATTATTAAACAACAAAATCTGAGTATTTTTAATTGAGAAAATATATCTAAAAGTCTGTTTAAAATACTTATATTTGATAAATTTATCGCGTTTGTCAGAGTCAAATTAAATAGTATTACTAAGATAATATTAACGAGAAAAATATAATTTATAATGTATAGTATAGAGTATAATTATAATAAAATGTGTTAGTTATATTTTAACTCTTTTATATTATCAATTATAATAAACAAAACAGTAAAATAAAATAATTTCTAGATAAATAAATTTTACATAATCATTAAAACTTCTACACGATTAAAAAATATTCTATTTCATTAAATGAAACTTTCATATTATATTATATATTTTACTAAGCCACTCAAAAACTAAAAATTTTCTTTGTTTATCAGTATTCAAAGATTTTAATGGAAAGACTTCTTTATTATCATGATATAACATTACAAGTTATTTTTGTATAATCCAGATTTATTTGAGTTTATTTTTTTACTCATTACTTTAAAGAATTAGTGTAACATTAATTTAATTAAATTTCATTTAATATTCTCTAACAAAGTTGTAATATTCTGAGTTACAATATTATTTTCTTTATTGCGATTTTATTGAAGGTTAAAATTAAAAAAAAATACTAAATTTCATTTATTTTATCTTACAAATAATTTTCTAGAATTAAAAAAATATATTGGAATTCAAAATATCGAATATTTATAAATAATGTATTTGAAAAAATATATTGAAACAGCTTTCATATATCACTAGCAGATATTTTAAAATATCTAGATGATTCTTTTTTATTCTAGTTTTTTTTTTCAATAACCAATTATTTCATAATTAAATAGATTACTATATTTTTTAATTATGTAAAATAAAAAATAAAATTATGATATCATACAATTTTAACGCCAATGTTCAATCTCACATCTTCTCAAAGAGATATCGATTTGGAAAGAAAAAAATATTTTTCTGGATATTAATTACTACAGCTGTAGTTGAAATTATTGTTGTAGAAACCATTATTTTTATTACAAAGTGGTAAAACGATCAAAAATTTTTTTAATTTCTCATAGAAATTGTATTCTATAATAAAAAAAATTGTAAGTAGGTTCATTATAAATATAAAAATAACTGTTCATTACTCTTAAAATATCAATATAAATTTTAGTTATATGCTACAGAATGTGGTTTTATTTACTTTTAGTTATTTCCACTTTAAAATAAGTTTATTTTAAAATACCAAGAAAAATAATCTTTTTTCTTATAAATGGTGAAAATACGATTTAAATTGAAATGTGTTAGTTGATGATATTAATCAATTTTAGGATTTTTAATCTATGTTAAAAAATTAACAGCTAGAACTAATAACTGTTAATATTTAATAATTATAACTCTAACAATCATTAATATTTAATAAATATATCTAAAAGAGTAATATATATCATTAAAGTTTTCATAATATTCTAAAATTGTTAATGTGCAAATAAACTTGAAAACTTAATGTTAAATTACTTACTCATTGAAATATTAAAAACTTAAACATATTTTTTTTCTTATTAAATTTAATTACTACGTAACATTGATTTTTTACGAATATAAAATATTAAAAAATAAATTTATAAATACTACCTTACGCCTTTCGGCTTGCTGGATACTCGCCTCCGGAGCATTAGCACACCCGCGTAGATTGGTGGTCGTATGAAGATCAAATAAGGCGCGGAATGTTGTAAAATGTTATCTAACGGAGAGCTTTGTAAATTTTCGCGTTGAATTAGCCAATCAAAATCGTGTAAACTGTCAACGACGCTTGCGTGATACAGTTAAACATTTTTTCAGAAATCCAGCTGTAATATATTTTTATAAATTACACGTAATCAAAAATACAAGTACAATATTTTATTGTCGTATTATACATAACATTTGGAATCATCGTTGTTATTGAACTAAAGCATACTTATATTTACACATTAGAAGTACAAGTTCGAGGTAATTTAATTAATCATTAATTAAATATAAGTAAAAAAAAATTATATGTTAATAGTTTCTAAATTTAATTCAACATATTTTAAGCCATAAGGTCCATAAATGAGGGGCAAATATTCTAATGTTCTCATTATTATGTAATTTACACAATTTGTTACTATTAAATAATGTAATCAAATTCTTAATTAATATCATTAAAAAACAATTATAAAAAATCATATCATAAATAAATATATAAATAATATATCTTTAAATATAAATAACATTTTAACATTATTAGTTTTTAAGTTAATACCATTTATTTAATGTTTAAGGAATACAACAAACATTTGAAATCTTACGTAAAATATTCTTTTCTTTTCAATATGAAAAAAAGTCAAAATACCAACTGTCTAGTGAATAATAACCAAATTATAATATATATAACTCTTAAACACAAAATACAGATAAACCCTTGATTGAATAATTACAAATATAGTATGAGAAAAAATGGGAAGGGCTAAATTTGATTAAGAATTAATACAAAAGATATTTTTATTATCAACTGTGTACCAAGGCTTAATTAGATTGGTAAACGATTGATATTCAAAATATTTATAGTAGATTTACATTCTTAATTGTTTTTAAGCCCACTATGAATTTTTAGTACAATAATCTATCGTATAATTTAGTGTCATTTAAAATGTTAATTAATTTTTACCTTTTTAAGATCCTTAATCTACCATACGGGTGGGACATATAGGTAACAACTTTCATAACTTATGAATTACTAAAATTTTTCACTTTTTCTTTTTTTTTAACCAATTTTTATAAATTTGGAATACATTCGAAACTTATTATTTATACTACTTATTATTATACTTTGTCTATAACGTAACAAATAAAACAATTTTTTTATGCCTATTTACTATAGTATTGCATTTTCCCATGAAAATTATAAATGATCAAATGACTATCTCATAAAATAAAATTTTAAAAATGTTTTCTTATATTAACGGAAAAAATACCTCAATATTTATCGTTAATTGAATTTAAATAAATGTTTGTAAATTTATATCTTACATTTAATTAAAAAAGCCGTTCGAATTTTATAATTTATAATTAATAACTAATAATGATTAATGTAAATATTGTGAACAAATTGAATATTATCAATTTATAATCGGCAAAAATTTATTGACATTTGAAAATGTTACAATTAAAATTTTACTCCAACAGATTCATATTCATCATTTATAATTTTCATGGAAAAATCCACAAAAAATATTACCGATATTAAACATAAAGATAGTGCATAGGCGCAATTTTAACAAAATGTTTAAAGTATCCAACTTAATTTTTCCACTCCTTAAAAATATTTCTATATAAATTTACATAATTTTTGGTGATACTGAGACAGAATAGCAAGAGGGTTAAGCTCTTTCTAGAACCCCTAGATTGCGTCTCTGTGATAGTTTTTCTTTTTTTATATAATGTAGATCACTGTTTAATACTATAGAAAGCTTAAAAAAAAAATTTAATTTTAACAAACTATGGTAATATAACGGCTGAAATAAAACAAGAGTTTTTGGTATGAACATTTTTCTTTAAAATTAATCTATAAAATGAATATCTTAAAATATTAAAAAATATTTTAAATAGAAATATTATTTTTTTATAAAATAGAAAAATTTTTCATTAGTATAATTATTATAATAATTTAAAATGTTTTCTAAGTCTGTTAAAAATTATTAAAAGAATAAGTAAAAAATGTCAATCAGTTCCACTCTGTATACAATAAAATTTGTTTTTATTTGTGTCTGGTTTATTGTTAGCTCATACACTCATGTCTTGAATATGTTTTTGTGTTTTTTATGATCCATAATCATATGCATTGAAATATTTTGTTTGATCAACCAGTGTATATGACTCAGTTAAGTTGTTTTTCAACTACACATGTTTAAACATTATAAACTATTTTGGATTTTGATGAATTCCTTCGTCTTATTTTGTTTTCTTAAGTTAACATCGAATGAAATATTGATATATTTTTTTATATTCATTTTTGATAAGTTGTAAGATAAATAATATAACAGTTAATAAAAAAATGGGTCTAACTAACTTGTTCATTTGAGGTAGCTGAATGGATTGTTTTTATTTTCAATTAAAATTGATGCTTGAAAGTTTTCTGTATCTTTCTACGTATCTTAAAATACAATTATGTAATTTATTCATCATAATTTAATGATGTTACATTTTAATTATATCAATACATACAGGACTGTTATTAGCTTATAAATGACATAAAATACGTGGTAGTTGTTGAATTTTTAACGGAGAGTAAAATGTTTTGATAATTGTATATTATACTTTTTATTGTACATAAAAAAATATATATATATCGATATATATCGAATAGTTAAAACCACTACATCGATCCAACTATAGCATATTCTAAAAAAAAAACAAAATCCTCTTTACATTATTTAGTATTATTTATGCAAGTGTGTCAGTAATTATTTAAATATTTTTAATAAAAGATAATTTATAAATTTTATAATTTTTTAGGATTTTTGAGTTAAATACATTTTATTTACAAGTGATGAATTATTATTATATCTTTTTAATGAACTAATAAACTGAAAAATTGAGTTTTTAAACGTAAAAAATTAAACCTACAATTTGTTACATTTAGTTTATTTTTAATGTAATTATAATATATCTTAATTTGAGTTAAAAATTGAAATTAAAATATGTATCATGGACGTTCTTAGAATTTTATAAAGATCAGGTTAATATGCATATGAACATTTTTTCACATTAAAATATATCTTCAATATATTATGTATTTTCATCGTGATGGGTTATATTCTCATACCACTTCTCTGCAAGATCACCCTATTATGTGCTAAGATAAATACAAATAAAGAAATAAATTTTGAAAAATATCAAGGTGAGCATAAAAATTTCTCAATAGACAAATGATTGTAAAAATGTTTGCTGTCTATTTTTGTAGAGATACGAGAACACATACCCCCTGTATGTGTTCTTGTATCCCTTCCTTAAAATATGCCACTGTACATTTTTAATTGAAAATATACTCTTAGGTATGTATGTATATTTAGTAAATATTAATATAGTGTACATAAACATACAGTTATAGGTAAATAGATTTAAAACTATAACTAAGGGTGAGCATTAGTAATAACCAATATCGAATATTGGTCAATATTGACTATATTAGAAAATTGAATTTTTTTAAACCGATATTCCCCTCTCCGCAAGAAAAAAAAATGCGACATAATCTATCATTATTATAAGAATCTGTCCCCAGATGGTCTACTTTTTCAGACTTCAATAAACAAACTACCAAATTTATACTAGTGAATCGATTTTAAAAAAAAAATCTTCAACCATACATAATTACTTATTAGTTTAATTAAGTTTCATTTTTTATTTAAATTGGCATCTGTTAACTGAATTATTTATTTGAGAAACTACATATGTTCAAAGTACTAAAAACTAGTAGAAAATGGTAACAAAAACTGTTTTAAGCTATCATTGATGGTGTACTGCGTTAAAACTGTATAGCCAAAGAAAAATATTTGATGAGATACGCCGAGTTAAAGCAATAAAATATTAAATTAAATTAATTTGACTTCAGAAGAAACGTTTAAAAACTCATGAAATTCGTTTCAATTTTTATAATACTCGATTTCTTGCAATTTACAAGACTAACTTTAGTGAATTGACATCAAGCATCTTCATTAGATACTGAATATGTTTATTCATATGTACAAGTTGTCATGAAGTATTATTTTAAAAAATTATGTCTATCCATAAAAAGAGTCTATTCACTTGAAAATTTGTTTTTAAAAATTATTTGATTTACATCGCTCTTCAAATATGGGGTCCAACTAAAATTATACTATTAAATATTATAAAGAGTTACAAAAAATTAATCAAAATGTTATATTATTACAAAGTCTCCCATTAGGTTTTTAAATCTTAAATATTTTGTGTTAATTAACTTTTTTTTAAATTAATTTTTATAGATTTGGTCTACGTTAAAAGCTAATTTTTTATTACTAACTAACAACAACAACTGCAACTAACAAGAAAAAAAATATGAAACATTTTTATCATTTTTTTTTTTAATTTTAAAATAAAAATTTTTATTTTTAATCTAGTAAAAATTGTATTAATTAAGTATAACTGTAATATTAATTTGGTTATCAGTTTTTTATCGGAAACAAATATCGGTTGTTGTGATACAGCTGACCTTTTATCAGAAAATTACAATAAATCTGTCTCAAAAATAAAATTAAAGAACAACAGAATTAATCAAATTATAGCCAATACTCAATTTTGCCGAATAGAAAAAGCTTTTACAATTATATGGGTGTCCTTGTAATTAAACCCAGCTGGTTATTATTGTTCTCCTTATTTGTGTCTTTATTCATTTAAACAAAGACATAACTAAAAGAGAATAAACTTGGCATCTCGTTATGTTGTGTTCAAAAGTAGGAATCGCCTACAGTTGTTTCTTGGTGCGAAATTTAACTAAAATCAAAAATTCTAAAACGTATATGAACATTATAAATTTGGAGTTCTTATTTACGTTGTTTAATGAAAAATAGCAATGTTTCTTTAAAATGTAATTATCTTTACTACATAGTTGTTCATAATTTTAAATTCAAATAAAGTAAAAATATATAAGTTTTGAAAGTGAACTTATGTTTTAGACTCTAAACTACAAAATAGGTATCTAGCTGAAGTGATTTAAATTTATAAACCGTGTTTGAAATATTTAAAGAAGAAATTAAAATAAATGTCATGTAAATTTTATAGAGATCATGCTATAAGTAGAAGTAAATATTAATTAGGTTGATCATTGTCGACAGTAACAGTTCAGTAATGCCCTCGCATACTGGAATAGAGGAAAGTGGACACGTATTTAATCTGCTATATACTGATATTAGGATATTGTTTTATCAGCTGTTTGGAGTAAATTTTTTTATTTACTACTGTCAGACACAGGAAGTATCACTATCATACTTCGTTATCATTGTTTTTACTAAAAAACTATTTTCGCTAGATATTTTATAAATATTTATTATCTAAGCAAACAAATCTTATATTTTTAACTATTATTGAAACTAGTCATTTTTAGTTTTAGAAATTTGTGTTTTTATCTTTTTATTGTTGTTAAACTTACAACGTTTGCGTTTTAAATTTTGTATCCTACGTATACTTAATTACTTAAATTAGTGAATTAAATTTATTTACGTGGTATGTCCATTTTTACTCAACTTCCTAACTATTAATTATGTAACTATTTTTTAATGTATTCAGTAGTTTTGCATTATCTTTTCAGATTAATTGAACATGAGTGATAACGATCCATGTGAATGCTATTGGAACCATGAACTGTCTATGCAGAGATTGATATCTTTGGTAAAATATGAATTAATATTTATGACAGTTATTATTAGTTTATATTATGGTAAAATATGTTTGTTTTGATTGTGAAAAGTCAATGTACTTATGATATTATCAATATATTATTAGTAATATCATTCCAAATTCTTCTTTACTATTGTTGTTTATTAATAGGACATTAATTTGAAAAAAAAATGACCTTATAATTAAATAAATAAATTAAATTGCAGCTTTGTATGAATAATATTTATTCTTTGGACATGCTGGACTAAAAGTTTACATCCAATGAGCTTTTTTAAAATTTCTTTTATTCAGTTATTTTACTAGAAAATCAAATAAAATTGTGTTTTTAGCACATCTCTTAAAAAAATGCTCTAAGCATAATTTATTTGGCTTCCATAATTAATTACATGTTAAATTAATCTTTTTTTTTATACCAAAAACTATTTTATTAAAAATATATATTTTTACTTTAGTACATCAAATAAAATTTATTTAATGATGTTTTATGAAAAGATAAATTTTATTGATCAAAAAAATTATCAGATAAGTTAAACATTTATTAACTTTATTCTTATTTTTTTTTAGCTTCGTCAATCCCAGACAGCTTGTACAGATATAAACTGTTTAGAACCAGGTAAATTAATTTTTAATAGATCAATAAATTTTATGTTACTGATATAGGTGTAACAACTGTAACTGTTAATTTATATACTCTTAAAAATTTATTAAAATAAATTAGAATTTTAATGATGCAAGATAAAATATTTCTTAATTAATTTGTATTAAATTATTTTTTTTAGTAATCTAAAGATTCTGCAATATTTAATAAGATCTTGTAGCTTTAGTTTTTAAGTCAGATTATAAAGTATAGAATTATAACCTTTAAATTATGGTATAAAACCATTGTAAAAATCAAAAAGAAAATAATTGAATAAGTCTTATACAATTATAATTATATAGGATGTTCAGTAAGTAAGGAAAAAAGTTTCTATTGCTCTTGTTTTTAACAATGATCTATTTCCTTACTTTTGTACACTCTGTTTAAAAAGCTTATCTTTTTATTTTATAAATTAACAAATTAAAAATTTATCAGTGCAAAGATTAGATTCCCCTAATGCATCAAGTGGAGAGGATACTAATTTTATTTTGATGACTGGAATTTGGGTTATTGTTGCTCTGGCATTATACTTTTTGCGTCCCAATCGAGCTCGTACTCATGAAGAAGAAATAAAAAAATTGCCATTTGGAGGATCTGATGACAGTGGATCAAAAGTAGGCATTCTATAAATTTAAATTATTAAAGTTAATTATAACGATTCTTTGCTTTTAAGGATCCACCTCCTCCACCTCCATCGATGGGAACTCAGTGATAAACAATAAAGTATCTCAATTTCTTTAGAAATTGTGTATACTCACCTTATATTATGTTAAATTTATTTTTAAATATTTTATAGATAATTATTCTCTTAAATTCAGAGTAAAACATATACATTATGTACGATTTATCATTCTGTATCAGTGAAATTCAATATAAATATTTTAACTCCAATATAATTTTTTAAGGTACATAATGACATTAATAAATATCATTTAAGTAAAAAATTTAAATTACATTTTTTATCAACATTTCCAATAAATGAGTTTTCGACTTCATGATATATTGACGTGTATAAAATTTGATTTTTAACCAAATTGTATAATATTATGTTTTTGTTTGTTTTATTATTATTATACTTTTTTAGATAAATCATAATGGAGTAATATTTGTTATATTTTGAAATAAAAATCATTATTTTAATTACTTTCCTAGAATATAATATAATTGTAATAATTATGCATTATAATTCAAAAGTTCCAGTCTTAAATGTAACTACATTATTATTTAACATTTAAAATGGAAGAGGGTATATTAAATTGATAATGATTTGACTAATTATTAATGTTTGATCACTTAATTTTTTAGTTTAATATAATTTAAAGTATTTTTAATGCAATATTTATGTTATTTTACATTCTTCCTTTCATTCCAAACTTTATAATAGTTTGTTGATATAATATTGTTGTTAAACTATTTTAGTATGATTTACCATGTAATACTTGTAGTGATTTATTTTGTCTAAATTTTTAGTTTTATTATTATATATTTGCATAATAAAATTAATTTATATACTTTTATTTTACTGTTGTTATTTGAAATTTAAAACATAACTATTTTCTTTATTTATTATTTACTTGATAACATTTTTTAATTTTTACCCATGAAATTAAAAAAATGTAGTTATTAAAACTTAGTTCGATTTAAATTTTATAATTTGGATTAATTACATTTTATACTTTTTGAAAAAGTTCTATATTTCGATAATTGTTAAATGACAAGTCCACATTTAATATATGATTAAAGATGATATATAATAAGAAAAAGTCATTTATGTAGGCAAGCTTATTATGTTTCACAGTAATCTTTTCACTAATGTTACATCACTATTTTAATCAAGGCAGGACGAGCAGACTGAGACACTACAAATTTCATAATAGATCATTGCACTAATGGAGTGATGAAGTCTAATAGTTTGAATTAATTTCTTTCTATTACGGAAAATAAATAACAAAAAGTTATATTAATTGGTCTATTCTGAGTTAAATTAAAAACTGACTTTTGAATCAATTATAACTTGACAATTAGAATTCATGGATGCCAATGAATTTTAATGAGAAATTTTTAAATTAATCAATTTTATATAATATAATTTTATAAGGGGTAAAACATAAGAAGTTTTTACTAAACATCTTGATTTTTAGTTATAATTAATGAATTTCTTATAACTTACCATTTAAATAAAAAAATAAAAACAGTTTATTACAAAAAAAGGAAGGTACTAAATATATTTTCTGCTTTAAGTTTTACAGTATGTATTGTAATAACAACAGTAAATGAACATCGTTGCGTTATTAACCAAATAATTATTTTGTAATAAGTTAATGTTAGTAGTTATTATAACAATGAAAATATCTAAATTAAGTCCTACAACAATATTACAATTGTTGAACATTATTAACTGTTCATTCAATGGATGATTCTGTTTTTCAGTATAAAATTATAACTTATAGTTTTGTGTTCATTATATTTTTTCTTTACTCTTGTAGAGAATTTCCTAGAGAACATAATATATTCTCTAAAGAAAATAAAGTTAATAAATATATCATAAATATTAGTTTTGTGATTGACATCAGAATATAAATAAATAAAAAAACTCTTAACTGTTCACTCTTCTTAGAACCTTGAAATTAATGATTGTAATACTAATAGCTAATATCAGAGGTGTAAGAGTAATTTTTGGTAATAAATATTAATTCACTTTATACAAGAAAACACTCTTACTATTTATATAATAATTTGATTACTTAAAAAAAAAAAAAAGGTTTTCCATTTTGTGTCCTCTGCGACAATTTGGGGCTATATTTGTGATGGTATCTGAGATAAACCCATCAGTCACCATAATCTCACAAGATTATATATATATATATAGAATACTTATCTGAATCTGGTAATCAAATTTCTATTTCAAATAAATTAATGTTTGTTATTTTAGAATACATAAATAAAAATTGTTTAGAAAATCTTATCAAGAGAACTCTAGTTTTACATCACATTCAAAAAAAATTTAACTTACTCAGACAATATTAGAAAAGAAATACTTAAAAGTATTTAACAAAAATCACACAAATAATTTTATAATATTAAATATTTATTAAATATACAATATTCCAAGTATAGATAATTATTTACAATCCAATACAATTGGTATTTTATACTGAATTTTATTAATTTTAACAGTCATGATATATTATTATTGTGCCAAATAGCTTACTTACTATTAGATATTTTATACACTGAGGAAGAAAGAGTATAAATATTCTCATAATAAAAAAAAATGAATTATAATAATCAATTATAGAAATGAATTTAGTATGAACGACCTATACCAAATTTGTACAATAACTAAATAAACCATATCAAATAATAATTTACAATTAAGATTTTAATTATATGTATGTATATCTTTTTCCCTGATACAATGAAATTATTTAGTTTTATAGAACAATAATGTTATTAAAGATTAAACAAATCTGGAATCAACTAATATTAAAATAAAAAGAGGGAACACATTTAATGGTTAAATTTTTTTTAATTAGTGTTTCAGTATAATAATGTCAAAATTTCAAGATTTTTGCAAATAAAGATGCCATTGCTTGATTTTTATTACCATTAAATCTATTCAATTCTTGTATAACCTAGAATACATTAAAAGTTAACAAACTATTTTTTTAGTTTTATTTTCAAATAATTTACCTGTTCTCTAGAGAAACCTAAATTGACTAGTTCATTTATATCAGATTCTTTGAAGGACTGACTAGAACTGTTGCTACTTTCTAAAAAGTTACAATAAGAAAAAATTTAATTTTTTTATTAATTTGTAGCAAAAATAATTAATATTTAATCAAGGAAGTATAAGTATATTCAATGTTCATGGTGAAGGATGTCATTAGGAAAAAGAGGTACCTGGAAATAATGGGAAATGTTCTATTTCAAAAAAGTAAGCATCTCTTCTTCGTTTCCCTAGTAAATAATAAATCAAATGTTGAAATTTTTAAAATTTGATAAGAAACAAAAGTAGAAGTTTAAAGTGTGCAAAAATTACCTCCACTTTGATATAATTTTTTACTTTCCTCTAAGGCTTTCTTTAATTCTTTATCCTCTTTCTTTGATCCATCATAATCACTAGATGTAGTTAACCTAGCACAGTCTGGTAATTCATTTTCAGCTAAGAATGGCGTTTCAGTTCCTGTAGTTCCAATTCTCAACACATTATTTTTCAAGTCAATACAACACTAAACAGTAAAAGTGAATAAGTTAAATTTTAATTTTCTAGAATATATAAGTATTACTTGATGTCTTTTTAACATATCTAATCCAAGAAGCATATCCATAGGTTGCTCTTCTAAGACAGAAAAACTAGTAGTCAAAAAATCATTTTCAATTGCTACTTGAACCATATGTATTCTACCAATTATTTTCTGTACACCAACACCTTTTGCAATACCAGCCCATCTATTATCTACCAATCTCATAATATTACACCTTTCAGCACAGGCAGATGACATAATAGTAGTTTGAGCACCAGAATCAATAAAAGCTTTAACTGGATGTCCATCAACTTTACAATTGATATATAACATCACAACAGTTCCAAACATTTCTGGATTATATTCCATTGCTGCTTCCATGTTAGCTTCAATATTTTTCTGCCTTATTTCTTCAGCAATCAATTTTTGAGCTTCAGAATCAAAGGGGTGTGCTTTAAGCATTCTAATTCTTTGATCTTCTCGTCTATTACGTTCTTCCATTTGTTCTGCCATGACCTTAGCAAATTCTTCTACAAAATAATAATAATAATAACAATTATTTCAAAAACTACTTTTACTAAGTAAAAAATTTTTTTTTAAAAATGATTGTATATTGTTATTTAAACAAGAAATTAATAATCTGTAATGAATTATTTTTATTATATACCTAAATTATTTGAAGAGAGAGCATCGGCTAATCTTGGATTGTTTTGTTTTAAAAGGGCCAGTTGATCTGGACTAGAAAGGAACAATTTTCTAACATACTCAGCATCTTCCATTTGATTTTGCCTGGCAGGTTGATTTCCACCAGATGTTCCAGGAACTTCAATACGGCTAAAGTCGAATTGCGGCATAATATCTAATAAAAAACAAATTCAATAAGGAATCAAACAACTACGTTATAAGTATATATTAGTTATAATTATACTAATTATTTTGTTTTATATAACAATAAATATAATATAAAATATAAAAGAATCATACTTTATTTAAAAAGTTGTAACCATTCTATTGTGAGTAAATTCAATATAATTATTAATTCTATCTTTAGAAGTATATAGGTGATAAAATTAAATTGAAAGTTATAAAAATTATTTAAAACAATTTTTATGAAAATTTTAAACAGATTTTCATTTTTAAAAACTTACTAGTACTGGGGTTTACAAAACCACTGTTTGAACTAGTTGAACTGTTTGTAAGCCTTTGAATTATGATGACATCTCCATCATGAACTCCAAGTGTTTTCATTGCTTTGAAATCATCAACTAAGAGCTGTCCATTATGAGTTAAGCCAATCTGATCAGATTGGATTCCAGTTTCCATTGCGCAGAGAGCTTTAAAATTATTAAGTTCTAAATCATCGTTCACGTCTAATACAAATAAGTTGTCGTCGTGAGTTGTTACTGTAATTTTCATTTTGATAAATTGAGGATTTTTAAAATGAAATACTATTTAAATCTATTTATAAATATGAATTTATATATTTAAGGACGTATTAAAACATATTTTGAAGGATTTAAAAAAAAAAAACTACCCAGTCATTCTCTGTTTTTGTTGTCATGGCCACTACTGTAGCTATCATGTTCATACGTTAGAAAATTTCCAAATTGCTCAGTTATGGTTTGATATCATAACCGTGGACAATTGAATAAAACAAGAAAACACTAAATTCTTCAAATAATTCAATTATATATTTTGATAAGTTTTTACCAAAATTAAAAAAAAATTTCCTTTTAAATTCCCTATTTCATCAATATTAAAAGATTCTTATATCGATAAAATTATAATTTAAATAAGTTCAACCTGAATAAGTCCAATTATTTAGAGGTGGTCACACTGTCAATTTATCACTTAAATTTGTAAAAACTCAGGAATTATATGTAAGGTGATTATTAGGTCATATGATTTATATTATAAAATTGGTTTCTTATAGTCAAAACTAAATACACATTATTTTTACATTTTCATAACTGGTGTAGTTAAAAAAAATCTGTAAGTAAAATTTCAAAATTATAAAAATTATTTTAATTCTAAAACTGTATTTATTACAGATAAACAATGTTGTCATTTAACTTGATGCAAAGCTTAAATTTAGCTAAAAAAGCATCTCGATTTATGCAGCGAAATGTATCTTCATCATCTGTTTTGATGGCTAATGTGTCTGATCCTATCCAACAACTTTTTTTGGACAAAATTCGAGAGTATAAATCCAAATTTGATTCCAAGTCTTTTGACCCAAGTGTTGACAAAGGTTACAATGCCGACTTGGAAAAAATTAGTAAGCAATTCGACATTGGATCAGGAGAAGATCCAACAAAATTTCCCTCGGTTAAGTTTGATGAAGCTAAAATAGATCCTCAAATTTAAGATAATTTAAGTTTTAAAAAAATATTTTTAAGTCAATGTAGAGATGTTATTAATGAATGTAGGAACAAGAACACATTCTATTGAAAAATTAAATAAAAACTGATTTATTATAAAAAGTATATTTATTTGCTGTTTAATATATCATAATATAAATTATTTTTTTAATATTTTGGATTTATAGATGTTAACAAATTTTATTTTATCCAATTGGATTGTAAGCACCGCGTAGTGTTAGGTATCCTGTAATTATATCACTTGGTAAATTTCTCACTGTACTAAATTCCTCGTGACCAGCATAATACAATGATGTTTGTGGATCTTTATACTTTGCCTAAATAAAATATATTTTATATGACTATTTTAATATAAACAATATTTATGGTAAAATTACATACAATCAACCCGCTAATATCAGAATATTTTTTAGCAGGTTTAAAAGATGGTGGAGCTGATATACAGCTATCTGGAAACATACAATGTTATTATTTATAATGATAAAATTTTAATCCAGTTTTTATGTATAGCTACAATTAATTGTATCATCAGGCCATGGTAAATTTCTCTCTTGTGCTATGATTTGTTTCAAAGATCGCCACATTTTTTTTTTACCATTCACTGTCTTGTTGCTCTAAAAAAATTACTTTTTCAATAAGATTCATAAAAGTACAGAGGAAACTAGTTAATACTTGTTAAGCTATTATCATGAACATATTACTCATTAAAAAATGGGTCCTAATAATATTACTTAACTAAAATGTAAACTTAAAACAAAATTATTTTACTATTTTCATGTAATTTAATATACAATTTAAATGTGTATTGGAAAGTTTTGTAAATTATCAACATTTTTTAAATAATTAATATTAATCATTACAAATTTATCAATTTAAATTTAATAAATAGAAAAAAAATCTAATAATATTTTATCAAACTTACATCAAAGTCTGGATTTTTAAAAACATATTTTCTTTCTTCTTTTTGGTAAACATCCTCTGATGGATTAGCCATAGAGCATAAAATAATTTTTTAAACAATTTAATCCATGTATTTTATAAGAAACTAAAACAGTATAAAATACAAAATTTTAAGTAAAAAATATTAACACATTAACAATTTTTAGTATCCTTAAGCTAGGAGTTGTACTTTATTTTTATAATCAAAGTATAAAATTTAAGTGCTTTTTTAGCTATATAAATCACATTTTTTTATAGAAAAATATGTCTATTTCAAGTATAAGTCTTGCTAAAAGGTAAAGTATGTAGTTTTAATTTTAATTTATAACAGTATTTTAAGATGTTACTTCAATATTTTAATGTATTGTTTTTCATATTGCATAAGTTAGTTTAAAATAAATTAAAAATACATTACATGATATATATATAATGTGAAAAACTTACCACAATTATTTTAAATTTAAGATATTTCTCTACCTGAATATGAAATAATAATTTAAATTCAAATATTTTACGCATAAAACCAAAAAAAATATTTAATAATAATGACTTATAATAATTAATATTTCTCAATTAAAAAGCTATATTTCAGGTAGATTAAGGGATTAAAAAAGTACATATTCTTAAAAAATCATTAAGTACAATTGAAAATTTTGTATAATAAAATATGATACTTTTTCCTTGGATCATAAATATTCTTATACATAGTGATTCTTCTAACATTTGACATTCAATTTCTTTAAAAATGATCATTTTTTCTTATTATTTTTTTTTGGCTTTTGTTACATACTTCTATTTATCTATTGTAAAATATTTTATATGTTCATCTTTAATATTTTATAGGGGTGTCTAATTTATTTTTTCAAATAACAACATAATTATAATACATTTTGAAGACTAGTTTAAAAGTTATTGTAAACCAGCCATTTTCTATAAGCTAGTTAAATATGTTTGTTGCCATTAAAAAAAATAAAGTCGACGTCTCCACGATATATTAAAAAAACATAAAAAATATTTTATAACAGATAAATAAAAATATATATGTAACCAATTCTAAAAAAAGTTCGCAAAAAAACTATTATTTTTAAAGCAATTGAGTTTAAAGAATATCCTGTATTAACTTTTTTTAAACATTATCAACAGTAGTCTATCATGGAGTCACATCATCAATATTTTTTTAATAACTATAGTATATATAACAATAAATTTAGACAACACTTCTGCCGCTGGTGACTAATGACTTGATAATTAAAAAATATATACAACTACACAATCATTTAAGCACTGTTAAACCAATTAAACCTGACCATTGTGGTCAGTTGACTCCAGAACACACATCAAAATTTATTGTCAAAATATCAGTTTCATTACTCGATTGTCACTACCTGACTTTCAACCTTAAGTCAAGAGTTGGTTTTTTTATTTTTGACGTCTTTACCTACCTTTTTTAATTTCTTTATCTGACTTAAATACTAGTCCTCAACTTGTACTTAGTTATATCCTTCTTCTTAGTATGTATAGAATTTGTGTCTCGCTCCTTGTCTGCACTTAATACTAACTTGTATCTTTTCCTGGTACACTTTGTATATGTATTTTACACTTAATCTACACCTTATACCTTAGCGTTACTCTCCAAAATTTCCTAAAACAATGGTTCTCCCTCATCCTCAATAAAATTAGCATATCAGCAGAACGTTTATGATTACCAACATTACATCTTTTGTCTTACAACAATCCAACCCACAATTATAAATTTTGACTTGTTAGGTGTAGTAAAAGTATACTCACTTCTATGAAAACAATGTTATTTTTTAACATTAAATAAATGGAACCATTTTGGAACAATCAATGATGATAAGTTTTTCTCACTATTAGTTATCTTATTATTATTTAATAGTACTAATTCTAAAAATAATTAAATCATAATTTAGAGAATCAGAATAATTCAACAAACAAAACAAGTTATTTATAACTGAACAATTTTTACAGTCTCATTTATAACAAAAATTAACTTAAACAAACAGTTTATTGATACAGTACAAGTTATCCTTTATATTATCTTAAGCTATCCAAGCTATTTGAGTAAGTAAAACTGAAACCTTTAAAATTTAGAACATAAATATCTCCAACTTAATATACTTCAAGCCGAATTTGAATTTAATTGTTATAACGATCTCGAAAAATAACATAACAGAAATAACTTAAAAATTAACTTTGTTAAATAGTATTAGTAGTAAATAAAACTAATAGTTTTATTGATTACAGCAAAGATTAAAGAAAAGGGAATGTCAGGGATTCAGTTCCTTATCTCTAACTGCACTTAGTAGGTGTCTCATAAAATTGTATACAAATATTTCATACTTAAATGGATATGTAAATGCTTAATATGGTATAGAAATTTTAGCACCTCAGGTATTTATTGGACCTAGAAGCCCAGTCTACACATGCAAATTATTTAAAATAATACTTTTACAATTTCATATCTTTGAAAAAAAACCTAATGATCTTACATACAATACTATTTTATTTTAAATCTTTATTATTGGAGGTAAAATATATATTTTTTATTATCATAGTAGTATAATATGCATCTCAAAATAATTAATAATTAAAATTTTATAGTAAAAAGTGTTAATTCTACAATTATATCTTTAATATTTTATGAAGATTTTTAAGAAAATAGCATTAAATTGTTAGACATGAAAATAAAATTAGTATAATTACATATGACATCTAATACCCAAACAAAAATATTATTTTAGTCATGCATTTTTATTTCTCTGTTAATATTTTAAAAAGGATCCAATACATCAACTTAGAACAAACTTAATTAATTTTTATCTATTCATACATTCTTACCTCTTAATAAGACTTGGCTATTTAATTTTATTTCCTATATTATTCAAAATTTTATTTCAATATTCTTGCTTTGAATAGTTAATTTTTTGAAAAAGTATTTGCTTTATTTAATACTTGTAGATTGTGTATTTTTAATGTTTTGATTAGTCATAAATATTGTAAGTAATGATAATAATATTGTAACTTGATAGAATAATATTGCTTTACTAGTTGGATTTAATGTTTAAAGTTTAATAAAATATTTAAAACAATTACTCAACATTCATTCTTATCAATCGGTCTAAGCCAAGTTTTAGGTTTGAACCTACAGTTTCACAAAATCTTGATTGTACCCATAACCTCTAAATGCTATCAAAGGTCAAATTGTAACTCGAGTGTATAGAATATTGAAAACCAACTAGCAGCTGAATATTGTGCACTCTTTTTCTGTTTTACGCAACCGTTTTTCTTAATTGTTAATATTTTTTGAAAGAGCTAATTTAACTTAAAATACGTTGTGAGATTGTTTGAAAACTCGTTTATTTTAGCAACTACTGTATGGTTTATTAGTTAAATATTTTGGTTTATTGTATATCATTACAATTTTTTTAGAGCGTTTTGCAGTGTAACAAATATGTCACGCAAATTTTTTGTTGGTGGTAACTGGAAAATGAATGGAACAAAAAAAGTAGCTGATGATCTACTAGGAAATTTGATGAAAGGATCACTAGATCCTAACGTTGGTAAGTCATCTATGTTTAACTTAATTTAATTATTTTAGATAACGGTATTCTTTGTTTTTAGATGTGTTAATAGGTGTTCCAGCCTTATATTTAGATTATGTTAAAGAAAAATCCTCTTGCTGCATTAAAGTTGCGGCTCAAAATTGTTACAAAGTAGAAAAGGGTGCATTTACTGGTGAAATCAGTCCTGCTATGCTTAAAGACATAGGTGTTGACTGGGTTATCTTGGGCCACTCGGAACGTCGTCAAATTTTTCAAGAAACAGACTTGGTAAAATTTAATTGATTTAGTATTATTATTAAGATTTATTTTTAGCATCTTCTCTTTTAATCTATTGTATAATTAGAACTTATTATTTAAATAATTATTAGCTATGATGTTGGTTATTGTCCCTAACCCTTAATATTCTACTTTTAGAAATTGTTGCAATTTTTTTTTTTTGCTATTAAAATATGTTCTGATTAAATATTTTCTTAAATTAATATTTTGAATGAAAAAATGTATTACATTTACTATATTTGATAGTATGTCAACATAAAATTTTCTTTTTAGTCTTTTTTTAGCTTCGATGTGAAGCTAAGAAGGTATTGGTTTTACTAAGATGTGTTTTTTTTTTGTGTCTGTTACCACTTTTTCTCAGCTCTCACCGAACCGATTTCTTTCAATGATACGTCAAAAGATCACAAATCGTATCTAGTCGAAGACATTACCCTCAAAAATTGAAAAATATTCCCTCGTTCCCCGTAAATGGGGGAAATCTCCAAAAAAATTACAAATTTAAAAATCGCTAATTTTCGAAATTTTTTTACTTAAAAGTGCCATAACTTTTTCAAAAATAAACATATCAATATAATTCTTTTTTATATAGATGCATAATATCATTACCTTTCATTTGGTATATTTTTTTCATAAATTTAACCCTTAACCTGCCCACAAGGGGGGATTTAAAATGACAACTTTTTCACAAAAAATTAATTTTTTTAACTTAAATTTTGAAAATGTTCCGGAAGGTCTGACACTTTTATATATATCTTAAATTAAAGCTAATGTAATATGCTTTATCATGAAAAAAAAAAATTTCGGACTTTATCTTATCTTCATGGTGAAAATGGCTACCGAATGCTATTTTTGTGTGAAAATTTTCGATTTTGTATTTTCCATTTTTAACTTTATTATGCTATAACTTTTTGAAAAATGTATGAATCATTACAATTTTTTTATGAGAAGTAGTATTTATATAGATCTTTCATTCGACATACTGTTTTTTTAAATCGGACCATTTCCCTAAATACAGGGGGGATTCAAAACATAAAAATGCATATAGAAAGTAGAACTTTTTCAACGTAACTTTTGAAAGTGTTCCGGAAGGTCTGACACTTTTATATATATCTTAAATTAAAGCTAATGTAATATACTTTATAATGGTAAAAAAAAATTTCGGACTTTATTTTATCTTCACGGTGAAAATGGCTACCAAATGCTATTATTGTGTGAAAATTCTCGATTTTATTTTTTACATTTTTAACTTTATAATGCTATGACATATTGAAAAGTGTATGGATCAACATTATTTTTTTATGAGAAATAATATTTTTTAATAATCCCTTTTTCATTCGATATACTTTATCTTAATTAGGATATTAATAATGAACTAGCAGATCATGTAGCTTTTGGAATAATCCACCAATTTTTTAAAATTTAACACTATCTAAAGATTTGCATTGAAGCGTTTTTTTTTTTATAGTGATTTTAATCACTGTCAGATATCATTATACTTGATCGATTTATGCCACGTCACCACTGTGCCGTGACCCCCCTGTGCTGGGTTTTTTTTTTTTTTATAATTTGTATTCTATTTTGTAATCATATTTTGTAAATAACTTATTTAGTAAAAATATAATAATAATACTGATAGCATTTTTTCTTATAATTATATACTTTTTTCAATTTAATAATCATATAATATTTTTTTAGTTAATCCTTTATACCTTATATGAATGTCAACTTTATTTTTTCAAATGAGAACATACATATTTAACTAGCTCGTTTTATAGGTAAATTGTCTAATTAAGAAAATGATATTAACTTTTAGACCTAATTTTCAGAAGTTATTAACAATTTAAAGTAATGGCTAGAAGTAAGATGTGAATACTGGATATATAATTTTTAAAATACTGATTTAAAAATTTTGATTAACTTGTCATTTCTTAATTTTATAATTTTCTATTACTTAAGCTAGTTAAATATATTATCACTATTATATTAAAAAAATACAGTATATATCTTTATAAGATATAAGAGATGAATTTGAAAATATTTTATAATTAATAAATTGAAAGTGTATAATTAAAATAAAAAAAAACTATCAGTATTATTATTATTATTATTTTTATTAATTAATCATTTTCAGCTGATTGCTGAAAAAGTTAATCATGCTCTTCAATCTGGATTATCTGTTGTTGCATGTATTGGAGAAACTTTAGATGAAAGAGAAGCAGGTCAAACTGAGAGTGTAGTAGCTAAGCAAATTAAAGCTATTCATGAAAAAATTTGTAATTGGGATAATGTTGTAATAGCTTATGAACCAGTTTGGGCAATAGGAACTGGAAAAACGGCTAGTCCTCAACAGGTATATCATTTAATATAATTATATAATTAAAGAAAAATATAATTTTTTTGCTAGGCTCAAGAAGTACACAAAATCTTACGCAAATGGTTAGCTGATGAAGTAAGTGAAGCAGTATCTCAAAAAACTCGTATTATTTATGGAGGATCAGTTACAGCAGCTAATTGTAAAGATTTAGCTAAGGAATGTGATATTGATGGATTTTTAGTTGGAGGTGCATCTCTAAAACCTGAATTTGTTGATATAATTAATGCTAAGCAATAACTTATTTAGTCAATAATAAGATAATTTATCCATACATTTATATTGCATGTTAAATAATTTGCTGTATTTTTTTTTTCTTGTTTTATTTTTTGAGAAATAAGTTTCAACAAAAACTGTAAACTATGTTTTGTTAACTACGTTTACCTAGTTTGTTATTAAATTATTTGTATTTTGTAGAGTTCAATAATTTATTTCAAAAAATATATGCATATATTAATTTAGTAATGATTTTAGAACACTTGATCCAGTTCCACCTCTATCCATAAACGTGTATAAGTTTTAACACAATTATTTGGTTTAAAATTTGAAACATTTTTAATTCTTAAGTATTAAATGCTTAATTTAAAACTCTTAAAATCGGTATAGAATTTTATGAAAAATTTATTATTATTTTAATATTGTAATAATAAAAAAGTATTAAGTGGCATTATATTTGTATAATTACATTCGTGCAAGTTGGTTCATAAATTTCAATGTGTCAAATGAGCAAACTTGGCTCAGCTAAATTTTTTACAGACTTCATCACTTTAGTTTTATGAACAAATATTTGATGTTTAAATAAAATGATATAATATAATAAAAAAAATATAAATATAATATAGAAAATGATGTTTTGTATTTTATTTTAATTGTTGAGTAAAAATTTTTTTGAGAGGTAAAATAAAATGTATTCTGCATTTGCGCCTTCATTACACGAGTCGAATTTAAATATTAGGTTATTGGTTATAAAATATTAGTAACCATATGTAACCGTAAAATTACAGTTTAAAATTTATTAATACTAATAAGATGAGTAAAAGTTAAAAATTATCAAAGTACATATTATTTTTACCTTTTTCATATAAATGGTGAAAGAAATATTGGCTAATTTATTTTTACTTTTGTAAAGTTAAGATTAAAGTAATATTGGAAAATAGAAGTTTAAAATAATCTAAAAAAGAGTGCTTAAGTCAATATGCTGATTAAATTTTTCTAGTTTTTATGGTTAGTATATGAATGTTAGTTTTTCTAAGTTTAAGATATTTAAATGTTTTAACTTCGATGCGAAGCTGAGAAGGTTTTTTTTACTACGATGTAATTTTTTTTTTGTCTCTTACCACTTTTTCTCAGCTCCATCGAACCGTTATCAGATCTAATTCAACAATAAATACATTAAAAATACTAGAAATGAATCATTTTAATTGTTTGTATGGATAAAGCTATTTAAGGTAAATTTTTTATTTAATTAAGGAATTTTTTTTTAATTTTTGAGGGTAATATCTTCAACTAAATACGAATTGTAATCATTTGACATATCGTTGAAAAAATTAGGTTAATTTAGGGTTGGAAAAATAAATCGCAGCCACAAAAAGAAACACATAGTAAAATAATATTAACATGAATAAGAAATTTTTTCTTATGAGGGGAGCATACAGTGATAGGATCCTTGATATTTATTGAAGTTAATAAATCTAAATGAGATAAAAATTAAGTGATTTAAAAATTTTTTTAACTTAAAAAAAATGCAAAATTTTAAAATTAATAAAATTAGGAATTTAAACTAATTAAATTTTAAAGTTATTTTTTGGACTTTAAAAAAGCAAAAAACTTTTTTATTCTATTTTTCTAATTATAATAATATGGATTATAATTAGCAGTTACTATAAGATCTAACTTTTTTTTACTAAAGAAAAATAACTAGCATGATTTTCAAAATTATTTTATTGATAATATAGGCATCAGAAATAAACATTACATATAATTACATTCTATAACTTTAGTTTTATGTATAACCAGAAGTAGGCCATAATGATTTAATCTCTCCAATTTGATTTCGAATAATCAAAAGTAATATTTTAATTTAACAAATCATCAATTCAGTTTAAGGTTTTGTTTTATATTTAAATGAAGTACAAAATTATTATTGTCAACTTGTCATATTTTTAGTAATATGTATACATTTTTTAAGGGGTAGCAAAAGCTATTAAAATTTTCAATGTGGAATAAATAGAGCCTATTTCTGTAAATTATTAAAAAAACGGTTACATTAATAAAAACAGTAAATTTTGTTATTCAAAGAATTAATAATTTTCTGAAGTCGTAGATCTAGATTCTTGAACGACGTAAACTTGTGAACCTGGGTGGGAGGTAGTGGTCACAAAGCTCCTGTGTTTGGCTCTAATCAAAGACAAATTACTTTCAGCTGTGTCAGCTCTATCTTCTGCTGCTTCCAATTCTCTTTGGAATCTCCTTACTCTTGTTACACTCTGGGTACTCATACCTTCCTATTAAACACCATAAGCAATTTTCGTATTAGACAATTACTTTTTTTTAATTTCAACACTTATATAAACATCATAAATATCAACTAACTTGTTCTTGTAATTGTCTCTTATAAATATTCACTTTTTGGTTAAGTTTATCTACTTGTTCTTGTAATAATTGTACGTTCTTATGGTCTTCTTCGCTTTGGATGACGAGTTCTTTCAATGAGCGTTCCTTTTTGCGTAAGATTTTAACGCTTTCTGCGTGACGACGTTTTTCTTCGTCAACTTCCAATTCCAAATCGCGGATCTATAATACATTTGTAAAAAAATCGTTTTTCATGATATAAATATTATGATTCAAAATGATAATTGTTACTAAATAAAAATAATAAAATTTAATATTCAATGTTAGATTTCAGCATTACATATTCACTTACCCTAGCTTCTAGCTTGCTGATAATGCGTTTTCCACCAACGATAGCGTTGGCTTCTACTTCTTCTAGACGAACAGAAAGATTTTTAACTTCGATCTCAAGTGATTTCTTAATTGTTTCGATCTTGATAACTCTTTCTTGTTCTTCATGCAAAACTTCAACGGTGTGTTTCAATTCGATTTGTACACGTTGGTAACGTTCATCGGCAATCTAAATAAAGATTTTACATTTATTAAGTGTTTTTTTAGTATCAAGTTATTACGAAAATCATTAGTATATAAAATTATTATTATAAGCAAAATGTATTTAAAAAAACCAAATTAAAAAGAAAAAGTGAATTGTAAAAATTGTATAAAATCGTCAAATTAACAGAGACGTACTTAGAGTTTGGTATTCTCGCTTCCCCTAAATACGCCCAATTTAAAATTAAATTTTTTACATCTCTGTAAAAATGGATAACGTTTATCTCAAATCAATAAAAGTAATACATTTAAATTATTAAGTTACGATAATATGTAACAGTAATTTTTTCTCTTAAAGCATTGATTAAGATAATACATATCTTATTTATGAATTTTCAATAATAAGTATATTATGTATTAGGTATAATTACTCTAAGTTCTTTGGAAGCTTCTTCAAAGTCGTTGGCCAATTGGTGCAATTCTTGTTCAATCTTTGCTCTGGATGCTGACAAGTTAACATTGATAGTGGTCAATTCATTTACGCGGCTCTGTGATTCTTCAAACATTTGTTCAACAGCGCGTTTGTTACGCAATGCCTTTAAAAATAATAATACACATAATCCTTTTTTTTTTTTATCTTATCACTAAAATATTCCTAATTTTTATTAAGCTTTCGAAAAACTATTATTTGAATTACGATGATAAAAAATACTTACAGCGTCATAGTTTCCACGAAGTTCTTCCAATTCTCCTGTCATAGATTGTAATTTACGCTGAGCAATAGCTAACTGATCTAAGGTGACAGCTAATTGTCTTTGACCTTCATCGTAATGAGCTTGCAATTCCTGTTAATATTTAAATAAATAATACAATGTGTTAATTATTGATGTTGTAGAAAGCGGAATTAAATACATTTATACATTTTGTAAAGTTTTTCCGAACACACTATCAGCTAGTACAAATCTTTATTAGATAACTTGAAAACTTAGTAATTTATTTGACCGATATTATAATTTCGAGAAGGGTTAGGTGGTTAAACCTTCCTATAACGATAGTATTTCTACACTACTGTATAAGTCTATGATAAAGTTGCACAAACTTAGGAAGCTTCCAGTATTTTAAACAAAATGTATAAACAAATAATTCCAGTTATAACATAATGTTTTTATGGAAAGCAAAGCAAAAATATAATATAATGTATTATGATTTAATATAACACAATTTTTGATTCTATGGAAAAATATTTTAAGAAACAAACATAAATTTCGTACTAATTTTACTATTAGTCTGAAAATAATAAAATTAAATAATTTTCTTAAATATGAGATTATATTACCGTTAAGTGTAAGGATTGCTTTTTAATTGTTTTTTGTAATTCAATATTATTCTTGTTAGCAACATCCAAAGACATTTCCAATTCGGTAATCTGGATTTGCATCTTCTTTTTGATTCTGGTTACCTCTGTTTTCAACTTAGTTTCTGCTTCCACTACGCGTGCATTTAGCTGTTCAATTTCAATGCTGGTTTGCTTGCTAAAATAATTTTTATTATATTTATTTATTTATAACTAATCAATATGAATGATAACCAAATATTTTTTGTGGTAAATTAACAAAAAAAAATAATAAGTCTTGTGATACCTTCTATCATGAAAATAATTAGAACTTTTGGCTTCAAACTTTCGGAGCTCACTAGATATCTCGTTTAAAGGTTTAAGAATATTTTTTTCGTCTAGTTCATTATACGTGTGAGTTAAATCAAATACTGTTTTCTTCTTCAATTTTATTTTACGATTTTCTTGTGTTGATAATTGGGTAGTAATTGTTTTACCTTCAGCAATATGTTTATAAGCTGATTTCAACAAATTAGCTTCAATGCTTTTTGCGGATCTACCCCGAAAGTTTGTGGCCATTGTTCAGTTTGAGCAGAATACAGAACTAACGATCATACAATATATTACATTCACTTATGACTGACAGATTAAAATTGATTTATTTTTATAAATGGTGAACGGTATTGAACGAGTAGTATATTTATAAAACAAATCGAAGGTTTTTAATTTGAACCAATGTCAATTTATCTTAATATTTTGATAATATATTTTATATCTATACAGAAATGTTTTGAAAATAATTAAATTTATATTTAATTGTGTAATATAATTAAGAATTACTCTGTTGTAAATTTTTTATTTAAATGATTAGCTTTAAAAAAATATCATAAGAGAAATACGTTGAAGAGTAATTTATGTCAAAAATCATGAATAGGAAAATTATTTTAAGAATTTTATATATGCGAATGAAAAAACTAAAATAAATCTATTATTTAAATAGAACTCATGTTATAATAAGAAATTTTAATTAAATTCAAACATTTAATACGTGTATTAAAGCTATGATTTTCATTTGAAAAATTTATATTACTATCATTATTGTTTTACTTTGAATAAATTAATTTTTAAAATTATGATAATTTTAATAGAATTAGACGCAATATATATACTTAAAACGTTTTCAATTTTTTTAAAAATATGCATATTTTTCTTTGTTGGCATGTTTTTTAATGTCAAATTTAATTTTTAATTACCCAAATAGTAAAATTAATGTAAGATTTTTTATCAATAGTTAAGCATTAATTGTATATTAACATCCGTTCACTTTATTTTATTGTTTGGCAGTTAATTTCTAGGCCAATGTCAAAGGAAGGCAACTTTAATTATTAAGTGCCATATTGTATGAGAAATATTAACAATTTAACAAAAAAAATTGTAAATATATTTTAATGACTAACATAGAAAAGCTTCATATTTCATTAGGGAATGCATAGTTACACTTCATAAAGCTATCTTTAGTATTTAGTTTCTTAGTTTAAAAGACATTGAATATTTGTACAATTTTTTAAACAATAAAAATTTTGGAATTTTTTTAAATTAATTGTTTTAGATAATAAGATTTAAAAGAATATTAAACAGAAATTGTTTTATATGAAAATTTAATAAGTATAATAAAGCCAATAAAATTTTGATATCTCATCACTTTTGGAATTGAGACGAAAAACTTTTTATGAGATAGTTATAACTAATAATATCTTCGAATAAAAAAGTTTTTATTTATTCTTGATTTTTGTTTATTTATTTTCTTTAGCAACTCTTCAATGACTTACTTTGAGATTAACAGTTAAGATATAACTATAATTCTCTTATATTATTTTTTTAAATATCGAATAATTGGGAATGAATATTGTCTACTTAGAAATATTTGAAAAATAAATAATTATTTATCCAACTTAATTTTAGTAAACACGATAAACTATTTACCGTATGGCCTCAATTTCTTCATCTTTTTCTGCCAAACGTTTTTCAGCTTCATGTCTAAATTGAGTAAGTTCAGCTGACAAACGGAAAGCTCTTGCTTCTTCAGCTTTTCTTCCCTAAATATTTGAACAAAATAGAAATATATTGATAACTATTAAAAAATTTTTTCATTAAATTGTTGATATATTTTTTTTGCATCAAACATATTTCGTTGTTTAAATAATAATTGGTTAACAGTTACGTAAGTGATATGCTAAACTCAACTATTTTAAATTCAAATCAATCTAATATAAATTTAATTATAAAAATTACATAGTTCAGTTCAAAAATGTTTCAATTCAAGTTTGAAATTTAATTAGATGTCACTATGTGATGCGATAAATCATTTTAATAACCTATAAATTATCATTTTAGAGTTTAAGTGTTACTATTATCTATTGTAATGTTTTTTTGCTCTATATTAGTTTTAATTAGTATTAATTTTAGTTATATTAGTTTTAATATTAAAGTATTTAAGTTATTAACATACAGCTTCAGCTTCTTTGTATGCAGCGCTAAGTTCATCACGCTCGTTCTCCAATCTTCTGAGTTCCAATTCCAATTCATGCAATCTTCTGTTGTACTCAGCAATTGTATTCTTTGCATCATGTAAGTCATCTTTATTAAAAAAAAAAAAGCTATGTCATTTTATCTAGAAAACTAATATTTATTACATATAAATTTACCAGCCAATTTCTTGTTTTCACGAGTTAACTGATCTTTTTGTTCTCTAGTTTTGTCTAATTCATGAGTCAATCTTTGGATTTCATTTTGTTTATTTCTTAGATCTCGTTGTGCTTGTTCGAATAGAGCTGAAACCTCATCAAGTCGGCTCTTCAAGTCAATATTCACTTTTTCTAAGTGCTCAACACGTTTTTGTAGATCTCGAGCTGTATTATTGGCCTAATAAAGTTTAAAACAATAATAACAATTTTAATTATTAAAAATATTTTTGTTTATATATATATATATATATATATATATATTTCAGTTCTATTCGTGGATACCTTTTCTAAATCAATAATTAAGACTTCAACTTCACTTTGCAGTCTAGATTTTTGTTTTTCCAAGTTGTTGACCTTAACTAATAAGGTTTCGATATGTTCTTCCTGTTCTTGAATACGAGCAGAGTATTTACGCCTGTTTACATTTTCATAATTTTAATTTAAGTATAATAAGTTTTTATTGTACTTAGGTATTTAAAAATTACCTAAGTTCTTCTACTTCTTCTGCTCTAGCAGCAGATTCGGAGTCGTATTTTGATTTCCAGGCTTGAGCATCACCATTGGCTTTAATCAATTGTCTTTCAAGATCTAAGCGAGCCTCAGATTCTTCCTCTAATTGAACTCTAGTTGATTCTAGTTCGACTTCTACTGAGTGTAAGTTAGCTTCCAAAAGTGAACGTCTCTGTAAATTAATTTAGTTTTTTAATATAATCTTATAGTAAAGTATAAAATTAAATTAAAGTAACGGGAATGATGTGATCAAGTCGGTAACGCGGCAATGTCTGATGCATACTATCTGGGGTACAAGATTCGATTATAGGTAGTTCCCATAAACTACTCATGCTATGTCCCAGAATAACAGCAGTTCTTAAACCTCTCCTCTCCTTTGGAGGAGGCTACAATAGTCTTTATTGGATCGTAGAAAAAATATAATATTTTATTATAATATATGTTAAATTACAATTTTTTAAACTGAATAAATGTAGATAATATATAATTTATGCCTACTTACTCTTTCATCGTCTTCTAATCTCCTGCGAGCATCTTCCAATTGACCAGCAATCTGAGACTTCAGGTAGGTTGTATTTTCAATTGAAACTTTTAAATCTTGAACTTCTTTGACCAATTCAATGTTTTCCTATGAAATTTCATAGATATAATGTAATTAAAAATTATCATAAATATAATAACTGTTTGAATATAATTAAGTAATTCATTATAATCCAATCATAATAAAAATTCATTATATTAACCTGTGATAAACGAGTCTTAATTGATGTAATATCAGTGACAGTTCTTGTAATTTCTTCAATACGAATATTAAGCTCGTGAATAGTAACTTCTAATTTTTCGATAGTTTTGACGTGTATTAACTAAAATTGAGAATGTATATTTAAAAATTTATTTTTAATCATTGTATATAAATCTATACTTTGTCTTTGTTGGCATTTTCAATTTGAGACAGCAGTTCATAAACTTCTTGTTGGAATTTGGCTTTTTCCTTTTCAACTCTGAAAATAACAAAAATAAAATTTTCTGATCTTTAAACTATTTAATATTATAAATAAAAAAGGTATTATACCTAGCTTTTGATTTGGCCAGTTGATCAAGTTGTTCTTGGAAATCGGCAACAACTTCTTGGTGCTTCTTACGTAAAAGATGTGCAGTTTCCTCAGATTCAATGTTAACATCTTCCAATAATTTACGAAGTTTGTGCAACTCGGTATCGCGTTTTTTGTTAATTTCAAACTAGATAAAATAAGTGTAAATTTTCAAAAAGAGAAATATTTATGATTATTTACTTGACTTTCAGCTCCACCCTCGGCTTCTTCCAAACGTTCTGAGAGTGAAATTAATTGCACACTGAGATCAGATTTTTCTCTTTCAATCTATAGACAAGTATATATATATATTAATAATTGTTCTAATAAAACATTAATTTGTAGAAAAATATATGGAGATTTAATTAGGATATGTAATTTTATGTTATGTAACTACATTGATTTGTTTAGAAGACCAAAAAGTATTATAAGAAAAATTAATTCTCTATCAGGTACTCGCTAACGCTCAAAAATAAACGTTTGTGTTAGGTTAGGTGAGTTAAAAGTGTCGATTGACACGTGTCGTTGAAATCAGGCTAAATTCCATTCGTAAAAATATAACTAGTTCGTCCGCTTAATGGCCGTTCACACTTCATTCGTCCGCAATAGCATCACTTTTCATACTATTTTTAGAGTATCTCTCACAAAGCTTAGTGCCAAATAAATTTCAATATTCACCCAAAATAAAAGAAAATTTATTGTTTTAACGAAAATGATGGGATTGAAAATGCTATAATTAAAAGAAAATTTATAGATTATTGTGAGCTATACAATTTTATTGATTAAATAGTTAAATTCATAAATTCATAAAATCATACTTTTATTTAAAATCATTAAATCAAAAAATAATTGAATAATGTTAAGGTTATAAAAATATATGTATTTTTAAGTACTTTATTATTATTAGCTAAATGAAATGATTAGGTAATTTGTATTTCATTCATTGATACATAAACGTAAACATAAATAAAATGAAATCAGAAGTTCAATGTTGACGTTTCATAGAGCGTTTCTAAATGGTTGCATTTGTTTGCTAGTTTCCAGTTTATAGGGCATTATTTATAGAGATGACCTATTTCTTATGATAATGAGAAAAAAATGAACTGGAGATTTAATTTTACTAGAATATCAATAAAAAATATTACATAAACGTAATACGCTACATTAATTGACTATTAATCATTATCTCCATTATCATATTAACAAATCAAATTAAGTACAATCAAAAATTGATTTACGTTTAATTTTTTTGCAATTTATTTTAGAAATATAAGAGCTCCTCAGTAAATTAAAAATGTGAATTATTAAACATTAATTTTTATTCTATTAGTTAGTTATTATTGTTTTAAAATAATAATTTATTTGATTCTTTCTGAATGAACAATAAAAGTTCTTAGCTTTTAATTGAAATTTCATATAATTTTTTTTAAATCGCAGTTGATAGGTAGATCAAAAGACAATGCTACCAAGGCTGCTGTTAAGAGCGAAAAATATTTTTTAAATACTTTTTTTAATGTTTTGAAGCAAAAAGCAATTTTTGCACCTTTTAGGCCTTTGGTCTCTCAGTAAGTGCCTGGTAATTGGTATCTTAAATTGATACGTTCCTAGAAAGTTTTTTATTCTTCAAAATTTCTTTTATAGTTTTTTGTTATTCCATAATCTTATGAATATTTAAAACAGGAGGCACAATTTGAAGAAAATGTTTGGAAGGTCTAACATAATTTTCCCCCTCAATATATCTACATAAATATACATGTAAGTATTATAATTTTTATAGGGCAGAATTGAAGGAGGTTTTGCCCCTAAACCTTTCAGATTGCACCTATGTTTACTTCAAACCAGAAATTTTATTTATTTTTCTATGTTTTTTTATAAAAAATGAAACTTCAAAAAAATTATTTTACTTATTTTTGATAGCTTATTTATTCACCGTGATATTTAATCTATCTCTCTTATATTACTTTAAAAAAGCTATTTGATTAAAAATCAAAAATAGGATTATAAGAATAATTCTTAAAATTTCAGCATAACAATTATTGTTAAGCTAAAACTAGTACAGCGGAGCATGTGACTAAACATGAAAACTAAGTCCAAATAAGTGTATAGAGTAATATTTTATAGACATATCCATTTAAAGTTTGTAATAAAATCGCTATTGCCAGAATTCAACAATCTGTTAATATTTCTTTGCATTTTTATATTTTGATCATTTGCCATGCCAAACAGCGGGAAAATAGATTCGAACTGTCTCATAATTCTGGCAACTGTAAAGAAAAAACTTCCTCACCCTTTCCCCATTGACTATAGTAATTAAGCTGTCGTGTAGTTATTTATAACACTATGTTGACTTATTTAAAGGAACGTATGTATTTTTCACTTCGCACCGCGCATATTTTTGGTATCCGATTACTACTGGAAATCAGCAAAAACAATAGTGTATTACTTATCAAATTATATGACAAATATTTTACTCCTAAACATAAAATCCTTATTATCCATTTGTCAAATGATGGGGGTCTATATCATTTAATAATTATTATCATAAAAATGTATTCGTTTTTAGTAGATTTTCATAATATTTTTAAAATAAAATTCTACTGTATGCGTTAATCGTTCATCTATTTTATCAAAAATAATATATGTATAGATATTGTTTAGCATTTTTCATTAATGACCCAACTTCATTGAGATTTCGTAGACTAAATATTTTCATTTGATTAAACATTATTGTTTCATATTTTTCAAAATTAGTAATTGATATTTCAATTTCAACTGTAAAATTTATTTAAAGAATACATCACAATAAAATATCAAATAATTCTTCTATTCTTATATATTTGGGGGAAAATGTCGTATGTAATATTGTTAAAAGCAAAATCTCTCATATTTGCTATAATCAAAATTAACTTTGAAAATAAGGTTTTAAGAACAAACAACGTGAGTTGTATTTAGTTTTTAATGATTTAATTGTGTCTATCTTTAATTTTTATTTTTTTTCCGTGAAAAGGGATTAGTTTTAATTGTGTACTTGGTTATTTTTAATGTTTCAAATAATTATTATTATAATTGTGTACTTACACGTTGTCGGAGTTCACGTTCTGATTCCAAATCTTCTTGGAGAAGTCTGATCTTATCCTAAATAGGAAAATAATGTAGGGTTTGGTTAATCAAGTCAAAAACTATTAAAATTATTAAATAATTTTGTAAAAAAAAAATGGATCAAGAGGAACGTTTATTTATGCGGCTTCACACCGTGCTTTCTTCAGTTTGTCAAGAAGAAGAAGAATTGTCAAGAATACCTTTTTTAATCATAGTAAATTGTAATAGAACAGTTTTTACAACAAGGCATTTCAAGTCTATTTATTCAACGTCTAAAACATTCCTTCTTCTACTGGCAACTGAATATAGTTACTACCTGTAAAAGGTGACGAGTTCTATTTTTATAGGTATTTACCAGTAATGCTCAATGGTTATGTGTGTGTAGAAAATGACTGTGATTGTATAATGATAGTATAAGGTAGGGTTTTACAGTATAGGGATTTTAGATTATTTGACTTACTTCAAGTCGAGTTAAAGCGCTTAGGTCATGGCTGAAGTCAACGTTTATATCAGCGTTTCCACCTCCGCTCGATCGATAACTGTAAGATTTTGTCGTCTTGGATAAAGACATTTTGCACTAAGTAGAAACGGACTACTAAACGACTATTTTATTTCAGAACCACTAGAACTTTAATTCGCACTCCGGAATAAAATCTATTTTTAGTACACCCAAGCGCTTTGATCGGACCGAGTTGAACTGCCGTACTTAACTGAAGGATTTGTGCCCGGTTAATGCTAGCCCCCGTTTTCACGCCCACTCACTCACGCCCCCACCACATAAATAAATTTTGTTTACTTTGAGGGCTGGAGAGTAACGAACTTGAACATTTGAGGTCGGCTCTTAGTGTCCTTGAAAGGAGTACTTGCATTTTTAAAGATCCATTAGTAATGGATCATTAAAATTGTCGAAAATAATTTTGAAAATTTTATCAAATTATAATTAAATATAATATTTACTTTTATTTTTGACAATAACGGATTTTTTTCTTAATTGCAATTGGTAGTTAAAAATATACTATGACGTCAGATTTAAAAAAGCTGTACGTGAGTAATGCAATTTTAAATAGTAAACACTGCAAGAGAAAACGAGATAAGATTTTATTAATATTTTTCATTTATATTTAAACACTTTTTTAAAGTGTTTGTTATTGCATATTAAAAGCTTATGTATACTTGTGTTCTGAATTATTAAGAGCCTTATGCGGAATTACAATTGAATTTTTGTAGATACTTTACTCTTATGTTTTTATATATCATACAGGTTTACTTAAGTAGTTAGTGGTTATAACTTCAATGGCCGACCCCAAGTAGTTGGGATTAAGACAAGGAAGAAGGAGAAGAATCATAATTTGAATAACTTAAATATTCAATACATTTTAGAGAGAGTATACTTTTAAGGAAATATTTTAAGAAATTTTGCCTGGATAACATTTTTTTTTGCTTATTTAGAAATTGGTACTTAAAAATTAATTAATGACCAGAAATAAAAAATGTCTCAAAGATTGTTACCCCAAAAATCAGTTTATAATATAAAGTACTAGGCAGCATTTATAACGCCGACTTAATTAAAATATTCTCTAGGACCCTTAGTTTCTCATAAGTTGGCCTATGTATAGGTGATGTTCTATAATTTCCTTGGTTCTCGGAAAAAGTTATCTTACAATTGTTAGTAAAAAATTAGAAAAATAAGTTTATAACATGCATGATTCTCATGAACATATTTTATCAATTCTCATATGATTCATAAACTATACTTATGCAGGAACGGACTAGCCCACTTTGCTAGAGCCCTATAAATTGTTGATCATTACAACCGATATTTTTGGTAGATATTTAATTTAAACCAAAAATTAATTAAGTTTAAAGAAATTTCAATATATACTCACTTAAATTAAAAAAAGAAAATTTTCATATTAAATGTGATTTCTATATACTTTTTTAAATAATTTTTGAGCGTTTTATGACCTATATTTTTAGACGTATCATTCACCTATTAATATAGTTATACTTGAAATCGTTACGCTTTTCAGCATTAGATGAAACCTGAGGGTAATTTGATCTTATATATAAGTTATATACTGTGACTGCCAACATCGTCGGGATATTTTATAAAATAAAAAAAAAGTTGAATAATTGATTGGTTATTTGTAAATAACTTAAAGCGCAATGGGAAGAACTGAAATCAAAAGAAAAAATGTATTAATAAATTGAGAAATTGACAAAATACCGAATATGTCATTTAAACAACATTGACCGTTATAAATAAACGTTACAATCATAACAAATTCCTGAAATATTCTATGATTTCACATGCAAACAGATCATCGCCTTGTCATTTCTAGAAATAGATCATTGAAGTGGGGCGCAAAGGGCCTAATCTGGCCACATAGATTCGTAGGCGTTGAGACACTCTCAGAAGAGCCATTGTCGACGACTGTATGGCTACCGATATATCATTATACTTGCTTATTTTCAATTTAAAAATTACCAAAAAATATATTTTTTTGTCAATAAAATTAACTTATAAGCAATCAAATAATGCATACAGTTGAGCTCATATTTCATAATTCCTAAAAAGTGGAGATAAAATATAAGAAACAATTGTATGGGCATTGCATCGTCTGATGTATTATTTTTAAGTCATAAAACAATGTTTACGTAGGCACGCCATAATCTATGAGCTGTAGGGTTATTTATTAAAGTTGCACCGTTCCCTCTGGAGTAACGCCAGCATAGGTATGGCGAGACTAGGAATAAAGAAGTGGGGTAGTGAACATGCACAGCCAATTGGGTGGTGTCTATAAAAGGTTCGAGGTAACACGAACCCAACCGAGGAGTCAGCCGCTTGGATTATTTCGGGATCTCTCTCTGAACGTCTACGACTCGACTTGGCTTGCCATCTATCCCACCCATTTGGTCTGGAAAGCGAACACGCCCATTTGGCAAATCTGTAAAATTGTATTTTTTTTGTTAAAACATCAGATTGATAAACTTTTGCTCGATCGTATTGTAATATTGCTCGTGCATTTTAATTTCACGTCTCTAACTGTCAAAATCTTTTAACCACGTAGCTGATTAATGTACCACGATAACAAATATCACTCATATATTTAAGGTTTTTTAGTAACTCAATTTTAGTATTAAAAAAATTTTTTCAAAATATACTACCATAAAATTTAATTTGTAATTTTTTTCTGCATTTCAAACATTTTTAATAACATTGATCTTAATGAAATTTTAATAGTACACTTGTAACAACAATATTTATTTTGATATGCTATTCATGAAAATACAATGAATAACATAAGTACACGAAGAACTTAAAAGAGAACACAAACGCCTTTAAAAATTGTTTTTCAACTCTTATTTCTGTCAGATATCATCTACACTTGTCTCAATTATGCTACGTTCACACTAGGTTTATTTATTTAAAAAAATATCTCTCATAAATGAAAAGTTACTGTAAAATATGAGGTATTGTCAAGTCAAAAGTTTTTTCAAAAACTGCCCTTAAATACATACGTGTGTTTAGGAATATGTCTTGGACAGTGACAGTTCTAGAATTTTTTTTAAGTAGGTGCTATTTAACTAATATTGCTCTTTAATAAATACATAGTTTTCTTTTTTGAATTAAAAATGAATAAGGAATAGAACACAAAATCAGGAGCTTTTGATAAATATTAAATAAAAATTAATCAATAATTTTTTATTAAGTAAATTTAAAACATTATTTATTGGAATTTATTTTTTATTAATATATAGGTTATACATAACGTACATCATTAAAAATTATAACAACACTATAATATACAAGTAGAATTGTTAATATTTTTTTGAATATATATTGTATGTACACTATATATTATATAGTTAATACATAACAATGTAAGTGGTCATAACAACACATTTTATAAATATGTTTAAATTCTAAAAAATAAAAAATTGACAAAATTTTATGGCTTACAAAAATTATTCTCAAACAAAATATTAATAATATAAGTTATAATGAATATTTAAACATTTTCCATCTATTATGGTTTAGATAGATAATGTAAGAATAATTTTTGTAATTGTGGTTACAATCACTATGATAAAATAGACATATTATAAATTAACTTTTTATTAAGAAAGAAAAAGATTTACTACAAACTCTCTTAATTTTTCTTGTGAACACAAGAAATATATTTTTAGAAATAGCCGCAGCTCTATAATATTCTACCTGGCCGACTTTTAGTACAAAAGTTGTACATTAGTTTCAAATAATAAATCAAAAATTTATAAATAAATTCAATGGGAACGATAGACATAATATTTGGTCTATTTTTCAGTTGATTTATTTATTTCAATATACATATTCCGTATATTGTGTTTTTACTCTAAGATAATTATAATTAATTTATCTAAGACATAAGCTTATAATACATGTTAATTTAGGTAAAAGCTACTAAATACTATAGGAAAAATTAACGACACGTTTTGACTCAATTCTCAGTAATATTGTTCACTATTATATTAATATAATACAAGTAAAATTAATTCTCAATGACATGACTAGTTTTTATAAATATTTATGTATGAATATTGAATTATGAAGTTAAAAATGTTTTATTTTTATTACTAGTACTGTGTTCATAGAATAAGATTTCAGGTGGCTCATATTCAGAGGCGCTTACGAAATTAGGATGTGGAGCAAGATTAAATTATAAAATCGTCAACGTGTCAAAAGCTGTTAACCTGTTAATACGTGTTAAACTCACTAACGTGTCGCATATTATCACGTATAAATATGATTTTTAAAATTTTTAATTTAAAAAAAAATTGACCATAAAAAGTTAAATTTAATTTTTTTTTCAAATATTTGAAATTTTTTTTTTGTGATATAAATAATAAATAATTACAATTGGTTTATTAATTTTTATTATTTGATACTAAAATAATGTAAAAAAAATTACTTAATTATTATTATTATTCAGTATTAATTAGGGGCATTTAGAATTATATGTATGAATAGACTTCGAGAAGGAATACTTTAAAGTATTGCAGTTGCCATATTTCGTATTTCAGTTTATAACTTTTTATTGGTTTTTTTTTTACTTTTTCTTTGATAACTGTTCATTGAAATTTTGATTAACTAAATCTGTAATTTATACTTAAAAATTGTATAATAATGATCTTTTACCAAACTTAAAATTTTAGTACTGTTATATTTTTTGTTAGAATTCTTTTCCATTATTTAAAAACCATAATATGCTATTATGAAAATCAACTATAGTGCTCAAACTTCAACTGTAAATTTGTAACCCTCTAAAAATATGTAATCTGAGTGATAGAAAGAAATAACCAATTCCTGATTTATTATTATTTTCAACTCCAACCTTTTCATATTGATTTTCCAATGTATAATACATGCTTTCATAATATTTAGTTCATTTGTCCAATTGCCCAATTGATATCTTGGTCTAATTGCGATCGCTTTAAATTAACAATCAAGTATATAACCAGTGTATCGTAATTGTCAATAGAACACTTGTAATAATTTTGTACAACTTATAATGTATTTTCTAAAGCATGCAATTATTTAGAAAAAAAAAAGAACAATTGAATAACAATTAATTTACTTTACGATTAATATAACAACAATAATTTATAATGATATAAAATTACTTCTTGTTATTTTTATTTAATGTATATATTTAATATTTCAAAAATTTGCATTTTCTAGCAGAGTATTTTTATAATTACTAATAATCAATTTTAGCTTCGATGCGAAGCTGAGAAGGTATTGGTTTTACTAAGATGTGTTTTTTTTTTGTGTGTGTTACCACTTTTTCTCAGCTCTCACCGAACCGATTTCTTTCAATGATACGTCAAAAGATCACAAATCGTATCTAGTCGAAGACATTACCCTCAAAAATTGAAAAATATTCCCTCGTTCCCCGTAAATGGGGGAAATCTCCAAAAAAATTACAAATTTAAAAATCGCTAATTTTCGAAATTTTTTCAATTTTTTTTACTTAAAATTGCTATAACTTTTTTAAAAATAACCGAATCAATATAAATTTTTTTTAATAGATGCTTGATATCAGTACCTTTTATTTGGTGTATTTTTTTTTATATCTAACCTTTTACCTGCCCACAGAGGGGATTTAAAATGACAACTTTTTCACAAAAAATTTACTTTTTCAACTTAAATTTTGAAAGTGTTCCGGAAAGTCTGACACTTTTATATATATCTTAAATTAAAGCTAATGTAATTTACTTTATTATGCAAAAAAAAAAAATTCGGATTTTATTTTATCTTCACGATGAAAATGGCTACCAAACGCTATTATTGTGTGAAAATTTTCGATTTTATTTTTTACATTTTTAACTTTATAATGCTATAACTTGAAAAGTGTATGGATCAAAACAATTTTTTTATGTGAAATAATATTTTTTAATAATCTCTTTTTCATTCGACATACTTTATCTTAATTAGGATATTAATAAGGAAATATCAGATCATGAAGCTTTTGGAATAATCCACCAATTTTTTAAAATTAAACACTATCTAAAGATTTGCATCGAAGCGTTTTTTTTTTATAATGATTTTAATCACTGTCAGATATCATTATACTTGATCCATCTATGCCACGTCACCACTGTGCCGCGACCCCCCTGTGCTGGGTTTTTTTTTAAATATATTTATTAGTAAGTATACATAAATAGGGAATACTTATACTAGAGATTAATTAAAATAAAAATAAATTTATAGATATTTCAATTCACTAAGATGTTTAAGTTGCTTTTAATGTACAAATGCTCTGAAAAATAACAATTAATTATTTTTCTAATAGAAATTTTTGTATGTATTTGTATTTAATGCACATAATAATTTAGTCACTTTATATTTTTTAATTTTTAGTTGTATAAAATTGGAAGCATTCCACAAATTGTGTTTATTTTTGTGACTCATCTCATAAAAGTTTTTTTGCTTATTATAAATTTAAATTATGTTCTAGTATATTCCTATCAAAAAAATTATAACTGATAAAAATTTAATCAGTCATTTCAAAAACAACACAAGTACTAATTTTTCAAAATAGAATTTTTTTAAATTTTATGGTTATACACGTAGTGAAATATTAAAATCGTCAAACTCAATGAATACAAATATCAACTAAAATAAATTAGAATCACCCCAACTAATAATTTTTGCCACCCTCAAGTTCACATTACTTTACTATAACAAATTATTTTATGTAACAATCAATTCTACTCTCCCATAAAATGAATTTTAAATATAATTCATAAATATCCTTTACAATTTTTTTAATTATAATAAAAGAGTAATTAATACTTGAACTTTTGATCTGTATTTTATTTTAATATTATAGATAAAAATGATTTATAGTCTTTTTTTTATTTTTCGAAATACATAATCCTTTTTAGGGTTTTATATGAGAAATTGTTTTGCTAGCCTGTTCAAACGAAAAAAAAATGTAATTTATCATGTATTATTTTTGTTTTAGGGAGGATTGTATCTTTTTATTTCCTCACGGTACCTACATCAGTGTTCTAAAAAAAATATTACGGTCAAGTAAAAAGCGTATATCGTGTTCAGTAGAGTTTGTTAATATATATATATTGTTAGTGATTTTTCTACAATTTAAAATGTTTCTCTAATCAAATTTCACTTTATATGTAGGTTTTGATACCAGGTCATCATTTTTTATATACTTGACTACATAATTGTGAAAATGAAAATCTCTGAAATTATAAAAAAAAAGTTTGTTGTTTTTGATATAAGAGTTTTATTCATTTTTACCTGTTTTTAGGGAGTACTATTCTTGTGTCTGACAAAGGAATATCATGTATAAAATTATTCCAAGAATCTGACAAGTTTTTATTTCTAAGAAATGATAATTCTTCAACAGATTTTTCTTGATACCATTTACAATGTAGTAAGGGTAAAAGATCAAAACCTGGATAAATGATTTGAGGTGGCATAAACTTTGATTTTTTACTTTTTGGTAAGCTAGCTATAAACCATACAGATGTATAATAATATTAAGTAAATATACTGATAGATATAAGATATTTTTTACGATGGAGGTTAAGGTCAACTTTAATGTCTCCAAAATTTATGAAATTCAAATGCCCAAATGGTAATTTCAACAATAACATATTTTATAGTGCTAACTGCCAAACCTGTTATCGTGTAAATTTTATATTCCCCATAGTTATTATCTTTTATAAAATATTTAGAATAGATCATTTTGTCATTTTTAGCTTCTATGCTAAGCTGATTATTAATTTTACTATGATGTCATTTTTTTGTGTCTGCTTTCATTTTTTCTCATATCTTACATCATAAGAAACAATTCAAAAATTCCCAAAAGTCAGTATGATATTATTAATTTACGCGTTAATTTTATACACAATTAGTCTAATTTTGATATAAAGTATCGGCACTAATATAACATTTTTATCACTATTTATCAACATCTTATTTTTATTTATATACAAAATGTATGTGAAAATTTGGACATTTTTTCAAAGAGTGTACTAGACAGATATTTTTTGAAAATATCTCAAAAGATCACAAATCGTATGTTATAAAAGATATTACTCTCAAAAAAAAAATCCCTCTCATTTTCTGTAAATGACGTATTAAGAAGGAGGAGGATTAGGATACCAATTACTCAAAAATGATTTTTTTCAAAACTATTTATTGACTTAAAACTACTACAATTTATAAAAAATGTGTTTATTAAAACAATATAATAACAATAAAACCACTGTTACTATATATTGATGTTTACTATGCTAAAACCCAAATGTTCTAAATTTTTTCATAAACTTTAAAAAAAAACTATAAAATATTAATTATAAAAAATTTATTTCCATGACATTACATTTTTATGTGATTTAAAATATTAAAAAAATTGCAATATATTAAACTGTGGGCAATTCATTTCCTAGATAAATGATGAATTATTTTTTTTTATTAAATACACAACTGAGAAAATTTAATAATAATATTTTAAGTTTACAAAAAAATTAAATGTTAAATATTATAGGTTTAAATAGGTTGAGATTTGGTTAAAGTTCCTTTTCCTTTGGGAGTTTGAGGGTGTAAGTCCCTATCTTTGAGAAATCCGAAGGGACTCGAAGTTGGTCATCACAGCAGGCGTAGGTGACCTCAAATTTGGTTCTAACTAATAATATATTTTTGTAAAATGCACATTACTATGAAAAATACCGAAAAATTGAATTTAGAGTAAAACTATGGGGTAAATGCTTCAAAATGTACAATCTTTATTATATGTCTTAATAAACTATAAACCGCTAACATACTTATGCTCTTAATAACTGCTCATTGCATTGATAAGAACTAGTAGCGCTTATCAACTTATAGTGTTCGCACCTCCTGTAGAAAAATGCTTAATTGTTAATCACTTTTTAACATAAAAGACTCATCTCACTGGATATAGAATAAAAAAAAAATGATTAGCTCTAATATTTTCAAAAATATTTCGAGAGGTGTAATTAAGGCTTACTATGCATGTTTGTTATAGTTTTCTTGATGAACTCATTTTTGGCTCTGTGCTCATATACACACATAATTACTTTATGATTTCAGATTAAATATGTTTTTTGAAATTAAGATAAGAGCGATTATGGTTTATATTTATACATTTTTTTAGTTTAATATATTGTCAATTTGGGTATAATATTTATAAATACGCACAAAAACGTATGTGTATAATTCCTAAGATGTGAACTTTTATTGAATTATATTGTTAAATAATAATAAATTAGTTATTCGTACTAATTTCTGGTGGTATTGTGCTTCTTGAGTGCTCATCACTTAATTTTCCTTGTACATCATCTATATCATATCGCCTTAAAGTGCTTTGTACAGGATTGTATAAATCTGTTTTGACACTAGCTAATTTAACTCTCGGGCGATTTTCCGGTGATAATTTTGATACTCTATTGGCTTTATTTATTTTTTGACATCCACCAAATAAATAGTCTCCAAGATGCTCCGGCATGCCCATTAACAATTTTCGTTCTTCCGTTTTGTTTCTTTCATACTATAAAAAAAATGATTAATAATATGAAAGCAAGTTTATTCCTAATATATAATCATTACTGTATCAATAGCGTTATTCATTAAAATTTAATATGTGAAACCTGATTATGATAATATATTATATAATAATATTTTTTAATTACTCAAATCTTTTTATTTAATATGTATAGTTTTATTCAAAATTTGTATTTTATTTCACTTTTATATTAAACAAATATTTGTATTTAAGCCAAGATATAAATATAAAAAAGTTAATTAAGTTATATCTTCTTTTTCCTCGCCTTTATTTCAACCATTTGGGGTCAGCCAAGTTAATTAAGTTACATATGTATTAAAAAATTAGGGGCTAATTAAAAATAGTAATGGTATCTTAAATATTGAAGAGAGCCTCTATAAAGAAATTAAAAAGACTTCATTAAGTAAAATAATAAGAAGGCTACAAACATTATAAATAGAACAAAATTAATAATTGTAGAAAACTTGAAGTTTTTATCATAATATCAAACCTTTAAATACTTAATCTGTAACTTTATCAAAAATACATAAGCCGGGAAATAATATGAGATCAATCGTATTGAAGATTAATTCCCTGACTTACAATTTTGATATTGGAGAACACAAACAGCCACAATAATTACTAAAAAATTGTGGATACTTATTTCAAGAAAAATGCTATTATTATTAACGCTACATTAACGATACATAGTGATATCCTATCTAAAAAATACTTCCATATATAATCCTATTAACGTTTTTAGTTACTAATTTTATTACCTAGTCGATTGACACATTTTGCCAGTTTACATAATTTTAATATTACAATTTAATTTCCTAATTATAATAGTCTTTTTATTTTAGTTCTATACTCAGAGCAGATGAATAAAGCTATTTCACTGAAAAAAATCCGTGTAGGTCTTTTACAGAAAAGTTTTGTTAAATCTTAATTAGTTGATATTACCATAAAATTGTAATACGAACAAAATTATTTGGTACGTTCAAATTATCATTTGTTAAAATTATTGATTAATTTCAGTTAAACTGTTTCTTGTAGTGTTTATCAATTTTTATGTTATACTAAGTATCAGTGCTCGAATTGGGGGGGTGCGCAGGGGGACGTAGCTCCTCTACTTTTTTTAAAATTTTTTTGCGCACCCCAACTACTTTTTTTTATTGGGACGGGAGGACGGTGGAAAATACCACCTTTTTTTTTTTTTTTAAATATTAGTATGATAATGAAATATGATTTATTAATAAATACTAAATAAAGTAATGAGTAAAAAAAAAAAAAAGGTCTTCAAAATGCTAGGGACGCAGTTTTCAAATTGTTAAGTTGAGCTCCCCTACTTATTTTTGGCCAATTCGAGCACTGCTAAGTATATATCTTGTATCTACTGCAATTAAACTAAACTTCTTGTTATGACAAACATAGAAGTTGAAGTGCAACTGTTGTAAATGTATACTAGATACTCAATAGTGATAGTTGTTGATACAATAATTATGTTATACTCCTAACCGGACTGATTGATACAATGAATTTTTGTAGTATTTACTAAATGTCTAGTTAGGACAAATAGAAATGATAGTACTGCTGTAATCTCTAGAAATTTCAGTTTTCTGGGAAAAGGCGCGATAAATTATGCGTTATAAAAAAATAGAATACCAATAACCACAAAACCATTGGGAAACCAAAGTATATGCAATACGGGCGCGCCAGGGGCGGACTTAGGTATGTGGTGGCCCCTGGGCGGAATGCATTGTGGGGGCCCCTTATACATAAACAAGGAGATATATTTTTTTACTTATTAAATAACAATTACTATCATATTTGTGATACCAATGTATACTAAATTTGTGGGGGCCCCTGAGCTGCAGCCCATTCAGCCCTCCCCTAAATCCGGCCCTGTGGGGCGCGATGACACTATACAGTTATTGTGTGTGTGTGTGTAATCTATACCCGTGGTCGAGTAATGTGTTTATTTTCAATATCACGACGTTGGACCATTCGGCACTCCTGAAAATTAATTAATAAACGTTAAGCATTACGTTACAAATACGTCATGGCCCACAGCGATATCGTTGATTTTTCGAAGACTTGGGATCTTGCCCAATATATTGACATTTTTCGTGGTAAGTACACAACTACAATTTTTCTAATATTAAATTCCTATGTAAATATATTATACGTAATCACTATTTTGTTTAAAAAAATAGGTGTTAAATATTATTAGTTAAAATTTTATGTAGGTGGCGGGTATACAATTTAAAAGAAGAAAAACTAATAGGTTAAATATCATGAATATCAACAACTTATTATAAATTAGGTGCAATTATATTTCTAATTATTAAAATGTAATGTAGTATAATAGTTATTACAAGTATAATTAAATTCATATAGGTATCTACTATAAAATTAATCATCTTGGAGAAAATTTAAACTGATTGATATAATATTGAATGCAGATACAGAACATTTTTTCTTCATAATAGTATCTTAGTATTATATTATGTTATGTCGTACGTCGGTAGTGCCCCAACGTAGACACAAAAGTTTTACACAAATTAATTAATGTTTTTATATTTAAATATTGACGACGAGTTCGTCGTTCGAGCTCTTCTCGAGTCCTCCCGTTGGATAAACTGATCAGCCCCAATCCCTCAAATTAGTGAACCACTAAAGGGGTAGAGTTTAGACCCGTCAGCACAGTCTAGCTCAAAAGTAGCAGACTGAAGGGTGGCTCCTTGTCAGCCACCAGCACAACTACCTTTTTACTATACCCACTAAAGGGCGGTTAAGCCCAAAAACTAGCCAGCTTGTACACTAATTATTAAGATTGACTAAAAGACCAGCAGTCCAACCTTGACTCTAGCTGCACACACACACGCAAATTCTAAGAACACGGTGAATATAAATTATTTACGCTTAGTCCAGTTTTTAAATAGTTATTTTATTTAAGAAACGAATTAAACACAAAGTCAAAAAGGTAATATCAAAATGTAACACAAAACAAAATTAAATCGTACAAAGACACTCGCGTCCACGTAACTCGGCGTTTCTTCAACAAAACGTCCAGTCCCCTATCCTTTTCATGTTTCCCATTTATTTTTTTTTCCCCCCATTATTAATTTGCTTACCCTGCATTTCCCTTCTATATGACATTATTGTATTGCTTGAGAATTAAAAAATTGCTTACTATTGTTTTAAACCCCGTATTATACTAAAATCGACGTTATTCAGCTATTTACTACAGTTATTTAATATGTGAACACTAAATTCAATCCATTTAATTTTTACATAATACCTAGTACAAATATTTTATGGAAAAAGTAATCAAAAAAATAAAAAATCTAAAGTTGTTTCGATTTTAGTACTTTTAGAATGTAATAGTGTATATACAATATAACTAATGAAAAATGTATACATATTTTAATTAAACAAAAAACTTTTTACACATTCTTTGTAGGTGTATTGTACTCATGGACTAAGTTGGCTAGATAACTTTTTGCAACTAATAGATAGTATCCCCTGCATGAGTAGTTAAATTTTTGCTCTTATAATGACTACATTTAAAACTTTATTATAAATAAAAAACAAAAACATTTTTACTTATTAAAAAATGAAGTTGATATGAAGACATTGCAAATTTTATCAGAAGACATGATAAAAGAGTTAGTCCCAATAACTGGACACAGAGCAAGATTATGTTCAAACTCAGATGAATGGAGAAATATATTACAGGGAACGACTGTTGTTTCAGTGAGGATGATTTTTTAACACAATTAATGCGAACTGTTTAAATGTACATATAGTTTTAAATTACATAAAGTCCATTTAATTATGTGTAATAATAACTTTTAATACTAGGTTTTTTTAAGTTCTGGTTGGAATCTTGTTAAATGAATTTAATTTATATTTAAGCATAACTCATTTAATACAGAACATACTAAACCCCAATCATATATTGGAAGTATCCTTATGGAATTATCCCTAACTAGTGATTCCTCTAAAAACAATCATCTTAATCTTAATCCGTTTGTTGTGTGTTTAGATCTTGATGAATTTCCAAAATGTGAATCATCTATTCTAAGTAGTTCACAAAGACCATCTCCAAGTAGAATTGAGTATTATTTACTTTTTAAGTATTAAATGTCGATCAAAATAAATTAATGTAAAATTTTCACATTCTGTATATTCTATTCATAAATGGTATCATAATATAGGTATAACATATATACTTTATATATATATATATATATATATATATGTATGTATTCCTAAGTATAAATAGTACAGTTAAATTTAATGAAACAAATAAAACATAGAACAAATAAATAAAAGGTGATCACAAAATTTCAAATTTCAAATGACATTATTTTTATACCTTGAATCTTCTATATTTTCATTCTTATTTATCTTGCATTTTTGTGTTTATTTTTATCTATTTATTTTATATTTTATTAAATTTATTTGCTTTAAATTTTGTAATACTCTAGGTGATTGTTAATTTTGCTTTGATGTTAAATTTTACAATATAAATTTTATTTATTTTAGTAATAACTTACTAATAAATGTTGTCTTATTTATAAGATCTCTTAGATTTACTTCTAAGTGCTAATAAAGAAAGTGCATTATTATCTGCATATTAAGAAATAGGGTTATTGGATAGCATAAGTCGTAGACGCTTGTATAATTTGATCATTAATAAAGAACTTGGAGATAATGTCAATAAACGTGTTCCATCATCTAGGCTACAAGAACTAGTATATCAAATTACAACTATTTTTTTATAAAGAAAGTATAGCAGTATACTTAATACTCTATAATTATATATATTATATCATATGGTCCGGGTTTGAAAAGAGCAGAAAAAGGAAAATTATTAGATTGTCTTAACAATAAAAGAAGAGATTATAGAAAATCAGGTATAATTAGCGTGTTTTGTCGTAGTTCATTAACCATTTCTTCTGGTTCATCTCCGTTTTCTCATGGCGCAACTAATGGCTTTCAACAATTTTCAACTGAAACTCATGTCGAAGAAAACTTAAATTGGTTGAGGAACTTTAGTGATCTATTGAATCTTGTCAAAGAAAATTGGATTAATACTGTTCATGCTCATCTGAACAAAATTTTGTTTAAAGATGGATTTGTCTATTGCTAAGTATATGTCAGAATATCTAGCTTTGAAAAAACCAACTGGTTATTTTGTTGTTAGTATGGTGTTAAATATTATGTAATTAATAATAATTTAAAAATTAAACAAATTCTATTATATTTTATGTTCATCATGTTATTGATTTTAACAGACTTAAATGTAGCATTTCCAAATTCATGAAATAAGCTCTATAAAAATTTTCCACTCTATAAAAAGAGGATATTTGAATTGGCAGTCTATAAAATCAATAAATCAAAAAAGCTTACAGTAAATGAAATATTGAAGAGTTATGTACAGTATGATGTTGTAGGTTAGTTATTTAATGACAGTTTTTTACTAAAAAATGATGTACCTGTATAATAATTGATAATTTTTCTTAAATATTAACACTATTAATTTAATTTGTAATTGCAGAAAGAGAAGAAATTTCAAAATTGCAGCTCTGCTTAGCCTTCCATTCATTATTGGTGTCAACAGTACAAGAGTGAAAAAATCCAAAACACAGTGGCGGCCTTCAAAGCTTGAAGCTAGAGATGGTTTCATAACACATATCAAAACTGATGCTGAGATACAAGAAACAACTAGAAGAAAGGATAAGTTGGCAGAATTTGGACATACATTACAGCCTTTTATTTTAATTGCTGTCTCTGAAATTAACGCAATATCCAGTTACATGGTAGTTGTTAACAAAACTTACTATCGCCTTAATTCAATAATTGCAGCAGTTGACTGTTGTTTCAAAATAATTATAACATTAAATGCTGAATATCCTTCAGAATCTATATTGATTTGGTATTTTATTCAGAAGGGATGTTACAACATAACTACACAGTGGGATAAAAATTACATAATTGTAAATGAATTTTTATCTAATGTTGGTATTATACATTAGAGTTTTTAATATTATTTAGTATCTAATATTCACTTAAGTATTTTCATTTAATTTTTTTAATTATAAATTTATTAAATTATAATTTACAGCTTAGCATTTTGTTTTTTAAAATGCCCACTTGTTTTTTATGTAAATTACAATTTGATAGCATTAAAACGTTATTTACTCATTTTAATTTTCTATATTTAAATAATATATTTAATACGTTTCATTGTACAGAAGTGGGATGTTCAAGATCTTTTAATTTAAAAAACTCTTTTTGTAAACATTTACAAACTCATATTTTAAATCAAAACCTACCATCTTCAACTTCTAATATTAAGTTAAACAATGTTACTTTAGATAATATTATTACTATTGATAATTGCATTAATACTTTTCCTTTAAAGAGTATAGATTCTGCTAAGAAAACCATATATATTGATGCTGTTGAAATTTCGAATAATTCTATTACCAATTTTATGCATCTTATTCAAAGCCAAATCCTCTTCTACCTTCAACATTCATTTCTATAACTATTATCATCTAAGTATTCTTAACTCTACTACACTCATTCTCTGCTCTACTTTATCAACCGCCCAACACTTTGAACCATTCATCATAGGAGGCCTCACTACAATCTTGTAGAATTTACCTTTCAGCCTCATTAGAATCCTTTTATTGTATAAGACGCCAGACGCTTCTCTCCATTACAACCACCCCCACTGTTACCACTATGTATTTTGATGATTTTGAAAGTGGTAATGTTCTTGGGAGTCATTCGGGTGTTCATAAAATGAAAGTCAATTATGGTCTATTGATCAGTATTACAAGCACTTGGTATTAAATAATCTAAGTGCCACTGGCATTAAAGAAAAGTATGTGTGGTTGGGTGTTAAAAATTTTAATTTGTTTGTCCTAGTAGTTGTTGATTTAATGCATGATATTCTCAAAGAAAGTGCAAAATATGTTATGAGTTTTATTATATCTTATTATGTAAAGGACCTTAAATTATTTACTTTACAGGCTTTAAAGTTTAATGACATGTTTTTTAAGGGTTGATTATGTGTAGATATTGTTGGAGGTCCAATTTAAAACATAAAACAGTGAATTTAATTAAATATGAACAAAGTATATAAGAATTTAATATTGAAGCATCAAAAACAATATTTTCTGTTTCTTGGGCTAATATTAAAGAAACACGTTACAGAACTAATAGCGTTCTAACACAAGATAATAATTATAAATTTATTTTTGTCAAAAATATTTATATATACGGTTCAGATAGAATCATTTTTGAGTGTAAACCTTTACTTACTATAGGATTTAATGAACATGTTTTTGCCTATTATGTCAGATTTACTGAGAATAAAGATAGTGGTTATTTTATTTTTCAGAATTCGTTAATATCTTCTATACCTAATCATATGACTATTATCCCAGATAGTACCAGGTATGTCATTTTGAGAGATTTTTTGTAATTAATAAGCAAAATCTTTATAACTAAAATAATTTTGATTATTTAATATAATAAGTGGTTAATTTCATTCCAATTATAAAGATTTTTTTTTAATGAATTATATGTTTACAATTTTTGTAAAAACGTTATTTTTATATTTTGTTTAAGTTTCCAGTTTTAACATTTATATTAATTAGAGTATGTAAAAACTATACTTATAAGCACAGTTGCTCTTGTGATAATAACTAAATACAAAATACCAAAATTGATTGGTATTCTTAACAAAAATTACTGCTATCCCTGAGCCAACTTATTTTTATAATTACGATTACCATAATTCAGTTACCAGAACAAAACTTTTTTTTCAGTGTTTGATGCTTACTTTTTATAGTTTTGTTAACGCCATTTTAACTAAATATAGAGTTAGTGAAACAATATTATAAATTATATAAATCTGATAATGACAATAGCGTATTTTGATGTCTTATACTTTAAGTTAGCATTTTTGGTCTCTATGTCCCTCTATTTCTCAAAGTAATCAATTAAATATAATCGTTTTATTATATACTTTTAATTAAGAGTCTCTTTTTAATGAAATAGTTTTCATGTTTTGAGAGCGATTAAGTACAATCCTATGTCTTCTAACTACATGACTGTCAGCAGCATCATGGAACATTCTTTTTTTTTTTCAACACTATCATGCATTTTTTTGTTTTTAGGATAATTTATATTATTGTAATAAAAATTGATCACTTGTGACTAATGTTATTTAAAATTAAAATTACATTAAAAATATTAATTTAAAACAAAAAAAAATAAAAATATTTCATTGAAATTAAATAAACACAAATCTCAAATATTATTAAAAAAAATCGTGGATATGTATTTCGAGATAATATTATAAATATTCCACAGCCAGACCGAAAAAAATCCTATTTACGCTTCTAGTAATTATATCATTTAGCGATATTTTCCACATTTTTCTAGTTAACACAAGTTTGATAATGACTTTTATAGTAAGCCTAAATCACAATTAATTAAATTATTCTTATTTTTTAATACTTTTATTGCCTCCCTTCTTTACAATTATTTACGTTTTTAATTAGTCTTATAGTTTTAATGGATAGTGATTATGTATAAACAAATATTCAGCCTTAGGAGATTTATCAATTTCTTGATTTGTATCATAAGTGTTCTTTAAACCTGTTCCCTATATTTACTTTTGTTTGTCCTACGTAACTTTTATTACAACTTTCATATTGTATTTTATAAGTGCCCGATTTTTTCCTTTTTCTACTTAATTTTTAAGGTTACCTATAATAAACTTCTCAAATTATAACTCTTAGATGTTACTAAAGTAATACCAAAATTCTTAAGATTTCTAGCTAGCTCTTCAAAGTGCCAGGATAATATAAAATATGTAACCTAATTACTTTTTTTTTTCTCACACTAGTGAGTGTACTAGTTTTTCTCCTTTCTTTATTCCAATTTTGTGTTCGGAATAATTTTGAAATTATATTTTCGTCATACCCATTAAATCTAGCTATTTTTCTTAAAACCTACATTTTTTTTATCAAAATGTATTATATTCATCAGAATATTAATTAATCTGTAAATCATATCATTAAAAACTGCTATTTTATGTTGCAAGCTAAAAATGTAGTAAATGTTCTTTGTTGTGCAAAGCCATGTTGTGGTATGTAAAATTGACTTATGTTTATAATAGTGAACGTCAAATAATTTTGCCATAGTTGGTGAATAAAAATCTTTATGTAAAAAATCATCATGGAAACATTACTCCTTTATCCACGAATTGTTTTATTTGTATTACTAAACAAAATTATGGATTTAGGTCTATTTAGCTATAAATGGATTTATTCTTATTAAGCCTATTTCAAATATTCATTTCATTTTAAAATAGTGCTCTGTTGAATTTATCTACATATAAATAATAACTAAGACTTATATTTAGATCTTCCTATTTTTTAGAATTATTAATTTTTCCATATTAATTAATCACAATAATTTTGAAATTGAATTATTACTTATAGTTTCCTAAATATAAAATATGTATAACAAAAATTGTACAAAAATGTCAAAAAAGGTATGTCAATAGGGATCTGTACCCCTAATTCCTTCCAATTTGACTACTACTGTTTTAATTTTACAGTTTATTGATCCATCAAATATTTTATATAGATCAAACTCAAGTTATTGCAAAATAATATACTTCCAACTATTTGCGGCGTCTAAGTAGATGAATACACATACGCCATTGGTTATAAATAAGCTACATATTTATTTTGTAGGAATAATTTTTACTGAACATTTATTAGCTCTTATATATTTGTATCTTTAAGTCACAAAAATTAGTTTTTGGGATTTTTTATCATAATTTTTGAGAAAGAAGTTAACTACCATGTACTAAAATATTACTACCAAAATTTATTAAGAAGGTTCGTTTTTTCAAAATCAATAATGTCAATTTACACAACACACCATTTAAAATGCATTCTTGTTACCCTGAAAAATGTGTAAATTTGATATATTTTTATTGAAAAATAGCACAGTTATTTGTATATACACAAGTTCATGGAAAATTAATATACCATTTATTTAATCAAAAAATAAAAATATTTATATAATATTAGTATTTATTTTTTTTAATTACATAATATTTTATATTTTTAATCATGAATTATTTTTATGTTTATTTATTATATCTTATAAAGATGTTATTTTTATTTTTTTTAAATAACAACATATATAATTAACTAATTAGTTAATTAGTTATTAATTAAGTTAACTTATATATTGGATAATTATTTAATTAAAAAAACTAATAGTTAATTCTTTTGAACCGATATTTTAGAAGTTATTAACACTTTAAAGTAAGGACTGAAGATGAAATGCGAGTGTTGCTATTTTTTTAATAGTCATTTCAAGGTCTGAATTTTTCTTTAGCATAGGTAAAAAAGAGTTAATAACTTTTGAAATATTAGTTCAAAAATTATTATTTTCCATTCATTTTATTAATTAGATCATAATCAATTAAAGAAATTAGTTATATAATATATATTGTATTTATAAAAAATTCAGTTGACATGCTTTTTTTATGGTATAAGAGATTGATTTATTAAAATTTTATAAAATTATTCATATATTAATTAAATAATTCACTTAGTTTTGATTTAATAATTGAATTTAATTTATATTTTAATTTTAATTAAGTTATAGTTCTTTTAAATAGATTTTAAGTACTTTTATTAAAGTAAATTTTGAAGTAAAATGAAACACGATATTGTAACGAATGGTCTTTAAATATTCGTATTCTGAGTATGTCATATCTCACCTCATGCATTAAACACTAATTTCAATTTTATGAAGTAAAAATTTTAATTTATCTACATATTCAATATAAAAAAAACAAATTTTTTACGTCATTATTAGTAGAAATATCAGATAAAATAACCAAATGCGTTTTAAAATCATTTTGATAAAAAAATAATATTTTTTTTTAGATGGGAAAAACATTATGAGCTATAAATTTGTACAAAACGTATTTTGGCAAGGAAACTGTATGTATGCATCTGAATAGATATTAGTAAAATTTTGGCAGTTCTTACCGCGGAACTGAATAAACTATATTACGAGAGAATAGTCTATGGTTCCGGGACTGTAGGAGGGATTTTGATAGATGAAATGCTAGTATGCCAAATTTCCTCAAAATAGTCTTAATGAACTATTATAATATCATAACGTAATTCAATTTTTTTATATACAGGCATAGTCGATTAGTCTGTTTCTTTTTTTATATTTGGTGACAAAAATAAGTAATAATGTAATTTTAATTGTTTCTCTTACATTTTATTGTATTTTTACAATAATTTTTGATAATTTTCTTTATTATTATGATTGTAATAATTGTTGACTAATTATGCTCGTAAGTGATTATTATAAAAGTAAATTGAATAATTCCTATTGTTGTATTTAATGAGCATTATATAACACAATTAAATTCAACAGACCACATGATTCGCACGAGTTTGCATACGCCCAATTTTCGTGCATTTAAATCTCATTTGGCTTCAAGTTCGCATTAAGCACTTTGAGTCGAATATAAAAATAACCGTTGAGGGATCAGTGGACGTAGAGTTGGCCGGCATTCAATACTCCGGTGCACATTGCGTTGTTGACATTTCTTATTGAGCAGTCGAACTGTAACTTTACGTCTAGATGATATGAAGTTTTAAGCATGACTTCGTCTTATAGAAGTTCAATTGTAAGTAAATTCATGTACTTTTTATTTTTTCATATAATTTTATATTTTATATTCATAATTAATAGCCACCATGGAGATCTTCAAATCAGAAGTACTCTTCATCTTCTACAGAACGCCCTTCTACGTTGGTAAGTACTAGTAAAATTAATTTTTACAGTTTAGTATTTAAAATTGATCATTAAAATAAATATTGTGATTTAGGGTACAAATTCAAGTAGGTTTTTAAGTGGTAGTTCATATAGAGCTTTAACTGGAAATTCTGCTCTTCCAATGCGTACTTACAATGATTCGGGTTCTGTTACGGCTCTTAAAGATAAGTTCTCCTCAATGGCAAGAGATAAAGCGGTTTTAGCGGATAAACGGATGAGAGTAGCTTCTTCAGGTTTTGGTAATAAATCTTTGTTAAAACCTGGTGGCAATAATCGTTATGGAACGCCTGCCCCTAAAAGTCCAGTAAAAGATCAACCCATAACAGTATTTGGGGTATGTAATGTTCCGGAAATCAGAACTGAACATCCAGTAGATGTTATGATGACAATAGTAACCCGAGGAACATCTCCCACACCACCAGCGCACAGTAATTTTCTTCGAAGTAAGCATGCCGGCCAACAAGAAGTTTCCATGTCAACAAAACGACGATCATATAATCGAGGCGTCGACATTAATGTTCAGACTGATGAAAAATTTCTGCGTAGTATGCCTAGCATAAAAGCATCTTCAATACCTATTTCTAGATATAAAGTTAATAGACTTGGATATAATTCAACATCAAAAGATACCGGATCAACAAGTGAAAATTCAGGTATTATGAACAATTTTTCATATAGGATAATTCATTATTCATAAACCACTTAATTGATCAAAAAAGAAAAATAATATCAAGAATTATTTATTTGATTTCTAGAAAATTATAACAACTTTTGAAATAATACTCTTAGAGTTATCAACCAGCCATTTTCTTAATTAGATCAACTAAATACATTTGTTCATTAAAAAAACTGTTCAATATTATTTTTATTTTTTTAATTAAGTGGTTCATAATAAACGAATCACATTATATATTCAAATACAATTTTAATATATATATTTTGTTTTTAAGGTCTTGATCAAGATTCAAATTTGTCAGATTCGTCAAACTTTGGGAAATCTCAATCGAGTGGATCAGATTCATCAAAACAACCTCAGCCTAATAGGAGTAGAAAAAGTTCTACAGAAAAAAGTCGAGAAGAATTGTCTATTAGCCGCTCCACGTCTGTTTCAAACACTGCAGAAGAAAAGCCTCCGTCTGGTCGAAAATCTGACGAACCTAAATTAGTAACGATTAAAAGTTTAACACCAGTTCTCAGTAAAGCTATCATCACAGAAATTCCAAAACCCCAATATCCATTGAAAAAATTAGAACCCTCGTCAGATAATATCGAGTGGTTGCAAGAATCAACAAATAAAGAAAATAAAAATGAAAAACGTTCACCAAATAATACAGAAAATAATATGAAAAATGATGGTATGAACAATTATTTTTCTAGTAAAATTCCTACTTATCATTTACGAAAAATGGACTCATCTGACAGAAATCAATGGTTAAAAGAAGCAGAACAAGACATAAATATAGAGGATTCATACACATATCCAGATAGTACGTCATGTTCAGACGCTTTAAACAATAATTCAATTTTAAATAGAAGTCATCCTTATGGTATAAAAAAAATAGACTCGTCTGATCGAAATCAATGGCTTCTTGATGCTGTACATCATGAATTAAAAAAAGAAAAATCAATATCACGTAATGGTAGTACATCTAATCTGGATACATGTCATAGCAGTTCAAATTCAATAAAAAGTACAACGTGTGATCTTATGCTTAATAACAATTTCCATAATAAACAATGGATGGACGAAGTAGAAAGACAAGAAGATATTTTACAAAATTCTTTATTAAATAGGAATGAAATCATCAATTCTGATTTTAATAACAGTAATTATTCTTCAGTTAAAGCTCCATCATATAATCTTAGAAAAATGGATTCATTCGATACCCCTTGGTGGTTAAGTGGTGAAAAAGATAACAGTGATGGTTCAAAATTCACAAAAAGTAACAGTGATCGGTCGATAAAAAGTCCTGATCTTACTAAATCGTCTATAGTCAGAAAAATGGATTCATTTGATAGTCCTTGGTGGCTTTCTGAAGATGAAAATAAACATATACTTTCTAATAGTGATAACTCATTAAGTAAACCAAACGGAGTACATGAAAGTAAATGGTCTTTAAATAATGGATATGATGATAAAACACAATATTTAAATCACATTGGAAATATATATTTAGATGAAACTGATAATTATTATTTAAATAACAATAATTTTGATTCTTGGAATAACGAAAACACATTAGATAACATAGAAGATTTTAGTGAGCCTCATTGGTGGACAGAAGAGTATAAAAATGAAGACACTATAAGCACAAGTATTTCGACTGAAAAACCACGTGATGATCCTAATCGACTCGAACAACCAAATATTAAAAAAGTTAGAAAAATGGACTCATATGATAGCCCATCATGGCTAGCTAGTGAGGAATCTGAATCACAAAGTCATGAACTTAAACACCCAAGTACAGAAGATATTTTAAGTTCAAGTTCAAAGCCAATAGAAACTGTCAATAGTAGCCCTGATTGGTGGGCAGAAAAAAATGAAAGTGACGATTTTATTCGTGTAAAAAGAACATCTTTACGGATAAAAAAAATTGAAAGAGTCGAAAGTAAAGAGAAATTTGACGAAACGCATATTAAAGAACCAATAGAACCTAACTTGCAAGATGAATTAGATCAATTAATGTTATTTATTGGTGGTTGTAGAAATATTGACGAAATATTGGGAAATGAAGCACCCCCTCCGGCTGCACCAAAAACTCCTGCTGATAGCGATTCAGGTATTTATTCTAATTTTCATTAATAATAAAATATTATTCATTACGCTCAAATAAAATATAAACAGCTGCTAAATTTATTAAATAGACGATTGTGTTGAAATTGGAGTAGATCAAGTTCATATACATGATAGCAGAGCACAAACATCAACTATACAAAATAAATTATATACGGTAAGTTGATGTTTCATACAAATTACTCTGAATTGTGCATTTAAAAATCTAAATATTAATAGCTAACTGTTAACATTGAATATTTTAATAGAGTTTACTAATCAAATATGTCATACTAGCTTATATATTACGAAGATGATTTTACATTTAGGAAGTTAGATTGAAATATTTTAATAAGTCATATACTAAAAAATTTAAACTAGCCAATTTAGCTAAATAATAATATTTATCCTTATGTAAATATCAGTTGATTAGACTTCAAAATAAGATATTCTAATTAAAAATGAATATAGATTACAAACATAAATAAAGATAAAAATCAAAGTGAAAAAAAAATTAAAATTAAAGTTAATATTTGTTAACGTTGATAACCAATATTAAGACAACTTTTATTAGAGATGTTACGTTTTAAACACCAAAAATTTCAAAATTTACACAGGTCTTTTGATTTAAATGTTTTAAAATGATATAAATAAAATAAAATAATTTCTGTATTAATTAAAATTAAAAATTTCAAGGAAAAAAGATAAAGAAAATAAGAAGAATCCGAATTTAAGTCGTTTTTTTTTTAATTTCGAGATATGGTTCTATAAATTTATATTGGCTATTTATTATAAAAATTAAGTTATTTTCTATGATTTAATATTATGAGCCACTGAGTAATAGAAACTTTCATTTATATGTTCTTCAGTTTTCTGAGTGTAATAATGCTTTAGATATTCATTTTATGATAATTAATATTACTTATAAATAGGTATATTTTTTAATTTTCAATACAAATGCTTATAATATTAATAAAATGTCTAAAAAGAGAGAACAGAGGTAAACAAAGTACGACTTATACTCAAAAAAAAACTAAAGATTAATTAAAATTATTTATAAAAAAGAATTCAATCTAACAGTACCCATATTAATAATTGAGAGAAATTTATAGACCGAGCATTTATGTATTCGTTTGGATTGTTTAATTACCTAACGTTTGACGAATTTACTCGAATTTTATTGTAATAGTAAAATATACACATTGTAATATAATTAATTTTGTTAAGATTATTATATTTTATTAAGAATATCATAAATTAAAAAAAAATTCTTATTGTAAAACAAACATTAAGGGTGGACTGGGAGACCAACAGCTGAGGGTACATAAAAGTTGTGGCAGTCCTGCTCGTTTCAATAAAAAATTGCTTATTGAGCGCTTAAATAACATAAATATTTTTACAAGTAATTTTATCAATGATATATTTTGTTTGTTCAGTTATGATATTACTTGTTGGGCTTTTGAATGTGCGTTTTTAATATGACATACGATTAAAATAAATTAAAAATCATGAGAATTGCATTTGTAGATTTTTAAAAAAAGTGTTAACTATTGTCTGACAGCGCGCTGAATGATATAATTAATACACTGAAGATAGGCCATGTTAAATTTATTTTAAAATGTGTTTCAACGATTGAAAACTATGAAATTAATTCTAGGCATTGTTTATTTCAAAATGTATTCGCATACGACATAATCAATCAGGTTCATGTTACTGCTTTTTTTATTTCAACTACTTGACTTGATCAATCCAACAAAATGATTGCAAGAACTACATTCAAAACGCTGTACTGTTACAGTGTAATAATGCACGTATTTTTTGAAATGCAACTCGAATGCATTCCAATCGAACATCTCATAGCGCACCAGTGTTTTAGGTATCTCACATAATAGTTTTCGTGGCATTGGTACGGTCATGTATTACGCCTTTGGAAGGTATTAGGCATCCGGATACCTCCGTTCGGTTAGTATCCGAACGTATCCTCTAAACGCTTCACCGGTGGTAGGTAACAAAGACAGCTATTCCCTGAAGCCGCATCGTTCTTTGGGTCGCGTGTACTGCTGTTCGAATCAGCTGCTCGCTATGGCGAACCACTGGTTGGTAGGAGGGGAACACTGCGGCTGTCAGGCAGACACTGTGCAGCTGACCATACGGCAGCGTCCCGGTAAACAACAGTCAAATCCGCGCGTCCGATATCTGCGGTCCGTGTACGGCAGCGTGTTTCGCCCAACAACAAACGTGTTAACATAAAACTATTGTTTCGGTCACAACTAATAAACTCGACGGGATTTGGCTATATAGCGTTTGATATGTCTTAGTAATTTGTGCTGTTTTTCCTATTCCATAAATCATGTCGCTCACTTGCCGCGTACAATTTGTGGACGACACGGACCCGTTTGAGTATTCGGCAAATGTACCGGAACCTCAACGGGCACCGCCGTTGCACTCGTTCTGTCTCACGCTACCGCTCATCAATCAGATTGCTGGAGTGTACAGAGTTTTGAAAGCACCTCAGAGAGTAAGTGTACTTTTTAGCAATCCCTTAATCGAGAATATTCAACGAAACATAAATTGCAATCTACCCACCGACGCGAGAGTAATTTAAAAAATATTACATCATACTACGTGTCCCACGAAAAATTCGTTATTAAAAATACTAATGAGATCAAAATATTGCTTTTAATGAATACTGTGATGAGATTTTGTAGACAAAGTACGTAAACAAATAAAATTGACTTAATGACATCTTTATGAGTAAAATATAATAATAATTCTAGATTTTAAAACAAAAAATCATAGTCTTGGCATCTTTACATTTTTTTTGGACACTAGTTAATGATGAGTGAATTTTTATAATAGCGAGTACAACGACCATATAATTCTCATCGGATCTTTCCGAGTCACGTCTACACAGTCGATATGAATACACTTTATCTCCAGCACACCGGCATTGGGGTCGAAGGCTAAAAAATTCATAATACACTTGAGTACTATTTGCATAAAAATCAGATGGACACCTGGCATCCGATTTTTAACAAATTGTCATCGTCTGTGTGCGATTTAATTTAATGGCCAGTGGTTGTTCAAAATATAGAATTAAAACAATTGATGTACCAAAAATTTACATTTCTAAATAATAACATATCAAGTAAATCCAAATTGTGACAAAAAACTATTATTACGTTTTCACGCTTCTAATCATGACGCATGTTAAGTATTATTATCACTGGTATTACTTGATAACATTTATTACATATTATCTATGGATTTATTTATTTTTCATAAATTTGTATATTTTTTTGCTATGAGTGACCGTATATGATTATGATAAAAAACTTAGATAACCGACTATTTATGAAGTAAGCACTTTATGAATCCGTTGGGTTTTCTTTGTAGTATTGCATACGTCAACTATTGATAATATTATCCACGTTTTACAGTTCACCGTAATATTTAATGTCTTTTTAGCGTTTTACATGGCACGGTCGTTTTTTCGCATAATTCTGTTGCACGCAAATCGGATAAATCGTGCGGCTAAAATACTTTGGACTCGCTTTCTAAGGGCCACCGCCGTCGTCACTCGAGACGTTATGACCAGACAATCGGTGCACGCATGTAAAACAAACACTGTTCTAGTAATGTGCGACAAGCGTTCTCGGAATAAAATAAAATAAAAAGCGATTATCTATAGTAAACAAGATAGCGTGAATCGAATTAAACGCTTAAAAACACCAAATGATTGAACGAGACGGATTGAGGCTTTGGCAAACACGTGATAATGTGATTGCTAATCGCATACGCTGAGGCAACAAGTTGTCAGTCGTTGGACTCGAGTCTTGACGATAGAAAATTGCGTGCCTCCTCACTAACAGTTCCTATTATCAACTATTTTTAAATGCCGTTTATCGAATCTCGTCTTAGTTCTTAGCTTACACCGATCGCTTGTAGTTGTGTAGATTAGCAATTTTCTGCGCCAATTCACGTGATGTGACAGTTGGCCAATATTCAACATGAAACGTGCGGGTGATTACATGAAAAAAGAGCAAACTTAGATTTTCATAAGAAAATTTGCATGTCTGGTCGTGTGGGCAAACCGGTACAGTTTCATGAAAAGAGTACGCCGTTTTCTGTATATAATCTCGTTTAAACATACTTTTAACATTTCTTTTTAACGCAACTTTTAACTTTGGCTTATTATAAGATTAATAAAAGTCCCTCCTCATAAAATGAGTTATTAATACGACCCTATGATAAACATATGGTATTTATATGACGCGGGTAGTTATCGTCATAGTAATTAAACGTGTAAGAGTTTTACGACAGTTTACTTTTTGGTAGCAGTGCTGTTTGAGTAGAAACATAACTTTTATTGCACTGCAAAAAATAATTTTTTGAAACACCACCGCGTTATAATTTTTTAGCAGAACCTGTTCTCGTGAAATCAGGTTGTTAAAAATTTTAAATTCCAAGTCAAATTTAATTGACAGTAAAAATAATAATAAATTGTGTTAACGTATTTAAAATTATCGTTTCCATGTGAGCCGAGGCCAAAAAATGTCTGCGCAACTTTCAAAACTAAAATTTTGCATGCTAATTGTTTAGGTTAAACTACTGCCAAAATTAAAATCATAAATAAACGTTTTACGCCAAATTTCAATAATCTTACGTTCATAATTTCAGGCTTTAGTTATTTTTATCATTGTTAACTTTTAGTTTACTTTGGTAAACCAAACCTTTTTGTACGAAATGATTTGTATTAAAAACTTGTGACTTTCTTGAGTTTTGGCAAATATTCTCCTTTGGTTTACATTTTATTAGCACTCAACATTCACTGAGAGGGATAACAAACATCAAAAGAAAAATCGCGTGATTATACAAGAGAAAAGAAAAAGAATGAAAAAGAACTTAGTATGGCTATTTTTTAGAGAAATATTAGAAAGTAGTCAATAAGGCAGTATAGCACCAGATTTAATAAAATTGAGTGGAATTTTTATTCTGAAATAACATGTTTAGTAAAATCAGATGAATTATAATTTATGCACATTTTCAATTTACGTTTTAGTTTTACCAGTTTATGCGAAAACTGTCTGGATTATTAATTGGGCAACATCAAAAAATTATAATAATATTTCCGTAAATCACATCAAACTAGTAAACAATGTGTGAACAGATTGTTATTTATACCTTATTAATTGAAATAAGATTACTAAGAGTACTCTTTAACGTTTAGAAACTACCGTTTTAAAGATGATAATTATATAATAATATATTTTATTACTGTAATATACAGTCGTATTAATTTATCGTCGGTTGTGAATACTTCTTATTGAGTAGTTTATGAAATTATTTGAAGTAAATTAAAAATACTGTTTAACACGATACTGAAAAAATGTCGATTGTAATACTCAATTTAGAGCAGTCAATTAATGGGCAATTAAATATTGTATAATTTTAATCTCAATCGTATTTAATCACATTCGCCGTTGAAAAACTAATTCGTCTAAATTATTGTAGTGTAACTATAATTGATCTTAAAAAGTTATAATTATGTATTAGGTTCATTGAGTTTGTACAGGTCATGCATGACATTTATTATAATTACTATTTATAATGTATATTAGTTGTACTTTTCATTCCATACCATTATATGAACAAGTGTTTTAAAAATGAAAACTCTAATCATAGTTACTATCATATGAGAAAATTTCGTTTTAAATGTGTAAACATTGGGTGTGTTAGGTGTGTACTTAACATTTTTCGACACAAACGTTATAATGAGACTTCCTATAGATGCGATAACTGAAAAAGGTAAATAATGAAATAAAAACTTGATTACAATAGAACACAACCTACGGCTTAACATAGTTGCACTAACGAACTATATGATAGAAGCAGTTTTGTCGGGCAGTGGTCCGGTTTTTTTTTGTAAATTATTATTGTCTATTCAAATTTACATAATGAAAGGAAAAAAACATTTCTCTTTCATTCTTACAGCGTGTGACATTACAGTGTGACATTACAGTGTGTCACACTTGGGACATAAAGCTCACGCATTATGTTTTTACGCAGGAAGTTTGAACACCTCGATGAAAGANTTATTATTGTCTATTCAAATTTACATAATGAAAGGAAAAAAACATTTCTCTTTCATTCTTACAGCGTGTGACATTACAGTGTGTCACACTTGGGACATAAAGCTCACGCATTATGTTTTTACACAGGAAGTTTGAACACCTCGATGAAAGAAAAAAAAACATGGGGACCTTTGTTAGGTTACTATAGACAAGGTGGTTATGAATTTTATCGATATTCTCTGGCCTCTTACTCGATGTAAAGTAATACACAGGGTTAGAGCAACAAACTGATCTTAAAATTCTCCAATTACCTTTCTTCCATCGTATGGGTTCATATTCGTTCGCACGTAAAATGTAAATGATTACGACTTTAGAATAAGTAATTGTGCACTGACAACCTCGTAACCATTTTATTAGGTACTATTTTTTATGCGTGCAAATGACAAGTCGCGGCATGTGCCTTCTGTTATTATGTCCGAACGAAAAATAAAAACCGAATTACCATCGCAAATATTTTAATATCCATAAATATTTCAGTTCGTTCATTTACCCTAACCATAAACCTAAATAGACTTTTTAAGATTCAATTATTTTTTCACATCAAAATGCAATACCAGTATGCATTTCTGCTTAGTGTATGAAATATAAATTATTTTATCTGTACACCGAGATCATTAATGTTGTTTGTAAATAAATAATGATAATACTATCATTATAATATATGTATACAATTTTTATCTCGTGCATATTAAATAACTCACGAAAATGATACAACAACAACAACAAAAATTCCAGTTTATTATAATTACAATCGATAGTGTTATTGTTTTGTAAGCTATTTATTATTTTGATAGTAATTTCTGTTTGATAATTGCTTAAAAATACACCTATTCATATTAAGAGTGCATAAATTATGTCAATATTCATGTATTCCATCATTTATAAAATATTTTCGAATTTATTGATGCAATCAGTATTACTAAAACTGAAGATTGTCCAATAATTGAATAGCTATTGCATTATAAATAACAATAACAGCGTTTGTTTAGGTCACACAGTTTTATTGTTCCGTTAAATACTATATTTCTATTTACCTAGTAATATTTATTGTAGGTAATTACTAGGACAATAGAACAATCCTATAATTTCTTCATTGTCGTTTCACTTCCGCTAAATTTTTTTTACAAAGTTTGAATTTGTAATAATAATAATTACCATTCAATGATTTTATTATTCATAAACTTCATATACTGTAAAAATTAATAAATTTAAATTAAAATTTTTTTTCAGCTTAATAAAACTCACTGAAAATTAATCCTTGTCTAACTTTAAAACTAGAAATAAAATGCAATATCAAGGGGATTTATAATAAAACTATTATATGGTTTCGATAATATTTTCTAAAAAAATTTTCCATGTTTTAAATTTATTTAATTATTAAAGTTTAATAAATTTTACAAATAAGAATTGTATAATTAGGTTTTTATGTATATATGTATGGAAACTTGTTTCTATTGTTCTCATTGTTTATAACAGTTGAACTGCTTCTACACTTTCTGAACATCTATATATATATATATTTGTTTATCAAATTTGGAGCACAATTTTATTTTAAAACACTTTTATTACACTAGTAATGTACTTTTTCTTCAAATATTATCATTTGTTATTTTAAATGTATTTAATAAATGATACATGTATCATTTAAATTCTGTTTTTAGTACGTGTTTTAAGTGTTATCATTATATCAATAAAAATATTTTCTATTCAAAAAAATGATAAAATAAAAAACTATACAATAAATCATTGTGAACATATCAAAATTTGTTACTTAAAAAATGTAATATTAAACTTTTTAAGTAATAATAAATAATACAAGGAATATGTTTTACAGGTTTTCCTTTACTTGAAATCAATTTTTATTGCTTTAATAATTTGTTTAAATAAGCATTATTTTTTATTTAATCATTTAAATTAGAGTAAAACATTGGTATATATGATGTTATATTTTTAAATATCACTATTAGTTATGTTTAGTGATACATTTTTGAATATATTAAATAAGAGTGAAAGTCTGCACTTTTGCATTGATTTTGAATTTTATTACTTTATAATGGTATTTTACAGTATTTTTGTAATAGTATTTTGTTTCCTGAGTAATTATAGGAGTTAAGTTAACTTTTCGTTTCACTCATCAACAATCAATTGCATACACCGGCAATATATTTATATTTAAAATATTTATTTATGGTAATGGTTTTTCGATACTTAGTATTTTGAGCAAATGTTTATTCAAGTACTTTAGTCAGGGAGTAGAAATCATGAATTTGCATTTTAAAATGTAGAAGAATGTCGCACTGAGACCGGACTTGGTCACTCATAATAGGAACGAAAAACTGGTTTTCTAGAAAAATTCATTGCTTTTTCCACGAACGGGTATAAGTCGTATACTCATAGTGCTGTTTTAGTTTCGAATTGACATTTACAATGTATTTATCGTTTTTTTTTGAAAAAAAATTTTACTTTGCACATCAAGGTGCGTAAATTATTTTGAGTTTTTTTTTCAAACGGAATTTTCCAGCCAGTTTGGTACGTAGATGCAATAATCTTTAAGAACATGACAAAATTTGATGTATTTTCTTTGCTTATAGGTATCTTATGTGATTATTTTTAGAGACGTAAGCATACACCGTAATACGGTGTGTAGGTGGTTACTTTTACCCATCCGCTTGCATTGAATTTGACCCACTTTTGTACGCCAAGTGATAAAGCGATTTTTTATTTTTTGTTAACACAATGAATAATGTCGAGTTAAATCTTAAGTAATAGTAATAAAACTATAAAACTTTCAAGCTGTCACAAATAAAAAACGTATGCGATGCCGGTATAGAATTTCCCGGTAGTTGGGCAACTTTACTCTGTATAGCTATAATTAACACTTGAAATTAATTTATCCTTTTACTTTTTCTGAAAAAAAAAAATAAACAAACTCAATATTGCTCGCTCCGTCCCATTCATTTAAATTATAAATGAAGTGTAAAATCTTGTCCAATATTTTAGTATCTTGAGTTTTGGAGTACAATGCAATATCTTATAAGTAAGCATATTATTTAAATGATTTCTGTTATAGAGAGTGTTGAATAAGTAAGGAAACATATCAATTGTTATAAACAGTGAAACCAATAGAAATTTAAAATTTACATGAAAGTTTCTGAAAAAAATATAAATATTTTTTTTATACAAAACGCTTAAAAATTGAATGTGTAATGCTGTTATGATAAAGTTATCGCATCAAGTTATGTTCGTCATTACTTGCATGTATTTTCCTATAATTTTCGAAGTATCGAGAATCCTTATAATGAGAAACCTTTAAAAAGCAGTTGCGTACGTTTTCAAAACTAAAATTTATTTATACTTTTTGTTATATCTTTTAAGTAGATTAATAACTGTAATCCTTGGTAGTAATATCGATTTAGACCTTTGATGAGAGTTATATATCATTATAATCATTGGGAAATATTTTTATTGTCTAGTCTGTTACTTTTATAAGAGTAACAGAGAAATATTCATTTCTTTCTTCTAAGAACTTAAAACACATTTCAGATTCATTATATTTAGATTTTATGTACAGCTCGTTGTTTTAATGCACGTATTGTATTGCACGATGTTAAAACTGGTCTCCTATGGGGCAATGTTTTTACTGCCCCCTTGTGCCCTTTCCCCGTCTAATAGCACATACTTAGACACGATGTGTATCAAAATCGCCTCATACGTTCAAGTTCGGTAACGTTGAACAATACTGCGGGTACACACTTAAAAAAAGGACAAGTAGTGGAAGACAAGGGTACAAGGTTAGATTACCTCCTACTCGTATTACGCGTTGTTATTGCCGTTTTTGAACCATAACACAGAGCAAAAGTTGAAGTAGGAAAAAATAAATGGTAACTGAAAATAATTGAACGATTGTCAGCTATTTGCGGTCAAGTGTAATTATATTTTCTCGAGAGACAGAAAATCGTCATTACAATTTCGAGATGGGCGAAGGGAAAGAAGAAATGATGGAAGACAGTACAGAAATAAAAAATAATGTACTTGTATATAATATAATAGCGCGGCGATAAAAGTCGTGTAACCTAGTGATTGTAACGCACAACCGGTTTGAATGATATCTCGTGTATAAATATACTAGTCTTCTTTTATTCTTATTCTTTTTAAGTTTTTTAAAGATCATTTATCCTTCACTTTGTCTGGAATATACATCTTTTTCTGTTAAAGACATTATTAAACTCATTAATATTTTGAAATTGCGAATTTTAATTTAAAGAGAATTTTATATAATCGCTTAAGAACGTGAAAATTTTATTTACATTTCCAACACGTGACGATTTATAATTATTAAATCAATAAAATTGTAGGTACACCTTAATGAATTAACCATTGTGCATTGAAAAAACATATTAATTGGATAGGTTTTATTTTTTATTACAGTTTTTTTTCGACACTATTTAATATAAGAAAATACGTAAGATTTTTTTAAATTCTTTATTTCATATATACGCAAGTAATAAAAAATATTTAATTAATTAAAATTTTTTATATAGTAGACATTTTAAATTTCATAGAATGTCAGTTATTTCTACTCGTTTATTTTAATATTTATTATTATTCATAACAACATATCAAAATTTTTAAAGGAATCGCATTTCACTTCTAATTATTTAATCACTATTTTATTTAAATATCTATTTATAACTTTTTTACACCTGTCGAAGTTATTACGGCGTAAATGGATTAATGCTGAAATATTTATCGCACATTTTTGGTATTATTTTATTTTACTCGAAAAAAAAATTATATACTCTGATATTTTTACTCCGATACTAAGTATTGTTATTGATTTTTATTTCTTCATTTTAAACAGTAATAATAGTGTATAGTTTTAATGAACTATTAATTATCTAGTCATATTTTTTAAAGATATTGCATGTGTTCAAATACATAGTTGATCATTTTTTTTTTAATATATAGAATGTGTATTCGAACATTAAAGTAAAAAAATATTTAATTAACATAATGGTGCATTTTTGTTAAAAATACAAAATAATTGTAGGAGATTAAAAAGTTAAGATCCCCATAATTCACAATTTTGATTCATCTATATAGGTGTTCTGTAAGCAAGGAAACGGTTTTCTATTTATCCCATTGTTTATAACAATTGACCTGTTTCTTTACTTATTGAACACCTTGTATGTTTTTACTGTGGAATAGTATTTTATATTTAAATATACCAACACCATAAATGATATTCAATTACACAATAAGTATATCTAATCAAGTGCAATTTGATATTGACGTACACTTAAAATAAAAAATAATTTTTTTTATTATCGCATATTGATTTATAAAATGACCTTTATCATTTGAAAATTAGGATTCAATTATTTTACATAACATATAATTCCACCTTATGTGGTTGTCATCACAATAAAAGAGCCGTGCATCTTTGATTCTTTTATTTCCAACGTTCCAGAGGTCATGTTTTATGATGCATCATTTATGAGACAGAATCATCTCTTTCACTACACCCGTCAGTTTAGTGTCCCTTCACCTTTTCACCGTGCGATCTCGTCTAACTCACCCGCGCTGACCTTATCTGCTAAGCCCATCTGATTTGATTTATAATGTCCAGTATACGAACAGATGAGAACCTGCCAGACTCTGTAACCGGAACACATTATTAGTATCACGCCCCTTTGCGCTGCCAACACGGTCGCTGTCCGTCACATGGGCCTAATGTTGGGTCTTTCTCGATAAAATGACCTTGTAAGGCTATTATTACTTACTATTATACAGACAGTTACCGATGAATACTATAAAGTCCCTATGTATACATTTGATTAAAATTCTGTTGCAGTTTTTTTAATTTCTATAAAAAAAAGTTGAACTTGATACTTTTTATAGAATGTACTGTTATCACATAGAGGTAAATTGCCATAGATGAACTGAAAAAACGTATAAAATATAATGTTAAGTTTTCAAGAAAGATTTTATAATTTTATTCCAAAACTAATTTTTCATTTTCGATTCACTTGTAAACAATTATTATATGAAATGGATTTTCATTGTATATTATTGTACGTTTCCATTATTTCGTTGTGGTGATGAACGTTGTGGTTTAGTTATATGAATACTTTCATAAATAAATTATATTATATTTTACTTGGTACAATAATCTTAAGATCCAAAAAGTAATTTTAAAGTTATACGATATCATCCTAATCTTATTTATTTTAGTCATGATGCCTATGGTCGATTGAGAGAGTATAATAAATGGCAAATAACAATAAATTGGAATTGTAAAATCGTTTATGATTATTTTTTGAAATACTGTGTTATGTTGTAGATGTAAGTAGGATTATTTCAATGTTAACTAAAATGTCAACAGATGGTCACAATTCTGGAATAATGTTCAACGATACATGTTCATATTAACTTTTGATAGCCTGAAATGGCTTTCTATTTGCACAAAACCATTTACCTAATTAAACAGCGCTTTCTCAAAAATATCAACTCCAATATTAAATCTATATAAACCTATCTTTATTATAATATTTGAATATTAAACATGAAAACTTAAATATGATACTCGTACCGTGTCCTTTTGACTATATCCAATATATATTAGGTAGAAACGATAGAGCAAGCTAGTTTATGAGCCATAAAATTTGTTGCACCTGTAAACGTATAATGTTTAATAATTCGAGCATAAGATAAATCAGAAATATTCCGGCTATGATTTTTTGACATGAGAATAATTGGAGTTTTAAATAAAAAAAAAAAATAGAAATTTAAAACGGTTTTTTTTATTTATTAATAATTTTCAACAATTAAATACATTATCGACAAACTTGACATTCTACCTAATCAAAATAATTGAAGTTTTGGTTACACTTTCTTATGGCACCTAGTCAATAACCAGCGAAATAAAGTTTCACATGTTATTATTTTATGGCAGTTCGTTAAAGTCTTTTTTCAAGTTACCCCAATTTTTATTTGCGCATAAACAAACAAAGATTATAGCTTAAGCAACTCTTTAAACAATAATTATATTTAGCATGATGTATAGTAGACACATATGAACGCCAATGTAGATGTATTATGTTTTAATTTTCGCATAAGCCTATCGTTCTTAACGACTATTTATTATTTCATGTCACCTGATAGTCTTGTAAAAAATATGATATTCGTTTATTAGGTAGAAGAACAGGAAGTATAAAGCTCAACATATTTTTTCACGTGTATTCGGTCGAGCTAAACTGTTAAGTGCCATTGGGATACATAGAGTCGATAACTTTTACTAGTAGTAAAAAAACTAAATTTTCAAGTATTGAATTTATGACAAACGCGTTATAATTGTAACATAAGTTACTTTTTACGGTAGATCTTATAAATTAAAGAAACGGCGTCTATAAAAAAATAAAACAATTGAACGTTTTATCCTTAAAAAATCAAAATCTTAACATTCTGTCAATTGTCAGCGTATTGCGGATTCCATTTAATCGATTTAACCATTTCATTTCTAAGCGAGTGTTTAATTCGTTTTAACTAACAAAGCCACAATAGGTTTCCATGCGACATAAGTGAGCCGAACGAGGCCGACTCTTCCTCTCTGTTTGTTCTTTTCTTTGCTGACACCGCTCATTGCTAAATCACTGGTAGCTACCGCCAATCACGACATCTGCATCTAGTCGGGACCCACTAGGACGACAATTACAATAATTATAAGGATGCTGCGAAGTTTTTGTTTCGGTCGCATCGTGTCAACGGTTTGCGTGCTCCGTGTGCTGGTTAGAACGTGTTATCACGTAGAAATATTGTAATATTATTGTTATTATACAGAGAAGCTGCAGGAGGTGCAAAACGGCGGTGTTTCACGGTCGGGCGGTTCTCACGGAACGGAAAACAAAGAGGAAAAGGCGCCGGTGTATGCGACGAAATGCGTTGCTTAGCGCGATCTAGATTCATGTCGTCAGAGGCATGTCGTTGTTGATTTTTTTTTTGTAAGTTCACGGACCTTTGGCCCGTTGATAATTACCGACTCGAATCGTGGTTGATTCCTGGCCTCATTAACCGCCACAACGGGAAAAATCCTCTGCTACCCCGCACGCTCGTTGATGGACCGTAACTATCGTCCTCTGCTTCGCAGACTAAACACCGTCACCGACGTACCGCGTCGAGAAGAACCGCATCTTTAACTTCTACGCCTCCCCTCTTACCCCCTAACGAACGTGCTTCGCGGTTCCGTACTTGTCTAATTTTAGGATTTTACTTCACGACTGTGTTTTGTTTTCCAGTTGGACGACGCCGCCCTGCAACTCTACAAGGACGGCGATTTCGGATCGTACTTGGATATGGAGGCGTCCATATCGGAACAACAAGAGGAGTTCGATGGATTCCAAAACGAGTGAGTAATACTTAGAGTTACTTCGATTCACTTGAATTAGTAGCTTGAAACGTTAAGGTTAAGTGATGCGTTCCAAAGAAACACTATAAGAAATGATTCCCGAAAATCTCCTTACGTCAGTATGTTATTTCAATATACACGTTCATTTTACGCACAAGTAGCGTAATTTTGACTTAAAATATCGAATATACGTACACTAATATAACAATTTTGGCAAAAATTCCCCTTACATTATATGCATTAAAAACTTCCTATACGTTTATGTGAAAATTTTTTTTTTCAAGAGTGAACCTTAAATCTGTTACGTTATACGACAAACCCAAAAACACCGACACTACTCTGAAAACAAAATTGATTAAAACTTAATCCATATAATTTAGTAGATAATACTAGTTAATATTATTGTCAATCAATTAATTATTAGTAATTACAAAACAAGTTGTTAATATTGTATATTATACAAAAATTATTTATTTTCTTTTACTTAACATTTTTAATAAATATAATGTGTTATTGATAAAAAGTAATTATTTTCTGTTTATTTTTATTTACCATATATTGAATGGCCAAACAACATTTTTAAAGCTATAAAATGATCACTATTAATAATTTCTTAATGGCATATAAATCTACATAATAACATTTTTTTAGATATGTTAAATTTCATGTTAGAAAAAAATGTATTTATTTAAAATTTTAGAAAAATAATATATTTAAAATTAATAATATATATATATATTAACATATAAAAAAACATACCACAGTAATTCTCATCTACTAACTAAATTATTGTAAAGTGTATCTTTATTTTAATGTTATGTTGAAATGCTCAAAACTAAAGACTTTATCTTTATTATATTAACTTCACTTAACCAAATAAAATGTTTTCATGTATTATAAATTTGTTGGTCAATTATTTTGAATTAAATACATTTTAAGTATTACACGTTTAGAAGTTTGAGTATATATGAAGTAGTAATTATTAATCTAGATAGTAAAAAGAAAATAATAATAATAATAATACAAGATGTGATTTCATAGTTTTTGCATGAGCTGTGGTTATTTTGAAATATAACAGAGAGATCTCATAAAACGTTTAGATCTTAAAAACGGATTGGATTTGAATTTTAGTCACGATTTTAGTTTATTAAAAATGTTATTTTGTATCCCACGGTAATTTTTTGCCATCAAAATTTACTGTGCATACATTTATCCAAACTTATTTTTCATTTTCTTTAATAGGCATAAAATCATTTAATGTATTTAAGTAAAAATTTTATGCATAAAACAAAATACGGTTCTTTTTTCAATATTGACACGAATATTTAATTATTATTAAAAATAAAAATATTAATTTATAATTGACATGTCGTAGTTTATGGTGTTATTGAATTTATATATTTTATTTGTTGTTAAGTATATTTTTAATGTTTATTTCAGTAAAAGGAACTCGATCGTTCTACGCACGCAGTTGTCAGTCAAAGTACACACAATAATTGGTGAGTATTTCATAAATCATAGACGACTAAAACACATTTACACGGCAGGATTACCGACAATCAACATTTTGGTACAGTTAAGTGAGCCGGTATTGTGTGCGTGGAGAGCGTTATGACCGACGGTCGTTTCGATTGTGTATCACACGATTTTTCAGTCGTCTTTAAGTTTGAATAAAGAAAATTCTCGAGATAATATTATTTGTAACTAATAATGATGAGAACAGTAATAATTGCTCTCATTTGCGCGGAATCGTCCACGAAAAACGTGACCCTTTGTATATATTCTTATTGTATTTTACAGACAAACTGATAAACTCTGAAGGAAAGGAGCTAAGAAGATGTTTGTTCGCGCTGAAGCACATATTCCAGGTGAGCGTTCACGTTATGGGTAGCACGTTGCAACAATAACCCTTTTGTGCGCGTGTTTGCCTGGGGCACACGTCTTGAGGTTTAAAACAAATCTGTTTACCGTGTGCGTCAAGTGATTAGCATAGCAAATAGTCTTAAGTATTGCCAAGGCGCCCTTTTTATTAATAAACATAAGAAGCATTATATAAAATAATTAATTATCATACTATTCTTTCTTTTAATATACGTTACGTATATTGTAGGAGGATAAAGATTTGGTTCATGAGTTTATTCAAAATGATGGTCTCAAATGTCTCATTAAGTTAGGTTCAGATGTTGACCAAAACTACCAAAATTACATATTAAGAGGTAATTAAGATATATACTAATAGTAATGATATTTTCATATTTGTGTTAAACAAGTTTTTTACTTCAGCACTTGGTCAAGTTATGCTATACGTAGATGGTATGAACGGTGTCATTGAAGATAATTCAACAATCCAATGGCTATATTCATTATTAACATCAAGATTCAGGCTAGTAGTTAAAACTGCATTAAAACTACTTCTAGTCTTCATTGAGTACGTCGAATCAAATTGTTTGATCTTCCTACAAGCCGTCCACACAGTACATCAGTCTAATAGTTCGTATATTAGGCTACTTAACGAATGTGTAATATTATTCCAATTAATTTTTAGGTACTCCACTGTGGAGTAATGTAATGAAAATACTTACTGAACCCGATATGATTGATACTGAACTTTTGGTTTACGCGATGACTTTAATTAATAAGACTTTGAATGGTATACCTGACCAAGACACTTATTATGACCAAGTTGATGCTATTGAAGAACAGGGTATGGAACAAGTCATTCAAAAGTATGAAAATGTTTACTAGTATTTTAATTGTTGTTGTATATTACATTAGAATAATTATTTTTAGATACATGTCAAAACCTGGTACAGAACTCGATCTCTTAAGACAGCTCCAAATATACGAAGTTGTTTTACAACACGAAGATGGTGATAACAAATCAACTCCCATTAGAGTAGACCATTCTATTAGGTTAGCATTAGATATTTAGATATTTATTTTTATAAATTTAATTTAATGGTAAAATTTAAAAAATATATCAAAATAAATTTGAATAGGAAAACTTTAAGGAATCGAAAATCCTTAACTTCTTCATTAGACACAATGGAAAGAAGAAAATCTAGAAGACATTCAGCCGGTAATTTGTCAATTCAAATGCCGTTACTGATGGAAAGACTAGAAATTAATTCACCGTTACCGAAATCAACTAATAAATTACCTCATCCAGGTTTGTTCAATAATCAGATTCCAAATGAATTTGCTTTAATTGTCCTTAACTTTTAAATAAAATAAAAACTTTGTCCTTGCTTTATTTTAAATTAAAATTGAATTACAATATAAAAAAAAAAACCCGATTTAAATCATTTATTACACATGCTTTAACTAATTTAAAATTAATATAAGTATGTTGTGATCGTCCTTGTGTAGCTATTTTTTTTTCGCTTTACATCAGGGGAAGATGCTGGAGTTACTCCTGGCTTAAAAAGAAGGAGAGAACGTGCTCAAAGACAAAGGAGCATGCTTCGAGAACAATATAAAAATAATATTTCTCGACCAGACTGGTCAAGTACTGATGATCAAGGTAAGCGCTTAGCGTTTTTAATTGTTGTTATGATCCGTCGCATAAAAAATGATAATCACAAAGTAACACATAATTATTATGTAATACAATTGTATAAAAAATATTATTTTGATAGGTGAAAGTTCCGAAGGGCAAAATGGATTGTATCCTCTTAATTTGTCACTTTGTAATGGAGAATCACAAGTCCAAAGGGAGAGTTCGGTTAAAGACTTGACACAAAAATTAACGAATCTTCGAAGTCCAGATGAGTCTCCGACAAAACTTGCACCTCCTCTAGGCGACATGAAAGGAATAATATCAAAAGCCATGGAAGGTATGATAATCATATATAATTCATAAATATAAATAATTTAATACATACAATTATTGCGTAGGACTTGCTAAATCTCAATCAAAAAATGAGATGGTAAAAAGTCCTACTTCAGAGGCATCCGTTGATATAGTATCTAAGAAGACTGAAACAGATTTACATTGGGAAAAACTAGTTAGCGAATGTGATCGTTCTCTTCAACTATGTGATTTGGACTTTTCAACTCTTCACTCCGATGATGACACAGACATATTAGAGCCATCTTCATTGTTGGGCGGTGTTCCTCCACCACCACCACCTTGTCCTATATTACCATCAACACAACAACATGTTGTAAAAAAAACTAAGAAGACTGTAAAACTATTTTGGAAGGTAATTTTTTAAAACTTTTGTTTTCCATGTTGACATCTTAAATAAAATAGTTTAAATGATATTTTAGGAAGTTCGAGATGATCCGATCGCTAGAATTAAATTAAATTCCGAACGTTTGCTATGGGAAGATCTCAGCCCAGTTGAAGTTGATACTCATAAACTCGAGCATTTATTCGAATCTCGAGCTAAAGATTTTATTACTAAGGTATGATTCTTATTATATTTTTTAATAACATAAATTACATAAATGTTAAAAATTATTGCTGTACATTTGGCATCATGGTTTTGGGTAACACAATAAAAGTAATGCATCTGGTGTTTTGGAAGGTGATAATATATTATAACTCTTGATGTAATTAAATTAATATTTTATAACATTGATCAGTATAGTTGTACTTGGGAAATTTTTATTAATTTATTTATTTAGTAAAATATACCATACTAAATAAATTTTATAATTTAAATATTGTACAATATCTATCATCTTAATAAGAAAAACTAAAAAAAGTACTGATTTTTGAAAATTGAAATTTCATTTTATAATATTATGTTTATTAAAGATGAAGAATTAAAACCTTATTTAACCAAAAATTAAATTTACGTCATTTTAGTTTGTTCTTAACATAACAAAAATAACTCTGAAAAAATTTAATGAACTATTGTTTTTAATTGCCCAATCTAACACTAATAAAAAATAACAATACAACTACCAAAATTTTTCATGAAAATTTTCAATTTCTTTTATAAAATAGAAAATTAATAGAGAGTTCAGGGTATAATTAAATTACTTAAAAAAAATTTATTGTTGATCAATATTATAATATAATAATGCTTAATAATCATTGTGAAGCTTGTTAATCATATTTTGTTTGTTTAATGCAACAAAACTGAAAATTCATGGATTGTACAAATGATTACAGGAGGTAAAATATTTTTTTATGCTTATAATTGGTGGTAGATATTTTCAAACAAAAGCAATTCTCATAAGTAATTGTGTTTTAAATTTTAGAAACAACAAGAAATGAATAAAACTAAAGAAGTTATTGTGTTAGATCCCAAAAGATCAAATGCTATAAATATAGGCATGACTAAATTACCTCCACCTAGGTCTATCAAAGCTGCTATATTAAAAATGGATCCAACTGTTATTAATAGAGAAGGGATAGAGGTAAATACATAGGTACTATTATTATCGTAATAACGAGTGATTAATCATTCCGAAATGTTTTAATAGAAACTCATGACTATGCTACCGACTGAGGAAGAACGTACAAAAATTCAAGAAGCACAATCATCTTGTCCAGATCTCCCACTTGGAAATGCAGAACAGTTCCTACTTACACTAGCATCTATATCAGAGCTTCCAGCTCGATTAAAGTTATGGTCTTTCAAGTTAGATTATGAAAATATAGAAAAAGAAATAGCTGAACCACTAATGGATCTTATGCAAGGAATAAATATTTTAAAAACCAATCAGACCTTTAGAGCTATATTGGGCACATTGTTGTCAGTAGGTATATTTTTAAATGGTACAGAAGTGAAAGGTTTCCAAATAGAATATTTAGCCAAAGTGCCAGAAGTTAAAGATACCGTGCACAAGCACTCTCTTCTACATCATTTATGTCACATTGTTATGGATAAATTTCCCGATTCTACAGACTTATATTCGGAGGTAAAACGGCATTAAAGTGTCGCAGCATTTCTGCAATTTTTTGTTTAAGGCATTTTAAATAATTTGTTCTTCTGTAGATTGGAGCTATTACGCGTGCTTCTAGAGTTGATTTCGGTGAAGTAACTGTCACATTATCGAGAGTCGAACAGGAATGTAGAGCTTCTTTTGATCATCTCAAAACGATTAGCAAACACGATGGAGCATTAGCTATTAAAACTAAGTATAATGTGTAATAAAACTCAATTAAGGTTCGTTATAGTTATATTTAATGGTTTTTTAGGATGTCGGAATTCCTCGCCGACTGTGTTGAGCGTATAGTAGTGTTAGGTAAAGTGCACCGACGAGTGATGAATCGTTTCAATAAGTTTTGTCTTTGGCTCGGAATACCTTTACACAAAGTTCAATTTACAAAACCAAACGAATTGTGTCGAACGGTATCTGAGTTTGCTTTAGAATACCGTACGACACGAGAGCGTGTCATTCAACAGCTCCACAAGAAGGCTAGCCATCGTGAACGTAATAAAACTCGAGGCAAGATGATCACCGAAGTTGGAAAAAACAACAACCATAATTCAGCCGACACAGAACTCCGGCAACTGTTGGACAAAGATCCTTCTAGTAGAATATATTCTTGGAGAAATCAAGGCCGTCACTCAATTGGTTAGTTGAATTTTTTGATAATTATTTTTACGACTGACCCGCACTTATGCTAACTTTGGTTTAAATTGTTCAATTAAAAAAGCAAATACAAATGGTGTTAACTTGAATAACAATGATGACGAATTAATTGAAAGTCTTGTGAAAACTGTTACGGCCACTCCTGGAACCAATCCGAGAACAACTCAGAGAGAACGAAAACGAACTAAGGACGCTCACAGAAAATCACGTCAGTACTCTTAAAATAATAACTTGTTTTTTAATAAATTCGAAATATTATAAATGTATATGTTTGATAAATCTAATAGTCATCAAAAGGTCTCGAACTAGAGATGCTATATCAAGGCAAAGTAGCAGTCATTCTCGTAACTCGATGTCGTAGTGTTGGTAATTTCAACTTTGTGTATTCGGCCTTTTCGTTTGTGTTTGTGTAGTGATAGTATATTCTGTATTGTATAAAACTTATACAGTATTAACAATATTTCATATCAAGCAAAAAAATAAAATATCATGGAAAATAATCTGAATTCATGATGTTCAATGTATATTATTTGTTTCACTTTAAAATGTAAGAATTTTCCCTTCATTCATTCATTTTTCTGATTGCCTTACCTGTTCTATGAAGTGGAATTAAATAGTAACTAGCATTTATTTTAGTGAACATTTTTTTTTATTTATAGAATATAACATTTTTAATATCATACTATTGTGCGTTTCATCATTTTATTTAGATATTTAATTTGCTTGATAACCATTTGTGTTTTTATGAATGATTGAACTGTTAATAATTATATATATATATATACA
>NW_026099572.1:51115479-51139433 GCF_025091365.1 Daktulosphaira vitifoliae
TATATATATATATATATATATATATAATAATTATACCGTTAATTAAAACTTCTTTTTTATTTTCAGTAAGACGTACGTTGCGGAATGGACTAACTGATGAAGATAAAAAACACTTAGCATCTTTCATAAAAGGATACTGAACTGTGATATACATGACATCGAATTTTATGACTGATAAATAATATATGTACTTGTAATTTCTTTATTGTTTTCCTATTGAATCAATTTTTTATAGTTAAAATAACAGTCTCAATTTTATTTTTACTGCTGTTTTGTTTCACTGTATATAATCAATCAAGCATTACAATATGACAACATTATCATTTATTTAAATTATTGCTTAACAGTTATGTTGAATATAAATGTATTTATTGAATAGTTTTGTGATTTTTAAGCTAAATAAATGTTATTTAAATCAATGTATACTTATTTTTAAATCATGCTTTATAATGTATTGTCACATTTCCATTGTACAGTTTTATCGAACGCTGTCAGTAGTGGATACTTACCATAACCACACACATTACGGAAATCATCTAAATCTAATGCCCAAAACATTGCTCCTGCTAGTTTCAAATCCAAAATATATTGTGCCTATTAATCACCATTATAAATTAATAATATATACTTCAATTGACAATTAAAATTATTAATATTACACATTTAATATTATTAAAAATACTTAACATTCGCATTAGAGGGGCGCCACTATTTGTTATTTGTATATAGGTGTTCATTAATTAAGGAAACGTGTTTTTATTGTTCTTATTTGTAACAATTTACTTGTATCCTTACTTACTGAACACTCTGTATACAATTCTTAATTCTATAAATTATTTTCTACTAATGTATTTACATAATTATGATTTCTATGTTACGTAACTAATGTGTGATTAGCAATAAATATACTATGAGAAGAAAAACATTTAAAAAAAGTGATGATACGTGTTTTTAGAGGTTTTTATTGCTTAGATAAAACGTATTGTTGGTTGATCTATTTACAAAATTTACCTTTCTTTTGATGTTTGAAACGTTGTCATAACCGACCCAATCCAATTGCTTGTATGCATATGAACCCAAATCTTTCAAAAAAACTTCATTCCAATTATTTTTTTTTAAGTATAAACATATCTAAATAAAGTTAGTAAGAAATTTTATTCAAAATAATTGAAATTATTAATTTTAAAAAAAACCTCCATGAATGAGAGAATTCCTGCTTCTTTTGTAAATTGTCCAAGAATCGGTGCTCCGCTTGCAGGAGCGTTCAAACCGTTTTGATTTTTTAAATCTAGTTTAAATGACTTTCCATATAAAGGTATACCCAAAACAAGTTTGTTGTGTTTAGCTCCATGATTAATCCAAAGCTCTACCGATGATTGCTATACATAAAAAATGATTAGCTAGTTGGAAATTGATTTCCTAATTTAAATTGTTATTTATAATATGTTGAATTAGATGAATATAAACTTTACTCTACAAATAATAAAATGTATTCAACTGTTATTAAGTTTGCAGTGCTAATTTATAAAAAAAACTTCTAATTATTCTAAAGTTTGTCATTAAGTTACTAAATGTTATTAAATACGTTATTAATACTTAGTCGTATTTAATATAGCAAATGTACGAAATGTTACAACAAATCTCACCACACTATATGCTGTTTTTTCATCCGGCTGGTTATTAAACGGCGCTACTAATCCTGTTTTTTTATCATTATAACTATAGTAATCATATGCCATTATTCCTATCCAATCAGCATATTCATTTAGTGTTTTCACATCGTACGCTACGTCTATAACTTTCTGATTAGGTGATACAGCTACTGTTAACATTAAGCCATGTTTTTTAAATTCAGATTTCATAGTCTTTACCAAGTATGCGAACGATTCTTTTTCTCCACTGGTCGCATCACATTCCATCTATAGCAAATCATTTTTTTTTTAGTTGTGTTATTTGTTTTTTAAATTTGAGTTTATTTACCTGCCAACAACTCGGATATTCCATGTCCAAATCCAATCCATCAAACGAATGTTCTGTTAAAAACGTGATCGAATTTTGAACGAACTGGTCGATAACATCGTGGCTGCTGAATAATGGCTGGATTAAGTTTTTCTCGGAATAAGTCCATCCACCTACTGCTAACAACACTTTTTTGTTGTACTTCTTGCAGCTTGTAAGAATCGGAACGAATCCTGAAATTTATTAACGGAGTGTATATAAAGATTACCATATCAGACTTATTTGTTAAATACTTGTACGTTAAAAATGCATAGCATTCAAACATTTTATCACTATTAAAAATTAATTAATACAAAACATTAAAAATGATTGAAAAATCATAACTTTTATCTTTATACCTTGACCTATATCAACTATCTCCAGGGTATTTTTTTCGATATTGTATTTAGCAAAAGAGTAAATCAAGTGGGTGCACTTAGTGTCGCAAACATTAATTTCACTAACATTGTACGAACCGTAACCAGGTCTATAAATCGACCAATCTGTAAAATAGCAGGCTGATATAACCTGGCTACTGTAACCTGTTTCGAAAATAAAATATTTTAATACATATTTAATAATAAAAAAATTATTGCTTGTCAATTATTGATTGAAAAATTATACATTACCAACTGGCACATAGAACACTAAACATATTAAAACAAACTTGGAGAAAAAAAGCATAATTAGTTTTAATTTTAATTTAAAATTATACAACAAGTGTGCACAATTATTGAAATAAACTAAAATTTATTATTACAGTATCAAAAAGATAAATTTACGATTTTAGCTTAATATTTACACAGCTGTCGATCATATTTTGTTTTTAACAATATACACATGTTATTTTTTAAATTATATTTTTTAATATATTGTTAATGTAACAATTCCAACGATAAATCAAACATATCAATTTTTACCAAAAAAAAAAAAAAAATCAACACAACTTTTTTCGTAACTATATAATTTCATACAGTTCCCGTGTTGAAATTTTACTGTAACTTTTACCTTTTAGTTTATAAATTATAAAATTAGATTCGTAGCAATATTTAAAAATATATTACTTAATAAAAAAATCATTATAAATTAATTTATATATTATATGAAATTGACTATAACATTAAATTTTTGTGAATTAAATTAACGACATTATTATGGCAATAGTTTTTACTTAGATGCCACCTTCCGAGATTTCCATAAAAATTATCTTGTTGGTATTTTTGTATTTTGTAATAGTGCAAGATAATTATAGAAAATAAATGTTCTGTCAAAACGATTCTCAAAAATAATAAAATTGACTTATTACATTTGTTTACAAAACAAAATTTTGTCATCATTACAGTTAAGTATCTTTCTAAACTAATAATGTATACAGATTTCCAAAGTATAATTAAATTTTTTCCAATACTCGTTATTGAAATAATTGTTAATTTTTAAAAATGTAATATTTTAAAAATATATGAACAATAAAAATAAAAAAAAAATATTGTTCGAATAATTATTATACTCTGTACTCATAATATTATAATTGATTTTTACATCATTTTTAACCAACTTTCTTAGTATTTGAGTAAGATTTGGTCATTCATAAAGAAAATAAACCGATCTATTTCCATTATTTTAAATTTTAATACAATATTTAAATAGTATGAATTAGTTTTTTTAATAAAAATTTTTACCGACACATTATAAACGTTGATAGTAAAATTATATTAAAAGCTTTATAATTCATGGTAATTATTTTTTTTTTTATAAATATTCCGTAATAAATTAATTTTAAAAATGTTATAAGTTTTCAACTTTTATAATGGCAGCATATTTGAAGTTGTTAGATGTCAATTATTAAAATTATTTTTTTATAAATGCCATTTTCAATAATAGTTTAATACTGTAAATTTATGCATTAACCTTCGTCGTGTGGTATGCTGATGCTGCAATTTAAATGAACAATGCAATAGATCTGAGTCAATTTATGCGTAATTAATTTTAATTAATTGTTACTATTATGAATTAGCAATTTTTTATTTCATCTTACATATGCATAATTAATAGATTATTACCAATTGTATTCTAAGAATTTCAATTACTTCCCAATGGTAAATATTTGATAAATATTTTCTAGGTAATACAATGTAAGAACGAACGTAGAGATTTATCTTATCTATGCCACGCGCTATAATATTTTAGGTGTCTTACAAAGAAAATTATACAGAATGTTCAATTAGTTGAAAACGTCATTAATTTTTTGCTTAGATATCTACTCTTCTAAAATAAGGCTATATTTAACAGAGGAAATAGTACGTTTAATTAATTTATTTATTATCTTCTAGGAAAGCAGTGGCGTAGTCAGATTTTTAGAATGGGGGCAAATACCTCCACATATAATCAGAAACTGAAGGATTGCGTTACCAAAAACACGGGGGATACAACAATCAAGTTTAAATTATTAACAAAAAGGAATATTCTCTTTTTAGCTGTGTTTATATCACAATAGCTTTTAAAATATTTTCCGATAGAGCTACTTTTGTACTTGGAAGGTAGTAAACAACAAAGTTAACACACATTATGACTAAATTATTTCTGTGTAAGATATATCTTTTAATATATCTTTGTTATAATAACTGTGATTGTGTAAATCTCCCCATATTTATAAAATCCTAAGCATATCACTAATTTTAATCTAGTTTAGTTTGATATGAATTGAATGTTGAGGTAATTTTTAAAAAATTATTCTAATTAGCTTATAAAACAAATTGATCTTGTAACGTAAAAACATTTTAAAATTTCTTAAGGCTTGGTTTTGTAGAGTTATATTGGGAAAATAAACGTTTTAATTTTTAACAATCATTATTAGTTAAGTGAAATTAATCGGATAATTTTATTGGCAAAGTGGATTCGTTTCCACTTTAGATTATGCTGGTGATAACATATAAATCGCTAGTGATACGCTGTACACCTACTCGAGACCTCAATCTTACAAATTTTTAATTAAGTAATGATGTACGCTGTTCAAGCCATGTCTTGTCTCTGCTAACATCTACCATATGTTACTAATATTATTTCACTAACGATAAATAACTGCGTTGAATTTGATTAACTTTTAAACACAAGTAAAATGTTTGCATCGGTGTGTTTTATGCACAAGACATTATGGTATCGCTATCATATTAGTTGCGTCTGCCGCGATTTACTGATATCAATTTAATATAGTCGGACCGTTATCTCGAATGAACTGTCTATTCACAATTGTGCATAAATTGCCATAATATACAAATAACATAATGAAAATACAGGCGCGATGAGTCGCAGGCATTGATTTTATAAACATAAGATTATAAGATCTATTGGAGCAGGACACGTTTTCAAAACACCTAGACATACGATCGCATAAGTTGACCTTATGATTCCTGGTTTTAAATATTGATTAAGTGATGCGGGAGTATAATTTAAATTTTATCAAAAAATTTCATTCACAATGGTTGGTATCCCTTGAATATCATAAATTTTTAACATTGTCAAGTATATTTTTTAAATACTAGAAATTTTTTGGAGATATGTGTGCAGTGCTCATTTTGTTTGAGGGTAGGTTTGCCCATGCTTATAATAACATCATTTCATAAAAATAATATTTATAATCAAAATATAACTGAGAAGGTAAAGATCAATAGTTAGCAGTAAAAAGATAAAAATCTGTAAAAAAATGTGTTAAAAATCATTCAGAAAATATATTTTTGCTTATTCACTTATTATGACCGCTTAATTAATCAAAAACTAAAATAATATTAATAATTTTTTCATGTTTTTTTTAATTCAATGCTCCCAATTTTTCCAAAAACCATTTACTTATTTTTATGTTTATTCCTTGTAAATTATAAGGGTGGCATTTATTTTAAAATAGCAATACACAAAATTAACTAACTTGTACAATAAATACCGTATCTCTATTGATAAAAACTTATGAGCTAGTATTTAAAAAATTATTGACATAAAGCGTATTACTGAGACATGTATTTATAAAAAATAGAAGTACTCAATATTCATCTCCAATCACAATTCTAAGTTGTTAATAACTTCCAAAATACTGGTCAATTTCTATCATTTTCTTAATTAGATCATTATCTATCAAATAAGCTAGTTAATTATGGGTGTTATTATTTGAGAAATTAAAGAGGACATTTTTATAAGGTATAATAGATGCACATAAATAAAAATTTTGATTTTGGGAAAAATGGAGAGAAACATTGAACTAAAAGAAACATATAAACAATTATTAAATTTATTTTAATGTTTTGATTAATTATGTAGTTCACGATAAGTGAATAACCCTTTATAAAGAGTGTGTCAGTATACAAAGAAATGGGTTTCTATTGTTCTCATTGTTTGTAACAATTGACCGTTTCATTACTTTTTGAATACCTATATTTAATTTAATAGATTATTGGAAAAATATAGAATTAATAGAACATTAAAAATACAAATGCGATTTTATCTTTGTTTTATTTCGATATTATTCATTCCTCTTACACAAATAACCAACGTGCTGAATTCTGTTAAAATATATCATTTAAAATAAATTAGATAATTATTGATAGATATTTTAACACTCATCAAATACTAATTCGATTTTCAAACATTACTTTTGCTACTTACAACTTGTTAGTAGAAGTTGTAGAAATCTTAGATCATATTTTTTGTAAAACTTATAAATTTAAAATATATTACCATAACACATATTATATGTTTTTATTTTATTAACATTATATTATAATAAATAATTGTCTAATAAACGTTTTTTTCAGCCATTATATTACAGAATTAAATAATTAAAAATTATAATTTTTATGATTCTCATATCGGGTAGCTAAGATTTCATTATAAAGAGGGCATAGTAAAAATATCTACGAAGGTCCATATATTACCATTTTTTTTTTTTCATCTTTTTATAAAGATGAATATTGATGTCAATAAGGGGCTGCACCCTTTAACCCTCTGGATACTGCACTGGATTTCCATAATAACAATTCAACTATTTTATTGACATTTTATAATTTAATAATGTTCCTAAAGCTACAATTTTCATATTTAAAAATCATTAGTAACTAAATTTACACAAATGTGACGAACAAAACAATTATTGTTTTATCTTAAATAATACTTTAATTAAAAGCGTTTTGACCTATACTCACATTGGCCTATTTTTCTGTACATAGAAATAGGTGTCATTAGGTCTAACACGTTTTGTTGATAAATTACTATTTGAATCATCTGTGTAAATGATTACGTTATTACGTTTCTCTTTGAAAAGGATTCTTCATTATTGCATTAATATTATCGCTAAATTAATTAATAACCATATAAAATTTCATATTAGTTCCAATGCATTATGATTTCAACAATGATATTTTGCGATTATTTATTGTACATTAGATGAATAATAATTTCCTGGCATTGAACTTCTCGACAAAAGTTTGAACTATGTTTTGACTTAAAATATACGAGTATATTTATAGATAATAATATAAAAACATTTGTGTAATATCATCCACTGCAAACACATAATACGTTGATGGTAATCAAATCTAGTTGATCATGACATCAAACGGTTTACTTTAATGTTAAAAAAAAGATTTTAATAATTTATTTAGATTTAACACAGTTAAAATTTATTTTTATGGTGGTCGTTATTTTTTTTCAAAAATTTCAGAAAAAAAATAAAAATTAGTTGTATCAGATTATCAATCATATTATTTACTTTTAAAAATAACGCCGGGAAGTATTTTAAAGATTATATTTCTGATGAAAATATTTGTTAAGAATTTATTTTGAATGAACTTTATATACATTGATAAGGAAAATATTAGTCGGTAAAATTACTTCTAAACAATACTAATCGTAAAAATAAAATTCGGTACCAAATCGACCTTGAAAATATATTATTATTGTATAATATATATTATAATAGGATTATAATATTGTTTAAGAATAAGTAGAAGTAAGACAGAGTATATAGAGTACGAGTTTGACAAAGGAGAACACGAGGTAGGTGACATGAGGAGGTCAGAGACAATAGGCGAGGATGTGATTGGAAAGATTGAGAGTTTTAAGTATTTAGGGTCAATTGTGCAAAAGAGTGGTGGTATTGACGAGGATGTAAGACATAGAATTAAGTGCGGGTGGTTAAAGTGGAGAGAAGCATCTGGCGTCTTATGCGATAAAAGAATTCCAATGAGGCTGAAAGGTAAATTCTACAAGACTGTAGTGAGGCCAGCTATAATGTATGGTTCAGAGTGTTGGGTAGTTGATAAGAAAATAGAGCAGAGAATGAGTATAGCAGAGATGAGAATGCTTAGATGGATGAGTGGAGTGACTAGAAAATATAGAATAAGTAACGAGTATATAAGAAAGAATATAGGTGTAGCGTCAATCGTGGATAAGATGAGAGAAAATAAACTTAGATTANATATAGAATAAGTAACGAGTATATAAGAAAGAATATAGGTGTAGCGTCAATCGTGGATAAGATGAGAGAAAATAAACTTAGATGGTTTGTTCATGTTATAAGGAGAGAAGAATCGAATCTGTAAGAACAGTTATAGAAATGAATGTTGAAGGAAGAAGAGGTAGAGGAAGACCAAAAAAGAGATGGAGGGATGCTATTGAATGCGATTTGAGGACAGCTGATGTGGGAGATCGTGTCAAGTGGAAGTTTAGGATAAGGGTGGCCGACCCCAAGTAGTTGGGATTAAGGCGAGGAAGAAGAAGAAGATATTATATAATAGAACAAGAAATAAAACGCTTTTCTGGGAAAATTACTTAGCATGCTCCGATTTTCAAAATGTTTTTTTTCAAGGAAAGTACTCGAGTACTCGGAGTCACGAGACTCCGGGAAAATTTTTGCCGCTCACTCGATCACGTTTTAAATATTTTTATGCATACACAAAAAAATAAAGAAATTGTTGAAGCATTCTAGCCTGTAAATAAAGAGAGTTACCTCAATTTCCAAATACAAATGACGTCCTATTTATTTGTTCAATATATCATTTGTTCAAGCATATCTAGGACTTGTGCAATATTATATGGGTATCAAAAATTAGGAGGACTTCAACCGCCGTAGACTCATATTTCTAGTTATGCCCATGTATTTTAAAGAAACGCCAATATTATTCATATTTGATGTACACTTACAAAGATAATTAAATTCTATTGTTAATTTTTTTCCAATTATTAAAAGTTCGAAAAATTATTTTCAAAACCATGCATTCATTTTATATTTTATACAGTCTAATAAATATTAACTGTGAGCGGTAATTTATGAAAGAGCCCTGTCTAATGATTGTTGGTAAATAAAATATCACCTATACCATATTACTTATTATTTTATTAATTCAAAAATAAAACTTTTTTTAATAAATTATCACTTAGTTCAAAAAACTAAAGAACCTTTGAAATAAATGTTTAGCTTCTGCCATCATTTATTAATGATGGAGTTACAAATGAGGTTATTAACAATATTTTTTATGAATTAATTACAATGAAGATGAAAAAATTTCTTGCTCTAATTTATTTTTATGATTTAATTTGGTAGACTCTGAGTTAAACAAGATAAACCTTAAAACTGAAAAATAAATATTTAAATAATTATAAAAAAATATATATAATTATATAAAATTTGTATTCTTACGTTAATTTATTCATTTTATAGAAGTTTCATTATATACCGTAAAATAAGTCTATATCCTCCTCATTACACCAAAATAAAAATATCTAATACATTATTTGTTTAAATTTTCACGTAACCCAACGCGTATTGAAAGTTTTTAACACAAAAAAAAAATTGAAAAAAATGTTGTATGACGACTTGAAGAAACGTAAATGTGTTTTTTGGTTTATACAGATTTGAATATTTAAAAAAATATATAATTAAAAATAATTATTTTCAAAGTGTAGTAAAATGTAAAATTAAAACTATATTAAAAATATTATTAATTTAAAAAACTAAAAAATATTAAACTCAAAGCCACAAAAAATTAATATATTTTAAGTATGTGTTTAACGTTGATAATGGTAACATTGTTTCCGAAATACGGAAGTACGTATCCGCGACTTTTCATTAATTTTTTGTGGCTTTGAGTTTAATATTTTTAATATTTTTTAGTTTTTAAAATTAATAATATTTTTAATACAGTTTTAATTTTACTTAATTAATTAGCCACAAGTGATCAATTTTTATTATGTAGTAAAATGGTTCATTAATTAAAATAATTAATAAAATTAATTACACAAACATAAAATTAATCTACAGTTCATTTTTGTAATCATGCAAAAAATATTATCTCTTACAGTAATTATCAATTTTATTAATTTTTAACTAAAAAAATTGCATTCACTAAATTAATACTAATTATAAGGATTGCTAACTTTTTATAATTAAAACAATAGTTATTATTGTAAATTAAAAAAGTATATATACTAGTGTATACATTTATTAAATATTCATTCGTTTGAAGAACATTGTTGAAGGACAATAAAAATGAAATTTTTGTGTCTTACTGTTAGTGCCTTTGTGGCTCTCACCATAACTGAAGCTAGTAAGTCATTTTAACTATATTAGTACTCAATCATAAATACAATGTAATTTATAAATTATTGTTTTTTCATGAAATAATAATTTTATTTATACGTCTAAAATAAAGTTTCACTATTTAATAATAATTAATTGTAAATTTATATTTTATAATGAATTATTATAGATAAATTTAAAACTATTATGGCAAAGCTAAAAAAAAAAAAAATACAGTTAAATAGAGATAAAAACTCAAATAAAGTTGCAAGTTTCTTCATAAGCAGCTCTAATATTCTCATTGGAGTATATTTGAAATAACACTTTAGTATATAATTTCATAAAGCAATATTAGTTAAAATAATTATTTTTTGTGTGTGTTATTAATTTTAATAACATATTTAATCCATATTTCAATGACTTTCATGATTTATATAATTGTAAATTTTTTAGTTGCAAATAAATTCTAATTTAAATTAAACTGAAAGCAAATACTCTTATTGAAATCATTAAACTATTTTCAAATTATCATAAAAACAATTATAAAAATTTCATTTATCAGATTTCCATAATGTTTTTAAAACTAATGGTCAAAAAAATTTCTATTTTAGATATTTTTAAATTATAAATTTCTAACTTACAACACTAAATACAACTGAATAATTTTAGATTTACTGGAAAATGAAAATGAACGTCTAAACGGCCAATTGAACCAAAAATATAACGATGGACTTTTAAACTTTAGCAATAAAAACTGGTACAACCAACGTCGTAATCAAAAATATAATGTTGACAACAGCCTCAAACCTGAACACAATATGCGAACCGGTCAATTGTTTCACGAACAACTAAATCAACAAAGAAAACACCAACAACACTCTGGATTTACCTCTGATGTAAGCTCCGGATCAATGTCATACGAATCCAACTCTAAAGAAGAATTCGTGCAAATGACAGAAACTAATCAAAATGAAGTTATTCTTATTGGAACCACCTGTGCCAAAAAAATGATAAAATTCTTTAACATTGTTAAAATAAACATCAACAGCAACGGTCAAATCCAAAACCGTTGGTCTAACGAACCCGTCGAATTACAACAAGTCACCGTACCTTTACCAAACCATCAATTCTTGAACATGAACGAAAACAAAATCAACGGTCTTCACCAAGGAACCATCAAGTCCATAAAACTGAACACTGAAAATAACTACGTGAGTATTAAATGATTACATTTAAATAAAACTATATTTTTATTATAATTTTTAACTATATAGGTCGATGTTGACTACCATTTCGACGACTTGTTAGTTAACGGAAATCTTAAAACTAACAACGGTCAAAGAGAAAGATTCCAAGTTAAAATGTTGAACACCGATGTCACTGTTTCAACTGAATTGTACAACAAGAATCTCAAGACCGTTGACACCTTCAACGAAAAATTGGAAATGAGCATGGAAAATTCATCTTTGTTGGAAAGAGAACAAATCTTGAACGAAAACACCGAAGCTTTGTACTTGCGTCACTTGAAGAGAACCATAGAAAACCAAATGGTAGAAAACACATACAACGGTATGATTGAAAATATGATCATAGAAGCACAAAAAGAAATCATATTCCCCTTGGAAACCAAAAATTTGGAAATTCTCAACAAGATATCTGGTCTCAAGATTTATCTTGTTGGACCTAAAAATTGGAGAGAAATTGAGTCTAATATTGCTAAAAAAATTTCATCTGTTACTGTTCGACCAATCAAATCAGGAAACGGATTTAGAGTTAAGGTCAACATTGTTTTAGCCAAACAACCATCATGGGAAAGCGATATCAAAGTTCAAAAAGGTGAACAACAAACCACCTTCAGAAACGTTCAATTCCAAGCCAACGAAATCGTTGCCACGGCTACAATGGAGGGAGTCAAACAATTTATGGGAGAACTTCAATTCCGCGTTGTTGATGTCAATGTCATCTTCGATGGTCTCACTTTTATTGTATCTGAAAACCATACTTTGTCTACTGAAGTTCAAAATAACCTTAAAAATATGATGGAGACTTTCATGCGTAATGTTATTAAGGAACAATTGATAAATGAACATATACATAACGCTACTCATTAATTGTTCAAAGACTAAAAAATATTTTAAGACTTTAAGAAATGCAATTTATATTAAATTATAATTTCATGATATATAATATATTTAATTACAAAAATGTTATTTTTATTCAATTTTGTATTAATATATTACTTCTGAAGTTTAAAAATATAAATAAATAGATCCTGAATGATATATTATACATATTTGTATTATTTAAACAATTTGGTTTCAACAAAAAAATAACGTAATAATAACAAAGTTAAAATTAGTTAATTTATATTCTATGTAATAGTCATATGTGAATTGTTACTTAAAATATGTCTACTGTTTTGATGCTTAAATATTATATACAGCTCACTCCCAGAAATCCTAATGTGGTTCGAGCTCCCCTTTTCCGTAATTGATATGATTTCAACCTAATGTTTTAGTGAAATTGGTACACTTAGAAGGTTTTCCAACATGAAAATAAGGCAATGAAAAAATATATGTATTATAAAATTCTATTTGTATTAAATTTTTTAGCTCTTCTTTTGAAAACATTTTATCAATAAACACTTACCATATTACTAATTACGGTTGAATTACGTGACTTTTGTCATAAATGCTATTTTATATTGATAAAAACTGAAATGTATACTAATAGATTTGGTATTTAGAATTGTATAACTGTAACTAGCAATATAATTTATTATGTACATGCAGCAGTTGAAAAATATTATAATATGTTACATTGATTCATTTATGGTGCAATATTAATGTATAAAAACTTTATATTTTTACAATTTTTGAACATTTTTTTTAAATTGAGCTGTAAATACAATTTTCTATTTTTTTAAAGTGGTAATTTAAAGTTTGATGGTCCTGCGTATCATCTAGAACCTCTATGGTTGCGTTTTTGGTTGAAAATAAATTAACAATGAATCGGTTAAAATTAAATTTGTATATAATAATAACTAATGATAGTAATAATTGTGTTCGTAATTTTATATAAAATAAAATCAAATATTTGTTAAAAATATATCATCAATACATATTAACAATATATCACTATCATTAATCATGTTTAATGCCCTTTCTAAAAACTATTGCTTGTGCCAGAGAGAACTGAAAAACCTACACAGCTCAACACAACGGAATCAAACCTTGGTACCAACGCATCGAGGTACGATCTGTTATCGACTTGGTTAAGTAGGCTACCATTTACATATTATACTTTTTTTATTTTAATCAATTTTTACAATATAGAACGATATTTAAAATATGTTTTATGTTATTTTTTGCAATTACAAAAAATATTTTAAAAATGAATTTTTTTAGATTTTAATATAGCCATTTTATAGATAAGTTTTTAAGAAAAATGTTGATACCAAAAACTCTTATTTTAATTCAGTAGTTACGTTTATACAGCATTTTGAAGTTTGTTAAATTTTGATTTTTTTTACAATTTTCCTATGATATCAAATGTTAGTCCATATTATGTAAAGTGCAGAAGTAAACACTTATTACATTATTTACTGGTAACAGTATGCTATTTCTTTTCCATGAAAATTATTTTATAATAAATATATTTTGCATAGTTTGAATTTTATTAATCCAAGACTTACAAATACAGTCCTATAATTGGATATCGTAGGACCATAATGGATTTAAAATAGCTATATAAATTAATCTTTTTTTTTTTTATATAGTTGTGATCTCCGACTAATTAACAAAAACATATTATTTATTTTATGTTTTATTTGTTTTAGTTTAGGATCTTAAAAGCATGCTCAAATATTTAGTAAACTTTTCTTGTGGAATTATTTTACCAGCAAGCATAATATAATTGGGTTTGGTTACTCTAGTCATAAAATTCATGTGTATTGATTTTAAACTATTTAATAGAGTTTTCTATCTTTGTGACCATAAGAGACACCGTTAACATTTTCTTGCAAATATTTTGTGGCGATCGAAAGGTCTTTGTCACATGATAATGCCGTGTTGTCAGCAAACATATCTGTTGTTGTTTTATTATTGGTTGGAATATTAGCAATAAAAAACGGTAGCACAGTGAGATCGAGGCACAGTGTGGACGAGGCATAGATGGGACGAGTATTGATGATATCTGACAGTGAATAAAAATACTATCATAAGAAACTCTTCGACTCAAATTTGTGGATAGTGTTTAATTCTAAGAAATTGGTGAATGATTAAAAAAGCAACATCAACTCTTATTTCCTTAATTATATTATATTAGCAGGTACACAGCATTGTTATTATCAATGGTAGTAAGGCACATTGTTGTGAGTTTATAAATACACTATCTGACAATACAGAAAGTATATCTATTATAGTCATAATTGATAATGAACAATCTGTGACTGTGACAGCAATGTCATAAAAAACCAATTAGCTACCTGTAAATTTAATCACTAGTGTATTATACATTTATATTAACTCAAAAATTTGAAACTTTAAGTGTATATATCTAATAAACGAATAAAGTTATATTAAAAATTCAAATGCCATTTGCTATTAAATTAAAAACTCAAAAATTTTATTAAATTCAAAATATGTGTTCTCATTTAAAAAAACTCAAGTTAATGTTTTTTAACCTTGAAGGGATGAAAAATATCATGTTTTTAATACATATTATGGTAGTGTTTTTTGAATCAAACAATATTTTACTTACCAAAAATTAAAAATTTTCAATAGTTACTGAGTAAATGAGTGTCTTATCCTTAATGAATCACTCTGTATATATAAATGTTGGTATTTTCGGAACATTTTCAATTTTTTTTTTTATTTAGTCATGTACTCTACATGACATAAGCTTTAATTTGAAATATGTTTAAAGTACACAGTATTTCCGATACACTTTTAAAAGGTAAGTTGAAAAAGATAATTTTTGTGAAGAAGTTGCCATTTTGAAACCTTTCCTGTGGGCTGGTAAAGGGTCAAATGTACACAAAATATATCAAATGATAGATAAATACCTAAGGTATCTATAAAAAAAAATTATATTGATTTGGTCATTTTTAAAAATGTTATAGTAGTTTTAAGTAAAAAAAATTTCCAAAATTTCCAAAATTAGCCATTTTTAAATTTGTTATTTTTTTGAGGGAATTCCCTTGTTTACGGAGAACGAGGGAACTTATTTCTATTTTTTAGGGTAAAGTTTTCGACTAGATATAATTTGTGATATTTTGACGTATTGTTCATCAAAATAGATCAAACATGAGCTAAGATTGAGCGTTCACAGACACAAAAAAAAATAACACATCATAGTAAAATTAATACCTTCTCAGCTTCGCTTCGAAGCTAAAATTAAATAGAGAATATGCTTTAATAACTATCCATACAGTTATAGCTTTTATCACACCATGTACGAGACTAATGTATTTTTCAATTTGAACAGTAGGCCTTCATATCAAATTCATTCAAAGGCCTGGATCAAAATATATAAAGAAATTATGAATATGATGAGTTAGAGAAACCAAATTTAATTTCTTTATGTTAAACTTGTCACGGACTAAAATAAAAAATAATGTTTAAAATTTTAAATTCTAACTTCTAAAATTAATTGTATAATAATCAATATTAAAAACAAATATTTATCAAAAAATTGTAATAATTCATTCTAATTAAAATAATCAGTTATTTAGCAACCATGAAATTGATTCGATACCAATAATTTAATCAATTACTGTAAAATTGAATACAATTTTTGATTAATATTTCATGTTTTTATCGTATTTATATCTTTTCTTACAATAATCAATTAATAAATCTATAATTTTAGACCATTAATTCAGTAAAATAATTGATTTAATTTTTAATTTTTTAATTAGGTACTATTTATATCGTCAATCTCTTAGTAAATACGCTTATATTGATTTTTTTAAATTATTAAGAAGCTAGAAATGAATACACTATTGTTGTATAATTAATTCGGAAATTATATTTTTAATTGTCTAAAATCACAAGAAAAATTATATTTTAAAATTTTTAATTCTAAAAAAGATTACAATTTATGTCTTCAATTCTTGTAAGTTTACTAAAAAAAAATAACAAAATGTGAAGTTTTGCCATTAAGATGACGCTTTATATGACATTTTTTATTAGTTGAGTAAAAATAAAATGTCATTTTAAATTAAATCGATTATTCAATAACTAATGAAAAACTTTTATGTATGTATTTTTTTTTTAAAGCTAGGTGCACAATATTACCAAAAATCTTAAGTAATACCAAGCATCACTTTTGAAATAACGGATACATAGTATAAATTAATCTGATTTTTATAAATTTATAAATTTATACTTTATTAATAAAAAAATTCATTGCATTTTTTAAAATAACAAATTAATTTTTAATGGTTTAAGGTCGTCTTTTATTCTAAAGCGCAGGAAATAGTTATAATAGAAGTTTGATATTTTTGACAGCTGATTAGATTTTCTAATTCAAATAAAAAAGTAGTCGTTGGTGTCCAGTAAATGATTTTAATTAATTTAAATTTTTATTACTTTCCACTATACCTTCGATCACATATATCACTTATTTATAATATTATTGTGCAAAATATTCGTTGAGTCTAAAGTTCAAAACTTTGACTATGCATAACAAAAAATGTTATCAATAAAGTACTTTAAATCATCAATGCATTATCATTAACAACTCATCAAAAATGAAAAATAATAGTATATAAAACCGCAAAATGCCTTCAAAAAATCATTCATTCACTTGTTGCGAGTATTGAACAACATACAATGAAATTTTTGTGCCTTTTCGCCGGTGCCTTATTGGCCGCCGCTATCGTTGAAGCCTGTAAGTATAAATTATTAAACTCATAAACATATATTTATATATGATGAATTCTAGTAATAGAAATTAATAAATGAATCAAAAATATTAATTTAAAACTAGAAAATATAAAAATATATGTAACTCAAATGCTAAATTAAAGTATAATTATTCAAAATTATTATAATTAAATTTTTTTTTAGTATTTTTCATTATGATGTTAATCTAAAGATTAATGTAGTATTTTTAATTTTTATAATAAATACAGCTAATTTTAACGAACGTTATTATTTTCTATATAACTAGTTTTAATAATATTTCAGACACCCGTGACATCGAAAACGTTCGCCCAACTGAACAATGGAACCAACACAACAATGGTCGTTTGAACTTCAACGACAAGAACTGGTACAACCAAGGACGTAACCAAAAATACAACGTCGACCACCAATTCTACGGTGAACACAACAAACAATACGGTCAAGTATCCTACGAAAAACACCAACAACATTCTGGATTGACCTCTGATGTAAGCTCCGGATCAATTTCTTCTGAATCCAACTCCCAAGAAGAATACTTGCAAATCGCTAGAAACAACCAAAACGACGCTGCCTACATCGTAGGAAACATCAGCGCCAAAAAAATGGTCAGATTCTACTCCATCGTCGAAAAATACATCAACAGCAACGGTCAAATCCAAAACCGTTGGTCTAACGAACCCGTCGAATTACAACAAGTCACCGTACCTTTACCAAACCATCAATTCTTGAACATGAACGAAAACAAAATCAACGGTCTTCACCAAGGAACCATCAAGTCCATAAAACTGAACACTGAAAATAACTACGTGAGTATTAAATGATTACATTTAAAATAAAACTATATTTTTATTATAATTTTTAACTATACAGGTCGATGTTGACTACCATTTCGACGACTTGTTGGTTAACGGAAATCTTAAAACTAACAACGGTCAAAGAGAAAGATTCCAAGTTAAAATGTTGAACACCGACGTCACTGTTTCAACTGAATTGTACAACAAGAACCTCAAGACCGTTGACACCTTCAACGAAAAATTGGAAATGAGCATGGAAAACTCATCTTTGTTGGAAAGAGAACAAATCTTGAACGAAAACACTGAAGCCTTGTACTTGCGTTACTGGAAGAGAACCATAGAAAACCAAATGGTCGAAAACACATACAACGGCTTGATCGGATGTATGAGACACGAAGCCCTAAAAGAAATTTTCTTCCCTATGGAATCCACCAAGAACATGGAAATCTTCAACAAGAAATCTGGCCTTAAAGTCACTTTAGCCGAAACCCAAAATTGGAGAGATCTCGCCTCTAACAACGCCAACAAAATATCATCTGTAGCCGTTCGCCCAATCAAAACCGGAAACGGATTCAGAATTAAGGCCAATATTGTCTTGGCCAAACAACCATCATGGGAAAGCGACATCAATGTCCAAAAAGGTGAACAACAAACCACCTTCAGAAACGTTCAATTCCAAGCCAACGAAATCGTTGCCACAGCTACCATGGAAGGTATTAACCAATTATTGGGAGGTCGCCATTTCAACGTTGTTGATGTCGATGTCAAATTTTACGGTCTCAGATTCGACTTGCCCAACGACCAAACTTTTGCCACTGAACTGGAACAAAACCTTAGACATATGATGGAAAACTACATGGCTGTTGTCCTTAAAGAACAATTGAAACATGAATACCAAATCTATCAACAAGTTCCAGAACAATACAACCAATGCGTTAGTTTTAACCATTAAAGAATGTCTGTTGTATTTTGAAAATATAAATAAATAATAATTGTATTTTAATAGATTATTATTTAGTTTTTTACTGTATACAATTAAGAATAAGATAAAATAAATCTAAATAAAATAAAATAATATCTATCACTATCGTTAATTGAATCATAATATCCAATTTGCAATTTAAATTTATAATTATTAAATTCTAAAGTATATTATAATTAGAATATCATTGTTTATTTTGCGATCAATGTTTTCAATTAATTAATTATACTTGAAATGTTGAGATGGAATATATTAAGGTTTCGGTATCTTAAAATTACACAGTAAATAGTAAAACATATTCTATAATAGAATATCTTAATAATAATATAATTATATATAAATGAATATAGGAGATTAAGATGTAATTTGAGATATCATATTGTCACAACTAGCTACGAAATACAAATATATCCTAGATCACTTAATTGATGACTTAAAAGACGTAGGCCATTTGGTAATAGTTTATGGCACATGACAGTTATGTTATTTAGTACCTTTCTTTTAGTTTTACAAATTATTAAATTACAAAAATGTTAGTACAAAACACTACACATAAGGTCAAAGAATATACTACATAAATGTACAAAAAAGATTTCCATAAAATACCTATAAAATAATAAATGCGCTTTTTTTCTTGAATAGATTAATAGATAAATTGTTACTCCCGAGTTAATATAATAATATAAATAACGTAATTTAAAGGGCGTATACAGACGCACATACATACATATCATTAATAGTGACATACATATCATTAATTATGTAATCAATTACATAATTCATTACTACAGAATATTTATCTTTTTAGGACAATTAGAGGTAAATGAAGACATTTTTAATATAATAAATTTATAAAAATAGCTACATCAAAGGATTTTTAGTAATTAACAATAAGAATGAAGTAGATCTTTAGAAATGAACTGACTAAAATAACTAAAAAAAAATGATTTACGACTCATATAGTTCCATGTATACATTTTTGTGCATTTTAATATTTTATATTCAAGTTTAGCAGTAGATAATTTTACCACTAGGTAAAATTTTTACTGTGTTGAAAAACGGTTTTTAAAAATGACTAGACAATAAAAATTTTAAACCTTATTGTTGAGCAATACAAAATCAATTCCAGCGCGATATTTCTTTAATAATAATAAATAATTAATCCATTACATTAAATAGTTATTTTTAATTACACTTTTAAAATAGGATAATATATTTATATAAATTTAGATGCAGATAATGTAATAAACCAAAATTAAAATTAATAAAAAGGTACTGTAAGGAAGGTAGGGTAGTAAAATATTGGAATATTAATTTTTTTTTTAATTTATATAATTTTTTATTGATGGTTTATTATGCTATGAACTGACTAAAATATCTGTTTTTAATTAATTAATTATACTTGTCTAAGGGCGCAACTGCCTCCCTTTCTCATCTCGGTTCCGGCACCAATGAAAGAGTAATTTTATTTTAATGTATAATATTATTTATGTTAAAAAAATAATTAAATATGCAAATGGTCAAATACCAAAACTCCACTATGTTTTATTTTTTAGTACTTTCAGGTATTAAAAAATATTTTATATACACTAAGTTTTCCGTATATTGTCAGCTTTAATTGATTTTACAACATAAATATTTTGTAGTAGATGGCAATTATTTATTATTTTCAAAATAGTAAAATCAATTAAATATAAAATCCTTTCTTTTGTTACTTATTGTTATCTATCGGTTTTCTATATATCCCTTAACTAGTCACCGTCGAATAATTACACAGTCACGTCGGGTCATAGTGACCCTCAGTTTAGATTTTTTAAATTTTACTTAATTTTGGATTAAACTGAATAATAAAAAATAACTTCATTTCAAAATTTTGTATTTCAGTTGTGTTTAAAAAAAGAATAATGATACAATCTTAATGAATAAGAATAATAGTTATAACATAAGAAGTATACATAAAAAAAATTGGTTTCCTTGTTTTTTATAATGAACTTAATACCAAGTATAAAAGGTGTACAATATAATTTTAGTAGTATTTTATATAATGTATAATATTTTTGATAAATTTAAATATTTTCTTCACATTTTGAACAAACAATTGCCGAGTGAATTTTACAAATATTTTGTTTACATACCATACAAATATCACTGTATTTATTTTTTTTGTGTTTGGATAAATATGACAGGTTTTACGTTTTTTAGAGTCTCTTACGTTGTCGACTTCATTTGTAACTGGTTGTTTAGTGATTCCTTGATTACCCAAATAAATCCCTATTTTTTGTTAAAGACTACGTAATATGTGAATGTTATTTCCTAATTATTAGATCATGTGTAAGTTTTTGGCAAGATTTTTCAAAAATTTTCTTCTTTCCATTGTTTCTTTCATGTTAGATTTAAAAATAATATATGCATTTAGTGCAGAAACGTTTATAAAATGAATAAATATAGCTACATGGCACTGTGCTAAATATAGCCACCTTCTGGTCCTTCGACCAACATTGTAATTGCTACAAAGCTGATCACATGAATCTACCCCACCTTTAGTTGTATTGTAAAAAGTTATTATTTCTGGTTTTTTCTTTTGACCAGTGACATCATAAATTAAATCATTATGCACAGTGGAGATAACTACAACAGACCTAGATTTTGCTGAAACGTTTGAAACCATAGATTTATTCTCTGTAAATCCAAAAATACTCGAATAAACTTTCCTTTTCTATTAGGAAGAGATCCAGGTGTAATTTCTCTTTTGTTTTTGGGTAAAGTTCCTGTTAGTGTTATTTTATTATCTAATAACCAATTTACCAAAGGTATACTTGTATATCAGTTATCAGTGGTAAGATTTCTTCCACTACCCTTGATTGGATCAACAAGACGTTGAAAAATATCAAAAGATGTGTTTAGTTTATTATAAGGACCATCATGTTGTAACCCAGTATATATTTCAAATTTTAACAAATAAAAGGTTTTGCTATCTACCAATGCAAATACTTAAATCCATATTTTTTTTGGCTTGTTTGGTAAATACTGTCGAAAAGCACACCTACCCCTAAACAGAAGTAATTGCTCATTTATTGTTGTATATTCGGATGGTGTATACACAAGCTCAAACTTTTCTCAAACATATTGAGTATTTCATGGACAGCTGTTCATGGACAAGCTACACCTATCACGCCAGGTAAATGAGTAATTATATTATGTTGCCTCGTCCGACCACTCACTTTTATTGGTTTCTTATTCCATTTGGTTTTTTTATCTTTATTAAAATAACTATTTGGTTCACTTATATCATTCACTTCGTCATCTTCTGAATACTTACCTAAATCTGATTTCGTATCATGTTCACTTTCTTCAACATAATCTTCGTCGTCTTCAGAATTATCATTAGATAATAGCTCTTCTTCTTCAAAAGTTCTGCTTCTAACTCACTATCTGTGATAAACTTTTCCATAATTATAAAATAATAAAGTTGATATAAATTTGGTATCATAAACAATCATACGTCTAACTGTTGGCGGTACACTAAGGTTGTGTCGGGTCACTAATCTTAAAACTATAGCGCACAAACGATCGTCTCGGGTCAAAATCAAGACTTAACTAGTATAATAACAAATATACGATTAATTATATATCTAACAACATGGACAGATAAATGAAAAGAGATTACATGTATATATCTATATGAATAATTATTGTTCATATAGATCGATTCAAAAAATTCCTCTTTAACCATCGTATGAAGTAAATTAACGAGTGACCAAACAGAAAAAAAATCATAAGTAAAATATTTTTGTTAATTTTTAGACCATTGTCAATGATGCTTTATCATAAAAATTCATCAAAAACCAAACAAAAGTTATAAACAAAATTAAACAATTTTTTTTATAATTATACTCTATTGATAAAAATTAAGGCCTTGGAGGTATGAGTTAAGAATATAATACCTTCCGAGAAATATTGCTGAGTCAGAAAAATATTTTAAGTCTGTTATAGCGGTTAGGATGCAGTATAACTGACTAAAAAATTGTTTCTCATATCTATGAATGTACATACCGACATTAATTTAATATAATCATAACTAATTCTATTCATACATTATAAACAAAAAATTAAATCATAATTATTATTACTTTTATATAAAATTTTAAAATAACATTACTCTATAATAAATAAACTTTTATTTAATAAAAGCTAAACATTTAATAATAAATAGTATTATTATTTTAAAAACGGTAGCACAGTGGGGTCAAGGCACAGTGCGGACGAGGCATAGATGGGACAAGTATAGATGATATCTGACAGTGATTAAAATCACTATCATAAGAAACGCTTCGATGCAAATCTGTAGATAGTGTTTCATTTAGAGAAATTGGTGGATTATTCCAAAAGCAACATCAACTCTTATTTCTTTAATTATATCCTGATTAGTAGTTCTTTGATTTTAAAATATAATATATGAATAAATACTAATTATAGTTTTTAAATTTAGTATGAAATTGTGAGGCCAGCTATGATGTATGGTTCATAGTGTTGGGCGGTTGATAAGAAAGTAGAGCAGAGAATAAGTGTAGCAGAGATGAGAATGCTTAGTTGGATGAGTGGAGTGACTAGAGAAGATAGGATAAGGAACGAGCATATAAGAGGAAGTATAGGTGTTGCGTCAATCGTGGATAAGATGACAGAAAATAGACTTAGATTGTTTAGTCATG
>NW_026099572.1:51141414-51167018 GCF_025091365.1 Daktulosphaira vitifoliae
ATAGTGTTGGGCGGTTGATAAGAAAGTAGAGCAGAGAATAAGTGTAGCAGAGATGAGAATGCTTAGTTGGATGAGTGGAGTGACTAGAGAAGATAGGATAAGGAACGAGCATATAAGAGGAAGTATAGGTGTTGCGTCAATCGTGGATAAGATGACAGAAAATAGACTTAGATTGTTTAGTCATGGTATGAGGAAAGAAGAATCGAAAGCTGTAAGAACAGTTATAGAAATGAATTTTGAAGCAAGAAGAGGTAGAGGAAGACCAAAAAGGAGATTGAGGGATGTTATTGAATGCGACATGAGGACAGCTGATGTGAGCATAGAAGATGAGGGAGATCGTGTCAAGTGGAAGCTTAGGATAAGTGTGGCCGATCCCAAGTAGTTGGAATTAAGGCAAACAAAAAGAAAATTCCGGTGGCAATTGACATAATATGATTGTTATTTCGGAATGTACAATTTAGCGTTTAGTTGGGTTTAAATAATATAGCGTCAAATCAATTACCTACTCTATCGGTTGTATCTCAATATACACTACACTTTAATGATACAATAAATAAATAAACTCACACATACACACATATGCATTTATAACATTGTGTCTAATGTAAGTATAACATGATAAAAAGTAACCGTAAAATGAAAAAAATGGAATATAAATTTTATTACTCATATTAAATGTAATGTAACTCGAAAAATATTTGTTTAAATGAAAAAATATAAGATTATATTTTTATTTATAATTGTCTTTTAAACAACTTTTGTGCGAAACTTTTTTTTGTAAGTTAAATATTTTTTTTTGAGAAAATTAAGAAAGCTCATATTTTTGAACTTTTGCGAGGAAGGCTGTAAAAGTTCAATTGCAAACAATGAGGACTATTAGTATGTCATTATACATATTTTAATTCAACTTTTAAAAAAACAATATTTGANTACACTTTAATGATACAATAAATAAATAAACTCACATATTCACACATATGCATTTATAACATTGTGTCTAATGTAAGTATAAAATGATAAAAAGTAACCGTAAAATTAAAAAAAAGGAACATAAATTTTAGTACTCATATTAAATGTAATGTAACTCGAAAAATATTTGTTTAAATGAAAAAATATAAGATTATATTTTTATTTATAATTGTCTTTTAAACAACTTTTGTGCGAAACTTTTTTTTGTAAGTTAAATATTTTTTTTTGAGAAAATTAAGAAAGCTCATATTTTTGAACTTTTGCGAGGATTTAAAAAAAAAGCTCAATTCCAATCTTGAGGACTATTAGTATGTCATTATACATATTTTAATTCAACTTTTAAAAAAACAAAATTTTTTCCGCAATTTTTCCTTTGTTGACTGGCCTAGATGTCAATTTTAAACTTGTAATTGAGCTAAAAGTTATGGTAATATATTCAATTTATTTTACTATAAACTTTCATAAATCTTTATCAAAAATTTTTCATCAACTTTAAAGAACCAAAAAAATAGGTTAAAATTGAAAATTTGGACTGATTATTTTTAACATATTAAAAATCAAATCAGTAATAATTTGAAAACAAATTTTTTTTTCTTTTAATTATTATTTTATATATATAATTAGTAATAATATAAAAAATTAGAAGTGATAGAAATAGTCTACTTGCAGATTTGAAAACAACGCGAAAAGTTGATTTAGAAAAGTATATTTTTGCTTCTGATGAAAGTTCCTTGTAGTCCAGTGCATTTTTTTATAGTAACAAACAGTTTTTATTGAAAATTATTGTATCAAGCCCTTTAAATTTTTATACACGTAAAAGTAAAGCAAAATATAACTTCTTTATTATTTTTATAATTTCTCCGTTTAAATTACAATATTAAATATCAATTTCATACTAAATTTAATAATTATAATTAGTATATATTCAAATATTATATTTTAAAATCAAAGAACTACTAATCATGATATAATTAAAGAAATAAGAGTTGATGTTGCTTTTGGAATAATCCACCAATTGCCTAATTAAAACAAAAAAAAAAAAAGTTTGTTGGGAATTTTTTCTGCTATTCTGCAAAATTACTCCTTCGTTGACTAGAATGAATCATTAAATAGAAAATTTTATGAGAATTAAAACAATGTTATTTTTAAGATTAATATGCAGTCAGAAAGTTTTATAATTATTATTTATTGTAAATTTATCAGAAAAACTCATTATTTTTTGCATTTTTATCGTAATAGAACACTTAAATAGAAATCATAGTAATCATTTCTAAGTAATTTTTGATATTTAAAAAGATTCTACTATTGAAATATCCAGAACTGAATTAATTTTAATGATTTACTTTAACTAAAAAAAAAAAAGTTAATATTTTGAATCCCTCTTGTGGGCAGGTAAAGGGTTAGATTTATAAAAAAAACCAAATGATAGATAAAGACATGCATCTAAATAAAAAAAAATATACTGATTTGGTCATTTTTGATAAAGTTATAACAATTAACAAAGTTATAAGTTTTATACACTGGACTACAAGGAACTTCCATCAGAAACAAAAATATACTATTCTAAATCAACTTTTCGCGATGTTTTAAAATGTGCAATTAGACTTTTTCTATAACTTCTAAGTTTTAATATTATTAAAAAATAGTTTTTACATATAAAAAAAAATAATTAAGAACAAAAAAAATTGTTTTAAATTAATACTGATTTGATATAATATTTAATATTAATTTGATTATTAATAAGTTAAAAATAAGGAAAATGACATATTTAACCAATTTTGTTAATCGTTTAAAGTTGATTGTTGTAAATGTTTATAAAAAAAAAAAAAAATTTATTTTACCATAACTTTTAGCTCAATTGGTAAGTTTGACATTGACATAATTAAATAGAAAATTTTATGACAATTAAAAAAATTGTATCGTTAAGATCAATATGCAGTCAGAAAGTTTTATAATTACTATTTATTGTAAATTTATCAGAAAAGCTCAATATTTTTTTGCATTTTTATGGTAATAGATAACTTAAATAGAAGTAATAGTAATAATTTCCTAGGAACTTTTGTTGTTTGTTGAAAAGATTCTATAATTGAAATATTGAGAACTTAATTAATTTTAATGATTTACTTTAACTAAATGTACCAATCAAAACAAAGTTGTTAAAAAGATTTACTCAATTGAGTGTATTATAAAATTTGATTATATTTGTAAAAATCAATTGTTAATTCAGGAGAAAAAACAATCATTTTTTTTAGAAATGATTTATATAGCAACATGTTACAAAAAAAAATTGTAATATTATAGTCTAGTAGTAGCACACACAAATAGAGTAAAAAAATTATTAAATTACAAAGTAAAATGATTTAATTTTGTAGTTGAAACCTATCATATCAAACTTCATTCGTTAATAAATATTTTGAAAACATTAGAAATTAATGATTTTAATTGTCTTTATGGAGACGATGTAATAACTAACTGTTTAATTGATAAATTAGAATTTTTTTTTCAATTTTTGAGAGTAATATCTTCAACTAGATACGAATTGTAGTAATTTGACGTATTGTTGAAAAAAGTAGGTCAAGTTAGAGCAGAGAAAATAAATGATAGTCACAAAAAAATATCTTCTCAGCTTTGCATCGAAGCTAAAACTTAAAATATTGTAAAACNCTTTGCATCGAAGCGAAAACTTAAAATATAGTAAAATAATTTTAATACGAATAAGAAATTTCTTCTTGCAAGGGGCGACTAAAGTGATGGGATCCTTGATCTTTATTGAAGTTATTGAATCTAAATGAGATAAAAATCGATTAAAAATTTATACTAACTTAAAAAGAATTAAGAAAAAATGCAAAAAATTCATTGCCAAACGCGGGTTGGAACCTCGTACCCCAAGCGTGTAAAACATAAATTTTACCAACTCGACAACCGTACGTTGATTCCGTCGCTTGAAAAATTGGCTATTTAAGCTAGTTCAAATTTCAAAGTTACTTTTCTCGACTTTAAAGAAACAAACAAATTTAAATAAGTTTAACTATCTATACTATATCAATTTTAATTTATATAATATTTATGAAAATCTGTACTCCCCTTGTCAGGTATTTTAAAATAAAATAAAATACAAAACCCAGAATTTTAACACAAAAATAGCAAATTTTTGAATACGGTAGTCATTTTTACCATGAAGACAAATCCAGAGGTCACATTTTTTTTTTTAAATTAAAGTATATTATATAAGCTTTAATTTAAGATATATATAAAAGTGTCAGTATTTCCGGAATACTTTCAAAAATTAAATTGAAAATATCATAGTAACAATACGCATGATTAAAGTTTTGACCCCCCTTGTTAAAGGGGTATGATCCGATTTACAAAAAAAGCGTGTAGATGAAAGGAGTATATAAATATTTATTATAAAAAAATAATAATATTGATCCATACATTTTTCCAAAAGTTATATAAAATATAAATTAAATAATATAACATATAAAATCGAGATTTTTTTCACGGAAATCGTACGTTTTTCTTTAACTTTGATGTCCGTTTTCACCACGAAGACAAGTCCAGAGGTCAAATTTTTTTTTTTCAAATTAAAGTATATTACATAAGCTTTAATTTAAGATATATATAAAAGTGTCAGTCTTTCCGGAACATTTTCAAAAGTTAAGTTGAAAAAGTTAATTTTTTGTAAAAAAGCTACCATTTTGAAACCCTTCCTGTGGGCTGTTAAAGGGTCAAATGTTCACAAAAATATATAAAATGATAGGTAAATAACTAAGGTATCTATAAAAAAAAAAATTATATTGATTCGATCATTTTTAAAAAAGTTATGGCAATTTTAAGTAAAAAAAAATGAAAAAATATCGAAAATTAGCGATTTTTAAATTTGTAATTTTTTTGGAGATTTCCCCCATTTACGGGGAACAAGGGAAATTTTTTCAATTTTTGAGGGTAATGTCTTCGACTAGATACGATTTGTGATCTTTTGACATATTGTTCATCAAAATCGGTCCAGCGAGAGCTGAGATTGAGCGTTTACAGACACAAAAAAAAAAAAATAAAAAAAAAAACACATCATAGTAAAATTAATACTTTCTCAGCTTCGCATCGAAGCTAAAATGTTAAGCAATTTATCATGACTTATGTTATTCATCTTTAGTGACTTTGAATAATTATGATTGAAAATTTAATTTTTATTATAATTAATAATTTACAATATTAATATTTATTTTTGAACTTAAATAAAAAATACCCTACCTTTCTCTTGACCTAGCTCTGAACACTTAAAAAAGTGCGTATGTTACATCGCAGCTTTGCTGACTGTACTGCTCAGTCTCTCTCTTTTTTTTTATTACTTGAAGTCAGATTTAAATTATTTCGCATTGTTTGTACAACCTGATGCATATACAGAAATCCGTAATTACGGGGTCACACTTTTAACCCCTGAAATTATCTAATGACCCAAATTGTATTATGTGATTAATATTAAATTATTACTTTAAATAAAAAGTGTGACAATACATTAATATTTCCATATTTATGTTTCAATTTAAAAAGTTTCTTACAAATATTATTTTTAATAAATTTAGACAACTTTATACAATGGTTTGTGCATCATTAAAGGTCGGAATTGTACATTCATCTCAAAAAATGAGCCAATTGTTTTAAGATCTTATTTATATTTTGCTTCTAAAATATATCCAATTATAAAATATAAATTTAACACGGTCGAGGGATCAAATTCAAGGATCGTCTCCCAGATAATTTAAAAATGTTGCCCAAATTATGCCACTGCATTACAATAAAAAAATGTTCTTGTTTATAATAAATATATCAAATATTTCTTATGAAGTATCACATTTTAATACATTTATTAAATAATACATATATACTTAATAAAAATATATCACCAATTCAGTGTTCCTTCTGGATAATATGGATAAAAAAAATAATACCCTTACACAAGATTCAACCACCCTCTTACGTATTCCATAAACGCCCACGTAAAATATTCTATCACACTGACCAATCAAATACAACAAAAAAATTTCAAGAATCTCACCAGAGATTACTACAACAGTTTTGTGGTCTATAAAAAAGCCATTTTTCCTCAAAAAAGTATCTCCCTTTGGGTTACGACGACGCCTTCTATTGCGATGATAGTTACAATTACATGACTCTTCTAGTCTCTCTGGAATTCTCGGTCAGCACACATATATGGAGTCTGTGTGAGTACATATTTCTCTCTGGGTACAATTCTATATCAAATCTTCATCGTTTTTTTTTTTTACATTCCCTTTCTAATTGCTAGAACTTAGAAGAAATATTATGTCTCTTATTTTCGGTCGAACACCTTTGGTGATATAGATATTCAAGCATATAAAATATTGGTATTTGTTTTATTTATTTATATATATATATATATACACTTCAAAAAAATATATGATTAGATTGCTTTGTGTTTTATTACTTATTGAAGCGCCATAACTTGGCTGGACAGAGAACTAGCATAATAATATCGTAGTCAAGGTTTTAACTAATTATAATCATTCTCTAAAGTGTCTCTCCACTTTTCGACTAGTCAGTCTGATCTCAACCGTTTTCCGAAAGGGAATAGTGCGGGTAATCTGAGTGTAGGATACTAGTATAATGTATTGCAAAGAACTTAAATTGAGCTTGCATCTACCCTAGATCATTGAAAAGACGTTGGCCACTTGGAAATAGTTTTCTTGGCAAGAAATTCTTGCACAAGACAGTAATGTTGTTTATTGGTTTTATAAATTATTAAAATTATAAATGCGTTACTATAAAGTATTACTTACAAGGCCAAAGAGTACACCACATAAACACACATAAAGAGTTTACATAATATACCAAAGAATAAATTGGATTTTTATCTTAAGTTAATTTAATATAGAGTTGTACTAGAGAAATAGTTACACGCGAGTTAATATATTAATAAAAGCCGAGTTATTTCAAATGCGTATACACATACTGCTAATAGTGACATCAACTACATGATTCATCATAAGATATTCGTCTTATCAGGACAATTATAGGTAAGTGAAATGTTCATTTATATTATAAATCTATAATAATACCTTCATCAAATGATATTCAGTAATAAATAATCAGAGTGACGCAGGTTGTCGAAAACAAATTAAGTAGAATAATTGAATAAAGAAGTACGATATTCGTGATTCACACATATTCATGTTTACATATTTGTTCAGGACTAAATAGTAATCTTTCGTCGATATTTCATCTTACCCATATATATCAGACGCATTTATAAAGACATACATAGCCGAGATCCCTTCTATTGCATTCTATTATAGTCATTGCCCAATACCCCTAGCCACACTTACTTTCTTTATACTTAACTACGATCATAGCCAATACTTTCCTTTACATCCCATTCCTACTAATCGCACACTATCCCTTCTTCTTATCACTTATCTCTACTATCCTTCTTTTTGTTTATTACAGTTATAATAACTTATTTATTAAAAATAGGGTTAATAAAAATTCAAAGAGTCATAAAAATCCACTAAAACTAAAAACAATTGAGTATTTATAATGTAAAATTGAATTAAATTTTCGAATTTATTGAATTTAACTTATTTTTAGGATAATTAATTTGATTTTTAGGCAATCATCAAGAGAAAATGGTATTATTTTGTAAGCATCTTACAAAATATTGCATTGTAAAAGTTATTTGGTAGTTTTTACAACGTAGAGTATTGGGAGTTCTACTTCTTTAGATTCCTTCCATATTAACTCAATAAAGATACGCGGTACTTTTTTTTCATTAAAAAAAGAATATTTCACTAAAGTCATAAAAAATCACAATTTGGGTTTTTCATTCTAAATTCTAATTACTTATGTCTTATAATCATAAACGCTGTATATTGTCACTACAAGTGTATTGTAAGTATGAACCCTATTATTTATGATATCTCTTAAATTGTTTCTGTAAATCACGAAATATATACACAAATAAATTTTACAATGGCAAATATTAATCAAAATATTCTCTATATAAATACTGCAATTTCTCCATTTAAACATATAGTGATCATAATATAATTATACATTAAAATGACACTATACTTAAATAAATTAATAAAAAAAACTTTTGGTATTTTTAAATGTATGGTTTTATAACGAATGTAAAAAAAAATTAATTAAAATTTTTACCCATGCTTTTTATTCTATACCAATTTAAGTTATATAAAGGTGTACATAAATATAAACCATAAATTTATCATATACAGAGTGTAGTATAACTATAAACCATATCTTTATGATGTATTAATTGTACAGTAAGTATAAACTTTGTCTTATCATATACAAAATGTATGAAAAATATAAAATCTAATCATTTTATGCAAGATGTACTTTAAGTATAAACCTTATCATTAAACATGTAAAAGTGCTAAATAAGTAACAACCAGTATTTTATTATACTGGTTGCCAATAATATTTAAATGACACAATAATTTCTTTTGTCACAATTGTTATCTTTTGTTTTTAATAATTCAAAATTTAAAAAATATTCTTGTATTTTATCTTTGTTCTTTATTTTTAACAAATTTACTATCACACATCTATTTAAAAGTTGTTAAAAAAAAATGCTTAATAAATGATAAATTCTAGATATAAAGCGATACAACCCACAGGTATAAATTAAGTACTTATAAATTTGTTTAAATAAATTTATTCTATTATTAAATATGGCATTTAACAGGCTTAAACTTTAAGTTTATCTTGACGACTAGGTGATGAATTTAATGTTTGTTGATCATGATGTTATATTTACCATCACCTCAAAGAGTCATTTCAAATTATGCTAGACTAGGACAAATTTTTTACTGATTCATCATTTCACAGAGCCGCTCGCTTTACTCTAAATTTATCGCCCATAATTTAACGACTAAGCTAATTTTATATATAAAAAAAAAGATATATTCAATATTTTTTAACGTTTTCGCTAGTTTGTAGATTTCTGACATACTATTTGATTTGTTAAAGAAAATAACACTTCATAATCAAGCTACTGCTCATATCGCTATAAGGCAGTAACTCAAAAAAATCCATTATGAGATATTTGAATTTAGTTTTTACTCTTTTTATAATAACATTCATCAAAATACTAACAATTTGGATTGAATTGGAATTAAACTACTAAGAAAATTGATAAATATATAGCATGTAATCAGAGAGTAATTTTTATTTTCAATAACTTGAAAAGTGAGAAAAGTTAGTTACTGCCAAAATCATAAAAACATTTAATTTAAAAGCAAGTATATAAAATTATACAGAGTTAGCAAAATGTGGTAAACCACTCACCCATTTTCTCAGAAACTATTGAGAATTTTAAATTTTTGTGAAGAGAAAAAATATTAAGTTCATGAAACTCTACAATAATATATGTATATATATAGTCAAATAATTCTTTTTTTTCATCCCTTCGGGGTTAAAAAACCTTAACTTTAATTTTCTCAAATGGAAATCCATATTTTTAACTTGAAAAAAAACAGACAAAAAAGATCACAAACAATTTTGTTCTTTAAATTTTTTTTATCCGATCAATCTATTACAACTAAAGTTAAATGATTTTAGACTAAATTTCTATTGTTTATTTCTGTTTTGAATACAGAAGTCATTATTTATCGATTGTGTAACATAAATTAATTTTTATTTACCAAGTTATGTCAAGTAAGATAGCAGTAAAAATTTAATAATAAAATACTAAATGAGAGATAATAAAAAAGGTTCCAATCGGGTCAACCTGTGTTTATGAGATTACAGATACAGATATAAATTTTTCTTGATAACTACTGTAATAAATAATTTATCGAAACAGATTTTTGCTATCATGGTGACAGCAATAATACCAAAAGCATTGCCACCGATATTATGAAACAAAATAAATAAATTTTTTCTTGAAATCCAAATATTTAAACAATTATAAAACACTAACAATTATTCGGATAGAAAAAATTTTTAGAACAAAATTGTTTTTAATTTTTTTTTTTATCATAATATCAAGTTAATAATAGAGTTTTCTGTTTAAGAAAATCAAAGTTGAGGTTTTTAAACCTGAAGGGATGAAAAAAAAGAATTATTTGACTATATATATACATATATTGTTGTAGAATTTCATGATCTTAATATTTTTTCTCTTTACAAAAATTAAAAATTCTCAATAGTTTCTGAGAAAATGAGTTTCTTATAAAAATTCCTATCATTCTGTAGATGATTGGACTATCATGAGCATTTTTATCAAGGAATAATGGAAATAGATCTACCCATAATAAAAATAGATGGAGTAGAAAAATATTTATGTGTATATTTTCTAGTTTCTGGAAGAAACTCTAAGGATACAACAATGAACTATATCTGATCATTGTTAAATTATCTCAAAATTGTGCAATTTATTACAAGTTTAAAAAAAAATAACTGTCTGAGTGAATAAAATTTTATTTTATTATTAATGTGACAATATATTCTGTATAAAATATATATTTTAAATAATAATTAATAAACAGTAAATCAAATAGTCTAGAAGTATTACAAATTAAAATATACAACGTGCTATTTAATTTTCAAAACTGTAAAAAATTTATTTCATATTATAATAAATTATTTAAAAAAACAATTTCTTTCGTATTCTAAATCGTACCACTTAAAAGTTCCTAATAATATTTAACTATAATTATATAAATCTATAAGATTATTTAATTGAAAGTTAAATAATAAGTTTATTTTAAAAACAAATAAAGTAAGAGAAAGGTAAAGTGAAAATACTTTAAATAAAAAATATACTAAGGCCAATGGGATGATAATTATAACACAATTCAGGAAAACATTATTTAGCTGAACGACTTGAATCTACAACAATTTTGCCAATCAAGCATTTAAAGTTATTGCAATATTTAGCAAGTTAAATTTACATACTTGTAATTGAACACAATTGTTAATTAACAATCATTAAATTCTCTCGAGGTATAAAGTTCATTTATTTGGCCATACAATAGGAAAAATTTTATCAACTATTTAAAGAGCATAATTTTACTACTCATCAGCTCCAAGAACTAGAAAAAAAAAAATTACTTATCATCAACAACTCATCAAAAATGAAAAATAATAGTATATAAAACCGCAAAATGCCTTCAAAAAATCATTCATTCACTTGTTGCGAGTATTGAACAACATACAATGAAATTTTTGTGCCTTTTCGCCGGTGCCTTATTGGCCGCCGCTATCGTTGAAGCCTGTAAGTATAAATTATTAAACTCATAAACATATATTTATATATGATGAATTCTAGTAATAGAAATTAATAAATGAATCAAAAATATTAATTTAAAACTAGAAAATATAAAAATATATGTAACTCAAATGCTAAATTAAAGTATAATTATTCAAAATTATTATAATTAAATTTTTTTTTAGTATTTTTCATTATGATGTTAATCTAAAGATTAATGTAGTATTTTTAATTTTTATAATAAATACAGCTAATTTTAACGAACGTTATTATTTTCTATATAACTAGTTTTAATAATATTTCAGACACCCGTGACATCGAAAACGTTCGCCCAACTGAACAATGGAACCAACACAACAATGGTCGTTTGAACTTCAACGACAAGAACTGGTACAACCAAGGACGTAACCAAAAATACAACGTCGACCACCAATTCTACGGTGAACACAACAAACAATACGGTCAAGTATCCTACGAAAAACACCAACAACATTCTGGATTGACCTCTGATGTAAGCTCCGGATCAATTTCTTCTGAATCCAACTCCCAAGAAGAATACTTGCAAATCGCTAGAAACAACCAAAACGACGCTGCCTACATCGTAGGAAACATCAGCGCCAAAAAAATGGTCAGATTCTACTCCATCGTCGAAAAATACATCAACAGCAACGGTCAAATCCAAAACCGTTGGTCTAACGAACCCGTCGAATTACAACAAGTCACCGTACCTTTACCAAACCATCAATTCTTGAACATGAACGAAAACAAAATCAACGGTCTTCACCAAGGAACCATCAAGTCCATAAAACTGAACACTGAAAATAACTACGTGAGTATTAAATGATTACATTTAAAATAAAACTATATTTTTATTATAATTTTTAACTATACAGGTCGATGTTGACTACCATTTCGACGACTTGTTGGTTAACGGAAATCTTAAAACTAACAACGGTCAAAGAGAAAGATTCCAAGTTAAAATGTTGAACACCGACGTCACTGTTTCAACTGAATTGTACAACAAGAACCTCAAGACCGTTGACACCTTCAACGAAAAATTGGAAATGAGCATGGAAAACTCATCTTTGTTGGAAAGAGAACAAATCTTGAACGAAAACACTGAAGCCTTGTACTTGCGTTACTGGAAGAGAACCATAGAAAACCAAATGGTCGAAAACACATACAACGGCTTGATCGGATGTATGAGACACGAAGCCCTAAAAGAAATTTTCTTCCCTATGGAATCCACCAAGAACATGGAAATCTTCAACAAGAAATCTGGCCTTAAAGTCACTTTAGCCGAAACCCAAAATTGGAGAGATCTCGCCTCTAACAACGCCAACAAAATATCATCTGTAGCCGTTCGCCCAATCAAAACCGGAAACGGATTCAGAATTAAGGCCAATATTGTCTTGGCCAAACAACCATCATGGGAAAGCGACATCAATGTCCAAAAAGGTGAACAACAAACCACCTTCAGAAACGTTCAATTCCAAGCCAACGAAATCGTTGCCACAGCTACCATGGAAGGTATTAACCAATTATTGGGAGGTCGCCATTTCAACGTTGTTGATGTCGATGTCAAATTTTACGGTCTCAGATTCGACTTGCCCAACGACCAAACTTTTGCCACTGAACTGGAACAAAACCTTAGACATATGATGGAAAACTACATGGCTGTTGTCCTTAAAGAACAATTGAAACATGAATACCAAATCTATCAACAAGTTCCAGAACAATACAACCAATGCGTTAGTTTTAACCATTAAAGAATGTCTGTTGTATTTTGAAAATATAAATAAATAATAATTGTATTTTAATAGATTATTATTTAGTTTTTTACTGTATACAATTAAGAATAAGATAAAATAAATCTAAATAAAATAAAATAATATCTATCACTATCGTTAATTGAATCATAATATCCAATTTGCAATTTAAATTTATAATTATTAAATTCTAAAGTATATTATAATTAGAATATCATTGTTTATTTTGCGATCAATGTTTTCAATTAATTAATTATACTTGAAATGTTGAGATGGAATATATTAAGGTTTCGGTATCTTAAAATTACACAGTAAATAGTAAAACATATTCTATAATAGAATATCTTAATAATAATATAATTATATATAAATGAATATAGGAGATTAAGATGTAATTTGAGATATCATATTGTCACAACTAGCTACGAAATACAAATATATCCTAGATCACTTAATTGATGACTTAAAAGACGTAGGCCATTTGGTAATAGTTTATGGCACATGACAGTTATGTTATTTAGTACCTTTCTTTTAGTTTTACAAATTATTAAATTACAAAAATGTTAGTACAAAACACTACACATAAGGTCAAAGAATATACTACATAAATGTACAAAAAAGATTTCCATAAAATACCTATAAAATAATAAATGCGCTTTTTTTCTTGAATAGATTAATAGATAAATTGTTACTCCCGAGTTAATATAATAATATAAATAACGTAATTTAAAGGGCGTATACAGACGCACATACATACATATCATTAATAGTGACATACATATCATTAATTATGTAATCAATTACATAATTCATTACTACAGAATATTTATCTTTTTAGGACAATTAGAGGTAAATGAAGACATTTTTAATATAATAAATTTATAAAAATAGCTACATCAAAGGATTTTTAGTAATTAACAATAAGAATGAAGTAGATCTTTAGAAATGAACTGACTAAAATAACTAAAAAAAAATGATTTACGACTCATATAGTTCCATGTATACATTTTTGTGCATTTTAATATTTTATATTCAAGTTTAGCAGTAGATAATTTTACCACTAGGTAAAATTTTTACTGTGTTGAAAAACGGTTTTTAAAAATGACTAGACAATAAAAATTTTAAACCTTATTGTTGAGCAATACAAAATCAATTCCAGCGCGATATTTCTTTAATAATAATAAATAATTAATCCATTACATTAAATAGTTATTTTTAATTACACTTTTAAAATAGGATAATATATTTATATAAATTTAGATGCAGATAATGTAATAAACCAAAATTAAAATTAATAAAAAGGTACTGTAAGGAAGGTAGGGTAGTAAAATATTGGAATATTAATTTTTTTTTTAATTTATATAATTTTTTATTGATGGTTTATTATGCTATGAACTGACTAAAATATCTGTTTTTAATTAATTAATTATACTTGTCTAAGGGCGCAACTGCCTCCCTTTCTCATCTCGGTTCCGGCACCAATGAAAGAGTAATTTTATTTTAATGTATAATATTATTTATGTTAAAAAAATAATTAAATATGCAAATGGTCAAATACCAAAACTCCACTATGTTTTATTTTTTAGTACTTTCAGGTATTAAAAAATATTTTATATACACTAAGTTTTCCGTATATTGTCAGCTTTAATTGATTTTACAACATAAATATTTTGTAGTAGATGGCAATTATTTATTATTTTCAAAATAGTAAAATCAATTAAATATAAAATCCTTTCTTTTGTTACTTATTGTTATCTATCGGTTTTCTATATATCCCTTAACTAGTCACCGTCGAATAATTACACAGTCACGTCGGGTCATAGTGACCCTCAGTTTAGATTTTTTAAATTTTACTTAATTTTGGATTAAACTGAATATTACTTTAATAATAATAAATAATTAATGCATTACATTAAATAGTTATAGTTATAGTTATAGTTATAGTTATTTTATATAATGACACTTGTACCAAAATAATAGTGTAAGAGGAGTCATAGAAGGTTTTAGAGTAAGAGTAGGAAAGCACCAAGGTTTTGCTTTTAGCCCATACTTATTTTTTATAGTGATGAATTAATTTACTAGAGAAATATGAGAAGAGGTGCCGTGGTGCATGTTGTTCGTTGACGATATAGAGTTAATAGGAGAAAATAGAAAAGAAATTAATCAAGGAATAAAGGTGTAAAGTTCAGCTTTTGAAGGATAGGGATTAAGAATAAGTAGGAGTAAGACTGAGTATATAGAGTACGAGTTTGAAAATGAAGAACACGAGATCGGTGAAATGAGGAGTTCAGTGAAAATAGGCGAGGACTTAATGGGAGATGTGGTAAGTTTTAAATTATTTAGGATAAGTTGTGAAAAAGAGCTGTGGTATTGACAATAGATGTAAGACACAGGATTAAATGCGGGTGGTTAAAGTGGAGAGAAGCATCTGGCGTCTTATGCGATAAAAGAATTCCAATGAGGCTGAAAGGTAAATTCTACAAGACTGTAGTGAGCCCAGCTATAATGTATGGTTCAGAGTGTTGGGTGATTGATAAGAAAATAGAGCAGAGAATGAGTATAGCAGAGATGAGAATGCTTAGATGGATGAGTGGAGTGACTAGAAAAGATAGAATAAGTAACGAGCATATAAGAAAGAATATAGGTGTAGCGTCAATCGTGGATAAGATGAGAGAAAATAAACTTAGATGGTTTGGTCATGTTATAAGGAGAGAAGAATCAAAGCTGTAAGAACAGTTATAGAAATGAATGTTGAAGGAAGAAGAGGTAGAGGAAGACCAAAAAAGAGATGGAGGGATGCTATTGAATGCGATTTGAGGACGGCTGATGTAAGCGTAGATGAATACAGTAAGCCCCACAAAATTGTTCCGTGCAAGGTTTCTATTTCTGCGTAAATTAATCTTCAATTTTAACGATGCAATCAAACGAATGTTATTTTTAATAATCTGAGTTATTTTATGTAATTTATTATGTATTGTGATACATTATTAGTAGTAATAAATCTACAAAAATATTTATATTTGCATTAATTGATACGAATCAGCATTGAGAGCATGAAAGGTCAATGTCAATTGCTTTTACTTTTTATAAATAATTCATCAAAGCTAATTTAATTTGCTTATTTATAATATAATAATTAATTAGATATTAATGTTTATTTATAACTATTTTCTCTTTTGAAAAAATGAATAATGAGAAAGTCAATCTTTAATGAAAAATCACTAAAATAATTTATTCCGATTTATTAGTGTTTGATATTCCTTCATTAAAAACCAACCTAGTCTTATAAAATAAGTTTTATTGTGAAATTTATTTAGTTGAGATATTTTAGTAAATTTTTATTATACAAATCATTGACTACATAATATCTATAAGCCAATACTTAAAAATAACCCTATTCCAGTTTAAAAAAATGTATAACAATGAAAAACAAACGAAATAAAAAACTATCTTAGCATTAAAAAGAATATTCATTTTAAATATAAATATTTAAAGTACTTTTAGTATTAATACTTTTTACTTGGAATTACTTGAACTTATATCAATAACTTAATAAATTAAAATATCAATGAATTTGTTACACAAATTGCATAGGTAACTTAACAAAAAATAACATTTTGGTCAAAGTTCAAATAATTTTTCATAAGAATAAAGATTTCATTCTAACTGAACGATTATGATATCACTATTTCTGTGTATACTGTGCAAATTGTACGATTCATCAATTTGTGAATTTGACGTAAAAAGTTATTCATACCTACTCATCATAATACGTGTTAATAAATGTATATAAAGCAACTGATACTGTATTTTTTTCTTATTCAACAACCTTATTTGTCGATTGTCAATCAATAAACTAATATGAAAGTTTTGTGTCTTCTTGTTAGTATTTTCGTAGCTATTGCTGTTGTTGGAGCTCGTAAGTATCTTAAGAAGTATAATAGTTTCAAATCAATTTTTTCAACCAGCATTATGTACACTAAACTTTTTTTTAATAGAATAATACTAGTCATTATTAGAAATATAATTCATAATTTACTACTACAATTTCTAGTAATTTATTATAACCAGGGCCGGGACTTATAGCATTTTCTAGAAAATGCTTTTTTTTTGCTATTTTTGATGATTTTTTCAAAAAACGCTTATTTTCAGTTTTTTCTGCTTTTTTCGATGATTTAATAAAAAAAAAATGCTTGTTTCATGTTTTTTCTGTTTTTGTACATTAAAATATTTTCTTTATGATGCAGCCTATCCAGGTAATTTTTTCGGTTTTTGATAGATCTAATAAGGAAAATAATTCAATTGCCTTCCTTGTTAGTAGGGTTTTGTCTTTGTTATCTTAACTATTTGATAGCCAACGCCGTCTTCGGCATCGTTAACTTCTTTAGCTATGGTTGAAGTGTCGTACTAGTGTGGTACTTGGTTGATTTCCTTTTTATAATGGATTTCTCGGTAAACAATATTTTTAGACCGCTATGGCATACTGGGATATCAACACAAATTTATATTTAATTTTTCAAAAAAACCATAAACAAGATATTATTTAACATTTCTTGTCATTCAACTCGAAAGTCGAAGTCAGACATCATTTGGATTCTTTCAGAATTAATTTTTTGTATAAATTTTTTTTTTGTATTTTTAATTTTAATTTATAATTAAAAGAATAAATTAATTAAATACCCGTATTTTTTTTCAATGAAATAATTTCATTTTAATAGTATTTAATTCTAAAGTCCTAAAAAAGTATATTTAGCATAGTTACAAATATTGAGTACTTTATTATTTAAAAGAAAATTAAGAAATTTTTGGAGATTTTTTGATTAATTTTTTTATTTATAAATGCTTATTTGAGTGCTTTTTTTATGTTTTATAGTGCTTTTTTGATGATTTTAAGTGCTATAAGTCCCGAACCCTAATTATAACATTTATTTGTTAATTTTATTATTTTATAATATATTGGTCATTAATTGTATTCTTAATAAATAAAATTATGTAAAAAATTAATAAATTACATTAAATTAAAACAAATAATTAGATCAAATTTTCATAATAATACCGAATAAATCAGTATTGAAAAATATTTGTGTATTATTTTACTACAGGATGATTGATTGGCCGTCTATCACTAAATATCTCCTAAAATATGTAGTTAAAATTGTTTAAGTTTATTCTTTATCCCTTAGATGAATGTTATTATACCTATGTGAGGAGAAGCGCGACAGAGTGAATGTTTCCATTTGAAAGAATTAAGTTGGTACCCTTGTATGGAAAAAGAATAAACCTGAAAAGTATTTGAGCACATGTAAACCGAAAAATAAATACTATTAAACAAAGTACAAAAAAATTTCTAAAAATCTTTATTATTTATGAAGATAGCTGTTAAATGATGTTAGTGTTAAATGATAAATCAATTAACCTGTAAAATAAGCGTGTAACTATTTAAACTAATACGTGAAATAACAAATAAATACATACAAAATTAAATTATGTAAAACATTAGTTCATTAAATAAAATTGCTTGTATATTAATAAAGATTCAAACGACCGTCTTAATGGACTAAAGAGCCAAGAAATCTTACACCAATTCGAAAACAAACAGTACAACCATGAACATAGTCAGCAATGGAACCAAAAAAATAATGACAGATATTGGTACAACAAAGGACATAATTTAAAAAATGATGTTGAATACCACCACACCTTCTCCCACAATCATGGCCATCGTCAACAAAGACAATATCAAAATGTTAGTTACAACTCTGACTTAAGTTCTGGATCAGTATCCTCTGAATTAAACTTTAATGAAGAATACATTCAAAGTTCCAGATTAAACCAAAACGATGCTGCCTACATTGTAGGAAATACTTGCGCCAAAAAAATTATGAAATTTTATTCTATCATCGAAAAATACATCAATAGCAACGGTCAAATCCAAAATGATTGGTTCAACGAAACTGTTGAAGTACAACAAGTCGTCGTACCTTTACCAAACCATCAATTCTTGAACATTAACGAAAGCAAAATCAACGGTCTACAACATGGAACCATCAAATTAGTGAAAGTGAACACTGAATATAACAATGTAAGTTCTTATAGAATAAATTCCTATAGTAATAATATTTTATTTTTTTAATTTTTATTTTATAGGTCGAAGTTGACTATCACTTTAACGATTTACTGATTAATGGTAACTTTAAGACCAATAACGGACAAAAAGGATATTTAAAAGTTAAAATGTTGAACACTGACGTTTGCGTAACTACTGAGTTGTACAATAAGAATCTCAAGACCGTCGACACTTTCAACGAAAAATTGGACATGAACATGGAATTCGCATCACAATTGGAAAATGATCAACTTATCTATCAAAATGCTGAATCATCTTACTTACGTAATTTGAAAAGAACTTTTGAAAATAAATTGTATGAAGGCACTTACAACGGTTTAATCGGATGTATGAGACACGAAGTTACAAAAGAATTTTCTATACCTTCAGAAACTATCACCAACATGGAAATTTACAACAAGAAAACTGGTTTCAAAGTTATATTAACTAATGGACAGTTCCAAGAAGAATCTATAACTAATACCAATAAAATCGCATCTGTTGTTGTTCGTCCAACCAAATCTGGAAACGGATACAGATTCAAGGTCAACATCGTCTTGGCAAAACAACCATCATGGAAAAATGACATCACCGTCCAAAAAGGTGAACAACAAACCACCTTCAGAAACGTTCAATTCCAAGCCAACGAAATCGTTGCTACCGCTATCCTGGAAAATGTAAGTCAACATATGGGAGGACGCCAATTCCGCGTTTCTGACGTCAATTTCGAATTAAAAGGTCTTAGATTTAACTTATCCAATGACAAAACCTTTGCTACTGAACTGGAACAAAACCTTAGACATATGATAGAAAACAACATGGCTGTTGTCCTTAAAGAACAATTGAAACATGAATACCAAATCTATCAACAAGTTCCAGAACAATACAACCAATGCAATCGACCTACCCAGCAAAGATTAATTTAGAATAGCAATTTAAAAATGTTTATATGTAGATTAACAAATTATTTTATAAGTATTTTTTACCTTTAACATAAATTGGATGTTTTTGGCAATATAATTAATATATAGTCCATCTATTTCGTTATTAGAATTTTTTCATTCAACTATACATATTTTATACACATGTACAATTGTATATAAAGAGTGTTATAATATTTATAATGTACGACAAAAATTTTGTTCCTTAGAAATGTAACAAAGTTAAGCATGTGTAATTCATGTATGTTTAAAATCGAAATTTCAACATTTTTTTAATGTACAAAATAAAAGAAGTTTAAAAAAAATAAGGTTTTCTTTTTTTGAAAAATTTCCGAATCATTTTATTTAATTTTAGAGTTTTTATAGGTTAGAAAGAAAAAACATTAAAATTTACATCGAATTTTATATTTATATTTATATATTTATTTTTATATTTATAATCTGCATATATGGGAATTGTAAAAACCGTAATTACATAAATTAACGTAAATCACGATATTATTGTTGTTCTGGATAAAATACATTATAGAATATATAATAAAAAATTATCCTTCTAATTTTTTTTTTTATCCTTTATCCAACTACTTGGAGTCACCCACCCTTATCTTAAAATTCCATTTGACAAGATCTTCCACATCGTCTACGTATACATCATCATCATCTACATAATTATAAATGTATATTGAGGTGGTCTTTAATTTTGAATATTCAAAATTTGATGCACAAATTTTTTTAGCTAAGAAAGTAACAAAAAAAAAATTTAAGTTATGTAATAATAGTCAGGTTTTAATTTTATTTAATTAATAATGAAGTAGAATAAAATTAAAAATAAAAGCATACTCTTGTCTCATTGATAGGGTAAAAGACCAATTAGTATTGAGCAAATTACTAACTAATTAACTGATTAACCAGTTTTTTTTTACATGAAATAACAAAATAATCACAAGTTTGATAATTCCACAATAAAATATTATAATATTTATTTATAAAGAGTGAAAAAATGAGTAAAACATTTAGGAATAGATTTCGGACTCCTTAGTTAAATTAAGTAGGTATTTTTCATAAATTTTACAAAAAAATGTATTAACGTAGTAATTAAATGACCTAACGCCAACGGCACAAATCAATAAACGGATATATATTAACAAACGCTGTAGTGTGACTGAATAATCAAAAAAGAATTTAATAAGATATTATTTCTAACGTTTAAATATTTTCACTTTAATTACAAAATAACTGATTTCTTATGAAATAGTATAATATTGTACATATTTATTTATTTACTTTAATATCATAATAATGATCACCTTATGATGAGTTTCATCATCATCTCCCATTCTATGTAAGGGTAAACCGCAAATCTACTGTTTCAATACATACGTTAGTCAAGGAAGGAGTCTCTCTATGGTAAAAGGCATACACGTCACATAGCTATAGTTGGGTTTCGTTGGATTAATAGACGCCGTCACCGCTTAATTACACCTTTTACTTTTCTGCATTAAAATATTTTTACATATTTCTAAAATTATGTAATTTTCAAAATACCTCCAATTTTCTGTAATATATCAAGATATACTATATATGATATATGTTCCATCTACCTCGGTATACTATGAATATACCAGGGTATACACTACATATATTATGATAACTGTATAAGTGCGCATTTGTCCGAAAAAGTAGATGAGCATAAATAACACTTAAATCGTATACCATCATGTATTTTCCTATGGCTCATCAAACAGTTTTTTGGCAACGTACTCTTTTTCACACTTGTCACAAGAAAGCATTTTTAAGACGTTTAACTGACACAACGCTATTTATTTTACGCGAGTAATAATTCGTCTTTTATGCAAAATACTCATTAAATGTAACAAAATCAATTATTACCTCGGCGAATCGCAAAACATATATCCTCGTATATTAACCCCATTCCTTCACGACTTAATCATTTTTATCTCATAATTACAATTTAATAATTAATTTCTAATAAATTATTAATTTTTTCAAAGTATATGCCTCTTCCTATGTTATGGTATACCCTCACATGTAGATTAACCTCCCATACTTGTGATATCTACTGTCAAGAGAGAGAGAAGAGCCCCTCCATTATACTCTTAACCTTTCTTGAAAAGGTGACCATAACCTTTCACCATATCCTCCCCCGGCCGTTTACACCCTCGTCAACCTATGGCAGAGTAAACCCACGTCATGTTGGTTGGGGGGGGGGGTTCTAGCTCATACTTTATAAAACTACTACTGGTGTAATATTATATTATTACATATAATATTAACATATAATATGATGTTATCATTTGTACATGTATGTCACATATTATGATTATACAAGATCACCAAAACAGGGTTCTCTTATTTAAAATACAAAATAACCCTTTAATAATGCAAAAAATCTCCCTCTTGTAGAAATTATTAAGTAACGCGTACACGCAGGACCCTCTTTTAATTAACCAATTAGAATACAAAGTCTCAGCTTCCAGGATCACGGTAGAGATCGCCGGACTACCCCCTTCAGACTATAAAAAGTCATTATTCCCCGTCTAAACCAGTTCTTTCGGCGATATTTAAATACACAAAATCTACAACACTCTACTCAAGATTTCACTTTTCGGGACTTAGTCGATTTTTTAATTAATTTGGACTTTGAATATTTTTCTTTAAAACTAAATGACACTTAGAAATTTTAAAATGAGTTTTGTTTTGATGAATCTTTTAATTTAATTTAATTTGTTCATTAAATAATGTTTTATTTTTTATTGTTGTGGAAATAAATGTCAAATAATATTTTTAGTGTTCAATTTTTGTATTGATGATTATTGTGCCGCATCCTTTCAAGGTGCTTTTTAGCGCCGGGACACATTGGGCCACCACAATGCTGCCTTGATAAATTTTTTACATAGATATAAATATTTCTGAATTTTGTTTTGGCCAGGCCAGAGGAAAATTTAAGAAATATTGGTGTCGATCTCTCAATAAAATATACTCTCTAAAAAAAATTACTTATTCAACAGACGTAAAAAAAATCAGTAAGTAAATAAAAATAAAAATTATATTGATAATAAAATATAGAGTGTTTAGAATCATTTACAAGTAAAGTCAGTCGTAGATTTTGTGTAATTAAATCTTATTATTTAAAATTTTGAATAGTTTTTGTAAGTAATTATATGGACTATATGACGTATAATATAAATCGTATATGTAGTGCGTTTAATACCAAGATCAACGTTGGATCATTTGAAATATTATTGTATCACACAGGACGTAAGGTAAGTACAATTTAATCTATGCTTTCGAATCCCCAACAATCTATTGCGTAATAAACCATTAATAAAAATGAAATAGAAAAATTAATAATTAATAAGAGAAACAATGAATGTGTAAATCATATAATAAATATTATAGACGAGACATTTAATTTTTATTTTTGTTATAATTTAATAATAAAAACCACATAATTAATATAACTAAGAACGTTCTATTTATTTTTATTTTATTTAATTATTTATTAACCACAATTTAATCTATGCTTTCTCTACTTTAATAAATTATTCTCTTTTTTTATTTTTGGTTTATTACACTGGTAGTAGTAAAAATTTTATACGAAAATTCCACTATTTTTTTGGAAACGTAAAGAAAAAAACGATAGCACAATGGGGTATGAATTTTATATTTAATAATTTTGTAATCTAACTTTTACGGAGAAATTTTAAACAATTATAAAATAATATATTTTGTTATTTTTATGGAAAACATGAATAAAAATTAAAGGGCTTGATGAAATACTTTATAAAAAAAAATTTGTTTACTTATGAATTAATACACTAGTTTACAAGGAACTTTCATCTGAATTAAAAATATTCTTTTCTAAATCAAATTTCTACAATGCTTTTTAATTCTGAAATCAGACTTTTTCAATCACTTCTAAGTTTTGATATTATTACGAATTATTATAAGATAAGTATTTATGTATAAAAAAATAACTAAAAACAAACAAAAAAATTATAACTTATTTTGATTTTTAATATGTTAATATAATTAATGTAAAATGTCATTTTTAACCTATTATTTTAGTTCTTTAAAGTTGTTTTTGGAAAGTTAATATTATATAAAAAAAAATATATTATACAACTTTTAGCTTTCAAGTTTGAAATTAAATTATTAATTAAATTCATCTTAATTTTCATTAATTGTTAAAGTCACCCTAAAATATAACAAAATGAGAGTTTCGACATTAAAAAAATATATTAATAAATAAATTAATTAGTTTCTATTATAATTTATTTTGCTATTTTTTAAGATTAAATATATTTAACTGTAAATATATTTTTTTTTATAATACTAAAATTGGTTTCCATAGCTTTAAAACGATAATTAGTCGTGTTAATTTATTTTATTCAAATTCAATCGTCAGTTCTACGATTACTAAATAAAACTTGCGTACTCACATCAAAATTTATCATCTCTACAGAGTTTATAATTTGAAAAGATGATCAAAAACTGGAAAGATTTTTTGATAGGTTTAATTCAGCTCTGCCATCTATCTTGTTATTCATTTTGGATATTTCTAGTCATTTTATATAAACTCTATCAATACCTCATTGTAAAGTATAAACATCGTGTATGTGAATCGTTCGACAATATGGAGATATTGGAACAAAAACTCAATATGGTTATATCAAACTCCGAGATGGAATTAGACACTACGGTAAAAAGAGTGATGATTACATACCAAGAGAGCTGCCAAGTCTAATTGAACAAGATAGAATTAAAATAGAATCCTTAGATCATTTTAAGTTACAAAATAAGTGTATTACAAAAAAACATCCTTTGAAAATGCAGTCAAAATCTTTTATCATTGTAGAAGAACACATTTGCTTGTTTGTTAGTGAAAAGAAACGGCACTTTGATAAACCTGAAGTGATTTGTCCACAAAGTGCAAAAATCCGTATATTAGATGGAACAAAAAATTTAGGTCTTATAAATATGGGCAGTTATATTTTGAAAAAAATGTATTTATACGTTCAGTTGTTTTGAAACTGAAACGTAGATATTCTTTGAAAAAGGTAGAAATAATCCCGTGAAACATATTTTAATATTTGCGGTTATCAAATTATTCCAAATTTCATTTTTAATGATCGAAAACTTATAATAAAACTAATTTAAAGTATTATTATTTATAAAATATACATTTTAAAAATTAATTGTTTAATAAATTTTTGTTGGTCAATTTAAGGTTATAATAATATATATAATAAAATTATACAATGAAACATTCTTAATACATACATTTTGTAAAATAAAATTTTACTATCGGTGTACTGTAAAAATCATTTATTACGTGTACCAAATTATTTCTTAAATCATATTAATTTAATAAATAAGATTATATAAATACTAAAATTTCCATTTAGGTACAAATATTAAATATACATTTTTAATTATAATAATTGTTTATAAACTTTTTAGCTTCGATGCGAAGCTGAGAAGGTATTGGTTTTACTATGATGTGTTTTTTTTTTTTTTTTTTTTTT
>NW_026099572.1:51167338-51174213 GCF_025091365.1 Daktulosphaira vitifoliae
ATGTTGCTTTTGGAATAATCCACCAATTTTTTTAAAATTAAACACTATCTAAAGATTTGCATCGAAGCGTTTTTTTTTATAGTGATTTTAATCACTGTCAGATATCATTATACTTGATCCAACTATGCCTCGTCACCACTGTGCCGCGATCCCCCTGTGCTAGGTTTTTTTTAAAAATGGCTTAATCAATATGATTTTTTAAATTACACATTTTATTATACTTATATTTTCGTGTATGTATTTAATTGAAGTAAGATGATTATGAACAGCAATGACAAAGCAAATAGTTTTATGTTAATTTGTTTTAAAAAAATTCTGAATAATATTTCAAATCTGCAATTAGATCAATTTCTATCACCTCTTTTTTTACATTATTACTAATTAAAAAAAATAGTATTTAAATTTAAAAATAATCAATTTAAAATTCAATTCAAAATGTCATGCTTAACTTTTTTTTGGTCTATTAAAATTGATTTTTATGAAAATTTATAATTTAAAAATATTGAACTTTTAATCTTTTTATTAGTTTAACTTGCAACTTTGAAATGTAATATTTTCTTCTAGAACATTTACAAAAATCAATTTCTCTTTTATTTCTCATCTTCTTTTATAACATTAAACGTGTAAATATACAAATGATATAAAGCATCAATTATCTGTTTAAATACTTATAGGTTAAAAATAATACATAATAATCTTAATTTGCAATTACAATAATAATTAAAATTAAATATTAATATGGAATCATAATTTTAATACTTATACAACATATTTACAAAAAATATATTTTCTTACACAATTTTTTAATGTTATTTTTCATTTTGAATTATTACTGATTTTAATCAATTAATAAATTTTACATATTTTTTTCATCATTGTTCATTTAGTGAATATTAATTCTGATGAATACTTTCCTTAACGTTGTGATTGGAACTGAGAAATTTTGATCTATGACAAACTCATTTTTGGGTTGGATTTCAGGTACTATCCAATTTTCTGTTTTTTCCTTTTAAGCTAATTAATCATGATTTATATTATTACCAAACACCAAATTTAACCAATTATAGTTAATGTTATCACTTTAACAAAGTCATTACTATCAAACATAATACCACATTAGTCACCTTCATTTTTGCATGACTAAAATAAATGAATAATTATTTAATAATATCAAAGGTTAGAAATAACCTTTTTAATAAATTTTAATACATACTATGAACGTATAAATACATGATTCATATAAATATGTGAAAAAGTATATAAAAATATTAGAATGCCATAGAAAAAATTAGGTAATTAAGTAAAAATTAGTTTTAAAAATGTATATAAGATATTGGTTCGAAAGTTCATATCCAACAAAAGCACTAAATAATGACCTTAACTACTACGAGAACTAAGGCAATAGAGTTGTATGAACGTAGCGCCCGGTGGTATTCAGGCGGGTTCGTTAACGTTCGTGATTTTATTTTGTTCTAAGTCTTTGGATATGTCGAAGATAATGAATAAGGTGAGTGGACTGTATGTTTGAATGTAGAATGAATTTTACAATATATAATTATAACAATTAAATGTATTATACAAAAAATATAAAATCTTATATACGCTAATGTGGATGGGGGAGGGCACTTAATACTAATGCCACAAAGGCGCTGATATAAACAAATAATAAATTATACAAGTGAGTAAGTCTTATAAAGAAGATGAAGAAGTATTATATTTATCGGATAATTGAAACAGGGCTGATGATAATGTTGAATATTGAAATTGAAGTCGAATGCTAGTAGCTTACCAACGTGTGCAATATGCTGTGAATGGTACTGTGATGTATCTTAAAAAATATATAGACCCAACGGCGATATAATGAGCGCAAAGGGTGCGATAATCGCAAAGGTGATATTTTACTTTTACAACAAAACAAATACAAAACTACTAGCTCGCAAACGCTATAGAGCTTATAGCTAAAATGCACTAAAATGGCGGCGTCTATGCAGACACGGAAAGAAGAGCAATAACAGCGTTATTGCTCTTCTTTAAGCGTTAAGATGACGGCGATAATGCAGACATATAGAGAAGACCGACAACAACTCAACGATAACATGAATAATCACAACACAATTTTTCATATTCGGCCGATGTATATCCAACATACTCCCGGCGTTGGAAGATGAATTCTTCCAAAATTTACAAGAAAGAAATAATAATAATAATAATAATAACAAAAACATATTAGTAATTTAAAATGGAAAGTCTAGAGGAGAGTAAATATACATATTTATTTGGCAATCTGCGATAGTAAAAAAAAATTAGTAACATAAAAGGCATAAAGGAAATAACAGGAGCAATGATTTCAATTGTCGACAGGTAGTTTGGTAATTTTTACAACAGACCGTTTGAGTTCGCCTTCACTTGTACGGCAACTGAGACCTGGGTGTACTGCGACTACACGTCCCGTACGCTAATCCGTCGAAGGTCTGTTTGGAGCTTCTACAATAACTAAGCCGTTGACTTTGATGTTGGGTTCCTTGATGTTCCATTTTTGACATACCTGTAGTGTCGTGAAATATTCACGGGTCCACCTCTTCCAAAATGACTGGTTGAGTTGCCATAATAAATGCCAACGAATGAGCCGATTGATGGTTATATGATTGAAATCATTCTCAAGCAGTGAAACTAACAGCTGGTCGATTAGGAAATGGCCCGTTGTAAGAGCTTTCAAAAATAATAATACTAATTATTATGTAAGTGAGGTAGCGATAAAAGCTTTTTTTGGGCATTTCTGGTACTTCAATGAAATAATTGTTGGATTATCATTTTTTGACAATGATTTATCGACAGATGCAAAAATTAAAATGGTGCAAGCATTAAATAAAAAAGGAGAACACATTCCAAGAAACGGTAGCACAGTGAAGTCGCGGCACAGTATGGACATGGCATAGTTGGTATATGTATAGATGATATCTGACAGTGATTAAAATCACTATCATAAAAAACGCTTCGATGCAAATCTTTAGATAGTGTTTAATATTAAAAAATTGGTGGATTATTCCAAAAATTACATGATCTGTTATTTCCTTATTTTTATTGTGATTAAGATAAAGTATGTCAAATGAAAAAGGGATATAAATATTATTTCTCATAAAAAAATTGTGTTGATCCATACACTTTTCAAAAAGTTATAACATTATAAAGTTAAAAACGTAAAAAATAAAATCGAGTATTTTCACACAAAAATACCATTCGGTAGCCATTTTCACCGTGAAAACAAAATAAAGTCCGTAATTTTTTTTTTCATAATAAAGTTAATTTGAAGTTATAGATGCATCATGTCTTTACCTATCATTTTATATATTTTTTATTTGATCAAGTGAGAGCTGAAAAAAATGGCAACAGACACAAAAAAAATAAAACACATCGTAGTAAAACCAATACCTTCTCAGCTTTGCATCGAAGCTAAAAAATTGCACGAATAGTATTAAACTACAATAATTGTAATTAAATTATATATTCGTGACTTTTATTGCGTTACAAACATCTTTATGGTAAATATTACTTGTTCAAAGATCATAAACACGAAGGAAATATCTGTCCGTAATCTTATCGATTTTAAATAAAACCAACTGTAGTTAAAAAAAGGACAATTTAAATATTTTTGATCTTTGAGATTTTTTTGAAATTGTATATTATGTTTTCAAAATGTTTATTTTCTTAAGTTTCTTCATATTATAGAATTAAGAAACCTTAAGTAACGATGTCATCGTTGTTAAGATTTACCTATTCTTGAAAATGATTTTATTATATAAAAATTTTAAACCGTTTGCATTTTTAACAAAAATATATATTAAGATTTTTTAAATCAAAAATTATATTTATAATATAATATAGTATAATATAATTAAAATTATATTATATTGATTTTATTTTGATAAAAGAGGTCCAACTACAATATCAGAATAATTCTAATTAGACATAAAACGAGTGTTTCGATCACATAAATGTTATACTTTGCTTTGATATACAAAACGGACTATGTCCATTTCCAAAAATAATTTTGACATATTTTATCAAAACCTGTATCTTCATAATCTGTTTTAATAAAATTTTTATAAAAATCATAAAAGTATCTTGTAATTAGTTCATAATCGGTAACACATGTCTCATTTAACTTTTCATTTAAATTATTTGCATAATCTTTAAATTTAATTATTAGTTCTTTCCTAGTCATTTTTAAGCCTTTTAAATAACAGCGATTGTTTTTTGGGTGTTTAAAAATATGTAGCATACTGATAAAGTGGTTTCTCGCAAATTCAAAAATGTTAATATAATCAGCAGCTATTGTGTTAATATTTACTTCATTATTGTTTATAAACGTACATCGTACTACATCATTAGTTTTAAGCTGAACTACGTAATTATAGATCAAATCACGAGTTGAAAGTAAATCAGAGTAAGATTTATTGTGTTGCCAAATTTTTGACAGTTTTAATTTTTCTATAATCGTCAACATAAAATCGAACATTTTTACTGTATCATTAATTGCGTTAAAAAGACATGTTACACATTTCAGATAACAGTTTGAGCCAATTTCATTTGTACACATTTCTTTTAATGCAGATAATAATGCATTATAATTTATAAGCACTTCTAAAAATCTACACCTCACCATTTGAGTAAAGTACTGTTTTTTAAGTTGAAGATTATGATCTGTCGCCAAGTCTCTTATCACATGTTTGGCACTTATTTTTAAATCATTACATTGTATTTCAATGTGATTAAATGAATCCCAATTACCCACGGTAATAAGATCATTGAGTGCCATAATTCCCAGTTCATGATTAATTATATTGTCTGTAGGAGGTATTAATCTGTAGAAAAATTCAAATAAATAATTTAGATAATTTTAGAATATCAAATTTGTTTATACACAGTTATTTGATTAAGGATATTACCCTAAATTTTTTTATTTTATATTTTTCATTGTTTATTGTAAAATCTTAAAATATATATTATACAACTAATAATTAAAATTACTCAAAATGTAGTAATATACAACTAAATATCGACCAGTCAAAATTTTGATGAATGCATTCTCCATTTAATAGTAAATAATAATAATAAGTACCCGTTTAATTATTAAGATTACTCTAAAATCTAAAGATAAAAATTATATTTATTTTTAGCACTGAGTTTTTTTTTTTTTGCATTCTTATTCATATCAGATTTCAGTTTGTTTACTAGAAATTAATTTAGTCAAAATAATAAAAATAATTGCTATTTTTTTCTTGGCTTCTTTACAAAAATGAAATTTACTATCTACATCTACAGTCTTGAACGTTAAGTACAAGACTACGATATGTTACATATTTAATATTACAACACCAATAGAAAATATTTAGAAATATAGGAATCAATAAATAAATAATACTTACTTACTATTTGTTAAATTTATCAACTCAATTAATCCTAAATCCTTGTAATAATTGTTGATGGTTTCAGTGCAAAACAAATTAACCTTATGACACACATAAGAAAGGAAATTTGGAAATTCATTGGTTTGTGACAAATATTCCGTTTCATATATAGTTTTAGAATTAACTTTCTCACTATTATTTACTATACATTTATTCTTCTCGAAAAATTGATTTGTTATTTTAGATATATCATCAATGAACTCTTTACTATCGAGAAATGTTTGAATATTAAGAAATTCGTTCTGAATTTGTTTAAAATATTTGTGATTTTTTACCTCATAAAAGTTGTCTACTGTGGCAAATGGGTTACTTAGTAAATAGAACGAGGTAAGTTTATAGTATTTTAAGTTTAAGTCTACATAACTTATAAAGGTCATAGCATTGTATAAACTTTCAAACATTGTCAATGAATTTTTTATTGCCTTTTCAAGTAAATATGAACAATTATAAAAATCTTCTATAAAATCAGCGCCATAAAAATTTAAACATATATCAACAACAATATTTAACAATTCTATATAACTTAAAAATATTTTGTTATATGTGTAGTTTAAAATTTGAACAATATTATTGAAAATACTTATTCTACTAGAGTCGTCAAGTTCTGGCATCGTTAAAACTGGAGCATTCGAATTTGCAATCGAATCATAAATTAAGTTAGAGTTTTCCATACACTGCCATCCATTTTGATTAATCATATGATCTACTACTTTAAAAAAATAATTTAAGTAAAATTTTCTTCTAATTCCACAATCTACAGATATGATATTGCAATGAATTAAAGATATAGATAAAACAATGAGCTCGAGATTCATGTCAATTAATGTATAAACAAAAGTCACAGCATAATAAAGTAAATTAGAATATTGAACTATATTCATTATTTATCGTTTTATTCATACCTAAAAATACTGTGTTCGTGTTAAAATTTGGAGCATTTAATATTTATGTTATTTAGAATTATTTTTATGCTAACAAATTACCAATTTACAGTCGTGGCTCGTATAGGTAAAAAAAATTGTCAAATTAATTTTAATAAAATAAAACACAATACACGTATTATTATTAGGTTACAGTAAACAAATATAGCTTAAAAAACTAAAAAACACGCTTTTAAAGCATATCGAACTAAAAAGTTAAAAATAAGCTTAAAACAATAATGAACGAAAAATACTAGTATTATTGTGAAAAATATCGTTGGGCGCTCAATATACGAAAAATATGGGACAAAGCCCCCTCGCTTTTTTCAAAATAATACTAGTATTTTTCGTTCATTATTGTTTTAAGCTTATTTTTAACTTTTTAGTTCGATATGCTTTAAAAACCTGTTTTTTAGTTTTAGCTTCGATGCGAAGCTGAAAAGGTATTGGCTTTACTATGATGTGTTTTTTTTTTTTTTTTTTTTTT
>NW_026099572.1:51174276-51176898 GCF_025091365.1 Daktulosphaira vitifoliae
ATTTTTTGTGTCTGTTACCACTTTTTCTCAGCTCTCACCGAACGGATTTCTTTCAACGATACGTCAAAAGATCACAAATCGTATATAGTCGAAGACATTACCCTTAAAAATTGGAAAAAAATTCCCTCATTCCCTGTAAATGGGGGAAACCTCCAAAAAAATTACAAATTTAAAAATCGCAAATTTTCGAAATTTTTTCAATTTTTTTACTTAAAAGTGCCATAACTTTTTCAAAAATAAACATATCAATATAATTCTTTTTTATATAGATGCATAATATCAATACCTTTCATTTGGTATATTTTTTTTGTAAATCTGACCCTTTATCTGCCTACAGGGGGGAATTTAAAAAGACAACTTTTTCACAAAAAATTTACTTTTTCAACTTAAATTTTGAAAGTGTTCCGGAAGGTCTGACACTTTTATATATATCTTAAATTAAAGCTATTGTAATATACTTTAATTTGAAAAAAAAAATTTGACCTCTGGACTTGTCTTCATGGCGAAAATGGCTATCGAATGTTATTTTCGTGTGAAAATTCTCGATTTTATTTTTTATATTATATTTAATTTTATAATGCTATAACTTATTGAAAAAGTGTATGGATCAACACAATTTTTTTATGAGAATATAATATTATAATATATATAATATAATATTTTTTAATAATCCTTTTTCATTCGACATACTTTATCATAATCAGGATATTAATAAGGAACTAGCAGATCATGTAGCTTTTGGAATAATACACCAATTTTTTAAAATTAAACACTATCTAAAGATTTGCATCGAAGCGTTTTTTTTTATAGTGATTTTAATCACTGTCAGATATCATTATACTTGATCCAACTATGCCTCGTCACCACTGTGCCGCGATCCCCCTGTGCTAGGTTTTTTTTAAAAATGGCTTAATCAATATGATTTTTTAAATTACACATTTTATTATACTTATATTTTCGTGTATGTATTTAAACAATAATTGTATTGTTTAATTTCAATTGGGATGGGGTGAATGTGTTACGACTGTCTAGTCTTAAGGTTGTAGACGACGGGATATGCAAGATAATAACACGTGGCGCGTGGAGAGATACAAACATACATACAGGTGAAACTAATATAAGCGTGTTAAAAGTAGAAACGAAAATAGTAATAATTGCGATTATAGTGTAATCATTATACTATTATAGCAACTGATAAAGACGAGCGTACACGCAGTTAATTCTAAAAATAAATTACTCTATATAGTAATACAGAGTGTTTGATTAACTATGCCTCACAAATTATCTATGAAAATATAAGAGTTATCCCTTTTTTTTTGATGAAATAATATGTTTCTATCTTGGGCTTCTCAGTGAGTAAAATTACATTTTTATGATCATACCTCATGCTTTAAATCAGTATCAAATTTCAATTTTTAAATGTTAACCCTATTTTTTTATAGAATCATTTTATATTCAGTTAAAAAAAATTTTCATAAAATTTTTTTTAATTTTATTCAGTTATCAGCGAGCTATGATTTATTAAATTTTAGGAGACGTGAGTATTACTCACGTTGATTTATAAATGACGCGCAAATTTTACAGGTCGTAAACCGATAACCGAGAACAATACACTGATAGTTCTTATCGGTACACTAAATATTATTGTTACTGTATTTAACCGACTACTGTTTTATTTGTTAAATTCGCTAAACTCTAAATAGTGAAATTTTGTTTAGAATTTATCAAAATTTTTGATTTTTTTGAGAATTTTTTTTTTTATGCTTAACAAGATTAATAAAAAAAAAATTGGGTTGCTAATTGAAAAACTTAAGTTGATATTGATTTAAGGGTTAAGGGATGAATATGAAATCTTTATTTTTCTTGTCAAGTAGCTCAACAAATAAAATAATTACATATATGATAACACTAATATTTTTAAAGATAATTCCTGAGTCGTAGTTAGTCTACTCTGTATACTAATATTTTACCTTGCTGATCGTCTAAACACTACTCGTGTGTAAATGCGTACTTGCTTATACTGAGGGAAACAACTTTAATGTTCGCACACGACAAATATATTATAACTATTTTACTATTTAAAATTTGCATTTTTAATAAAAAAATATTATTAAAAAATGTAGAGTTAAAAATATACAATTAATTTTCTCCTTTTAATTAATTTTAGTAGGGGGTGCGATCGTCTCGCCTACCATACCACTGCCAATTTATTAAAATTTATTAAAATTTGTCAAAATTCTTGTATTTATTATTAAACATTTAAAGACCTTAATATTGAAGATTACATTTTTTGTACTTTTTCTTTATTGAATTTTAATTTATTAAATTCTATAAATTTAATTGCATATGTTCTACCGATATTATGTTAAAATCAATTTATCATGATTGGTTGATCTATTTCTAACAAATGAGAAATAAAAAAACCCAGCACAGGGGGGTCGCGGCACAGTGGTGACGTGGCATAGTTGGATCAAGTATAATGATATCTGACAGTGATTAAAATCACTATCAAAAAAAAACGCTTCGATGCAAATCTTTAGATAGTGTTTAATTTTAAAAAATTGGTGGATTATTCCAAAAGCTTCATAAACTGCTAGTTCCTTATTAATATCCTGATTAAGA
>NW_026099572.1:51177285-51282166 GCF_025091365.1 Daktulosphaira vitifoliae
AAAAAAAAAAAAAAAAAAAAAAAAAAAAAAAACACATCATAGTAAAACCAATACCTTCTCAGCTTCGCATTGAAGCTAAAAAATTGAATTCAAATTTTCAATAACATTTTTTTAAATTTAATTTGAAAAATTTGTAATAATAAAGTAATCTAAATAATATTAATGTTATTTAATAAAAAGTTTAAACACTTAGGAGAAAATATATTTTCATAGTTTAATAATATATCATTATAATCACAACTACACTCAATGAACTATATTTATAACATAATCATATTTTTCCAAAGAGTTTGATTTATTTAGTCTACATATCATAATTCTTTTTAGAGTTAATCTAACAATAAAATCTGTTTACTTTTAAAAATATGTATTTCTACTTAATTTACAATTAAAAAGCTAGTATTATAAATTAAACTTTTAATAAGGTTATAAATTTACAAAAATATATATATTACAATTTGTATGGATATCCATTGTGGAGGGTTAAAGGGGAAATACTCTCCCTTGAAAAATACTGGTACTCAATAAGATAAAACCTATAATTAAAACTTAAAAAAATAAAATTATAATTGTACAGTTAATTTTTAAAATTAAAAAGTATATGTTATTAACTATTTTACAGGAATTCATTATTTTAGTAAATTTTTTTCCTTTCGTCAATTAAAAATATCCAACACTGTGAGAACGCCACATAGTTAGGACAATTAGATGATATCTGATAGTGATTAAAATCACTATCATTAAAAGTACTTCAATGCAAATTTGTAGATAGTGTTTAATTTTAAGAAGCAATTGTTGAACTATTCCAAAAACAACATAAACTCCTATTTCCTTGATTATATCTTAGTCACAAGGTTTAGGATTTTTAAGTATATACATGAATATTAATGAACTATAAGTACATTTTATAGCAATTAAATTTGGTATTAAATTGTACTTCAATAATTTAGAATTGTAATTTTGACGGAGATATTACGAAAAATTATGAACTGGTAGTATATTTCGTTACTAACAGAAAAAAGTAAACTTTCGATTTTTTGACTTTTGATAGTTAATGTCAGTTATGAAATTGAAATTTTAATTCATCTAAATTCTAAACTGTCGCTGTCCAGCCGTTGTTGCCAACCATCGTCCACTACCACTGCTGTCACCTGTTTGTGACAGACAACGCTCAACATCATCGTTGTATCGGTTTACTGGTCATCACCGTTTGTACCAAGCGTCGTCCATTAAAGCTATCGTCAGACATCGCTCCCGGTTCTCTGGGGCCACGTCCGTCCATGATCGCCAACACAGTTGACGTCCGCCTACAACACCGTTGCATAGTCGAGGTCACCGCTATAATGGAGAATGTTTTCAAATATCGCCAGGGCAGCGTCCCTCGATTTCCCTCACTCACTTATGTGAGTTTTGGTCTTCACATCCATATACGTATCTTAAAATGTAACATAACTCTCTCTCCTCATAACATGACCAAACCATCTGTTGGATACACATCGGTCGAATGTGCTGACGAGGAATAGTGTGGTGTGGTTACTTATGTTATTGTTATGCTACACCGAGATGTTATTGCTCTTCTTTCCGTGTCTGCATAGACGCCGCCATTTTAGTGCATTTTAGCTATTAGATCTATGGCGTTGGAAAGCCATTAATTTTGTATTCGTTTTTTTATAATAATAATATCACTTTTGCGATTATCGCACCCTTTGCGCTCATTATATCGCCGTTGGGTCTATATATTTTTTAAGATACATCACAGTACCATTCACAGCATATTGCACACGTTGGTAAGCTACTAGCATTCGACTTCAATTTCAATATTCAACATTATCATCAGCCCTGTTTCAATTATCCGATAAATATAATACTTCTTCATCTTCTTTATAAGACTTACTCACTTGTATAATTTATTATTTGTTTATATCAGCGCCTTTGTGGCATTAGTATTAAGTGCCCTCCCCCCATCCACATTAGCGTATATAAGATTTTATATTTTTTGTATAATACATTTAATTGTTATATGTTTTGAAAATTCATTCTACATTCATTCATACAGTCCACTTACCTTATTCCTTTTACTCAACATAGCCTGACTTAAGACAAAATAAAACAACAAACGATAACGAACCTGAGTGAGTACAACCGGGCGCTGCGTTCATTCATTACCTAAGTCTATTTTCTCTCATCTTATCTATAATTGTCACTACACCTATACTCTCTCTTATATGATCTCTTATATTTCATGCAATTTAATGGATTGATGTTTTCCATGGTACGAACTAACAATTATATTTCAGTCAATTCGTATGCGTGTCACCTTTGTTACAGAAAACAGAAAATCCGATGTGTATTCATTTTCGGTGCCAAAACACGAGGTCAATATTCGATCGAATGATTGTAGGTGTATAAAATCTATACATGATCATATTTTATTATGCTTTACATAGTGTTACAATTGCCCGAGAAAGAAATATTGTTTAAATACATTATGGCACCGATTCCACTCCAATTTTACTTGAGTAAACCAACTGTTTGCAACAATGAAAAATCGAAATCTATTTGTTGTTTCACATTGTAATTGTACTCTTTTTCATTTTACTTATCGGTGATTCGTTTCTTTAAATCGTTGAATTCCTACTTCCTGTCAGCAGTGTTATCACCATAATTGAATTGTTAACATTACCGAAAATGAATTTGATATAATTTTACATTTATCGCTGATATTGATGGGTAGATTGAATGTGTATTACAATACAGATCCCAGGACAATTAATGTCATTGCTGATTCCATGTTACTGTTCAATTAAAAATTCTAAACACAAGTTGCAGCAATACACATTATTGAATCTAGATATCACATTTTGATATCTATTGTAGTTTTACACCTATGTGCTTCCTTTAAAATATCGTTGCAATACCTGTGGTGGTCGTAAATTATCAAAACTATCAAAGTACGTAACCTGTTTACCACATTTTTATTAGCTACTCAATGCGTAACCTAGTGAAAAGGTCCAAGTTCACTATGGTCATTTTGGTTGTTTGTGTTCTGACCACAGTAACGTGTAACACCACGAAAAACTTTTCGGTCGAGCACACAACTACCAAAATTTGTAATTTCATCATCGTACAAGACACGATCGGGTAGATGCAGTAATAGTTTTGGTTTTTTTCATCTGATTTTTTTGGAACGTCTGTATACGAAAAAGAAGAAAAAGCTGTGTATGTTTTTTATAGATTTAGAAAAAGCGTGTGATAAAAAAGTGTACTGAAAGATGTTTTGAAGTTCCAAAAAAGTACATTAATATAATGGAGAATTTTTATGACACTTGTACTAGGGTTAAAAGTGTGGGTGGAGTAACGGAAGATTTTAGGTTAAAAGGAGGAGTGTTCTAAGGTTCTTCTTAAAACCCTTAATTATTTTCTATGGTGATGGATGAAATCACTAGAGAAATACAAGAAAAGGTGCCGTAGATGCATGTTTTTCACTGATGATATAGTTTTAATAGGAGAAAAAAAGAAAAAAAATGTATCAAGGATTAAAGGTGTGGAGATCAACTCTTAAAGGAAAGGGATTGAGAATAAGTAGAAATAAGACTAAGTAAATAGAGTAGGAGTTTGACAATGGAGAACACAGGGAAGGTGAAATGAGGAGATTAGAACAATAAGTGAGGACGTGATAGGAGGAGAGGTGGAAATATATAAGTATTTAGGGTCAGTTGTGCAAAAGAGCAGTGGTTTTGACGAGGTTATAAGACACAAGATTCAATAATTTTAAATATTATTGTGACCTTCATTTCTCGATAGCCTAGAAAGTTTTCTTGATTACAATTTTGTATAAAATCAATATCTATACACATTTCACTTCAAGTAGCTAGGAAGGACTTAAAATAATTATAATATAAATTTTATCTTCATATAAATAATTTGGTGATATGATAATTTCAACACTTAAAACATTAGTATTTGATTTATTTATTTTTTATTTTATGTTTTATACATATAAAAACTTTAAGGTTAAATTTCATTGTGTCTTTTGTTTATTAAAGAGGCATAACTTGGCTGGACAGAATATTGGCACAATAAGTTTACTATACATAAAATCTATAGTACAGTTGCATATAACCTATATCACTCGAAATATTTTATAAATAAATAGCCAAGCAATTGGAAAGTGCATTTATATTTCTCGACTAACTAGTCTAATCTCAGTGTCTTTTCCAAAAAGAAAAACTAATAATAATAAATTCTATAGAATATGCATAAAGAAGATGATTGTACAAGTAGGATGTAGTGGGTAGTTTGACTATAGAGCATTTTATATCAATTTAATTTTTTTTTTCTTTACTTAGAATTATACAAAAATACTTATTGCGTCGTAAATAACTAATGTTGTAACTATGCATATTAGTATGTGTCTATCGATTTATCGTTTGAACAGCAGTTTTTAAAATAAACAAATTTTACCTAATAATTTACTTGGAAACCGTTTCATTGTATTAATATTTATATAACAATACATTTTATGTAGCCATCGATCGTAAAAGTAACGTTTTTCTATGTTATTTTAACTTAAAATTACCCATTTGCAAATCCATTTTATTATTATTCAACTTATAGTTAAGATATTACTATAATATTTGTAAAACAGGACATAATTAATAATATGAAAATACTAGACTCTCGTTTTTATAGTAAAAGAATTATATTGTTTTTATTACAGTCCAAAAAAACAATATAATAAAATTCTGAATTAAATACATAAATAATAACATTTTTGTAATCTTATAACAATTATACTATATTATAGTTCTTATAACATTATTAATATACTATTACATAAATATTTCATTCTAGGATTTACTTAGCTGGAGGTCCGCGCCAGACCCGGTGACCTGCGGACCTTACACACCTATGGTGCATTATGCCAATACGGCTGTCCTTACAGACAGACCACTGATTCCGGTAGGAATGCCTGGCTACGTCGGGCATAATAAGTGTTGTGCAAGAAAAGAAATACTCTAGAAGCAGTTTAACAGAAATATAGTAGACATTTAATTAATAAAATGAGTAAAATTCATAAATAGTAAATAGCGAAATGTATAGAATATAAAGTTTACATTTTTTGACGAAGGTCATCACAATAATTTAATAATATTTCAATGTTAACTTTATCTTAGGTATCATCAATATTAATAAAATTGTATTATGTGTTGTAATGGGCCCTATACATAAAAACACTATTTTTTCTCTTTCCTTTCATTTCACAACACTCACAAAGATTCTATCTTATTACACAAATTTCTCACTACAAATACTATACAGAATCAATATTTTCTGTTCTTAATCACAGCCAAGCACATAGTTAACACCATCACGCCATACGCATCCGCTATTTTTTTTCATCGCACGTGCACCCTTCAACAATCAAATGTTACTATTTATTATTCTTAGTTAAAGAACCCTTTTTCAATGTGTTACCAATGATTCGTGGAGGGAAAAAAAAGGAAATAATAGATAAGTGTGTGTGTGTGCCTGTGTGGCGGTTCTAGTGAAACATTTTTAGCTTCGATGCGAAGCTGAAAAGGTATTAATTTTACCATGATGTGTTTATTTATTTTTATTTTTTTTGTGTCTGTCACTACTTTTTCTCAGCTCTCACTGGACCGCTTTCTTTCAACAATACGTCAAAAGATCACAAATCGTATATAATTGAAGACATCATGCTTAAAAATTGAATAATTTTCCCTCGTTCCCCGCAAATGGAGGAAATATACAAAAAAATTACAAATTTAAAAATTGGTAAATTTTGTAATTTTTTTCAATTTTTTTTACTAAAAACTGCCGTAACTTTTTCAAAAATAAACAAATCAACATAATTTTTTTTTATACTAAAATCTTAGATATTTTTCTTTCATTTGATATCATTTTTTTGAAAATTTAACACTTAACCTGCTCATTGGGGGGAATTTAAAATAGCAACTTTTTTACAAAAACTAACTTTTACAACTTAATTTTTGAAAATGTTCCGGAAATACTGCGTCCTATAAATATATATCAAATTAAAGCTTATTTTATGTAATATAAAATGAAAAAAAAAATTTGTTCGGACACTTTATCTTCTGCGTGTAAACGGCTGCCGTAGATAAAAAAACCCTATTTTTGTGTTAAAATTTTCGATTTTTGATTTTTAATTTTCAATTTAATAATACTATAACTTTTCGAAAAATGTATGTATCAGCACAATTTTTTTTTTCTAAATATACTATAAATATATCTTTCATTTGACATACTTTTTATTAAAATTGGACAATTTCTCCTTATATAGGGGGCGTTCAAAACTTGAAACATTGTATAAAAAGTAGAACTTTTTCAATTTAACTTTTGAAAATGTTCCAAAAATACTGCGTCCTTTAAACATATATCAAATCAAAGGTTATGTTATATACTATAAAATAAAAAAAAAAAATATGTCCCGACACCTTATCTACTATGTGCAATTTGCTGTCAACATTTTAAAAAAAATGTAATATTTGCGATAGAAATCACCTTCTATAAAAATGTTTTTTATACTTAAAACTGCCATAACTTTTTCCAATATTAACAAATCAAAATAATATTTTTTTATTTTGAAACCTTAGATATTTCCCTTTCATTTGATATCATTTTTTTTGAAAATATAACACTTATTCTGCTCACAGGGGGGATTTCAAATAGCAACTTTTTTACAAAAACTAACTTTTTCTACTTAACTTTTGAAAATGTTCCGGAAATACTGCGTCCTTTAAACATATGTCAAATTAAAGCTTATGTCATGTACTATAAAATTAAATAAAACAATTTGTCCTAGAACCTATCTTCTATGCGTAAATGGCTAACGTATTCAAAAATATGCTATTTTTGTATTAAAATTCTGGGTTTTGTATTTTATTTTATTTTAAAATATCTTATTAGGGGAATACATTGACTTTCATGATTATTGTATAATTTAATTGACATAGAATAAAGTTCATAAGACAAGATATTAAACTTATTAAATTTTTTTACTTTTTTAAAGTCGAAAAAGTAATTTTTAAATTTGAGTTAGCTTAAATAGCTAATTTTAAAGTCTTCATCTTCTTTTTCCTTGCCTTAATTCCAATTACTTGGGGTCGGCCTCCCTTATCCTAAAATTCCACTTGACAAGATCTCCCACATCATCTACGCTCTCATCAGCTGTCCTCATATATCATTCAATAACATCTCTCCATCTCTTTCTTTATCTTCCTTTACCTCTTCTTCCTTCAACATTCTTCTTTTATTTAATGTAAATCATTAAAATTAATTAAGTTCTGAATATTTCCATTGTAGAATCTTTTTAAACACCAAAAGTTAATTAGACATGATTACTAAGATTTTTATTTAAGTGATCTATTACGATAAAAATGTAAAAAAAATCTAACTTTACTGATAAATGTACTGTAAATAATAATTATAAAATTTCCTAATTGCATATTAATCTTAACAATTTCATTTTTTTCTATTTAATAATGTCAATTTCAAACTTGCAAGTTGAGCTAAAAGTTATGATAGTAAATTTCTTTTGTTTTTTTATTATAAACTTTCACTTTAAAGGACAAAAAAAAGTAGGTTCAAAATTATTACTTTTAACATATTAAAAATCAAAATCACTAATAATTTGAAAGCATTAATTACAAAAGTTATATTTTTTAATCTAAGAACTACTAATCTGAATATAATTAAGTAAATAGAAGTTGATGTTGATTTTGTAATTATCCACCTATTTCTTAGAATTAAACCCTATCTACAGATTTGCATCATAGCGTTTCTTATGATAATGATTTTAATAGTGTCAGATTAAATCTATACTTGTCCCAACTATGCCAGGTCCATATAATGCCATGAATCTACTGTGCTACCATTTTTCTATATTATAGAACATAATATAAACTATGATTTAACATATGTTTAAAGGACGCAGTATATACCGAATATTTAAAAAAAATGAAGTAAAAAAAGTTCTACATTTTATACGTATGTTTCAAGTTTTGAACGTTCCCTGTATGAGGAGAAATTGTTTGATCTAATCGATCAAATCGAATGAAAGGTTTATAAATAATAAATTTAGAAACAAAAATTTTGTGTTAATCTATACATTTTTCATAATGTTATAGCAATTTAATGTTGAAAATTTTAAAACCGAAAATTTTAACACAAAAATAGTATGTTTTTTAATTACGGCAGTTGTTTGCACATAGAAGATAAGTCATCGGGAAAATTTTTTTTCATTTTATAGGATATAATATAAGCTTTAATTTGAAATATGTTTGAAGGACGCATTATTTCCGGAATATTTTTAAAAGATAAGTTGAAAAAGTTAGTTTTGTAAAACAGTTACTATTTTGAATCCTCTCTTGTGGGTAGGAGGTTAAGGGTCAGATTTTCAAACATTTTATGTTTAATCGTTCATTTTTCAAAAAGTTATAGCAGTTTTAAGAAAAAAAATGTCAAAATTAACAAATTTAAAAATCGAAATTTTTTGAGGTTTTTGAAATATTTATAGGGAAAAAAGGAATTTTTTTCAATTTTCAAAGGTAATGTCTTCTACTAGATATAATTTTTGATCTTTTGACGTATCATTGAAAAAAATCAATCCAGTGAGAACTGTGAAAAAATGGCAACAGACACAAAAAAAATATAAACACATAATAAAAAATAAAATTAATACTTTCTCAACTTCATACCCAAACTAAAAAGTTACCTAATAAAATGACTCTAAAATATTTAAGATTATTCCTAAGTAATCTTGAAATGCCGTGTTATTAGTACGCTTGTATACTTGTATAAAATTTAAACAAATTTGATGTGTGCAAACCACATTAATATCCTACTAAAAACTATGCACGAGGAATTAAAAAAAAAAAAACTCTGGTAAAAATGACCAGATTTAAACGACAATTACGAGGTAACTTTGGAATGTCTTTTTGCAAGTCTAGTAAAAATTTCAGAATTTAAATTTAAAAACGCTGGCGATGAGCATTTTTGATAAAAATTTTAAATGCTTTAGGTGTACTACAAAAAATATTCTCATCTTCGCAAATAATTTTACTAGAATAACGTCGTTGAACTCTTTCATTTAAAAAAAAATTTGTAAATTATACGTCGTTATGTAATTTTTCTAGCATTGGCTAATTTTTCATTGTTTTATCATAATATTGCACTTATACTGAAATTATTATCATTACCAAAAGCTATTAGGGAATATTTTTTAGGAGAAAAAAAATAATTGACTTACAAGGGTTAATTATGAAATTAAATTCATATAATACCTTAATAAAATTATTACAAAAATATTGGAAATTAAATATTGAATCATGGTTCAATATTAAATATTAAAAACAAAATGCAGATATAATCAGTCACAATCATTTTATTACAAAATGTTAATCGGGAATTGTTATAAATTTTTGGTAGTTAAAACTTTTCAACTTATCGTTTAAAAGTTGACTCATAAATTAAAAAAAAAAAAAAATACTATACATATAACGTATTTTAAGGTTACCCATAATATGTATTGAATCAGTAATTTTTTTATTATTTACTGTTATTAATAAATACAAGCCATAATCGATATTAAACCGTATATTTTACATTGTTTATCAAGGTCAAATGACAGATAATAATATATATATATATATATATATATATATATATTTAATTATTTAAATTAGTTACTTAGTCCCTTAATTCAATCGTGTCTTCTTTCAGTTAATGATAATTGCTCAACTAAAAAACTTTTATTGATGCTTACTAACTAATCTAAAATGAACACATTGTACTATATACCGCTTAAATTACATATTAATTACATGAATACATTCTATTACCTATTCTTTAATTTATATATATATATATCTTCATTAACTGAGAGTTCAATTAACTTAAATTTATCACAAACCGGAATTCGGGTTTACTGATTTTAGAATTACAAGTACTTTTTGTTTTACATTAAGGTAGAGTAGTTAAGAATTAAAAATCAATTTATAAAGTTTTTTTAGACCTTATAGTTAATAAAATTTACCTTGGCAGTTGTTGAAACTGGAATGACATTTGGTAATTTAGTTCTTTCTCATAGAAATGCTCGCACGAAGTTAATTTACGTGTGCGTAAATTCATTTGAATATTTTTAATTATATCTTAGTAAAAAAGTATGATACTTAAACGTAAATTACAAACTATATTTTTAATATATTTTTTTCAATCATATTTTCATGTAAAAATTGTGCTCTCTATTCAGACTACAAATGCAAACGGTGCGTTTTTTCGTCTATCACAAATATAAACTTATTTATTAATTGTTTTTGGTTTATTTTGAACGATTAGAATTTTGCTATTCAAAAAATTACACGGAGCCACCATTCTTAAAAAATCGATGTCAAGCATACCCGCGATTACATGATTTTATGACCGTCGCAGACATATTAATCAGATCAGATTGTCATTTAGTAAATGGTTGTAGAAAAATTGTGGATAATTTAGATGATACAATAGAAGAAGCAGACTTTATAGTTGTTGGTGGAGGAGTTGGTGGTAACAATAATAAATTTAATAAGCTTTTAAAGAAAAACTGCGATTATTTTATTAAGTTCAATAGAAAAGAAAATAGCAGAAAATAAAAATATTTGTTCTTTTATACATTGACCTTTCTTATAAATTTAGAATGAATTTACATTTGATATTAACAATCGACATATATCACCAATAAATAATAACGAACATAAATCACAATTTTTTTCGATAATAATGGATAATACACTATTCTATATTTAAAAATATCATATGCTGGGGGTGTGCGAGTGGAGTAATGCGTTTTTTATTTAGTGTAAGCATACATCATAGTTAAGGACACGATAAAGCTATAATATAGTTATAAAGTATAATATTAATAGTTGTTTATTGTAGTAAACGATATAAGGAATATTTTATTATTTAAATTTGTATTTGTTTATTAACCACTTACTAAGAAATTTCAAAGTCAGTATATCATAAAATTATTGTTTAGTATAAAATGTACATTAAGAATAAATAATAGATTATACAGTAAGGATATAAAAAATTACTGACAATCGTGAAATGCATATTTAACGAAATTTTAATATTACTGAACTGAATTAACTTAAAATTAACTTGAAACACATTATTAATTCAAGTTAAAAAAGTAACAAAATAAATTAAAAGTTAAATCGCTTAAAAAAGTAATGAGTTATTTAATTAAACTTAATTAAATTAACTTAACTTTTTAACAAGTTAATATCCAGTCTTTTAAGTTTTGTTAACGTTTTAAACTAGTTTTAATCAATCATTTTAAAAATTAACCATTTATTTAAATCGCTTAAAACCATATTTTGTTATATGATAGAACTAGAAAAAACGCTTTTATGAAAAAATTACTTAACGTGCTCGGGTTTTCAAATTTTTTTTTCAACGAAAGTACTCGGTCACAAGTCTCCGAGTAAGTTATTGGCCAAGGTCATTTTTGCCGCGAGCCTGCGAGCGTTTTAAAATTTCGACCATTTTTGAGAAAAACACTCGCCAATGCCAGTGTTTTATGACTTAAGGATTGAAATTTTCATCAGACTTGCTCAATGACATTTCTGAGATATCCTACAAAAATCAATTCAATCCATTAATTTTTCATCGTTTTACGACCTATTTTTTTAAATTTATGTCCACGCACATGGTGTTAATATGGGCAATGACTCATTTCTACGCATATGTTTATTGTGACCCTTAATTTGTAAAATATGTATTTTTATGACGATTTAATTTTCTATTCAATTCATAATTAATATATGTAATTGTTGTCATATATGAATTGATTGTTTTAGTTTATTACTTTCTGTCGATTTCTTTTAAATAAGTTTATAATTCAAATTTGTTGATATATTTATTCATGTTTATTGTTAATATATCTTTTGTTTGAACTTTTGCTTTATAATGAGCTTACTGTTCAATTGTACTTTTTTCACTATGAACTTATTTTTTATGTCCATGCAAAGTTTATATTAGGACACTATTTTGCATTTCCGCATAGTACTATATTTCATATATTTTATCAAAGAATATTATATGTTACATTATATTTATAAGTTTTATATAAATTTCTAGACGATTATAAGTATATAAGTTTGTACATTCATTATCAGAACCGTACAATTATAATAACCTTTTATATCTCATATATGATGTATGAGTCTATAAGTTTATCGTAAAAATTGGGATTCATTTATAACTATGCTGTCCAACGTCAAATCGCAGTTACTAATATTTTTATTTAATTAATATTTTTTTATATAGTCCTAGGTATAATAACCAACCCAACTTTTTTGTAATTATTCTATAATATAAATACAACTATTATAATTAGAATATTAATAATTATTGTGTATATCAGGAGTGTATTTGAGGGGGATATGGGCCATTTCCTCCCTTGAACCAACGCTATCAATATTTTTTTAGATAACTTCTAATAAATAAAGACCTAATGGCCTTTTTTTTGTTCGTAACTTTGATTTTTAGCAAAGCAATTCTATAGCATGTTCAACAAAAAAAAAAAAATACTAAATACCCTCCTAAAATAATTTCTGAATATGCCTATGGGGAATATCTCATTAACAAACGTCAATCTTATACCCAATACATTTTACTATATTCTCTTTTTGAATTTTCTTAATTTTAATAATTAAATTTTTAATATATTTTTGTTACACTGATTCTGATGAAATATTTTCCCTGCAAAACATGGCGTATCCGGTTATTCCTACCAGAATCAGTGGCCTACTTGCGAAAATGGCCCATTGAGGCTTACGCGCTAGAGGTCTGGGGCGAAGCCCTAACTAGGCGAAGCCTAGTAATATATTATTGACATATATATTTAAATATTTTAGTAAATATTTTAGTAAATATTCTAATAAAATTTATCATAAATAAAATTATAATTAACTATAGTTATTATGCATGTAAAGTTAACGAATACCTTTTAAAAAATGTTTTATGAATACTTGTTAAATACTTTTCATAAATATTAGACAATTTTTTCTCGTTTCACTATTTATATTTATTATATTTTTTCATTTGCAAAGCATTACCATAGTACTATTTATATCATGTTTTATTCACTACCTATTTAAGACGCAGTTTACATTTAAAATTAATAAATTATAACAAGCGTTGTAGAAAATACTATACAGATTAACAAATGATAGTGTTATAAAAACACATTTAATAATTAATGATTGAGTAATGAGTCTTAAGTATATCATTCCAATTAAATTTCTTTGATTTGTTTAAGAGTATTATTTATTTTACTACAAAAAAATAACACTACAGAAATATGACTTGAGATTAGATTTTTTTGTTTAATAAACAAATAAATTTGCTATGAAAAGGAGCTAGGCTCATCCTCCCCTATAAAAAAAAATAGATTGTTGTACGCTTAACACTTTTGAAATACTTATAAAGTATTTTTTTTTTTTTTTTTTATTAGCTTTCAATACAGAAGTATTATTATAGCTAAACGATTAAAATAAAACTATACAATAGAAACTAAGACTACACAAAGGAAAAAAAATATTGTTATTAAACATATCGTTAAATTAATAAATTAAACGTACTCAAAATACTAAAAAAGAAAGAACAAAACAAAATAGACCTAGGATATTAAATTAACATATAGAAAAATATTATATAACGAAGCCAGCTGAATGAATGAAGGAAATTATTTGTATAATTATTGAGGAGGATTTTATATAATTTTACATTGGAGGAAGAGACACAGTTAAAGCGACCCGAACACTGAGTGGGCTGTATTGAAAGACTTGTTACAATAGGATAGTGGTCGCTACCGTGAGGATCACCTAAAACGTACCAAGAAGAGGACAAGGAAATGTTAGGGGAGCATATTGTTAGGTCAACAGCAGTATCCGGGAACGGTGGCCGGTTAGCTCTAGTTGGAGCGCCTGTGTTCAGAATACATAAATTATGCTGACTGATGGTTGAGTGAATAATATTGCCTCTATAATTGGAGTTTAGTGAACCCCAGGCAGAATGATGACCATTAAAATCTCCTGCAATAATGGAGTTATTGGAGAGTAGTTTAAAAATTTCAGAAACTATTAGAGTAGAGGGATTAGATGAAGGAGAAATGTAAATATACCATAGTTGAAAGGTGTTATTGTCCGGCATTAATACATTGATACCAACTAGGTAGATTGAAAAGGTACTGAGCATTTGTTTCAGATTGTTATTAAGTGTAATGGAACGAAATTGAATTGAGGAATGGATCAAGATGGCGACATCGCCATAACCATCTTGTCGGTCAGAGCGGACTGAGTTAAAATTTGAAAGGTGAAAATTTTTATTTGGAAGTAACCAAGTTTCTGAAAGTAGAACAATTTGGCATTTATTTTGGTAGATAAGAAATGCAAGATCTTGTGTTCTAGATAAGATACTTCTAATATTCCATTGCAAAATATTTAACATTTAGTTATTGTAGTAAAAGTAAAAGGAGAAAGGGAAAGGGAATAAGAAAATAAATGACAGATACATATAAACCTTATGTTCATGTAAAATAATATATATATATATAAATAGGATATAAATAAGTAAATAAAAATATGCACATAGACAAATGCATATACATGAAAAGTCATAAGGACAATGAGTTAGAAAAAATAAATAAATAAAATGAAATAATAATAATGATGATAAAATGTGATGAGATGAGGATATTACTGCAAACTGTTATTAGATGATAAAGAGAGAAAGTTAAGGATGTGAGACTCAATTAATTGATTAAGGGTTGAGGGGGATGATAATGTAGAGAAAGTAATGTTGTATACAGCTGAAAAGAGTTGATTAGCCAAAGAAGTGATCCAGGATTTTTCAGCAGGTTGAGCATAGGAGTTAGTGGACATGTATTCGAGAAACGAACAATTGGGAGAAGACCAATCATTACTTTTATTAGAGACAAAATGTGGATTGATAGTTTGAACACTGTTTTTATTACCATGATACTTATTTTTACTTTTTTTGGAGAATGATTGTGTCAAGCTCGGAAAAGATTCTATAGATATAGGGTTTTGAGGAGCACTGGCGTTATTTATAATATTTTCATTGCTTGAGACACTATTCGAAAAAGTTTTAGATTTATTAACAATGTTATTCTTAAATATAAAAATGGAATCGTTGTACGAAATGTTTTCAACAGCCATGATTTTTTTAATCTCCTTTTGACGGGACCATTCAGGACATGAGCGATCTGTAGCCTCATAGGATACTTTGCAATGTAAGCATGACGGGGTAGAGTTGTCTTTATTAGGGCAATCGGTGGCAATATCATCGTTAGCACCACAACAGGCACACCGTGCCTTTCTTCTGCAAAATTTACCTTATTTGGCGTATTTGTATTATATATCAAGTTCACTATTGTTATTCATAACATTATCGATGTCTATAGTATTAGAATTACTATCTGATGTTAGAGTAATGACATCATTAAAATATGCCGTACTAGTTTCATTGTTATCATCTGATTCGTTAATATTGTACCGAAATTGTATGTTAGCTGGGAGTAGTTGCGGTTGATTATCTAATAGGTATTGTAGATTCGGAGAAACCGGACTGGTAGGAAGTTTTTTAGACTTACGTTTCGCACTGGCAGTTGACTATTCGTCGTAGTCTTTTCGTTTTTGTGCAAAGTTACTTTTATGGGGCCAGAACCGTTATTAGGTGGACGGCCCGGTTCACCCGGTGAATTGGGCATACGGAAACTTAAAAAGAAAAAATTATGTGAGACTACTTACGTGAGTTAGATATATACAATTAAATACGATAATACTATACGTATAAGGAAAACCGGATTCACAGGTGCGTAACAATAAACACGACTTATTGCTACGATAGCTGAAGCCGAACTGATTGATAAAGTATTTATATTTTTATTTAAAAAATTGAAAAAAATATATATTCAAATACGTATTTTTAATACATTTCATTGGTAGTATTTAAATACGTATTCGAAATACAAAAATTAAAAATTCTTATAAGGTTTGATAATTAATTAAGGAAATTCCTACAACGTATTGTGAACAAATATTTTAAATTTTTTCTTACAACCATATTACAACATATTTTTTAAAAAAATTAAAATTTAATCTTTTAGTTATTCAGAGAATATCCAATAATTTAAATATTTAAATATTTCAAATATTTTGATATCAAAATATTTTTTAGAGAAATTCGTAAAATACAATTCAGGGATTATATTATAAGGGATTTCATAACAACTTTTACATTACAGGTTCTGTGGTAGCTAGTCGTTTATCAGAAAATCCAGAATGGACAGTTGTTTTATTAGAAGCCGGACCAGAACAACCAACAGCCATCGATATTCCCGCATTAGTATTTTCTGCTCTAGGTACTAAGTACGATTGGCAATATGTAACAGAGCCACAAAAAAACGCTTGTTTAATTACCAAAGGTGTATGTGCTTGGCCTAGAGGAAAACTTTTAGGTGGGACAGGTGCTCTCTCAGGTAAATAAATGTTACAATTCTATTATTGCTTAAAGAAAATATATTAACTTAAAGCTTAAATAGAAATTTAACAATTACAACACAATTATAATAATAGTTTCTTCACCAATTAATAAAATGTCTTTAGGTTCGATGTACTCAAGAGGACATCGCCAAATCTATGATAATTGGTTAAAAGCAGGAAATAGAAAATGGGGATTTGAAGATGTATTACCATTTTTTATGATGTCCGAAAATAATCTAAACTTTAGACAGGATAAATACTTAAAATATCATGGACAAAACGGTCCGTTACCTGTAATGCATCCTACATTTATGAATCCTGTGACAGAAATAATACTTGAAGCTGGTGAAGAATTGGGTTACTCACGAATAGACATGAGTGATCCAGAAGCTTTTGGATTTTCTTTCGCTCAAATTATGATGAAAAATAATACAAGAGTAACCATACCCACAGCATTTCTAAGACCTCACCTAAACCGTAAAAACTTAAAAATTAAAATTAACAGATTCGTGACTAAACTTTTAATCAATCCAGTTAATAAAACAGTTTATGGTGTTGAATATATTGACAAAACTAACAAAACACACAAATTGATTGCCAAGAAAGAAGTTATTCTATCCGCAGGAGTAATAGGTTCTCCGCATTTATTAATGTTATCGGGAATTGGTCCAAAATATGATCTAGAATATTTAGGAATACCCGTAGTTGAAAACCTTAAAGTTGGGTACCACCTTCAACATCATGTTTCTGTAGCTTTAAATATAAAAATGAATATGACAAACAACCTTTTATTTACATATGAATCTATTATTGAGTATTTAAATCATAGAACTGGTCCAATATCACAAACTGGTGCCTTACAAGCATCGGCATTTTTGAGATCTGATCAGTCAAATGCCAATCAACCCCCTGATATACAGTTATTTTTTGATGGTTATTCACCTAACTGCGAAAATGCACAAGTGCATTATGGTTGCTCAAAACCTATTGGCATTGAGAATTTTGACATTAGAGTGGTTAATATACTACCACGTAGTACAGGCTCTATAAAACTTGTTAGTTCAAATCCATTTGTCAGACCTTTAATCAATCCCAATTATTTAGCATTTGATACTGATTTTAAAGTATTACTTTCGGGTATAAAACTAATTAAAAAAATCATAAATACTGAAGCTATGCAAAAATTAGGAGCTAAATTGGATGAAACGCCGGTAAAAGAATGTATGAACTTCAATTTTGATACTGAAGAGTACTGGAGATGTTATATTAAGTACTATACGAGTGGTGAAAATCATCACTCAGGCACGTGTAAAATGGGACCACCTTCAGATTGTAATGCTGTAGTTGACGATGAATTGAGAATTCATAAAATTAAAGGAATTCGTGTAGCTGATGCATCAATTAAGCCAATTCAACCGAACTGCAACCCAATAGCTCCTACAATCATGATCGCTGAAAGAGCTGCACATTTTATCAAGAATACTTGGAAGATAAATTCATGATACATTAAAAAAAAAAAATCTGTGTAATTATACATAAATAAACTGTCAATATTGATAGATATAAAATATCATTGAGAATAATTATGATTTATTAAGTGTTTCTTAACCCTTAAACAGTCGCGTGGGGGTCTAGCATATCCCCACATAAATAAAAATGGATGTATTATATTGCATAAAAGGTGTACATAAATATAAATTTAGAAGATGGTTTTTATAGTAATATTGAATCGATTTTCATAAATAAATACCTTCGAAAAAAAATGTATGACTTAAAATATCCATCAAAATTGAAATGGGTCTTATTTACCCCCACGCGACTTGTAAAGTTATAATTTTTTTTTGGACTTGTATTTTTTTCAAAATATAATTTTATCGTAAATGCAATGTTATAATCGATATAATATTGTGGAATTGAAATTATGTGAATCTGCCACAGACTCTGCGATTAAGTTTTAAAAATCAATAATCTATTTAGAATTTTCACTACTCGATGATATGAAATAAATAAGAACAAAACATGTTATAAATACATCGCATCGCAATGTGGACACATTGATTATCGGAAATCGATGTGCTACTACGAACGAATAATTGTATATACTCGTATCATAATAATTAGATGTATTGTAATATTAATAATAAAAAAATTCAATTCAAAAAAATGATTATATAAATGTAAATACATTTAGCCGTGTTTGAGCTCAAAGAAATACAAGAAAAATTAATTAAAATACATTTTGTAATAGTAAAAGCTTTTGTTTACCGTTTTAAAAATAAGATTTTGCAGTTAAAATAATTTTTTTACAATCCAAAATTTTTTAATGAAATATGAAAATTAAGTTTTTTTTTTCTCGTAATGTAATTTTTAGTAATGCACATAATTTTGTAATTTATTTATTTTTTAATTTTAATAATTGAATTTTTATCCATATTTATATATCATATGGTAACAAATAATGTCTTTGAATTTAAAAAAATGAACTTCTTTATACATATTTTATACTTTTTTAGAAAGGGGGTCTGATAGACCCCCACGCGACTATGAACGTTAAAAATAGGCACGCACCTGGCAGAATATAAGATTTATATTGGCATAAAATAATAAATGCACTTAGAAATTTTATTTTCAATTTGAATTAGTTTAATTTACTATTATATTATTAATTTTCTTATTCTATTGTCGCGAAAGATAAAATGGGTTTATAATAACTGAAATAACTAATATAAGTTTTTGATTAAACGTTATGAAGAAATCGTAAAAAAAATTGTTACCTTAACAAAAATTGTTTTATCTCTGGTTCTAAGACTCTAAATGTTATGCTATTACAACAAATGGACACATTAACATTTTGACTGCATTATGTTAAAGTCTCAGATATTTAAAACATAATCTTATATATATATATATACAGAGTGGAACGGATCTAACTTACAATTCATATAACTTATGATCTACATAACATTTTATACTTTTTTTTTTAATCAATTTTTACAATATAGTTCTATATTTAAAATATGTTTTGTTATTTTTCGCAATTACAAAAAAATATTTTAAAAATTAATTTTTTTTTTAAATTAAGAAAAATGTTGATACCAAAAACTCTTATTTTAATTCAGTAGTTACGTTTATACAGCATTTTGAAGTTTGTTAAATTTTGATTTTTTATACTATTTTCCTGTGGTATCAAACGTCAGTCCATATTATGTAAAGTACAGACAGTGTTGCCAGATAGAGGGAAATTTCCCGTTTAGAGGGAAAATATGGGACCGTAATCAATTTGAGGGAAAAAGGGAAGAAATTTTAAAATTGTACTAAAAAAGGGAAACTTAGGAATTTCAGTTATTAATCGATATTTTTACTTTTATAAAAAAAATTATTTAAAAGTATACATGTTATTTTTTCACAAAAAAATGATCAATTTTTATTTTTGCATAGATAAATTAATTTTTATGTTAACAAATCCTATTGATAATACTATCTAAGAATATCACAATCGGTCCTTGGATCCTATCTACAACCGTTCAAACAATTATGAACATTAATTGCTCTGAATTTAAGGGATGGTTAGAATGTATTCCTAAAAATATTTTCAAAGCTCGTTGTTCTGCTTGCCAGGTAAATAAAAACAATAATATTCCTTATTTTATATAATTGAAAGGAGGGAGGACTGTAGTCTTCAATCTAACTATTTTTAAATTTTTATTACTTTGAATATTTACATTCAAAGAGGCTACAATGGTATAATATGCAAAAAGTAGCGATTTATTTGAAAAATGTATTTTGAAACGATGTGTTTATGAATTCTATAACATATTTTGTTTTTAAATATTATTAATTATGGGAATAACAATTGATAAAACCAATATTATTTAAGGATTTCATATTATAATGGTCAACTTACAATAGTCAATATACAAGTTATAAAAGAAAATTGAATATACATTTATTTGAAATAAAAAATTTAAGGAGGGAAATTTTTTTAAAAACCGGGAAATTTTACAAGTTTGAGAGAGAATTAAGTTTTTTTTTGGTCTGGCAACACTGAGTACAGAAGTAAATACTTATTACATTATTTACTGGTAACAGATTTCTTTTCCATGGATAATAATAACGTTTAACGCGCTTTGTACAGAAATTATTATCTCTAATATTTATTAAAAAAGTTAGAAACATTATCGTATGTCAACTACGTGTGTTCCATGGTTAGCCAAGCTAAAAGTGATAACAATTATTAATTTGCGTGATTCTATCATTGTAATCATTTTATTATAGGATATTCCTTGTTAGGAGATTTGATAAAAAATGCACTTACTCACTATTATTCACGTGTCAATTTATAATATGTGAACTTATTTAATTAAAAATTCAACATGTTTTAGACAATGTTTCTATAATTTCTTTTAATAATCTGAATTATACTACTAATTTTTTTTTTATGTCAATTACAAATGCTTGTTCAAATGTTAATAATTTTCATTCACACATTTAAACGTGAAAATGTTTTTAGCTTCGATGCGAAGCTGAGAAGGTATTGGTTTTACTAAGATGTGTTTTTTTTTTTTTTTTTTTTGTGTCTGTTACCACTTTTTCTCAGCTCTCACCGAACCGATTTCTTTCAATGATACGTCAAAAGATCACAAATCGTATCTAGTCGAAGACATTACCCTTAAAAATTGAAAAAAATTCCCTCGTTCCCCGTAAAAGGGGGAAACCTCCAAAAAAATTACAAATTTAAAAATCGCTAATTTTCGAAATTTTTTCAATTTTTTTTACTTAAAAGTGCCATAACTTTTTCAAAAATGAACATATCAATATAATTCTTTTTTATATAGATGCATAATATCATTACCTTTCATTTGGTATATTTTTTTCATAAATTTAACCCTTAACCTGCCCACAAGGGGGGATTTAAAATGACAACTTTTTCACAAAAAATTAATTTTTTTAACTTAAATTTTGAAAATGTTCCGGAAGGTCTGACACTTTTATATATATCTTAAATTAAAGCTAATGTAATATGCTTTATCATGAAAAAAAAAAATTTCGGACTTTATCTTATCTTCATGGTGAAAATGGCTACCGAATGCTATTTTTGTGTGAAAATTTTCGATTTTGTATTTTCCATTTTTAACTTTATTATGCTATAACTTTTTGAAAAATGTATGAATCATTACAATTTTTTTATGAGAAGTAGTATTTATATAGATCTTTCATTCGACATACTGTTTTTTTAAATCGGACCATTTCCCTAAATACAGGGGGGATTCAAAACATAAAAATGCATATAGAAAGTAGAACTTTTTCAACGTAACTTTTGAAAGTGTTCCGGAAGGTCTGACACTTTTATATATATCTTAAATTAAAGCTAATGTAATATACTTTATAATGGTAAAAAAAAATTTCGGACTTTATTTTATCTTCATGGTGAAAACAGACATTAAACTTAATAAAAAAAATACGATTTTTGTAAAAAAATTCTTTTTTATATTTTTAACTTTATAATGCTATAACTTCTCGAAAGATGTATGGATCAATATAATTCTTTTTTTTGTAGATGCATGATGTCTTTACCTATCATTTGGTATATTTTTTTTATAAATCTGACTTTTTACCTGCCTACAGGGGGGGATTCAAAATGACAACTTTTTCACAAAAAATTGACTTTTTCAACTTAAATTTTGAAAGTGTTCCGGAAAGTCTGACACTTTTATATATATCTTAAATTAAAGCTAATGTAATATACTTTATCATGGAAAAAAAAAATTTCGGACTTTATTTTATCTTCAAGGTGAAAATGGCTACCAAATGCTATTATTGTGTGAAAATTCTCAATTTTATTTTTTACATTTTTAACATTATAATGCTATAACTTATTGAAAAGTGTATTGATCAATATAATTTTTTTATGGGAAATACTATTTTCTAATAATCTCTTTTTTATTCTACATACTTTGTCTTAATCAGGATATTAATAAGGAACTAGCAGTTTATGAAGCTTTTGGAATAATCCACCAATTTTTTAAAATTAAACACTATCTAAAGATTTGCATCGAAGCGTTTTTTTTTGATAGTGATTTTAATCACTGTCAGATATCATTATACTTGATCCAACTATGCCACGTCACCACTGTGCCGCGACCCCCCTGTGCTGGGTTTTTTGATAATATTGTTCTTATACGATTAAGATTTTGTTATCATTCTTAATCTATACGTATGATCAACATAATTTTAGATCCATGGGTTTTATTTGATAATGAGGTGACTGGTGTTACCTACTGACCATAGTTCCCCCAGTCTCCCCTAACTATTGTGGTTTTTAAATTTTTTATACTCAATCAAAATTATTTAAAATTAAGTTACTTAACGCATTTTAAAAAACATTAATTTAATTTTTTTTAATAAAGTATATATACATACATAATTTTTATTTACATCAATATATATTATTATTTTTTAAAATCAAAGCTATAACTTTTATTTATATGAATAAATGTAATACCTATAAATATAATTAAATATACATGCTTATAAAAATAATGATTATTACTTATTTACTTATGAAAATAATTAAGAATAAATAAATATATATATATAATAACTATTTTTCTATATTTATTTATATAGAACATAATATATTAAATTATTATTTTTATTATTTATTTCTAACAATCTGATTACTTATTGATAAAAATAAATAAGAAAAAATGATTAACACATTGATGGACAGTTAATGACATGGTATTTTACAAACACTGGTTTTATGAGATGCATGGGGTCAGAACAACTTCCTCCTTCAAAAGAAATCATTGAAAATATTACTGCTATATCAGTAATGACATTTTTAGAATTGTTTTTAGAATAGTCAAATTTTAATATTACTGCTATAACAGTATTATATGATTTTGTCCATCAACGTGTTAATATAAATAATAATATAAGTACTATAACTTTTTTTATATTATAATTTAATTATTTAATAAAACAGAATACTTAGTTAAACGTCCAAATTCTATTGTTCCATTGTAAAGAAGTTTCACTTCAAAAACATGATTGGTCACATAAAGTGTGTTCAGTAAGGAAACGGATTACTACTGTTCTCATTATTTGTAACAATTAACTTGTTTCCTTACATTTTGATCACGCTTTATATGAATCAAACATAAATAGGCAAATATCCAAGGCAGATATGATAAAATAAGGTATTGTCGTTTTATGCATTTTAAAGTTAAAGAAAAATGTACGATTTCCATGAAAAATTCTCGATTTTATATTTTTAAATTTACATNATGCATTTTAAAGTTAAAGAAAAATGTACGATTTCCATGAAAAATTCTCGATTTTATATTTTTAAATTTACATAGCTATAACTTTTGGAAAAATGTATGGATCAATATTATTATTTTTTTATAAATAATTTTTATATACCCCTTTCATCTGACACACTTGTTTTTTAGATCAAATTATATCCCTTTATACAAGGAGAGTCAAAACTTTAAAAATACGTATAGAAAGAACAACTATTTTAACTTAAGTTTTAAAAGTGTTTCGGAAATACTGACACTTTTATACATATCTTAAATTAAAGCATGTGTAATATACTTTATTTTGAAAAAAAAATTTTTACCTCTGGATTCGTCTTCATGTATTCTATTCAAAAATAATATATTTTTATGTTAAAATTCTGGGTTTTGTATTTTATTTTATTTTAAAATAAGGGGGAGTACACTGATTTTCATAAATATTATATAAATCAATTTGATATAGCATAGAATGTTACACTTATTTTAATTTTTTTGCTTTTTTTAAGTCGAGAAAAATAACTTTGAAATTTGAACTAGCATAAATTGCAATTTTTTTCAATTAGCAGAATCGTCATACGGTTACCGAGTCGGTAACACTTGTGTCTTATGCGCTTGGGGTATAAGGTTTCAATCAGCGTATGGCAAGGAACTTTTTTCTTAATTCTTTTTAAGTTAGAATAAATGTTCAACTCCTTTGATTTTTATCTCATTTAGATTCAATAACTTCAATTTAATTGCCCCTCGTGAGAAGATATTTCTTATTCATATTAAAATTATTTAATATATTTTAGGTTTTAGCTTCGATGCAAAGCTGAAAAGGTATTTTTTTGTGACTATCATTTATTTTCTCTGCTCTAACTTGACCTACTTTTTTCAACGATACGTCAAATGATTACAATTCGTATCTCGTTGAAGGTATTACCCTCAAAAATTTTAAAAAAATTATAATTTATCAATTAAACAGTTACTTGTCCCATGTTATCCATACAGACAATTAAAATCATTCATTTATAATGTTTTCAAAGTTCGATATGATAGGTTTCAATTACAAAATTTAATAATTTTACTTTGTAATTTAATAATTTTTTTACTCTATTTGTGTGTGCTACTACTAGACTATAATATTCCAAATTTTTTGTGACATGTTGCTATATAAATCATTTCTAAAATAAATGATTGTTAGTTTCTCCTAAATTAACAATGGATTTTTAGATCTTTTTAACAACTTTTTTATTTATTAGTTATTTTAGCTAAAGTAAATCATTAAAATTAATTCAGTTCATTTTTCAACTGTAGAATCTTTTTAAACACCAAAAGTTACTCTGAAATGATTACTATTATTTCTATTTAAGTTATCTATTACGATAAAAATGCAAAAAAATATTGAGCTTTTCTGATACATATACTGTAAATAGTAATTTTAAAATTTGCTGACTGCATATTAATTTTAACTAGACAATTTTTTTAATTCTCATAAAATTTTCTATTTAATGAATTCAATTTCAAACTTATAAATTGAGCTAAAAGTTATGGTAGTAAATTAATATTTTTTATTATAAAATTACACAAAAATATTTTTATTATTAATCAAAATCAATATTAATTTAAAACAATTTTTTTGTGTTCTTAATTATTCTTTTTTATATGTAATTACCTATTTTTTAATAATATTAAAACTTTGAAGTGATAGAAAAGGTCTAATTCCACATTTGAAAACATCGCGCAAGATGATTTAGAAAAGTATATTTTTGTTTCTAGTGTATAAAACTTTATTATAAGTAACAAACATTTTTTATTTAAAAGTATTGCATCAAGCCCTTTAAATTTTTATAATATCTTCATAAAAATTACAATATTAAATTATTTAAATTTAATTTCATACTAAATATAACTACTATAATTATTATTTATTCGAATATTATAATTATAAATCAAAGAACTAATTGGGATAAAATTAGGGAAATAAGATTTATTGTTACTTTTGAAATAATCTACCAATTTCTTAAAATTAAACATCACCTACAGATTTGCATCGAAGCGTTTCTTATAATAGTGATTTAAACACTGTCAGATATCATCTATACTTGTCCCAACTATGCCACGTCCATACTGTAGCGCAACCCCACTGTGCTACCGTTTTAGCTTCGATGCGAAGCTGAGAAGGTATTGGTTTTACTAAGATGTGTTTATTTTTTTTTTACCACTTTTTCTCAGCTCTCACCGAACCAATTTCTTTCAATGATACGTCAAAAGATCACAAATTGTATCTAGTCGAAGACATTACCCTCAAAAATTGAAAAAAATGCCCTCGTTCCCCGTAAATGGGGGAAACCTCCAAAAAAATTACAAATTTAAAAATCGCTAATTTTCGAAATTTTTTCAATTTTTTTTACTTAAAAGTGCCATAACTTTTTCAAAAATGAACATATCAATATAATTCTTTTTTATATAGATGTGTAATATCACTACCTTTCGTTTGGTATATTTTTTTCATAAATTTAACCCTTAACCTGCCCACAAGGGGGGATTTAAAATGACAACTTTTTCAAAAAAAATTAACTTTTTCAACTTAACTTTTGAAAATGTTCCGGAAGGTCTGACACTTTTATATATATCTTAAATTAAAGCTAATGTAATATACTTTATCATGGAAAAAAAAAATTTCGGACTTTATTTTATCTTCATGGTGAAAACAGACATTAAACTTAATAAAAAAAATACGATTTTTGTAAAAAAATTCTTTTTTATATTTTTAACTTTATAATGCTATAACTTTTTGAAAGATGTATGGATCAATATAATCTTTTTTTTGTAGATGCATGATGTCTTTACCTATCATTTGGTATATTTTTTTTATAAAGCTGACTTTTTACCTGCCCACAGGGGGGGATTCAAAATGACAAATTTTTCACAAAAAATTGACTTTTTCAACTTAAATTTTGAAAGTGTTCAGGAAAGTCTGACACTTTTATATATATATTAAATTAAAGCTAATGTAATCTACTTTATTACGTAAAAAAAAAATGTCGGACTTTATTTTGTCTTCACGGTGAAAATGGCTACCAAATGCTAGTATTGTGTGAAAATTCTCAATTTTATTTTTTACATTTTTAACTTTATAATGCTATAACTTATTGAAAAGTGTATTGATCAACATTATTTTTTTATGAGAAATAATATTTTTTAATAATCCCTTTTTCATTCTACATACTTTATCTTAATTAGGATATTAATAATGAACTAGCAGATCATGTAGCTTTTGGAATAGTCCACCAATTTTTTAAAATTAAACAGTATCTAAAGATTTGCATCGAAGCGTTTTTTTTATAGTGATTTTAATCACTGTCAGATATCATTATACTTTTTTTTTTACTTTATTTTAATTTTTTTTTTCTTTGTAACATTATTTTATTAAATAAACTTATATTTATCATAACTCCAATAATTTTATATTAAAATATCTTTGTTGTATGTTGCAAATTGTATAATAAACAATATGGATACAAACAAGTTTCTGTGATGTTGTCCGTTACATAAACAGTAGATCAATTTCCAGTCTTCAAATATTTGTAGAAAAAATATTGACATTTGCCAATTCAATAATCTTATTTTTTGTATTATTTACCTCATTTACTGTAATCGAAGGTATTTTAACGTATCGTTGTACAAAATTCATTAAGTAGGTACTAAGAAAAAGTGGAGACAGACAAAAAAACATCATAGTAAAATAAAATTAATACCTTCTCACATTCGCATCAAAACTAAAAATCTAATCACTTGAATTTGTTTTTGTAAATTAAATAAAAGGACAAAAATTGTTTAGGCACACTATTTTAAAAGGCCAACTCGGACAGTCACCTGGACCTGGATGACATATCCTTTACATGGCATCCCTTGAAGAATAGAAAATAAAGGATCCTTTATTTTTAATTCGTGCAATATAATATGAACAGTTTATTATTCCTCATTTTTTCTAATATGGATTGACAAAATTTTACTATCATTATTACATAAAACAATTAATATTACAAATACGTATAATTAATTTTATTGTTATTACTTATCACATTCCATTTTATATTACAGAACGTTAACGTCCATAATATGTATACAATATCAGATTAAATAACAGCAACACTTAATAATCTATTAACATCAATAGTTAACAACATACATAAAAAAAAATCTTAAGCGCAAGTGCTTCGTGCAGTCTATTTTATCTAACTCTTTTAGGCAAATCATTATAGTTACACTAAATTCCCATAAGTTTGTACAGCAAACACTGAATGAAATTTTATTGATATGACTCTTATCTATCTATTAAAAATTATTATTCTAATTTATAGGATGAACTCCTAAAATAATAATTAAAAAAAATGATTCCTAAAATATAAATAATAATAATGTATAATCAACCTTTGCCTTATGGGGCCAACAATCGACACATAACTAAAAAAAAAAAGGAGGCACAATCCGTTTACAAAACCAATAATATTTTAATACTCCTCGCAAAAACCAGATTGAGTACAAATATTATCACTTTATTCTTAAAAATTAACGAATATATCTAATTATTGTAGAACTGTTACTGTAGCACCAACCACTTTTCTTGCGTTAGCATAATATTATGCTGTTAACGGATTTTCGGTGATTCTAAATGGCCAAGGTGAACTGCGAACACTATCTTTGGAATCTGACTGCTTTATGGATTTTAATATCACTGAAAGAAAATTCGTTTTTTATTTTAAACCATTATATATAAATACACATAAACTGTACTTCACATCACACAAGTAATATAGTTCAAATGTTATATTAATAACTTACATAAACGACATTTATAAACCGTATGTTGAATGATTTATTATTTTGCGTTAATAGTATATTAATCAAATTTTTAAGAAAGTAAAAGCTATAAAAATTTACAAATCAACCAATGACACATTTGTGTCACTTTAATGCACACAAATAATATTTTGAAAAATCGAAAGGGAAAGAAGTTAATTTGTATGGTTGTTTTTATTTAATTAATATAACGTTATTCCTGAAATACGTATACTCAATTTTTTAGTATTTTTTATGACTTTTTGAGTTAAATTTCTTTAATATTTTTTTGATTAATATTCAAATACATTTTTACTATATATTATAAATATATATTAAACAAATGTATTATAATAATATTACCTACAAGTAATTAACTCTTATAATATAACAATGTATGTTTTTTATTGAAACCAAATAAAATAATATTATAGTAATTTATAAATTATAATTATTTATACAATTACTATTAATTATTGAATTTCAAGTCATTTTTAATATAAAAATTAAATTTACATATAACCTTATTTAATCTTAATCATGCATTATTAAGTTTTATTAACACAAAAAACAATGTTCACCAAAACCAAGCAATTACATTACAATATAAAAAACACATCTTATACTTTTATTAAGCATTTAAAAACTATTAAAAATTTTAATGATAACTACAAATATCTTATGCATAGTTATTGGATGTAAACAACTCAGTTCGATTTAATGGAATAGATTACAGGACAAATACTAACGGTGATTCATTTTAAGGAATAAACATTCTAAAGATTAAATTATTATATTAACTGAATTAATTTAAAAAACATTAAAAATTTATGTAATTTTAAGAATATTTCTTAGAAAATTTTATGTTTAAAATCTTGCAAACTCAAATTAAAATATCCCAATGAAGAACTTTTTCTTACAAAGGAAAATATTTCTTATTGACATCTTAATACAAATAATAAATATACTAACAAAACCACTAAAAAGCGCAATAATTAACATAACAAATGAAATATTTAAATCACACAATAATGCGACCACCAGAAGAAATTAAAAGGAGACACTAGACGACAAAAAAAAGTACACATATTTTTATAATTTTTGTAACTTTATAGCAAAACTAAAATTGTTTTGTGGACGACCGGTGTCTCCCACAAGTGGAAGTCCTAATTCACAACAGAAATAAATTTTTTTTATAAATTTCATAGCACTTACATGTACAAATTTTGTGTTTTCGAAGGTGATCACTATTTATTTTTTAGTTGTCATGTAGGTATTTTTGACTCATAGGAGAAAAGGTTTGTGTTTATGTGTGTGCGTGCGCTAACTAGTCGTGCATCCGTGCGCTAAATGTATTAGCTAATACGTCATCATTTTTACCTTCAGCTGATCTGGACACCGTCAAGGGCGGTCGGCCTAGTCTCACAGCTGATCAACATAAACAATCCATTTCACAAACATGTTCGAGACAAAAATAAAATCAAATAAGTATTTTTCGTTATTTCTATTTTAATTATAAATAAATAATTTTTGTTGAAATTATTAGGAAATTTTCAAAATCTCCAAAAATGTAAATGCACTTTTATGCACTTAATAAATTATATTAAAGTAAACACTGGGTTTAACATGCGTGTAAGAAAGCTTGAGAGTTATGTTCCATATATTATTTGAATTAAACATCACATTTGTAACTCATTTACTACTATTATTAGTTTTACACTAGATTTTCAACACTTTTTATAAGCCTGTTAGTTTTTGATTACAATCGTTTTATTTATAAAACTGGTTTCATAAATTCATTTAAGTATAACATTAATGATTAATTCACCAAATTCTGTTAAAAAATCAATTTAAAGCCTACGTTGAACAAAACTAAAAGTAAAAATATTGAAAATATTTCATTCCCTTTCTAATATTAATATTAATTCTCTATAGCATTTTTTAGAAGATAATAAATTTATAATCTAAAATGAAGATATTAAATTAGTGGCGGATTTAGGAAGGTGTCTAGACTCTTGAACCATCACAGACAACAATATCTTTACATTATTCAATATGTGGAGTAAGAATCTGTTGTGTATCTTAAGTAAAATTTATTCTTTAGGAATCCTGGGAAAATGTAGAAAATCCGCCACTGGGTCACATTTTTTTTTATATATAAATCAATTCTTATACACAGTATATCTAGTTTTTTTTATTACAATTAATATTTAATGGAAAACGGACATTTTTTTTTAATTAAAAAAAAATTACTATTTCATTGATTAAAATGCTATATAAAAATTAATTTTACATTCTTGAAATAAAAAATTGTATTTAAAAATATTTTAAATTCTGAATCACATTAAGTAAGAATAGTGAAGCTCAAAAACCGCTATTTTAATTGTCGTAGATCTAATCTCAAGAAAAAACACATTTTTTTATTCATTTTACGTGACACAAATTGGATTTGCGCTAAAATTTAAAAACTCATACGTTTTAATCTATATATATATATATATTATGTATAAACAAATAAAATTTAACACATAAGGATCAAAAAATTAATGATCAGAAAATGGTTTACTAAGTTAAGTCATAATATTATTTAGGATGTATGTACCTTAATTAGCATTGGAAAGACAAAATTGAAATTATTTACAATACATACATAAAATAACTTTATAATGAAAAATCATTGGTAAATATAAAATTTGTTTTGTATCTGAAGACATATTTTGACACTCGATGAAGTAAAATTTTTTGGTACTCTTGTTATGCTGTACACACTAATTATTGAATTTGACTTTAAAATTTTAAAACTAAAATATATTTTATCAATACGTAAAAGCTACGCTTTTGTGAATTTAATTTTTAAATTGTATAGAATTTTTTAAAAAATTTTACTAGATCCCATTAAAAAGTTAACTCAATAATTATTAATTTATATTATTTTATTTATAAGTTTCATTTATTATAACACATAAAAATAAAAAAAAAAAAGCATTTTACAAATTTATAAAATCTAACGAAATTTTATATCCAATATAAATCAGAAATTTCTAACTTTAAATTAACAAAAAAATTTCCTAAAACACCTAAACCTTTAATATCTTTGTGTTTTTGATAATAAAACCACACATGGTTACTAAAAATAATTAATTACAAATATATCAATTGGTTATAACTACAATCCTTTAAATAATGGACTTCGACATTTTTGTTTATACTAGCGTTTTTGAAGCATTAGACAAAAAGGAAAACTTTAATTTAGTTTTTAATTGTGCACGAAGACTGGATTGGCTTACCGTAACCGAGTCCTTGTAAAAAAAGTCTGAGTACCTCACACATTTTATGAGGTACTTCTTCTAACACCATACTACACTCCGAAATCTATAAAAATAAAATAATAATAAATAAAACAAAATTTTTATTCTATATAAGATTCTTAAAAAAATAATAATATAAGTTTTTAAATTATGATAATTATTTAAAAAAAAAAACATTTGGCAATGTAATTTTAATCAATAGCTTAATAAATATCTGAGAATAAAATATAGAATGACTTTATTACTAGTGAAAGAACAGTTAAGAGTTTTTCATACTTTAAAGTTCTCTATTAATTAATATTTTAATATCACACTCATAATAATGTAAAAATATTTATAATTACCTAACACAACAATTTCAATTTATAATATTATATTAAAAATTAGAATTTTCTAGTACACGAACATATAATGATATATTAAAAATAGTGATGTTAAAATATTGCTAAATTTAGATATTTTCTTTTTTATATAAACTACTAACATTAAATTATAACAATCATTTAAATATTTTTAGTAAAAAAACTCAGTGGCGTTCTTTCACTGATAGTGGTCATTTACTGGTATTGTCACCTTAGATGGAAAACATTTTTTGAAGAGTGATGATCTATAATTTCTATGTGATTGTAGACTATTTAAGACTATTCCGAGATACGATATATATTTTTTCAACAAGAATTTTGGTTGACATTTTTTATAATTATATAAAATCCGTAAACTAAATTTTTTTTATTGATTTATTTTCGTGTTATAGATAATAGACATACATTTTTTTTTAATTTTAAAATTTCCTAAAATAATAAATAGAAAAAATGAAGATCCAAAAATGAGCATTGGACAAATATTCAATGGGCTAGTCATTTGTATACTTAAAGTAAATTAATAGGGTAAATAAATAAATATATTATTTTAAAATGCGATTAATATTTTTATCAAACCATTCCTCAATCTTTCGAAAAACAAAAGATGGTCGGTCACTCTTTTAGAAGCTGTAAAGATTATTTGCCGCCTATAGATAATTGTGAATGCTGTATATTTATATTATGATTGGAGATGTGTAACAATCAAGCGAAATCATGAGATCACAATTATACAAATTGATGGTGGAATATTCAAAGGGGCTTCAATAAATATTTTTTAAGGAGCACAGCCGCTTTATACAGATAAAATATTTCATGAATTTTGTATGATATATGAAAATAAATTAAATTATGATATAATTATATAATTACCGCAAATAATGGAAAAGGGGTGCTTAAAACCGAAATTTAAAAAAAAAGTAATCCCCGTTTTACAAGTATACCCAAAATTATGGAAATCTAAATGTTAAACCAAGTTACAAAATAGAAAATAATCTATCTAAGAAAATGACTGGTCGATAACAACTATTAGACTACTATTTTAAAACATAATAGCATTTTTAAAACAAAGAGGGAGAAATAGTGCGCTTAATTCATGCCTTTAGATAAAAATAAATAGGCCTGTGCTTCACTTCCTATCATTATATTAATTAGTTAATAACTTCCAAAATACTGGCCGAAAAGGTATTATCGACCAGTCATTTTCTTAGAAAGATTATTTTTTAATTTGTAAATTATTTACAATTTATATTACATATATTTCTATTTAAAAAAACAAAAATTGATGAAATTACAACTTTCGAATAGAAAAAATAAAAATAAAATTTACTCTGTAGAATTATTTCATAACGCTACAAAAATAACATAATTTGATAAGTGAATCTCTTGTATGAACTATACTGGATATTATTAACCAGTATCTTTCTAGCATTGCAACATATGTTAAAACTCGTAAAAATTAGAACTTTAAAACTATTAATTGTTTGAATGGTATTCAAATAAACATTAAAAGTTAATACTATGTGTATCCTTATACAATTTTCATTCAGCATTATTTCCGAAAATATTTTACTAATAATTAGAAACGATATAAATAATTATATTCTTCTTCATTTTTTGAGCAAAATATTAGACACAAAGACGAATTTCAAATATACAATTATCAACTTACTTTCATCCATGACGATTTTGTTGGATCTAGTTTGGAATTAAGTGTTACAGTATCCTCTTGATGTGGAGACAAAGCACCACAAACGTTAATAATAGGCATTTGAAGTGTGGTAGTCATACTGGGTCTTCGACCGGCTGAACTTGATTCCGATGTTGGGGTACTTCTACTTATGCCCAAATCAGTCCGTCTCACATATGAATCAATAAAAGCGGCCAAATTTCCAGGATGAACACTGTGTACAAAGTATTCTCTATAAACTCGAGCGAGATCGTGGTTTCTCATTTCCGTGCCCTTAAAAAAAATAAAGAATAGTTGTCATCTTCATCGACATCGATTGCACACATAAAAAACATTGAATTAAACCTACTTTTCCAAAATGGTACCACATTAGATAATCTAAAACACCTTGAGTCATTCCTTTAGATTTCAAGTATCTAGCATTTAATTTTTGGTATCCGTATTCTATCCAACCTGCCGAGGTAGACACGACGTTAACAAGAACTAGAGCTTCGATCTGTACGTAAAAAAAATTGTTCAAACCCATTCGTTAATTTTCCATTAGGTAAAACTGAGAACTACTATACCTTAAGTGGCTGTTTAAAAGCAAATCTAGCTAAAATATTTCCACCGGTACCAACTCCAAGTCCAACAACAGATTTTAAATCAAAATATTTTAACACATTATCCAATTGATTCGCCAATTCGTCCATTGTAGGATATACATAACTAAAATATTTGTATTAATAGTAATCTCAAAACTCATATATTTCGTAGCATTTTTTAATATAAATTTTTATGAATCATTTTAAAATCAGTAAAATAGAATAATAATCATTTCATTTGTTATAAATACGTTTTTTATTTTAATTTTAATTCAAATAAAGTATGATTATTATGATAAATGTATTTGAATAATTTCATTTTAAGACTTATTAAATTAACTGAAAACTTCTTACTTGTCGGGTAGTGGAGGTGCTCCTTCTTCTTGTCCCGGTGCATTTACATGGTAAATACAAAAATTGGATGTGAGGTTTCGCATTCCACTGTAATTGAAAAATGTTTGAAAGCTCGTAATATCTGCAAAATATATATTAAGTATACGCGTTAATTTGTGAATTTTAATATATATTTTTTTTATATTAAATATTATTAAGTATTTATTTAAATATTCCGAATACTTTTACAGAATTCTCAAACCCGGTATTAACATAAAATCTTGAAATTTCTTAGTAAATTTCGGGTTAAAGTAAATTATACAAATATATCATGTTGTATTGTTATAATTTATTTTAGTTAATAGAAATCAAGAACTTAAAATGATTCATAGAGATTGATAAATTGAACTCGTATTATTAAATACCCGCATAACAATTTATTATGAGTGAACTCAATACTGCATTAAAAAAATAGTAATTTAATAAGCACAATGATTTTAATTTTATCACTTAACTTAATATTAATGAATAAAAACATTCAAAGAAGATTTATATTTAACGTTAGAAATATATAAATTAAACTACTTAATAGAGAAACTTTACGATTAACAAATAAAAATGGTATTACAATGTTTAACGAAGATATTTAGTATTGGATTTAAAATGTACTGATCGCAGTAATGATTTTTAAAATTTGTTGAATAACTTTCAAATTATCATAGATATTAAGGAAACATTTTCTTAGAGTTTAAAAAATAAATATTATTTTCTCACAATTTAATCCAAGATCATGATATGTGAGTATAGGCGGCCTGGATCTATCTCCTTGTACAGCCACACATACTGGGCCGTTGTCAGTATCTACATAAACTTCTTCCACTCCCGTATTACTTCTGGTAAATGTCCGTACAGCAGGCAAGGAAGGGCGCACCCCTGTTAGTTCCACTTCTTCCATAGTATCCGACCGCATACTGCTAAATCAGAAAATTTTCAATTAATCCGAATACAAAAAAAGTTATCTAAATTTTTATTTACCTCAATAGCGATGCTTCTTCGGAAATTACAGACGTAGGCATTTTTCTAAAAAATAAAATTTCAAAAAATGAATGTATTCAGATTAGGATATTACATTGAACTGTAATTATGTAATTGAGTAATAGTTTGTTGCATAGGTTTCTCTATCTTTACCAATAAAGTTAATAATTGAAAAACAAAGTATAGTTTTCATAATTAAAATATAAACAACTTTATGTTACCCAATGAATACTTGAAGGAAACGTGGAAGTTATAAAAATAACCAATAGACGAAGAAATTAATTTTGATATTATACAAAATAAGTTAAATTGATAATTTTATTTTTTTATGACAATTGAATGTTCAAAACATTTAAAAAAACAAAAAAAATATTTAGATATCACCTTATTTTCTAATCTCTCAATTGTATTTAGAAATTAAATGATCATTTTAAAAAGGAAAGGGAGATCATCTATTATATTTCTCTTATAAATTACTTATACAAATAGGTTTAATTTTGACATTTTAGTTATAAATACAATTATTCTAAAATTTAATGTACCTGAGTGGTGTGTTGACGTTGCCACTTCCTATAACAGGCACGCCTTGCATAAGCGGTTCGGACAGCCTGCGCCGGGGGCTTGAGCTTAATGAACCAAATGCCTTTTTAAATACAGTACCGACAGAATTCTTCCGCTCCGGCTGCAGGTCGTCCGTGGTCGCTTTGTACACACGGTCAGCGGCCAGCGAACGGTAAGACATATTGCGTCATGCGAGGCCAAAAGCTGCAAACAAAACTGTAAGTACGTGCGAGTACGTGCAAAAGCCAACATCGTAATGAAAAAGTTTTTAAGTAATAATAATAGTACAATAAACAATTAAACCATTGTTATTTAATAAAAAAATAATAATGATGATTATACAAAAAGTAATTACAATACTACACCTAAATTTATATATATATATATATATATGTGTGTGTGTGTGAAGTACCAAGAGTAGTAGAGATCAAAGTGGAATTTCAATAAAGAATGAGGTAAATTCAAAACCAATGACTAAAACAATGATTCTTTCAAAAATATTAAACATCATAAAAGATATTATTTAAAAAATAATTTTTTTTTATTATTTTGATGCCTTTTACACAAGGTGTCTTGTGTATTATTACTATAAAAGACCAAATATAGTACGTTAAATGTACACTCATGACCAAATAGCGGAATATTAATGTTCATTTTATTATCACTGTATTTTTAAAATTAAATAAAACGTTCATTATAATATAAATATTGTATAGGATAACAAATCAGTCTATTTTTTATCATTATTTTTGATTAGAGTTTAAGCAAAATGTTTTAGAAAGTAAAAAAAAAGGTTAAAAACTTAATTATCTTGTATTTTTGTTATCTAGAGAACCACTATCTTACCTTATTTTTGCATTAGGAAAGACAGGGAATGCCGGCCACCTAGCAATATTTAATATAATTCAAATGCTTTTTGTATTAATATTTGAAGATAAAGCATTAACGTGTAGACTACATTATGTCATTGTTTCAAGTACATTAAATCAATAATTACTTGTTCTAAAATGGTATCGACTTATTAATCAATTTTTTTTTTCAATAATAGCGTATAAAAGTACTTAGAAATTGATTACTTTGAAATTTTGAAAAAATATAAAGCAAAAAGCATATATTATATAAATGTATATATTTTTAATTATTACAGTCAAATAATCAAAAATATGATTTTACCACTGTTTAAGAGTGAATAAATTATAAAAAAAAAATCACAACGTAATGTTAATTGTATCAAAAGTTATGGGAGTTGTCAGTTATATCTATTCAACTCTGTATAATAATATATATTATTATACATATAATTTTTAATTTGTTTTGATAGTGATTCTATTCGTTACAATGTATTCTATTGTTTAAAATTTCATTAAATGAAATTTTACAATTATTAATTTTATATTAAAAAACGTTTTTTCGTATAATCAATAATTATTTTACACTATATATTATACAATGTTACACTTTTCCTTAAATTATGAAAAGTAAGTAAGATATTAAGTAACAAAATCTCTTAGTTGTAATAGTAATCAAATTTCTACAATAAGTCAGAAAGATTTTTTTTTATTTTTACTCGGGTAAAAAATATATTAAAATTAAATAAAAATATTCTAACCTGGCAGTTTTTACACATCATTTTCCAGCAATAAGAAAATAAAAAATGCAAAAAAGTAATTTGAGAAGCTATTTGGTACACTATTCCATTGATTATGTCAATAAATTTCATGGTTGTTATTTTAAAACTATTTTGTTTACATTCAGTCTAACCCTTGTACGTACAATAAATATTAGAGTCTGTATAAAAAAGTTTGTTGTTGACTTTTTTTTGTATTTATTATAATGATATAAATAGTTTTATAGTAAACAGTATTATGTTTTTTTTTTTTTGGTTTAGTTCCAAAAAAGATAAAATAAATAAAGAACGTAATTCAAGATCAAATTTCTATTCTTGAAAACATATTGAAAAGATGTTGTATTTAATAAATATAACAAAAGACATTTAATAATAGACTGGTAATGAATAACAAAGTAAATTTTAGTATATTACTTTTATAATAAAGTCACCCTTTAAATCAAATCATTACAAGTTTACACGTAAAAAAATCTGCCTTACAGTATTACCTACATAGTTTATTATAAGTGAGGGTAATTGAGAATATGACCTTGTATCCATCGATTCATATGTGTCATACGTTATTTGCTCATTTTATTATTAATAATTTTTAGGTTGAATATTGTACACATTGAAATATAATTATTAGAACGGGATATAACTTTTATTGATGCTTCTTATACATGCATATGATATTCATTTACTCAAAAACGTAATTTTTTGGTAAAAATATTTGAGCTGGGCGTTATTGTAAAAACAAAATAATTTATTTAATGAATAATTCTTGTAAAAATTTCGTAGGTACATTCTCTCAACAAAAGTTTGTTAATATAACAATACTTTTTGTTCCAAAATATTACAAAATGTATTTTAACTAAACTGGCATTGTAATAAAACTTGTTCAAGATTATTGTCCGTTCAGAAAAAGTTTTTACTTTTTGAAATTCAAGACATTATTATTTGTATATAGATTGTGCTTTAGTTACGCTATAATTCACTTCAAAAATTATTATCGCAATACGTTTATGATAAAATATAGTTATACTTAGAGAATTATACTTGGAAAAAAAGAGAAATACAAACTATCACTAATAACAATATTAGTATATATTATTATATTGATGATAGTATTTTCCATTTTACTGATACTTTTTTCCAATAAACCATCCGATTATATTTTATAACGGATCCACATAAAAAATTAAGCAACTAAATTACTCTTTTAATTAACACTTCTATTTTATTGTTAATCAACTCAGCGCATTACATATTTTGAAATATTATGAACTTAAATCAGAAAATTAATAGTGTTATTTTTAATATCCTTTGTTTTATTTTAAAACTGAATGACTATTGGTTCCCGAGAGCTATCGTTCGCGTGCAACCTGATTATTATAGAAAAATTATTTCTACGCAATTTTGTTTTTATCGACCGATAGGTGCTAAAATAATTTTATGGCTTGATGTCACAACGACGGAAAAAATGCTTCAAAACTAAATATTCTGAAAAGAATTTGTTTATATATTAATTTTGTTACCTGAAAATATTGTAATAGGCAACTCATTAGTCGTAGACGTATAAGTATTAGTGAAAACTAGAAGATTAAGTAAAATATATATAGGCGATCACGAACATTTTATTATAAACTAGTTTTATTTTGAATATAAAGTCGGTATTTAAAATTCAAATTCTAATCAAACATTACACAAAGTTTTTTGTGACATCAAACTAGTTTTTAACACTTTGGTGCATATAACAAACAATTAATTTGAAAAGTGTTCTTAATATTTAGTTCATAGTTGTTTAAGCAAAACAGGTATATTTTACAGGACAAATACACACCTGATTATCGACCCGATGGTTTTATACGTGCCGGTTAGCATAAAAAGATATTCACTGGTTTTGGACCTAAACCAACAGCATATTGTGACAGTATCGGTATAGTGTTAAGTGTGCAGGTGGGATTTGTGAATTCTATGGATGGTGTTGTACTGTGCACGTATACACAACAGCTGCCAAACAACATTATTAATATTCCTATGTTACTTTCTACACAATAATATACATAGCATAAGGGAGTTCTGGCTTACTTCATGCCGCTAATTACCTAAATCAATATGATATACACACTTCATGTAATTTTTATCTATGTATTAGATATTTGTCCATGCAAAATCAATAAATGAACTACACTAACGTTGACCGGATGCTGCGAAGACACTAAAACGATAATGCACAAAATAAGGGACGACTAGTCTATAATATGACCGTATTCGTTTTCTAAAAAAAATTATTAAACTCAAAGAACCCGCAAATATTGAAAACGACTAGTGAAATGACTACGAGATTTTTTGCGACTCACCAGTACTGGTTTTACTCGTACCCCTCCCAATACATCAACCAGATACCCATTGTCCCCGGTTAATAAAAAGTAATGAGTACATTTTTATAAACCATAACATACCTTTAGTTTGCACGTACTCGTGGTCAATAATTGCTTTTTAAACAGTCAGTATTGTTCTTCTAAAATTTTAATTTTCAACTCAACAATTTCTTATGAATGTGCCTGCACGTAATTACATGTAATTTCAAAAGCTTAACAAATACATTTTTGACTCGAAGAAGTTACTGTACGAATATTTAAATTTGCTTTAACTAAATAACAATGTGAGAACATACACGCACAACTAACACATTTGCTCTCTGACAGTCTGTAAAAAATACCCGAACGCTGCCCTGTGTTTTCATGTATGTTTATTTTCGTTGGGTCAGGCCGCCCATCGATCCAACAGCTGCTCGAAGATGACTAGCGGGGTGGATACACTACGTCAATAGAACCACCGCGTCCGTTTCCAACTAGTCAGTCCCTTTCTTTGTAGACGACATCTAGGGGCCAATTTCAGAGTTTTAGGGACCGAGTTCACCTCAAAGATGTCTCTACGTGTACCAGAACATTACGTTGGTCTCGTGACATTTCAGCTCATTGAAAACCATGACGTCATTCAACATAAAAACTTGCAGGTCATCGACTGCGTATATGTCTCGAGGTTACAGCTATAATATTGACAACAACCTATACCAATACTATTTATCTAATGAGTCGTATTTTCATGATTTAATCAACAAATTTAATTGTTATAAAACTAAAATTGAGCATATTAAAAAATTTTATGTTTGAAAAAAACCTACATTCAACCTAGTAATTTAAACTTTAGATATGTACAAGCAATCGCATATAAGTTATAAATTTTCAGGCAAAGCATTCGGACGTAATTAAGCATTTATTTTAAAAATATAAAAAATGAAAAAAACATTTAAGTCAGTATTTATAATATTAACTAGGGTGACAAATAACTTGAGCTAACCCCGCATAGAATATCATAAAATTCTGTTCAAACAATTTTTGGAGTATCTTTAACAATTACATCAATATCATTGATATAACTACCGTTTGAAAAATGAGAGTATATTCATAACATTAAAAAATGAAAATATAAAGTTGACGATCAATATGGGTTGAATGAATCAGACCCATATATCATCCAATGTATATAATTTAAAGCTGTAACGAATTAAAATCTATTTCGGTAGAGCCCTTTTGTTTGCGACTTTGTTTAACAACGTATAGGTGTCTGATAACCATTCGCTGTTGTAAACAAATATAGTGTAATAAGTATAATCTGCGATAGTTAATTACTCTACAGTGATTGTCGAATGCACATGGCTGTATTATATCATTAGGCACGAGAACTTCATCTCATGAAAACAGATAATACATAAAATATATAATATTTTATCTATTGTAATAGAACGTAAGTAATATACATTATATTCGGGCGGTTGTGACAATTCAACTAGTTGTATTAATGAGTTAGTGGTCACAGATCGCATACCGAGGGTACATACCGATAAGAGTATCCGATAAGGGATGAACGAAAGCAAAGAAGAGCAAACATAATCAAAAAAGTATCGAGATCTAAAAAACGTATAATTTATTTTTATTGTTTGTCATTATTTATTTAATTGTTTCTTCATTAGCGAGGACTCACATCCACAATGCAGTTTAGCCGAGATAATTAAAAAGTATCATTTCTTTGAAAAATTACTGAAAAATAAATAACATCATTAGTCAATTAGTCAATTTTGAGATACTTTTCCATATTTCTCAAAAAAAATAGAACAGAGCTTTTCAATTTTTAAAGACGATAAGCTTAATAAAATTAATTTCGTGTTTTTTGACATATCAGCAAAATCATTCAATGACAGCTGAATTTTCATGGACAGGCACGAAAAGACATCGTGGAAAATACGGTCACTTCGCATTAAAGCAAAAACATATTCAGAAATTTGGCGTCTGGGTGTTTATGTGTGCCACCTTCAAAAAATTTTTTTGATAACCCTTTTTTTTTACTCACCAAAAATTTTTTTTCTGCATTGTTAATCACCAAAATATTGATGAGCAAAATAAAAGTTATTGAGAACAAATTTTATGCATGACTGTAAATATTGTTATCTAAAAATATAATGCCACCAAGAGCCAGTCCCTCTAGTCCTCCCCTTAATACGTCTCTGCATTGAAGGTAAATATATTTCATTTTTATTTATAATATACAGAGTGGCCCACCACTCACTGACAACTTAAATAACTTTTGATCCAGTTAATATTTTTAGCTGATTTTTTTTTTAAATAATAGTTATACGTTAGGTCTATAGCTATATCTCAATAATTAATTTTTTTACATTTTATTAAAAATATTAATTATTTTTAAATTTTAAATAAAATGTAAAAAAAAATCTAAGATAGCTATTTTGTAGAGTATAATTTTAGAAAAATTTTAGTAAAAAAATATCTTATTAATATTCAGTAGTAAATAGTCTGTATGATTTTAAAGTTTGTGAAAATTAGAATTTTCATGTATTATTTTACGGTATTAAACATGGAAATACGTATTGAGAAAAGGACAGAAAAAACGCTATCTTTTCATTATTACTATAATTTGGAGGTGTGTAACTTTTTCCATGAAAATGACTTATACTTTTGAATGAGAGTGATAAGTAATAATTGCCTTATCTAATTTCTTATCATGGTATTTATGCCAAGTTTGTAATGTATACACACTATCATCATATGTATACACAGTAATCATGAAAAGATAGCGTTTTCTTCTGTCCTTTTCTCAATACGTATTTCAATGTTTAATACCGTAAAATAGTACATGAAAATTCAAATTTTCACAAACTTCAAAACGCTACAGAATATTTACTACTGAATATTAATAAGATATTTTTTTACTAAAATTTTTCTTAAATTCTACTCTACAAAATAGCTATCTTAGATTTTTTTTTTACATTTTATTTAAAATTTAAAAATAATTAATATTTTTAATAAAATGTAAAAAAATTAATTATTGAGATATAGCTATAGACCTAACGTATAACTATTATTTAAAAAAAAAAGTCAGCTAAAAATATTAACTGGATCAAAAGTTATTTAAGTTGTCAGTGAGTGGTGGGCCACCCTGTATTTAAAAATATCAAACATAATATCAAAAAAAAAAAGATAGTAATAAACTAAAACAATCAATTCATATATGACAACAATTACATATATTAATTATGAATTGAATAAAAAATTAAATCGTCATAAAAATACATATTTTACAAATTAAGGGTCACAATAAACATATGCGTAAAAATGAGTCATTGCCCATATTAACACCATGTGCGTGGACATAAATTTAAAAAAATAGGTCGTAAAACGATGAAAAATTAATGGATTGAATTGATTTTTGTAGGATATCTCAGAAATGTCATTGAGCAAGTCTGATGAAAATTTCAATCCTTAAGTCATAAAACACTGGCATTGGCGAGTGTTTTTCTCAAAAATGGTCGAAATTTTAAAACGCTCGCAGGCTCGCGGCAAAAATGACCTTGGCCAATAACTTACTCAGAGACTTGTGACCGAGTACTTTCGTTGAAAAAAAATTTGAAAACCCGAGCACGTTAAGTAATTTTTTCATAAAAGCTTTTTTTCTAGTTCTATCATATAATAAAATATGGTTTTAAGCAATTTAAATAAATGGTCAATTTTTAAAATGATTGATTAAAACTAGTTTAAAACGTTAATAAAACTTAAAAGACTGGATATTAACTTGTTAAAAAGTTAAGTTAATTTAATTAAGTTTAATTAAATAACTCATTACTTTTTTAAGCGATTTAACTTTTAATTTATTTCGTTACTTTTTTAACTTGAATTAATAATGTGTTTCAAGTTAATTTTAAGTTAATTCAGTTCAGTAATATTAAAATTACGTTAAATATGCATTTTACGATGGTGAGTAATTTTTTATATCCTTACTCTATAATCTATTATTTATTTTTATGCATCTATTATATCGTTGAAAAAAAAATTTGAAAACCCGAGCACGTTAAGTAATTAAAATAGTAATTATGAAATAAATACAATAAGCATTTAGCTCTTATTTAAAATAATTACACTTAAGTTATTTTCATCAGACGTTATAAAAATAAAACTTTTTCCTAGACTCAAGACTCTTGAATCGTGCATTAATGTAATATTTAGAACAATACAACAAGACCGTTTGAATAGTTTGGCTTACTAATCCCACTTTTTGGTCATGCCATAGATATTTGATAACTCTATTTTGTATTTAATTATTGAACTTAATGTATAATACGTCCCTTGTGTGAGTTTTATGTATCTATTTTATTTTATTATGACTTAATAAATATAAAAACAATATATATCGAGTTAATGGTATCTATGGGATAAATATAATCTAAGTTATTAGTTTATAGTATAAACTTTTATACAGCACAAAGTTTAAAAAATAATTTTGTTCATTTTTTATCATTTATAAATAAAAAACCAATTTAGTGTATACAAACACACTTAGAAAGCTGAATAAAAAATTATATCTTATGTATTGACTTCTATGCCAATTTTCACTTAGCGCTTACGAACGCAATTTATAGTATAAAAAATGATCACTATACAATAATTAAGCTCAATGATGTTTTCTTTTATTATTCGTCTGAATAAACTAAATAAAAATAATTTATGTGTAGCGAAAATAAGTATGAATAATATTTGATTATTGTTTTTCTAAAATTTTACATGTTAATTATTCCGTAATGTTGAGGATCTTATTTGGAATAACAAAATAAAAAAATACAGTGACGTAGTTAAGCGATGGCATAAGGGCCATGTCCTTTTATTGGCCAAATTATTTGAATTGAATAGCATAAAAAGGTTCAAAATATGGTTTTGTTAATGATTCTTTGGCTATGCTCCCCCTTATCTTGGCCAACAACGAATAATTTACGTTTTGTAAATAAATAAACTTAAATTTCACTTCACTAGTTATTCATACGTATGAAGATTTTATAAAATAAACAGATGTATAAAAACTTCACTGTTTATTATACCGAACAAAAGTAAAAATACCTAAATAATTTTTGACAATTAAATTTTTTAAATTATCTTTTTGTTTAAAGTGAATTATAATTTCAATTTGATTATATATTTGAATTTCAAATTGATTTCCACTTTATAAATAGCAATTAATAACAAAAATTAGTTTGTAGTACTATTAAGTATATTATCTGACCTGTTAATTAATTAATATGTCAATGACATATTTAAAAAATTTATTTTATTGTTTAAATTACCCATTTCAGAGATATTATTTTTGAACCTTAAATTATCAAAAATCAAGTACACTCGTAATACCACTAAACTTTTAGTTTTGTAATTTATTTGACTATTTTCTTAACAATATACAGTTACTAGATTGAAGCTAATAAATTTAAATAGACATCATGTATCACATGTCTCATTGTTATCATTTAAAAATGATAATATAATTAAGTATAACTGAACTACTGTTATATTTAATGATATAACAGCAAATAATTAACGCTAATATAGTTTGCTTTATGGAATATTTTGACTACTTTAGTTGTAACATGAAACACATTATTTCGAAACAGCCATATGGTTATAACATGCTCATGTTCTGTTTATACACTAGGTTTGCAAATTCCACTGCGCGTTTAAATTAAATGCTAATTACAAATAAAATAATGAGTAGTGTAATAATTATTTTGTTAAATAAAACAAAATTTCAATTTTTTTCCATTTAAAGTAAAAGTTATTTTTTTTTACTAAACTATGTTAAATAACATGTAGCTAAATTTGATAAAAAAAAAAATCACATGAATAATAACTTTGTCTGCAAACTTACAAATATAAGCATATCCAGTTCTTGAACACAGAAAGTAATGAATTCTACTATAGAATAGACGTGCTAAAAAATTCTAATCATTCTCGTATTTCTTGAGTAAGCATACACGATAATCTTATGGATGGCCACAAAAAGCCTAGATGAATTTTGCATGACCCCAGCGTTGCTTCAAAAGGTCATACAAGGCAAAGGAACATCACTATATGAATGTATCGTATTAAAGCGGTCACGACTAGCATACCTAAGTTCGATTTATTTATAATTTACCAGCTATTTTTCCCTCGTCCCTTGTTTTAACGAGGTCATCACTTTTTAACCATTTGTGATACAATGTGTACCCAGTGTACAGTTATTCGTATTGCAAGCGGTGTACAAAAAATGTATATATTATATAAATATTAAATCCAAAGATACAAATCCGCCGGAAAACCTCAACATCACGAACGTCATCTGCGTTTCTTTAATCTATATTAAATCTGTTTCCACTAAATTGTAAAATGACCGTACTATAAAAGTTCTTATTACTAAATTTTGTATTATATCCCAATAGCAATATAAAAATAATAATTATCAAAAATATAATGAGGTTAATGATAATAATGAATTAATAATAATGAGATTAATGTTAAAGAATCGTGAATTCGTTTTTTAATTAAAAAGTTTTTACATTTATTAAACAAATTTACCTTAATGAATTGTATTTTTTTTATTAAGTTTTTTTATACTTAAAATAGCTCGCCAATGAATAGTATTTAATTTTTAAAGTTCTTTATTAATTTATATTTTGATGTCATACTCCTCATTTCATTAATAAATATTTGTGCTCTAAAAAATTTTCTATGATAATAATGTAAAAATATTTATAATTAACTATGACAAAAATTTAAAATTATTAGTAAATGTTGAAAACGTTTACTAATGTGTATTGAAGTATAACTTAATTCAGACATTTTCTTTGTTGTAAGAATTACTAGAAACGCGACTTATTATAATCAGAATTTTTCAGTTAAATCTCAGTAGTTTTCATTCACCTGTCACGTTATCCTACTAACTGTTTGAATACTCAAATAAATAATCTTTTTTTACAACATTTGTTCAATTCTTGTAATTGTTTGTTAACATTTACTTTTCATCTAAAGCCAATCTTTATTTCAAACACATAGATAAATGTTATCTCTAAAATTCTCTTTAATTTTACTTTATTTTGATAATTGATTTTTAAATAAAACTCTATTTTTATATGATTATAAACTTTAATTAAATTATTATTTAAAGAGAGAATTATACATAAAACGCTGCTGTAATTAATAATCCATCAGTTTTAAAATTATAACGAGAATTACAACACAATTTTTATCATGCTTTGGCAGAATACTTTCCTGAACAACTTGGGAATACATTTTTAAATCTTACCTAACCTAAAACAATTATTAATGAATTTAAATTATATTTCTTTATTAATCCATACTATGTTTGTTTTCTATTTAAAAATAATATTTTATACCAAACAAAAGTATTTAAGAGAATTTTCCTTAAAGCTATTTAACATTAGGGGAGCAAAGGGCAAGTTGACGCTTGAAGCAAGATGATCAATTTTAATTAAAAAAATATAGTTATTTTTGCACATTTTTATAGAAATTCTTCAAATATATTAATCAAACAATGACAAAATTTTCGAAAATAATTTAAATGAACACGTGTGTTTTTTTTAATCGCTCTGATATCTTTTTTATAAGAAAAATATAATATTGTAGTTTTACGACGTGTAAAATTTTAACTTGAGCATGAAAAAATAAATTACAATTTTGTTATTGCAATAGCTAAAAAAAACCACAAATAAAAAATATTTTAAACTTTAATTCTTAATCAAATTATTCGGTAGACCAATTAAAAAATTGTATAATACATTCATAATTTCTTATGGGAGTAAAAAGTAGGACAAGATGACCAATTTGACTTTTTTAAATCAATCAATAAGTTTTATAATTATTAGAATTAATTAATGAACTTTTTAGGAATTAGTCACAATATATCAAGTAGTATTTTTACCATATTTCAAATATTTTTGGTCAATACTTTCTTTAAAAGATTCAAATCCTTAAGTACATATTAACGCTTCAAAAAATAAAATAAATTGAAATATTAGGGTTTTGAAAAACTTTTTAAAGGTTACATGAAAATCAGGCTCTTATTACAGATCCAGTACTGAATACAAACTAAAATATTAGCCCTCTTAAATACCATAATTGAACTATGGTTAGCCCAAAAAAAAAGAAAGTTCATCAACTGTCAATGCAGTTTTGTTATTGAAAGGACCACTTTCGAGTAAATTCTTATACCCCTTCATAGCTATGGCGCTGATTTTATTAACATAATATTTAAGTATGTTATTATGCGAACCATTGCTTTGTGAAAATTTGATTGATTTAAAATAAAAATTATTTTCATAACAGAATATTGCGTACTCGATTGAAAGAATAATACAATTGTACCCCACTCTTTGTGAACTCTTTGACTGAATAACTAAATGTGGTAGAAGTTATTCCACACAACTATTTAATTTTCGTAAACTATTCACTTTGTTATGTTTTACTTATGAATTTCGTTAACATGCAAACATTAAAATATACCATCTATAAAATGATCAATTCTTTTTAATGTATAAATGTGTTTTCTAAAAAAGTTTTTGGAAGATAATTCAAAAGCCGTCGATAGGAGCGCTGCCAGCGTACAGTGAAAGAACACTTGGATATAAAAATTGAATTGAAGGAAAGGAGGGAAGGTCAGCGAAAGAGCCACGACGACGTTCAACAGTCTGTTAGTCGTCAAATAGTCGACCGTCAGTTCTGTAGTCGTGTTCATTTCATTTTGCCACGTTTCTATAACAAAATTTGTTTTTTAATTTTGGTTATTATTAGTTTTACCTACTCGTAGTAAATTCACGGAAACACGATGCAATCCAGTTGGTTTCGGTTATCCGTTTTCGCGATAGTCGCATACTTAGCCATCTCATGCAATGCCGCCGACAATAAAGTAGAAACATTGCCTAATGGCCTCAAAATTGAATACGTCTTTACGTTAGATGGCTGTGAACCAAAATCGAAGAACAATGACATGCTCACCATGCATTACACTGGAAAATTAGTGGACGGAACCAAATTCGATTCTAGGTTAGTGAATTACACAAAAAAAATTTCAAATATTTTTAACATAATTATGGGCTTTGTAAAAAATGTTTTGATACTTCATTTTATCAGAAACTAATTCTGGTATAAACTAAAAAACATGAATAATATTACATTGGAATATAAGCCACATAAATTAATAGACAAAATTAGAAACAGTTCATTGGTATTTAATATTGTTATCGTATATCAAATAAAATGATAAAAAAGCAATCTTTGTACTTATCTGTCCGAGAATTTTTAACTACTTGCACGTAATTAAATTTACAATTTATAGTACAATCTTCTATGATGATACAAGACTATAAAAAATTTTATTTGAAAGTTACTCTATACTTCCAGCAATTATTTATTACTAAATCGTTTCCATATTCTTTATTTTAAACATATTATAAAAATGAAGAGGCTTCTGGTAAACTTAAAGTTAAAATATACTAATCTAATTATAAAACATAATATTTTTACATATATTACTTAAATAACAAATAGTCGTGTAGAGTCTGCATTGCAAACTTTTTAATAAGTAAAATTTAACGTAAAAATTCCACTCAAATTAATTATATTTGTGTTGTATGATTGCATGCATAAATACTTAAGATGTAATTTCATTAAATTTGAATGATAGAAGATAATTTTAAAATTTAGGAATGAGTCAGTAATTCGTAAATTAATAGCATTTTCTCCTAATTCCAATAACATTTCTTCTATCATATTATCCTGTTCACTTTTAAATTTTGGTTTAAGCGACAATAAAAACTAGTAAAACTTTTTATAGTGGAAACACTACAAATTATTCTAAATTATTTATAAATCAACTTATATTAAATCGTTTCATATTTGATTTCATAATTAAACAACATTGCTTAAATGTACCCATACAAATACCAAAGTTAATTTTGAACATTAATAAAATATTTTAAGAATTACCATTGTAAGCCCAGAGTAATGAAAATAAAGATGGTTATTATGAATATTTGACTAATATTAAATTTAACTGTGTTAAGGAACTTAGGCAGGTATTCAGTATTTATGAATTGTACAAAAATTATATTTATGTGTTTTTCAATATCACTTCAATAAGTAACTCAAAGCATTCATAGGGGGTCGTAAATCCGTTATTAATTTTTTTCATTCATGTGGCGCTAACATTCGAGATCATAGCACAATGTGGATAATTTATGTGAACTTTGTTAAATACCAGACTTCAATAATACCGTAAAACGCTTATTTATGTTTAAATATATACACATGCGATATCACGCTACGTTAAACTACTCAAAAACCTTTTAACGATCAACATTTATGGAACACTAACAAGGACAAAAATGATTTATTGAATATTTTTATGTATTTCCTAACAATTTTGTGAATTTAAGTTTTAAATATTTAATTAATAGAATCTTCTCTAATAAAGCAAAAGGTAGCTCAATGTCTTCTCACTTTAGACTTATGCAAAGCAAAATACTTATAAAGCTTTTGTTGTATGTTAAAAGTTATCAATCTGCTATCTTAAAATAATATCACTAAATTTTAATTGTTATACGCGTTTAGATATTACAAATATCTGTAATATTTACAATATAATCATAAAACTGTGTGAGCTTTTTTGACTTCTCATATATAAACGGGACAGTAAAAAATATGTTAAAGTGTCATTTGAAATTTCGCAAAATCCTTTTTCATAAAGGTGAAAAAATAGTTTTTTGAACTGAGCTCATGAGATGATCACATCCGACCAAGAAACATTTATTTTTCGGAAAGCTGGTGTGAATCATTTGTCATGTGTACGTTATGTCGGGGGCGAGTGCGTGTGTACGACGGTGGTACGTTTAAAAAAACTTGCGTTCAAATGTAATCGGTTGTTATTTTCATTTGAAAACGTTTCGCTGAACAAAATGATAAACGATCTCGTAGTACGTTGGCATTAAATATGTAACGTTAAGCGTATAAAATACCTGAATGGTCCGTAAATAGTGTTCAGAAACACTATCATTGTATTATATTATAATGACACTATCATGATATTATGATGAGTTTATAAAAAAACTGTTATATTTTTATTGTACGTTACTTTGTACGAGCGAAAACATGACTTTTAGTCGAATTTAAGTATAATATAGGAGATAAATATGTATTATTTGTATAATAAAGTTAGTATTTTAATTTTATTTTTTCATATATCTAACTCGTAAGTAATTGTTTGTGGTTGACTTTGCCTTCCAAGAGACGACTATACTTTATAAAATTCTTTAGGATAGAAACAACAATAGACTTAGGATTAACATGATTTTTAAAACTCAAGTCTTGCGTTAGATCCCTCGAGACACCAAGAAGCTGTTATCACGTACAAAAATAACTTGCCAGTATAATTTTATGAATATTTTACCAACATCTTGATTAAATGCAAGTATAAGTTATGAGTATTTTTATCTATATTTTCGTCTTAAGACGTTTCATTTAATAAGGTTACAATTGGCACTCTAGGTGGCCATCGTGGAGACTAGAGACGTACTCTAGTCATCATGTAGACAATATATTATATTATCATTTATTATTTATACCACCCGGATTACACATCTTAAACAGCGAATATTAAAGAGAAAATATATCATGAAAATCCATTATTGTTTGTCCTATAATCTGATATATACTATATACCTATAACTACTTGATACTACTCTAAACTAATGGAATATTTTACAAACTTTTCCTAGACGAGCTTTTATTATTAACTTCATCTATTAACAAGTATAAAAGTTAAATTATAATGCTGATTTTAGCATTACGCCTGACTTGAACAAGATGACCACGACAGTTGGGTAAGGGAAAAATAAGTACGTAACTTGGGTCAAACGAAATAAAAGACCCTTTTCTTTTCTTTCTTTTTACTTCATTCTCTGAACTTAACATAGGTTTCTCCATTAAGTTAACGTCTACTAGACCGGAAACCGAATTTTTCGATTAACCTGCTACGAAAGTCGGCTACAACGCGACTCATGGCATCCCACAAAGATTTATATCAAACGTTATCCCTCACTCGTCCTGAGCGTTTTTACTGTGTTGAATATTTTATCAATAAAATCAAAATGAATAACTATTTTATGTAAAACATCTCAATGTACAAACATTTGGAGTTTTTGGAGATGTTGCCGACAGCTTTTTAATAAAATATTAGATTAGTATAATTTGTAAACGTTTAAATATAAAAATAACTACAAGAAAAAAATCGAAACAATTTAATAAATATATATACGGGACATATCAAAAAAATATTTTTTCAATAAATTTGCATTTAAAATAAAAAAAATATCCATTATGAAGTTTTATATTAAATACTCTTTTTTTAGGTTAATTGTAATTATCAACTACTTGAAAGTAAACTCATTATTTATAAAGTAATAGAAATTCCATTAGATATAATCTTTATACATCGAAAATATTGTTAAATGCAAATAATTAATTAATTATCATCACCGATTGATAGACAGTACAGAACTAAAATTAATCACATCGCGTTAAAAATAATAGAATTGTGTTGTTCTATAGTATTAATTGCATTTTTCTTTTCGCCTAAGACTTAGACTTACAATATCTATGAAAAAACTTCAAGTTCCTATTTATTGCAATGCAAAATTTATAGATACTTACAAATCAAACCGTGTTTGATATTCTCTTTCGAAGTTTATTCTAGTAAAAACATTTATATTGTTTTTGATTGTTCATGTAGAATTAATATCTACGGGAATCGAATATATACTTAAAATAAAACCTTAAGTATCTCAAGTTTGAACACAACAATTGCTCAAACTAAAAAATGTTTAGTTCAAACCTTCTTACTCATGATTTTATGAAGTTTTCTTTATTGCACCATAAAGATATTTATTAAATGTTTAAATATTATATGAGAATTAATAATAAAAGCAAACGAAAAACAATATAAGTTCTACAAGAATGTTTATTGTTAAAAATAACATAGTTTTTAAGCTATATTAAAATTATGAGATCGAGGGTCATTTGAATTTAAAATTATGTAAAGAGAACGAGAAAACCACAAAACCAAGGAAACATCTTTATAGAAAAATAAAATAAAAATACTATGACCCTTTTTAAGCCTTTTCATTTCTGACTCAGCAATTATACAAAGAGCAACGTTTTAGTTTAATTTTACATTATACCATACACCTATACATATATGACTATAAAAAAAAAAAATTTATAACCAACAGTTATTATAAACTAGAGTTTCATTTCTTTATCATACTGTACTGGTATTTTATTCTCTTGGTGCATTTATAAGTTTTTATTTATAATGCAAGCAACCATTTTAAATGTCTAATGAACTTCATTAACAATTGAACTTAACTATTCATTTATGAGTTTTTATAGCTATTGTAAGCTTAAACATCCAATTACATAAATAACCTAAACTAATTATACAATACAATACTCTAATTCGATTTAAATTTTATATAAATTATAAAATACTTTACGATACATTAGAACATTTTTCGACAATATCCTATTTATTCTTTTAAATAAAAAAAAATTAAAATACACACAGTTCTTTTTCAGAAAAAATTAATGTCATTCATAATACTATTTTTTAATTATAAATAATTGTTAGTAACCATAAACCTTTCAGAAATTTTTAATTTTTCTTGACTTTATTATTACAACAAATATATTTAGACAGTATACTTACAATAATTAACACATGGTATTAACGCTGCGTGTTAACACTGTTTGGTATTTCATATTATTAACATTTACTTGAAATTCCTTTAACCTATTCATGAAATCGTCAAGCATAACGTTGTTTCGTGTCAAATTATATACTTTATCAATACCTATTGACTATGTAAAACGTTATAATGTCAAACTCGATAAATTATACGCTCTAAAAGTTATTAAATATTACAAAGTATACTTATATACTTCCATGAATAAGTTTGATCACTTTGAATTAACTGACAAAGAGTAAATAAAAATAAATTTTCATCGTTCATTACTCTGTCATAACATCTACTGTTATTACATTACCATAATAAAACAAATTCTTATACAAACGATGTTCTGAAATTTAATGGCTATCAGTAAGGCCACCCCAATAGCCAAAAATAATAATATCATTTTTTTTAGTAAAACTAATTTTGTGCTTATACTTTATTTTTTGTAAATTCCAATTCTTAACAAACGAGTTTTCACATTAATATAACTATAACAAGCAAAAAAATGTACATAATTTCAAAGTTTTTGCATTTTAAAATTTCAAACAACTCATTAAAGCCATTGTAAATCTGTGAATGTTTATATCATTTTATTTTTAAGAAATTAAATAATGCTAGGATTTAAAAATGCTATGAGCATAATACGCACATAAGATGTTTATTACATAATGCTTATAACTGCTTAAAATGGAACGAAGGTATTTCTCTGAAGCGTATATTATATAATTTTGGCTCTTCTAACGAAATCACTCGTTGTAAAACTCGTTTTTAACTAATTTAAAAAAGAATTAAACAATTTTACGAGTATTCACGATTATAACATTATTTCTGGCTTTCGGGAATTAATTATCACTGACAACCAAGGTCGCACATGGAAAGTGAAAAGAGAATCTTAACTTGTGTGTTTTTTTTTCTAAGAAAGTAAAATAAAAACAATATTTTTAGATTTTTACGTAGGTAATAAACCCCGTAACAAATGAAAGCGAAAGTAACTATTTCATAATATAGTAAATCTTAGCATACATTTAATCTATAATTACATCCTGATAAAAATTTTACTCGCCGCTAATGTGCGATAAAGAATAAGCGAGACGAATGCTTATTTTATTGGCTATGATATTCAATTTTAAAATTATCATAAAATTTGTGTAAACGAGATGTAATCTGTAATGAAAACACTTTGACATACAGTTCGTCTTCATTAAAATCCGAGTCATTGATTAAAAAACAAGTTGATTAATTTGCTCATTTGAATACGAAAGTTTTGATACCCGGATGTTAACTGCAAGTACAGTCATTGCTATAAATAAAATGTTAGTCAATTGTACAAGTGAACGAGTAAATTAAATTTGAAAAAAATAACAATTTTAATTTGTCGTCGTAAATAATTTACACAGTTATTGTGTGCGAGGTGGCGAAAGGTTCATGTTTTCTGCTTTCACCGGCTGACCATGGTGCTTTTTAAATGTATACGCTTTCCAAACCGGATGGACTGTGATGTCGCTGACGCATAGAATCCCAATAATCTTCGAGTACTTTCCACGTCATGAAGTCTCGTCTACACACCGGTTATTAAACGATTTAATGTGTTTATAACTACCGTTTGATTTTACAATGCGAAAACAAGCTGCTTAATTATTTGCAAGCGTTATTCATTCGTTATTCTACTCTTGAGCTATTGTTATTGCAATTTTTATATCGAGTATTGTCAAATCAAATCTGCGAATCAAATCATACACTTTCTACGGGCAAAGTATTATTCTTAATGTCTTTTAATTAAATTGTATAATTGTTTAAAACCATTACTGTTCTAGCCCACTATTATTCGCTCAACACCCAATCATGTCAAAAGTCAAAATGAAATTAAACTTTGATTATTAACTGAATCCATAGAAGCATATCTTAATTGTTTAATTACAATTAATGACAATAAGTGTCTTATTAGAACTAGTTGAAACTAGCTCTTAAACCTAAAACTGAGTTGTGTAGAGTAGAGTTTTATTTTTCAGAAAGGTTTGGTCAATAACTATTCATTTTATATATGAAACAATGTAAACAAATTTCAGCTTTATGGTTTTGTTGGTGGCTTATGTTTGAAAATAATAGGTATATTTTAATTATATATATAATAGTTTTAACGAAGATATAGAATAGATAAATTTTCTTTGACAACCTCTTTATGATAGACCCAGGGTTCATTTGTATTATTTAAGATTTGTGCAGTGTCACAGACAGGTGCGTGAATTTATTCCGACCCGATGAGCACGAAAAATTAATTTCATTTTATTTGTTTTCGTATTCTTAATGTTGTCAGTTACGCTTAAAAACTTTGGACATAAAAAAGTTCCAAATGATTAAAGTTTGGTGGTTAAAAGTAACTGAGTTGTCCTTTCTAATTGTAACTAGGATAACCGAGTTAAAGGGTCCGTCGAGAGATCAACACTATTCCTTACCTTTTGAATTCTTTATACACGATGGCCTTACGGTCACCTTTACACACCCTTCAGGATGAAGTTTTCAACTATTTAATTAATTATTAAAACCCATTAAATTTAACAACTTGTTTTTTTTATTACAGCCATGACAGAGACCAACCATTTACTTTCCAATTGGGAGTAGGACAAGTAATTAAGGGATGGGACTTAGGATTAACTAAGATGTGTGTCGGCGAAAAGAGAAAGTTGACAATTCCACCAGAATTAGCATACGGTGACCGTGGAGCAGGAAATGTTATTCCTGGAGGTATGTAATAATCGTTATCCCATATACTTTATACATTTTAATTTTACAATTGTCATAATTATACTCGAGATATAGATTTGCTATATATATACTAAAGAATTATTCAATAATATTGATTGAATTATTTATTAATCTACTAATTTCCCAGCTGTTTTGATTATTATTTTATTTCCGTTTTACCAATCCCATCTTAATGAATTATTGGGCCGAACGCCTCTTATTTTATTTTATTTTTTAATATACAAAAATGTATTTATTTAAAAATATCCTATTTTATAATTTTATAATTATTAGCTTAATATTATATATTGAAAGTTTCAAATATATATATATAATATTTTTAAGTACTTAATGAATCTCCAAACGTTAAAGTCCCCGTCTTATCCCATATTCCTTTAAATCATTTTTCAACACTATAAACATTTAATTTGCAATTTTCATGTAATTCTTTATACTTTTTTTTAAATAGGCGCCACTTTGATCTTTGATGTTGAACTTTTGAACGTTGGTGATCAAGCACCCACAACCAATGTGTTCAGAGAAATCGATCAAGACAAGGACAAACAACTCTCCAGGGATGAAGTCAGCGAATATCTGAAAAAGCAAATGGCAGCCGCCGAAGGAACAGAAGGCGGCGAAGACATCAAACAAATGATGTCCGACCATGAAAAATTGGTAGAAGAAATTTTCCAACACGAAGACAAAGACAAAAACGGGTTCATATCGCATGACGAATTCTCTGGACCAAAACACGATGAACTATAATTTTAGGGACTAATAAAATAATTAAATTTAAACATACTACGTTAGAATAATATCAAAATGAAAGTGCTCGTTCAAGGGAAGTATTTCAATATTATGATTAATGATATTGTTTTTTTTCCTTCATACGAAAACAAGAATAAATTCCCAATGGGCGTTTTCTCTTCTTACGAATGTATTTATTTGTATTCATCAAACACGATACTATTATTAGTAAATAAGCGATTTGATAGTCGTAATTGATGGTTTATTGTTAAAAGCCCATACTTTTTTTTTATTGGAAATTTTTGTAAGAAGACTGTTGAAATAAAAATGTTTTTTGTAAACCTGAGTATTTATTTATTTTTAATAAATTCATTAAGTCAACAAACACATTTTTCAAAAACATGTGACACGTCTATTTTCAAAAATACAAAAATGCACACAACTTTACAACATTATAATTATTCCATGAATGTAATTTATATAAGTTTAATAATTATTATTCACGTCACTTTTAATCCACGCTTTTGTGTACCATGACATTTGGAACATTTTGTACTTTTTAATTTGCTATTTGACACTGTTATTTTTCATTTAAAATAAATACCTAAGTGATGTTAACGTCAAACATTTAAATCTATAAACATTAAGAGATACAATTAAACATTAAAATAAATACAAATTGATGAATTATTCATAACGATGATTCATAACAAATTTCCTCAAGTAATTGAAAAGTTTAAGCAACGTATTCAAAAATAAAATTAAAATTATCTTATACATTATATCCTACTTAAAATATGTCTATTGAACTAAACATAATGAAAAGTTCTTCGATATTCAATTAAAAAATTAAAAAAAACTTATCTTTATTATAGAAATAAAAAANCAATTAAAAAATTAAAAAAAACTTATCTTTATTATAGAAATAAAAAAATTTCATATATTTACAAAATTATAATAAATAAAAAATATGAGAAGTTTTTTTATAAAGAATTTATAGATAAATAATATTTTATGGGTTTATAAATACTAAATTAATACAAATAAATATAATCTGAAGTGACAGAGATTTAAACTCTATGAGTCCTTTCTATAAATCAATCTCATTTAATCACATATTATAACACTTAAAAAATACAAGTATAAAATTAAATAATTAATACGAATCTAGTGATGAACCAAAATATTTTATTAAGACTTATAGCCTTAACCTTACTTAAATAAAAAAATTCAAAATAATATTTAAATGAACTCAGTATAATGAGTAAGTGATATTTACATATGTTTAAGTAAAATAGGATATTTGATGGATATATTTTTAAGTAGGTACACGTGTAAATTATTAATTTAGATTACTAATTTCTCCTTAAAATTTCCTAATTTAATCTATGAATTAACACTATTACAAACGATGTAATTATACTTATAAATATATCAATGTGTATAACAACTAAATGACAAAAAATCGAAAAAACAAACAATATTTGTTGTTACAATCGAAAAATATTATTTATAAGGTATTTATCATATATTTTACTTTGATAGGTGCTAAAATCCATTGAAATTTTTGTATTTATACAATATAATATATAAATACAAACACTTATGGATATATATTTATCCATAATATGAAAGTACATTAGCTTATGATTGTGATAACAGACTGTCCCAATATTTCTCATTTATCTATTTTAATTTAAAATTTTGTTTACTACTATACTATAGAATTATATACTAGTTCTTTTGTAATAGTTAGTTATCATTCGTTTAGTATACAAACAAAATTCTCACTTAAGCTGTTTCACTTCCGTGCTTGATACCATCGATATAAATATAATAAGAAATTGAACAGATTATGTAACACAGTTAGAAAGTTTAAAACCGTTTTAAAAATAAGAAATATAGTACAAGAAAGTATAATTCTCATGAAATAAAAGTATAAACATCTTGAGGGCAGATAAGATAAGTAAGTAGTTTTACGTTTTAGTTTTAAAAAATAAAATACACTAAAAATCCTAAAGTACTTTCTTGTACCTGCTTCCGTTGTACCGATTACTCATACATTATTATCTAATTTATACGGTTTTACTCATCATGTAACAATACCATCAGCAATGGTATGATCCCCATAGACAATAGTTATTTACATAAGAAACAAAAATAACTAAGATTTTTAACTATTTATTTTTTTTAAAAACCAAAGTGAAGTATTCATATATAAGTGATATTAAGGTTAATTTGTTATAAATAATATTTCTTATCAAAATTATTCCAACAATATCAATGAGTATTGATATTGATATTATCTCTCTTTAAAAAATATTTCCAATTAATAAACCAGTAAAGGTAATATATATATATATATATATATGGGTTTATCATAAGCCATTCCTTTACTCTTAAAATAGGTACAATATTAAAAAAAAGTTTTTAAACTTTATTTTAGCTACGGTGCAAAGCTGATAACGTATTAATCTTACTGTGTGGTGTTTAATTTTATTTTTTTCTGTCCGTTATTACTTTTTCTTAGCTCTGATTAGACTAAATCCGTCAAATGATTGACGTATAGTTGCCCCTGAAAAAATATCCCTCATTCCACGAAAATGGGAAAAATCCATAAAAAAAGTACTATATTTAAATTCAGTAAATTGTATCAATTCTTAAACATAGTTTTACTTAAAACTATTGTAACCATTTTTAAATACCTTATATATACCCCTATAATGCATCATCCATTTATATATATATATATATATATATATATATATATATATGCTTTCCAGTGGGTCCAAAATTTAGTAGTCTAAAAATTAAGATTCGACCTCTCCATTCAATTTTACCAAGTTTAAGCTAATAACATTATAATTCGTAAAATTTTCGAGGGTGGGAGGTTCTAAACCCTAAAAACACGTGGCACTTGTTAAATATAGTAGGTAGAATAAACATTTTAAACTTTAAAATTGCTACCCACTTTTCAAAAATCGCATAATTTTTTTTGCTCTTTACTTCTAATAATTATTATACAATAAGTGGGAAAAATTACCAGAAGCATAAATTTCTTACTTAACCAGATTATTTATTGTAAGATTACTTTTTTTAGAAATTAAAAAAGGAAATTTTAGAGGTACCTAAAAATTGTTTAGTTTATCAGTAGAAATATTGCATAACAAAAATTTAATGATTGGTTTGGGTTTAATACATATCACAAAGTGATTGATTAATATACCTCATCCAATCCTTCAAACACACAAAATAATATCCATATTCTTTTTTTTTGGTTTCTTTCATCTATGTTCTTTACTTACTATATAAATATATGCCCATTAAAAAAGCTAATGGACCATTAGTTATTTTGCTTTCATTCTTCGTAAAAACCATTTCCCTGTTACACATATCCAAAAAAAAGTGTTGTAAAACTCTTAAACTTCTTATGTTTTTATTACTGCACTCCCAATATTTTAATCTGCTTTTAACATTCAAAATTATGACTTATTCATCTTATCCTCAAGTACGACTTAATTTTATGAGATCTTCTGGCTACTAATAATAGAACTTTGGTTGACAAACTCCAGAGAAAATTTTTATGTTCACGTTCTTAAAAATTTAATATTCCTTGTCCTTCACTCTTTGGTTCTCCTTGCACTTAATATCTGTCGCTTATTTTATTGCAAAATGAAATCAATCTTAATTTTATATTCTTTATTGCGGGTGGAAATATTGATTCCCTTCAGCTTTTGTCTAGTATTTGTTTTTAATTTTCTCAGCGTTCGAACGCGTTCTTTCTTACTTTTTGTTACACCATGTTATTCCACTTCAATGCTGTCAAACTCCCTATCATATGTATTATGCGTTCTGAAAATTCTGAAATCTCCTTTTCCAAAGATATGCATTAACTAGTTAAATAGTTAATTAAGTTTAATTTTTTTTTATTTTTAACTTTATATTAGTTTGTTCTTTTTCTAAGTAACTTTTAAATTTAACTATTTAAATTTATTATTAAAATAACTTAGTTTTTTTCAGTTAGTTATATAATATAATTAACTGAAAAAACTCAACCATTAGGCCAAAATTAATCAAATAATAATATTACTACTATGCAATAAAAGCAATTTCTATTAAGGTCACTTGCCTGCTCTCTGTTTTTCAAATAGCTTAACTACAATATGAAGGTGTTATGAGTATATATATTTTCTAATATGTATATATTAAATTATGATGAAAAATTCATTTCAATATTTATCATGGGTACTAAATATATGGGCTTAATAAAATGTTACCCTAGCCTATATAATATATTTATATAACAACAAGTATAATTCTTTTAATTTTTTTCGGGGTGGGATGGGGATTAATTTTTGAACTTGTGGGTTAAGCCACTATAGTTTTACTTGTTCAAACTATAAATTAGGAAATCATGAAGAAAAAATATAACCTTAGTGTGAACCTCGACCTAAATTAAGTTAAGTAAATATTTTTTTCTCTTTAACATTTAACTATTGAAATTTATAATTCCTTAACTTTTAACTAACTGATGTTTTTCATATTTAACTTAACTTATTCAAGTTAATTGTTTCCATTAACTTGTACAACAATAATTTTTAACAGGTAAATTTTTTTTTTACATATAGCGCAATGTAAAGTATAAAAATACAATAAATAAATTTACATTATAATAGAAGAAATGTGATATATAAAAAAAAAAAATTTTATTCGGATCTTATTTACTATAATAAAAACTTTCTTTTAAAATTTGATATGAAAAATTCCAAAACATGAAGTAACTCCCACAGTGATTTACACTCTTTACATTCATAATAGTTTATTATAGAAGTTTTTTTTAAACTTATTACTTGAACACATTATATATATTTCTTTTGCATAGATCTATCTGTGTAATTGGGTTTAATTACCTTAAAATAATTCAATATTGAATTTTTTTAAAACTTTATTAACAAAAAGATAATATTAATTGCATTAAATAGTTAGCATAATGGAAATATTTTATTAGCACCAAATATATTAAAAGACATAATACATTTTATAAGAAACACAAATGAATAAATAAATATTATGAAATAATTTTTTTCATTACAAAAAGAAACTAATTAGTTAGGAACTACATAATATTTATATTAAAATCCACAACGTTTTTAACTTTTCACAAATGTTAAAAAGGCTAGATTATAAGATTTAAAAAAATAATATTACAAATAAATAATTTATAGGTTAACAATAAATAACAATCAATATTAATAGAAAAACAAAATGTTTTTAAAATATAGCAATATAAAAAAAAACTCATATTTAACTTTTAATTTTAATGTAAAATTCAAATTTAAATAATAATTAATAGTATATTATCCACAGTAAAATTAAAACAAAATATAAGATTACTATTGTAATACACTTTAATTCAATATTAATAAAATATAAATAAATAATAATTTAATACATAATAATAATTTTAATACATAATTTATAAAGGATGAATATTTACTATTATTTTTTTNATAAATAAATAATAATTTTTTTTTTTTTTAATACATAATTTATAAAGGATGAATATTTACTATTATTTTTTTATTGTAAAAATTGAAAATCATTCTTGAAAACTAATAATTGTACTGAGTTTATTTACTTTTAAAATGTAATAAATGATTGAAACATCAGTAAATAAACTTGAACAATAATTATAACAATATTAATAAAAATCATAAATTACACAAATAATTCTAATGTGATGGTCGTTTTATTATGAAAGCTATTATAAGGCTATTATGGAAGACTATACAGCATTCTTCTTAAATATTCTTAAAGTTAAGCATAGCAATATTCATTTTTAAACATGTAACTAAAATTCTTGTTATACTAAAATATGTCTTTAAATAATGTTGTCATAAAAAAATTATTTTGTAAAAAGTGAATTCTTAGAGTATAATATAACAGATTTTTTAAATTAAATTATTATTTAAAACATAAATCAAAAAAATTAATTAACACACAAAATAAAGTATTAGATTCTCAGTTTATAAATAAATGTCTTTAATCATTCTACTATGTATGAAATGAATAATTTTAATTTATGCTTAACATACAAATAAGTAACAACTAATTAAATAGTTATACAAATTTTGTATTAAAAAATATACTAATTACTAATAGTTATAATTTCACAAAAAACCAACTCAGATTTGTCTTATAACTTGTTGTCTTTAAACATTTTTTTTATATAAATATATATATTAACCTTTGTTTAAAAATATGTTTATTGACCAATTGTTATTAAAAATTGATACATTGATCATTTAAAAATATTATTTATTATATAATTTTACAATAATATTTGAAGTATTGTATATTACTTATTTTAAAAAGTGAATTTGTTGTATTCATTTAGAATTTAGTTATAAAAAATGTTATAGACAAATTTGATTAAATGGTAACAAGAGTACAAGCATATATCATTTGACTAAGTATATATGAAATACTTAAACTAATAAGTAATTGCTTAGTCTTATTATCACTTTAAGCACTACTAAATATTATGAATAAAAGGCACATAATAACCTGTTGGAATGATTCAGCAATTAAGACATTAACACCTGTTTAACTAATTATAATGCAAAAATATCTTAGTCACTACTTTGTCGCTATAATATTTTACCAACAAAGAACCATTTATAAAACACCTAATTTTTTAAATAGTGCTTTAAGTGATCTATATATATCATAACTACATAAATATTAATAGGTATAATTAAATTTAAATTAAGTATTGAACACCTTATTTATGATCATGGTAACAATTATAAAAACATTAGTAATGGTACCATGGTTGTTGTCTAACCCAACACAATCGTATGCCGGTATCAGTTCGAATTTTAATTGATGCAGCCTCAGCAGCACGAACAGTTTCTTTAACAGACTGCATTAAATTTTGTGCATTTCCTACTAACATATCAGTAGCTTCTTGGTCTTCTTCAGAACCATGGGCACCTAACATAGTTGCTTTAACTGTTGATAATATTTTTAACTGAGTTCCAATAGTTGGTATGCGTTCACATACTTGTAATAAATTCTAAAAAAAAAAAAATTACATATATTAATCAACAAAAATATATTTATATTTAAATTTTAACTTTTTAATTCTTACAGTTCTCATTCTTTTATCAGTACACTCTCTAGCTAACTCTTTAGCTAATCTTGTTACTTCTTCTGAAGCTTCAGCAATAGCTTTTGCACAAGCAATAAGGTCTCTTTTAGTTCCTCCTTGTCCACGAACCAATTGAGAAAGACGGCCCATTAGCACTGCCATTTTTTTGGCAGCAGCAATAATTTTATTATCTTTACTTGACCACTGGCGAACTTCTTGATGTAGTCCATGTGCAGCTGCCATTATAGGATGATTAGGTAGAGGTGCATGTTTGAACATTTCATCTTCATCATCAGTTTCGGTTGGTAAAGGTGGTCTAGGAGGAGCAGCCTGTTCACCAGGTAAAGGTGGACGAGGAGGAGCTATTTCAGGTTCAATAGACAAATCATGTAAATCAGGTACTACTGTTACAGCATTACGCACACCTCGAACTGCATCTAGCAAGGCATTATTAGAATCCCTCCAGCGTTTTACAGCTTGTGAATCATTTGTATCAAGTGCAACTGGCTTAGCATCTTGAACCATTCTAGCAACAGCAGCTTGTAAAATATCAGCAGCTCTATTTAATGTAGCATGGAAAACAGGATCTTCAGAATTATCCGCTTCTTGCTTAGCTACTTGATATACTCTATTACCCAAACGTGCAATAGCTGTAGTATGTTCAACCATTTTGTTTGGATCATGTCTAATAATGGCATCCTCACATAACTTAGCATGTTTACGCATTTGATCCTCTAAAATTGAGAAATTTAGTAAAAAAAAAATGTTAGCTTAATTGTTCAACAAACAGACTAAAATATATACATACCTGATAATCTAATAAAAGTTGCTGTGTCAGTAGCTTCATCACAAAGATTTCGCATGTGAGTAGCAGTATCTGCATATTGAGAACACAAATTATCAAAATGTTCTCCTGCCACCTTATTATCAGAATACTGTGATCTTATTTGCCCAGCATTTATCAATTGTGGCCCAAGAGATTCCAGTTGTAAAGCAGCTTGAATAAGAGCTTCAGACAATTTTTTACCCCCACTACCAGTAGCAGCAACAAGTCTACCTGTACGGCCAGCTCTTTTTGACCAATCAGATAATCTATTGGCACGATCAGCAAAATTAGCTTCTCTACCAGGAGTTCCTAAAAAAATATTTAGTAATTAAAAAAATAGCCAAGTTCTTAATAGAACTATGTCAAATTATGCTAAAATCAATGGTCTGAGATACCATAATATTTAAAACATTAAGTAAATAGAACTAATTTCTTATTAGTTTTAATTAATTATTTTTAAATAAAAATATTACTAAAAGCAAAAGAAAGATAACAATTAAGAAATAGTATTTAATTTACTTATATTAAATAATCTAACACAGAAAACCCAATTTTTCTAAGAAAAATATGTACAAAGGTTTCAAAAAGTAAGGAAACAGATAAATTGTTATAAACAATGAAAACAATAGAAACCAGTTTCCTTATTAAAACTATCTATATATATAATTGTAAAAATAGTGACCAAATAATATGAAGTTACTAATTTATTTAAATTTAACAAAAAATGAATAATGAACATATTTTAATAAAAAATAACAAACCCTTGGGAACATGAACAGCATCCGTAAATTGTTTCAATGGAGTATTAATATCAACAAAATCTTCAACAACACGTCCAACTACAGCGTCTTGAATTTTTTTTTTAAGCTCATCTAATTTTTGTGATAACTTTCTAAAATAATATTATAGTATGGCAATATAAAAGTATATAAATTTCAAAAATTAAAAATAGCATTTATAAATAAAAAATAAAATAAATACCTGGCTATTTTTTGTGCTTGAGGTGAGTTACCTTCACCACGCCTGCATAAATCATTTAATTGACGACTTAGAGCTTCTACTTCATCACAAAGATTTAATATTTCAGCTCTTTGAACACCAGGAAGTCCATCAGCCACCTACAGAATATAACAGACATTCAACAGTATATTACAACAAAATTTGTAGTTAAAAGAATTACCTTGTATAATTAATAAACAGAGTAATACATTTAACTTTAGCCAATAGATTTCTCCTTAAGTAATAAAAACATCAATAAGTTTTTTCTATTTTTACCAAGTTTTAAACACTTTTATATAGCGGTTAACTTTATTTATACTAAATATTATAAATAAATGAGCATCATTTTAAATTTAATATAACAGTAAAAAATATATACAAAAATATAATTTACACATATGAATATTAACATAATATCTCATACATCAATTTATATTCTCAATTTATTAACTATTAAGTCATTTTTAGGTCCATCTCATATTCCTCATAAGAATGCAATCTTTACTATTTTATAGCAACATACATATTTAAGTAGTTTACATAAAGTGTCCCAAGTTGTTTTGACAAATCTAAATAATTTTCTCGTAACAATTTTTTAGAACATTGTAGGCAGGATCATGCTGAATGGTCAACGAGGGCAAGTGGCCCCTTAGGGCACTTAGAATACATTTGAGGAACGCTCAAGTTATGAATACATTTTTTTTTGCATAAGATGTATTTTATTTAAAAATGTATTAAATAAGGGTGCCAAATATATAACTGGCCTAGGGCGCCCCAATGATAGATACACACTGATTATAGGACACTCTATATAATAGAAAATAATCTAAATAAGAAAATAACTAGTCAATAATAACTTTTAACCTATAATTTTAGAAATTATTATAATTCTAAATATAGATTGAGGTTTAAATATAACTAATTTTATTATTATATTTTTTCATTGCCATCCTTCTCTTGCCCAGCTTGACCAGTCCCAAGTAGTTGGGATTAAGGCAAGGAAAAAAGTAGATCTTGAAAAAATTAATACATAGTTTTTCTATTAATAAGAATTACCTTATGTGCTTCTTCTACAATCAAAGCTATTGCTTTTTGTCCTAAACCATTATCATTTCTTCCAGGGTTTAACAACCATTGTCTTGCTTGATCTAATTGTCCACCTAAAGTATGAGCAACTTGCTGTCCTTTAGCAGCAACTCCACTTTTTTCAGTATCATTAACTGCTTTTGTCACCAATTTAACCAGTTCACCAATTCTTTCATCAATACTACGCGCCAAACTTTCAGCTTGAGCTGTAGCTCCTTTACCATCTTGTCGCAACTCACAAAGAGCATTTGTCATAGTGTTTATCTCTGAACAAAGTTTTTGTATTGGATCTCGAATTTTCGGTGGACAACGTTCAGATATTAAATGAGCTTGATCAAGTAATTGACGAATTGCTTTTTCACCTAGACCCCCAGGCATTGATAAAGGTTCCTATAGTGAATTTAGTATTAGTAGAATATATAAGTACAAATAGTTGAAAGATATCATACTTCCAACTACATTAACCTTTCTCTTTAGTAAATTTTGGCTTTATAAATTTGAACTTTAACATACATATTTTTTCAAATTTTATAATTTTAAATTATTGTATGTAAAAATCATAGAATATAAAAGGTTTTCACTAAATAAAGAATTAGAACATTAGTTATGGGTAAGAAAGGGTGCTCAATTTAGGGTAGTATTCTTTACAAATTACAGTAAAAAAAATATATGTATTAATTTTATAAAAAATTTTAATAAGTGTTATTATACAATTATAAATACAGTCATGCAACCTATCAAAAATATATCTATTATAATATAATATATTAATAAAATAGCCAATTTTTAGAATAGATTTTAAATAATAATTTGGTGAAAAAAATTCTCATTAATGTTTGGTAGTTAATTTTCTGTAACATTTTAAATTTTGTAAAAATTTGCATTTTTCTGTATTTATTATACAAATTATATCAAATACTGGCTATGTTGTATAAAAAAAAGACAGAAGTAAATACTATCTATTCACACTAAATATGATATGAGTATGGATTTTTCCATGAAAATTATTAACATTCTAATGATTGATTTCAGTTCAAATAAAAACACGAATAATACCTATTATTTAATAAATAGTTTAATCTCTAAAGAGATAAAACTACTTATCTTACTTTTCTTCTGTCCTTGTCTCAACACATATTTCAATGTTTAAAACCGTAAAATAACACATGAAAATTCTAATTTTCACAAACTTTAAAATCATACAGACTATTTACTACTGAATATTAATAAGATATTTTTCTTAAAATTTACTATGCAAAATAGTCATCTTGGATTTTTTGTACATTTTATTTAAAATTTAAAAATAATTAATATTTTTAATAAAATGTAAAAATATAAATTATTGAGATATAATTATAGACCTAACGTATAACTGTTATTTAAATAAAAAATATTAATTAGATAAAAAATTATTTAAGTTGTCAGTGAATGCTGATATATTATAATTTTTTATATAATTTTATATAAAAAATGTATAATTTTTTTTTAAATGTATGAAACCCACCTGAAGCCAATCATGAGCACTGTTTACTTTACCCTCAATTATATTCAATGCTTTACGCATAACTGTTATATTATCAGCTTCCCATTCATCTTCATCGTAAGTTGTCAACTGAAGCACTCTTATAATTTCAAGTATTTCTCCAGTCATTCTACTAGTGAGATAGTCCCTATTTTCTGCAGCTTCAGCTGCACCTTTTCCACCTAAAATAATAATTTAAAATTACACTATAAATGTTTTTTTTGTCAATGTCAATGTATCAAATAAAGGAGATAAATGACAAAATTAATAGTGTCAGATAACTGAAAATTGGTTTTGCATCTGAATTATTATAATATTTCTGAAAACAATTATGAACTCTCAACTATAATAGATATTTTCTTTATACTAGTAAAATGTGTTAATTAACTATTTCAAAAGATATTCAGTTGTTTGTCTTTTTTACAAAATTATGAAAAGTGGACATGTATTCTATGTACATAGTAATTTAGTTAATGTCTCTTTTAAAATAAATTTTCTTTGTGTTCATAAAAGATATATTTGTTGATTGGATTATGTGAAAAATTAATTTTAGGTAAATATGAACAGTTTTATAAACTAAATACCCTCAACTGTTAAGCAGTTTTTATTTTTTAAACATTATTTTTTTAAATAAATAAATTAATACCTTCAGATAAAATATGAATATAAATTTTCATGCTACATATTAGAATAGGTGCTAATGTCTTGACTTGATCTAGACAACGAACAAGAATGTCTCTATGAACTTGATGAGTTAATTCTTTTTCTCGAGCACCAACTTCCCTAGACACCTTAGAAAATATGAACATTTTATTTAAAATTTTAATAAATTATGTTATATTTTTGATCATACTCTGCTTAAACTTGGACTCAAGTCTTTAAGAAATTGCACTAAATCTTCCATACTTTCAATAACTTCTGCAACTGCCAAATAATCCAGCACTTTTTTACATTCTCTTATTATTTTTCTTACTTCAGATTCATCAAAACAAAGTAGCAAAGAAGAAGTCCCTTGCAAAATTCCTCTAGAACCTTCTATAAGTTTTCTTCGTGCAGGTCCACTATATGGATCTTGTTTTAACATAGCAGAAGCTTCTTCAAGTAATCGTGAAGCTCCTTCAACTCGGTAAAGAGCAGAAGGTAAATCTTGTTTAAGGATAGGATCATCACTACAATTAATTGTTTCTTTACCCACTTTAATCAAATTCATTACAGCACGACTAACAGCTTGAACCGGCTTTTCCAGATCTGGCATTGCACTTCCATCTTCAGCATCTTCATGTAAAATAACTAACCTAGAAACCTAATCAAAATAATTATAGAAGAATATTAATAATAGTTATTATAATACTTTTAGAAATATGATATAATTTAATTCAATATTTCATTTTTTTAATACAATCAATGAATCAATTATTTTTAATTTCAAAAATGAAATATAGTAATTATGTGTTTGGACATTGTAGTGTATTAGTATAATATACTCTAAAAATAATACTCAATGAACCTCAAAAACAAACACTGCACTAAAATTATAAAAAGTATATCCATGCTATCTTAAAGAGGAAATAAAAATCACTACATATTTATGATATAGTGTATTACATACAAATCATAGCATAACTTCTAATAAAAAATTTATCATATTAAAAAACGGTAAAGAACCACCTTTTTATACATATTTTGTCACCAATAATTACACATAATATTTGTAAAACAAATTTTAAACAATTGGAATAAAAAAAATCCATAATAATTAAATAATTAACAACATATGTGGCTAGTAGTATATTCAATCGTAAAACTAAAATTACTCTCATAGCTAAATTAAGGGGTATTTTGAAATGAAACTTCTTAAAAATGATGTAATATTTATAGTCTAGTTATAATATGATTGATAAAAATGTCTTCCAAATTTAATATAAATGTTTTTTAATAGTAGAAAACATTACATTAATAAAATATGGTTTAAATTGTACAAGTGCAAAACAAGGCAATGTGGCATCCTTTTAAACAAAATATTATTGAAGAACTATTTATTTAAACATTTTTTTTTTTTTTTGATATATAGACAAGAAAAAATTTTAACAGTTTTTATATGTATAAGTAATATTTAAGTTGAGTCAGCATTTATGACTCATGAATTAGGAATTGATAATGGACAATTCTCAAGTTCTTAACATGATATTTATCAAAATAAAATATTAAATTACATGTTGACATGTAATAACATAAAAATTTGAAAAAAGAATGTGTTTATTGTTTAACCTTAATTACAAGGTATTTTTATTAATAATTAAATCTCAGAAAAAGCTCTGCCAAAACTGTACATTTAATTATCCAGCTTGTAAATACATTTAATATATTCATAGTAAATATTCTCAAATATAAATTTATTTTAAGTTATATAAAATTTACATTTTTAGGAGTATACAGTACATTTTAATGAAATAGTTATTTCTTTTTAAATGGGATCAATAAATTTTACTTCACTATATTTATATAGACACTGTATCTTCAAATTCATATAGAAAACTGCAAGCATATCTTGTTTTTTTTAACAAGTGCATAGTAAGTATATCAATATTCCATAAAAATCCCTGAAGATTACATTATAAATGACTTATGCAAAAATAAATTAATATAAAATTTGATTATTTATAAAAAAATAAAATAAAATAATTTTCTTGTATATTTTATAAATTTTGAGTTAACACATTTTTTAATGTAAATCTATTAAAATAAATATTTCAAGATTTATAATATAAATATAACCTTTACACTAAAAAAAAGTTAAGATAATAAGACTTGATAATTTGTTCAACCAAGGATAACCATTATAAACATATTAATTTCCTTGGCATTTCCCAAAATAGTTTTAACAAGGTGAAAATATAAAACAGATGTTCTTTATAATGATCACTAGTATTCATTTTTGCAAATGAAATAAGGAGATTAGTTTATAAATCAATCATCGTCATAATAATGTATTGTGAAGTTTAACATCATTTAAATACATATCATAATACCACTATATTGACGTTTGGCAACTATCCATTATACTATACAGGATAATTAAATAAAAAAGCTATAAGTATAGATTCATGGTAGATGATTAATAATAAAATAAGGTCAAGTTTGTGAAATGAAAATTAATAACGAAAAATTGATGACAATTGTAAAAAAATATGGTCACTAATTTAACATAATCATGTAAACATTATATAAAACTAAATAATTTGTAAAATAATTTTACTTGTTGTGCGACAGGTTCCAAAATGCTTTCAATTGTTTTCGTGTGAAATACAGGCATTTTTAAATTGGCCCCTTATAATTTTAGGTATACTTTGTGATGAGTGATAATATCAATTGTTGTCGTTTTGATGATAAAAGGTGCAAAACGAGTACACACACACGAACACACTTTCAATGGACCAGCGAAATAACCATTTATAGGAAACGATGTTGATTTCTTAAAATAAACAGAATACTAACACACCAGAGGTGTGCCGAACTCCCACTACCCAATGGTATTTGCTCACTAGATTCTATACTACGAAAACTGTAGAAGGTGGGATTCATTCGTCCACCACTTCTACGGCTATGCTTGCGCTAGTTAGTCACCGTTAGAATAATTTGGTGGCGTCAGAGTTGATGATACCAGAATCGGATATACTTAAACAGGAGAAGTTAATGGATAAAAATATTTTTTGACCACTATTGTAGTTTATCTTAGTTAATGAATTAGACAATAATGAAAATAATTGGATATGTTATAAGATATAAACATAAATATTAATATAATATCATTATCAGGGTCGAATTTAAAAATTATTACGTCCCTTTCATAATGGGGCATAGTAAGTGGCCAATTTACCTCAGTCGGGAAAGCGTTGTGCCTCGGTACATAAATACCAAAGTTCGATTCCGTAGTAAGAAGCTATGAGATGTTTCTATCTGGCACAAACAATAATTTTTAAAAGAGGAAATTAAACATAAATAGATAAATAAGATTCATAAAATTTATCGTAGGTGCAAAATGTGAGGAGCTTAAAATATTTTTATATTAAATAATTATATAAAAATGTATTCCCTTTAAAATTCCAGAAAAACTTTAAACATTGTTGTAAACAATTTTTAAGTTGGAAAAATCCCTCATAAAAATTTTGTTGAGACTGTGTATTTTACTTTTTTTTTGTATGAAATTAAATTCATTTAAAACATATAAAAATGTAATCATTTTTCAAATGTTGCTTCCCAAATATGCTACCAGAAACGAATAAAAATTACAAGAAATTTAAAGTAGTCCTTTCATAATTTTTCACAAAATTTCCTCACATAAATATATTTTTCTTCGATGTTTAGCTTGCAAAAAATTTAATATTCGTACTCTAGTTATATTCATATTAAAATTATTTCAGTTAAATTTTAAGTAAAATGAGTTCGACATGAAAATAAATATTTCAAACTTAACAACTCCTTTAGTTTTTACGATAGAAATAAGATTATTATTGAATCTTCAAAATTAACATTTATATTCGTCCATAATATGAACTAATATAATATAATTATAATATTATGAGATTAAAATATTTCAAACAACTTTTCTGAAAAATGATAAAAATTGACTCTCGCCAACTTCGCTCTAAATTCTATGTACCTATTTCACAATGAGGTAACACTTTTACTAGATTTTATTAACTTAATTGATCTAAATTTCAAATTTTGCTCTAATAACAAATTACAGCGAGCACAGGAGTATGATTAATTGAGGTTGAAATATATAAACATCCATTGGTGCCACGTTAACCAAGTGTTTATATTTTAATGTTAATCAAAAATAAGGGACGGTATTTAAAATTAAATAATCCTTTTTTCAAAATTATTATGTAAAAAAAATGAAATACTCAATTAAATCGAAGTCGGTCGATTGAAAAATTCCAGGGACAGCCAATTTCCTTTTTTACTTTTTGCACAAGAGCGGCTCAATAGATAAGCGTAGGACTGATTTGCTGTAAAATATAATTAAATAGTGAGAACGTATGTTTTTCTTTTAGAAGTATAACAAACATTTTCTTGTTTGTGCTTTTTAATTCATACAATATATTTTTCATTGAGAACTACAAAAAGTGTCATATGAAATATCAATTATCCTTGATCTGCTTTGAATGGGAGGTCAATGCCTAATATATACTATCTAGTTCCGTTATGTTCCCATTTTAAGTCTATTTTAACCGGTGACCATACTTCATTTTAAAATTCTTTGGGTCTTATGTTGATGTTAAAAGTAGCATTAGAAAATTTTTTATTTTACTAAATTCTACAATATTTTAGTTTTACCTATAGGTAAAACTAGTTTGAATCCATAACTGACTTTACGGATATATTCATAAAGTCGGATATATTTTAAGTATTAAATATTTAAAACATTTTTATTAAGATAGTTTTATCTATTATATCTATTATACATTTTTTAGTTTGTTTTAAATACGCATTAAGTCTTTTACAACAGTAGTATTAAAACCACTTTATTTAGGAAAGTATATTTTGATCTCGGGTGAAAATTCCTTGTAGACCAGTAAATTTATTTATAAATAACAATATGTTTTTTAAGTATTGCATCAAGATCTTCAATTTTATATACTAAATTATTTATATATTAAATTGGTATTTAATATATTTTTTTGATTCAAAAGATAGTATAGTATATTTGTCTATGTAAAAGATTATTTAGTAAGATTTGATAATAACTATGAATATATTCTAATCGCCCGTATTTTGAGTTTAAATCCAACGCCATTTTTAAATGTATGAACCATGGTATAAAATTGATAACCTAATACTAAAATATGAACATGCAGATAATTTTTGGGTAGCGGCTTTAGCTGTTGTTTACATGTATAATATCTGTTATCGGTTGTATGTTTTAATTGTTAATTTCTAAAACTATAAAAAGTAAGCTTAATTCGAGATTTCCAAATCTTGTTTAGCATTTCTTATTAAGTTACTTTGTTATTAACGTTTTCTATATCATTTCTTTGTTTAATATTAACTATACTGTAAAATTATAAAGTTAAGATTTGGTAAAGAAGTCAAGGACCGACTCGTGAAATTATCAAGTTCACTTTTAGATATTAGTTTATGCAAGTAGTGGTATAATTAAATTTACCAAATTTACTCTACGTGGTATATTTTTAATTTTACTTAAATATATATCTTTAAACTAATACATTTAAAAAACTATATCAGTTAGTAAATTTTTGTATTTGGAACTTTTATATCGTACTATGATTATATAAGTTTTTGATATATCAAAACTTATGATATTAAACAATAATATTTTAATAAAATTTGATAAATATTAAATTCAAAGTTACATAATTTAATTAATGTAGGAAATTGAAACATTAATCTATATCTAAATGCTTATTTCAAAATATGGCACTTTTGTACTTTGTATATTAGTTTCATCATATTTTATATAATTATAGTATTCTGAAAAATACTTAAGTTTTCTTATTGAGAGAAATAATTTTTTGAAAAGAAATTTAATTTCACAGGCAACTTTTTGAATATAGATTCTTGACTTAGAATAAATATTAAAAAAAATAAAGTTTTTGATTATTAATCTTAGTTCAAAATTGTAATAATGATTTATTTTATCAATATTGATTATACTAAATATTTAAATATCAATTTTAGTTAATACAATCTAAAGTTTTTTTATTATATTTAAACAATAATTTAATTATACAGGTTGGATTAGAAACAAGAATTAGTATAACACGTTTCTGGTTTGTTGTTCACATACGAGTAGTTTGATTTTTTAAAGTTTGTAATTGACTTTATTTTAAAAATTAAGCTTAACACTTTACAATACCCTTTCTAATTAATAATAAGCAATTTTTAGTCTTGAAAATATAATTTTTTTTAATTAAAAAAATTAATTTATATCACATTTGAAAAAAAAGTAAAAAATTATAGTGTAGTAGAACTCAGTGTAAAATTTAATTTATTCAAAAATGTATACTATTTTAAATTATTGGATTTTATTTATTATTTTAGATACAAAATCCTGAAAATGCTGGATACACGACCTAATCATACAATTTATATAAATAATCTTAATGAAAAAATTAAAAAAGAAGGTTAATTTTTCATTTTAAAAGTAAATTTTATAAACTAATATTTGTAATTTTTGATTTATTTATAGACTTAAAAAAATCATTATATGCTATTTTTTCTCAATTTGGACAAATTTTGGATATTGTTGCCATGAAAGGAATGAAAATGAATGGCCAAGCATTTGTAATTTTTAAAGACATCACTAGTTCAACTAATGCATTACGTGCTATGCAAGGATTTCCTTTTTATGATAAACCAATGGTAAATCAAATAATTTTTTAACTCTAGAAACAGCTAATGAATTGCTAAAATATAGTCACCAAGAGTAATATAGCATGATTTACTTACTAACAATAATAACTTGTCATTGAAATAACATAATAATGAATTTTTAAAAAAAATTTTGATTATTTAAATTAGTAATCTATGCATGCTAAAGTAATTAGTAATGAATAGTCATAAGTTATTCTGTATATTAAATATATTTAAAAAATCCATTTATCTTTTAAATCTTAATGATTTTTAGCGTATACAATTCGCTAAAACTGAATCTGATATTATTGCTAAAATGAAAGGAACATTTGTTGAACGCCAAAAGAAACCTAAAAAACCAAAAGAAGACGAAGAAGCTAAAAAAAGACGTAAGGCTGCTAAAGAACAAGCTCGTGCTTTAGCTCAACAGAATAATCCTGGTGGTGTTGCTGGTGGAAGTAAGTATATTTATTTGTAAGGGTATAAATATATTATATCAAAAGAAAAATAATAATTAAATTCTCAAAAAAAAAATTTGAAATAGTGTTGCCAAATGTTGGATCTTTTTGTATGAACAGATAATTTTGGGACTGTTAAATAATTGGACTTTTAGAAAATTAACTTGCTTTTAACGTTTAATATTGTATATAAATCAATAAAAAAAATGATAAAATTTTGGCAAGGAAATTGAACCTCAAAACTTGGTATGCCAATGAACTAAGTCTTGATCAAAGTTGCAAAAATACTTATTGAAGTGCATAAAATTAAATGTTTATTTTATCAGTTTTTAAAGTTAATATTGATATTTGGATGATAAATTTAAAGTAATTTTATAAAATTAAACCAGTTGTATTATTACTTGTATTGTATTAAGAAAATAATGATGAGTATGTAAACATTTTAACAATTAAAGTTATGGATAAGTATCATTTTATACTCAACAGCAATAATATATTATCATTTAACAGTTAAAATATATAAAACATTCAAGTATTTAATTTCAGTATACAATTTAAATTAGTGTATTGTCTCTCTCAAAGTATAAAATAAATAATAAAACCAAGTGTTAAAAAAAAATTTATTATGAATAATGCATTAAATTCTTCTTAGATTACATTCTTTAAAATTATTTAATATTCAAAGAATATATTTGAGACATGCATTTTTAGTCACTATATAAACATATTAGGAGATCTGAAGTATGTGAGATTTATATTATGGAAATTGGTAGATTTTTTTTATTAAAATATTTTAAGTAATATGTTTCAGAATAAGTACTTTGAATATTTAAACATAATATAACAGTTTTGAAACTTTGAAAATATCTTTATACATCTCAAATAATTTTTTTATAATTAATAATAACTGACTAATTGAATATTTAAAAATTAATATTTCCTTTTATAGATGTACCTGAACAGCCACCTAACCAAATTCTTTTCTTAACCAATCTCCCCGATGAAACAACTGAAATGATGTTATCTATGCTTTTTAATCAGTAAGTAAAATAAAAAATTTTCTTTAACTTGGTTCTTCATAATTATTCATTTTTATTTTTAGATTCCCTGGATTTAAAGAAGTAAGACTTGTACCAAATAGACATGACATTGCTTTTGTAGAATTTGAAAATGAACACCAATCAAACACAGCTAAATTATCTCTTAATGGTTTCAAAATTACTCCAACACATGCTATGAAAATAACATTTGCTAAAAAATAATTTTTTAGTATAGAAGAACAATGATTGATTGACTATCAAAAGTAACTTATATTTATAATGTGTATAAGTTATAATAAGGTTATAAAAAATAAATAAAAAATATATGATTTATCTTAAATATATTTGTTTTAAAAGTGTCTTGTATGTGTCTTAATCCGAGGTGATGATGAAGGTAGAGGTGGAGGTGGTGAGGTTGTATAAGGCATAGGTTTGTAAATAGTTCCCCATAATATAATTGTATCACTTTCTACATGATGAAGGAAAAATAAGAATGGTTTATTTACATTGAAAACGGGTAAACCACCTCTTGACACAGTTACAACAGTTGCTGCTGAAGCAACTGTTCCTACTTCATCCACTACAATTTGTACTTTATGCAAAACATCACTAACGAAAGCCATTGAATCTGTTGCCATATTTATCATATTTGCTTGTAAAGAATCAAATATTTTATTGACGCCCAATTTCTAACAAATAATTTTTATAAATCAACTTATTCATTTGATTAAAAATATTTGATTACCTGCATGGCTGGTCGCAAATTAGTAAAAGAATCTAGTGTCATTTTAGGTATGAAATAAAGAAATTCACTAAGTGTAGTGTTCATAGTTATGTTTTGTAAAGAATATCCATCCATTTTAGCCACCAAATCTCTAAGAGAAGTATTTGTGTTAGGTAGAACATAATACATAAAAACTTTTCTGCCCTTATAGGGTATGCCTATAGCTTTAAATCCAAGTTCTTCATTTGAATGATACAAAACTTCACTGTTTCCCACCATTGTTGGTACATAGATATTATCTTTATTCTCACGATTAATTTTTTTTTCAGGCGCACTTAGACCAGCATAGAATGGTTTTCTAGGAAATAATATAAGTTAAAAATATTGTAATGGTAAAAATGTTTTGTTCTAGAGCGTTTACTTACACTCTTGTATAGTTGAGAAGGAATGGAGTTTCCCATTCGCCACTAAAATAGAGAGCACTTGCTATAATTGTTTTAGTATCGGGTAGAGGAATATCTGGTAAAATATCGTTAATTTTTCCACGAGTTTGATTAGATACCCATCTAGAGTAAAAAAATATCTAATTGTTAGCAAAATATTTCACTACAAAATCATCATTCTTAATATTTTATCTCTTCTATTAATTATTTTAAAAATCTTATATTAATTTTTTTTATTTAAAATATAATATATAAAACAAACATTTGTTGACATAAACGAAATAATAGATTTCTTCTTATTAAAACTACTATTAAATAGGAATTAATTCAAACCTAAAAAAACATTAATTTCTTTGATTTATATTATTTAATATAATATTTATAACATTAGTTCTATAAAATGCCTTCCAGTGGACCAGTAGAATATTGTAACATATGAATTAGACTATTGTTCTATATAAAAAATATACAGGATGATTAATTTATCATTGATCATTAAATTTCTCCTACATTAATAATAATTGTGAAAATATTTTTTTTGATTTTGTTTAGTATTATTTATTTCTCAATTTTTTTTAATGTAGATAGAAAATTATGCGTGAGTTATGTTTTAATGTTATCTTCTGCTGCGGTATTCCTCCCACCTAGATATACAAATTTTAATAACTTCCGAGATACTGGTTCAAAAGTTGTCATTGACCAGCTATTATCTTAAATACATCATTTTCTATAATATAAACAAGTTAAATATATATGTTGCCATTAAAAAAAATAAAGTTAGTATCCTTATAAGGAATAATTCTAAAAAATATTTAACCACAAATATTGAGAAATAATTATTAATTAGATAAACAAAATAAATTTCTAAATTATTATTATTTTAGGTGAAATCTAGTGACCCGGGTTAAATCAACCACTAAAATATTGTATATTCTTAATATTACAATCTAGAACAATGAGTCTACTTAAAGATTCAAAGAAAATATATGCATTTTTTTAAATCTATGTAAAGTAAATTTTTTAGAAAGTAACATTTCAATATATTTGATAAATAAAAATGTTATTAATGTAGAGTAAAATATGTTTGTAACTTACTGATTTATCCTTTTCTGTGCTTGGAAGCCATTATTTTTGAAATCTACTATAATTAGCTCACTTTTAAGTAACTCTTTTGCCATTGCTCTATATTTTTTTGTTAAATTATAACCATCTTGAACAAATATAGATTTTGCTAAATTAATTTGTGTTGTACCTACAGTATTATTAGTATCAATTTGAAATTTATCCAGTAACAATCCTAGTCTTTTGAAAATATTTTCATTTCTAAAAAAATGTTAAATTTAAAAACCATAAGTCAAAATATTTATATTCATACTTTTCAATAGTATCAACAAATGTACTATCAAAACCCAAAAATTTTCCAACTTCTGATTTAGATTCACCAGCTGTTGCTAATAGAATAAGAGCCATAGCTGCAGCTATACTTATAGGTGAAATAATAATATTATGATCAGATTTCCGGTTTTTAATATTTTCACTATTAATTGCTTTATCAAGATTTATTGTTGCATTCCTTAATCCAAATGTTAACATCTAAAAATATTTAAGCAAACTTAACAACTAATTCAGTTAATGTAAATTAGATGTGATAAACTTACCTCTTTGGTGTCAGTTGCAATTGGTGCTATTTTATTTAGTGGCATAGATACTTCCAAAAGTGAAGAAACAGGTGGCATAGATAAATGCATTGGAGGTGGTGCTTTCCAAATTTCTTTATTAGAATCATTTTGATTTAAGGGGAAAATAACATTAGTATTATTGGGAACTGCTAATATACAACTCATATATGAACATAAAACCAACATAATGAATTGCATCTGAAATAATTAAAAATTTTAAAGAATCTTTTGAAATCAAATGTGTGGTATTTATATATAAAATAATTTGTTAAATTTCTGATGATATTTACAGTTAAAAGTGCAATTGTTCCCACCCAGATAACTTAAAATGGAAAAACCCATATGAAATGTTTGACTAATACTAAGCATCCAATGATCTTAAGCACCAATTAAAATTATTATTCATTATACTAACATTAAGAACTGAATACATAAATATATATGCAACTCAAGTCACGATTTTCATTCAAATTCTCAGCATTATAATGAATACTTCATTTAGTTTTTAGTAAACAGTCATAAATGTTACTGTCATTCATTAATTTTTAAGCGTGTTACCTACGAATAAATACAATTCTTAAAAAATTATCCTTAAATACATGAACATAATTATGTTTCTATACTAACCTTTGTTGAGGTTTCGTAACTCAAATTGTTTGGTGTTAAAAGATAACACTATTGAAGAATTCATAAATAATAACTGATGAATTTTTCAATCGAATATTATAAGTAATAATGGTCAAGGTCTGATGTATATGGGCGTAAAGTAGTGGGGTCACTCGGAAAATATACACACCAGGTATAGCTATATTCTAAACGATAAGTGATATGATTTGCCTTCCTGTAATATGTAATTTGTATTATTAGTGGTGTCGCAGCTCAAACCAAACTCGTTTAGCACGTTCTTTACAAATACGTTAGTTTATGAATACTAAAAAAAGTATTAAATCATTTATTGATCTTTAAAAAAAATTGTTAGTCTAAGTACAAACTTTCTTAAAAAATAGTGTTCGATTTACAATTGAATCGATCATTCCAAACAGAACTCTAGCCAAAAATTTTCAACATTTATGATAAATAATTGAGTCTCCTGTGTAAAAAAATATATGTAATAGACTCAAAATTAAAGGAATCAGTGGATAAAGGTGTTAACTAAATTTTTTTAGTGACTTGTTAGATGTATCATATCTAAGTTAAAGTATATTATAGAGCATTTCTAGACCAATATTTTCCCTCTTACTAGTTATTTTATATACTGTATATGAAAAAAGTTTTAATATTTAGTTATTTATTTATTTCCGAGCAATTTCAAAATTTCAGTTACACCTTTATCCGCTGACCCCTTCAATTATTCGGAAGATATTTTATCCCCGGTAGAACCAGATTTAAAAAAGTTCTCTTATAAAAAAAAATTGTGGACTCATTAGGAAACGTTAAATTAGACTCTTGTATAGAATATATAATTTATATATTTATAAAAAGAATCTTCTCTATATATTCACAAATTTTTCTTAATGATAATTTATTTTAATTAGCTAAGAAAAGACATATAGCCGTTGTATCCTACAAAACTTACCTCAATTTTCTCCGAAATTTGCGAATATTGGATTAATTGATAAAGTATAAATTGAAAAAGATCTTATTGGATTATAAAAAGTCTGTTAATGTAAAGATTTCTTATAATATAGGAANTATTGGATTATAAAAAGTCTGTTAATGTCAAGATTTCTTATAATATAGGAATATTTAATAATTTACTTAAAATATATGTAATAATGAAAAATGTTTAATTTTTAATTTGTTATTATTTTTGGTGTTTAAAAACATGATACCCTTGCTTTAACAACACACTTAAAAAAAATTAATTTTATTATACATATTAAAACAATTTAAAGTACCTTTGTATAAAGGTGCAATTTGAACAAAATGTTTAAGGATCTAATTTAATTTTTCTTCTCCTTAAAAATTTTTTTTTATGAATTAAGATGTAATTTTTATATCTTTTGAGGTCTACGACAAAATTGAAAGAAACGGGAGATAGAATCCCTTTATATCTCAAAATTGCGTTTGTACCTATTAGAATATATCTAAGCATTAGATAGCATCAGTAGTTTTTTATTCTACGTTTATAAAATATGATATGAATCAATATAATACGTCTCTCATATTGGATAATTTAGTAAAAAAATTGTGATTCAGAATATTATTTCAAATATAAATATATATATAAATGACGTATTTACGGGCGGTGTCTATGGGGTCTGGACCCTCCTTAGACATATAATTATAGTATCAGGGGTAAATCTCTCCATTACTATACGTTTTAAAAGATATTTTGTATGGAGGCTAACTCCATACAAAATTTCTAAATACACTACTGATTTATAAAATAAATTGTTGTAATTTTATATTAATAAATATTATTATTAATAAAATTAAAAATATAAATGTTATTATGACCTTGTGTGATTAATTGGAATACTTGTAATAGTTTTATTCTTTGATAATTCTAACACCATTTTCAATGACAAAATTCAATTCTAAATATGCTAACAAAAATTCAAATTACTTATGAAATACTATAATACTAGCATAGGACTTTAATAATGAGCGTAATTGGCTATCATTAAATTATTAATATTACATTATAGTTATGGAGTTAATGAATAAATTTAAGAATAATATTATTAATGATATGAAGACAGTGTCGTCCATTTTGCTATCCAGAAATTACATACGGTTTTTGAATATTTTTTAATATTGGAAATCCATAGTCAAGGGTTTTCAAGTTCCTCAAAGTATTTTGTTTAGAGGGGTGATAATTTTACTACTCTGTTTGCTGAAAATTATTAAAAAATCCTTGTTCCCCATAATAAATTACTATTTTTTTAACAAATTTTGCATACTTAGACTACATTAAGATCATATTCTTATTATTTGCTTCTAAAAAACTATTTTTACAAAATTAAAAAGAAGCCTAATTTTTTTACAAATAATGTTGATAAAATTGTTAGGACAAGTTTTATTGAGTTATAAACATTTTAAAATGTATATAGACATGTGGAGCAGTCGACTGTGCATTATAAATATAGACCAGTATGGGATATAAGCACCATATACCAAAAAAATATTTTAGTGGCTTTTTTTGGGTGTAAAATGTTAGTTTAGCACGTTCGATAGAAGGTAGCTTAGTCTTTTTAGTACTGGATAGGCCACTGTCTATATCTGTAATTGAGTCTGAACCAATCATAGGCTGTCCTTGAGTAGTTTCTATAGTGATTGGACTCTACCAGTGAAATTTGCTAAATTATACCGAAGTATTTAGCTTATGTACTATATAAATACAACTTAAATTAAAAAAATGATCATGGTGGGTAAATGTATTATACTTTCTTATAAAAGTATTTATTGTTAAATACAATTCTTTTATTTTTCGTAGGTTGGAAAAGGGAACAGATTTCTTGAGCACAATCTACCAAAATAGTCTCTTTAATAAGTCATTGATTATAAATATTTGGGTTAATTTACATATGGAAATCTAAATGCAAACTAAAGCTGGGGGTACTGAAATTATGTTATTGTTATGCTCACAAATCTGTATGAACTACATCCTTATAGTCCCGGGTAATATTCCTTAGATCAATATTTATTATAAAAATAACCAAAAAGACATTACAAATTGTATATTTAAAACGTCGTCATAATTTACGTTTGTTGTAAACTACTGATAATAAAAATCCTTCGTAAGTAGAAAAAAAAATAATTCCCACATCATTTTTGTGATTTAAGATAAGTACTCTAACTATAAAAAGGCTGCAACTATTAAAGTATAGGCGTATTTATAGTTGCATTCATCCGTAAATTGACATGCCAATTTGATGATACTATATCACATTATAACTATTTTTAATGACTGATGCAAAATTGAGTAACTTTTTAAATGATAAACATTTATTTATAAGAAATAAATAGTGATGACCCCCCAAAAAAGGTGTCGAAAGCCTCTAGGTTGAGTACAAACGAATTTTTTAAACAAACATCTTGGTGAGCTTTTTGGTCTCAATCCGTCATTATTTGGACACGTCTATGAAACTAATTTAACTAAAACTTGATTAAATTTATATAATAACTTTTTAATAATTTTTGATTGGTGCATAATTATTAGTTAATTTATATTTAATTAATCAAAAAACCTTCTTCCAAATAAGAGTAAAATTATTTTAATTTTCCTCATTAAACAAACGTGGTTTTTAAAACTAAGTTTTGAAGTAAATTTTAACGAACGTCCTTCAAATATATCGATATCTAGTGTATTCCAATATTTAATTTCTAGTGTCCTCCATTTATCTAATTATACTGAATTCTAATTTTTCATAACACGAGTCAAAACCAATATTTTTTTAACATTTACTAAAGATAACTGTTGTTAATTGTATTATTATATTTCTTTCGTATTTCCATAATTTTACTGAGTCACTAAATATACTCTCAACATATCAATGACTACATACTTTAATACTTGTTGCATGCATTTACTTCCTCATTAATTTCCAATGTATCAATATTGATTTATATTAATTAAATTTACTATTAATAGATTATATATATTTCAGAAGCGTTATTTGCAGTATACAAATTTTTATTTCATCTTTACTTAATTTATATTTCACTAGATATACGAGTATGTACGTCATGTACATGAAAATAAATATTGTTATATGTATAATGTATTTAATATAATTAATATGCAAAGATAAACAAACTTTCTAGTTCAGGGGCATTTTAAGAAATGTTTAAAAAAGTTATAAAAACTATAAAGTTTTCAACGAATCAGCCACCATAAAAAATTTAATGGCGTTTTTGCTTACAATTTATTCAAATTGTAAAAAAAAGTTATCTAAAATTAATATGGTAACATAGCATTGTTAATGGAACAGACACGTGCTTATGTACCACATCTTTTTTAAATACGCCACTGTTCTGTTGATCCAACAAATACATTCGTTAAAATATCATAATTATTACACGTTCATTAATGAACCTGTAGTTTTCTCTATTGTTAGTAAAACTTTATATCTCACTAAAAAACTATAAATTATTATTTTTTAATTATATAAAAGGTTTCATCTGGCTACAGAGGAAGGAAGCAACTTTCACCCAGGGTGAAGGTTAATGTGGAACACTCTTAATAGTATTATCACGCTACAATAGATTTTTGAAGTTTTTTTTGCTTATAAAAAAGCGTCAAGCAAAAAAAAAATATAGCAGCCCTTCACTACCATGTATGGAGATGGAGGATAGTTTAAAATTTAAACAATCCTTTTAAATAACAAAAATTTAATTTCATTAGAATGCCAATATTAGGAAGCATTGGGTGTACGTGTCCCAGATGGTAGGTTTGTATACTAAATAGGTTTAGCGATACTAAAAAAAATACTTGCTGTATTATTAGTACTAAAACATGTGGATATCATATCATCGAAATGTTTTTTTTTTATTGTTTATCACATTAAAAAATTGAGAGAGAACAAATTCAAAAGTTTTCCTAGAGCGGCAAAATCTAGTACCCTGGATGATACATTTCTAAATGCAGCGCTGCATGGAACCATTTGCTTTCCATTTGAGGGGCCTACTAAGTGTCATTATATAATATGTGCTTTTAAATTAACTTGGCATACTTTTATTAGTAACAGTGTTTATTTAAGGGGGGACTTGATAAAATACATCTTTACCATACATTTATTTTCAACATGGTGAGAACTATCCCTTTATCCCCCCATGATAGTCCAATCTTCTGTTGTCATTTATAACTTGATTCGAAATTATACATTTTTATGATTTTATATGTGCAATAATTTGACTGTGAAGTGTTTTATTTTTAATAAATAAAATAATATATCAAAAGTCTACGATCTTGCAAAAACGTTAAAAAATACACTTTATGTTAAAATTCTAAAAAAAAAAATGAGAAATCTAAAAGTCATTCATAGAAAATGTTTTTTTTTGTATAAAATTAGTTTAGTCGTTTATTTAAGGGAGATAAATTGCGAGTGAAGCGAACGGCTCTGTGAAATGATAGACTGGTCAAAAGTTTGCTCTAGTCTAGCATAACCTGAAATGACACTTCTGATTACTAACACTAATAAACCTAATAAAGTAAGTACTTGGAGTCTATTTTACGTATAAATGGTATTAATTAAGGACAATTTGAGATACCACTTATTAACTCGTGATTTTTAAGATTAAGTAGGATCCCCTATCCCTTTTAGAATAACTAGTTGCAAAATCATTGATTTACTTGTTTGTTTCCCAATTGAATTACTTTATAACGGCAAATCGCGTCAATTAAGTTTATTTTTCACATGCATACAAACAGGACGTCAATTATTTGGGGGGAAAATGTCCTTCCTTTAATTTGGTCTAGGTGGTTCATTACTTAGAGGTCATAATCATAACACCATGACAAAGGTAGGCTATAAAAGACGTTAACAGATGCTAGTACTATTTAATATACTGTACATTTTGTGTCAATAACTTTATGATATACTATATTCTGTTTACGCATTATATCAAATTTACATTATAACAATGAATGTGTTTGCTTCCACAGCAACCTTTTTGGTCGCTTTGGTTGCCGTACAGGTATGCTAAGCAAATTTTTTATCTAGCTTTTAACGGAATTATTTAAAATATTAGGAGAATGTAATTATAATCAATGACTTATTAATTTTTTGTATAAATAATTCGGTTAAAATAAATTCGTTAATATTTTTTTGAAAATTAAAAAATTTACTAACGATATTTTATTATAGTATAACTTGTTATATATATAATTTGTTTAATAAAATGTAGGGTTCAGATCCATGTAATATATCCACTTGTTACACGGGTGTCACTAAAACTCAAACGTCCACTACACGTTTACCAGTATCGTCTACAACATACGCTAAAGATCACACACATGGGTCAACTAGCAATGTAACTTTAAATAACACCTCTACTTGGACTACAAAAAAAATTAGTGGTACTGAACCCACAACTAAAAAGAGTTTGAATGTTAATATTACGACTTCTAAACCCAAGGTAAATCTAAAAAGTCTATGTAATTTAATAAATTAGATATAATTTTTTATTATTCAAGTATTGTTTTTCAAATCCAGTTGACTGATGGACATTTGGCGTTAAAACAGAAATTGAACACCATTGCAGTAAAATGCAAAGATGAATTACGAGCACCCCAGGAAATAATGGCATTAGTAAGCAACACAGTTCTCCCACAGAACGAGCAGCAGAGATGTTATTTGGAATGTTTATATAAAAATCTGAACTTAATAAAGAATAATAAATTTAGTGTAGCAGATGGTAAAATGTTGGCACAAATAAGATTTACTAATCAACCTGATGAATTAAAAAAAGCGATATCTATTATTGAAATATGTGAAAAGGAAGGTAAAAATAATAACTTATCTTTAAAAATGTTATTCTTAGATTTTATTTTTTATTTAGCAATTATTGATCCAAAATCCACTGAAAAATGTGTAGCAGGTCGAGTAATTAGACAATGTTTTGTCAAAAATGGAGAAAAGGTATATTAACTTTAAAATGATATTTTTGAAAAAAGTAGTTAATATATTTGTATACTTAACTTCAGATAAACTTTTTCCCGAAAGCCTGAGAACAGTTTTATAAAATGAGAATGAAGAAAAATATGGAGCAAAGGCATATTAAGAAGAGGCAAATTGAAGTATTACAAATTTCTTGTAATATATATATATACACTGATATGAATAAAAATCAAAACATTTTTATGTTTGGTTATATATAAATATATTTTTTTTCTATACAGTTCAAATAATTATAAGTTATTTTACGCACAAGTGTCAACCAATAAAAAAATACATAAAACATAAATCACAGTACGCTGTTTAATTTGACACACTTTATTTACATATAAAAATGAGCAGTGAAAGAAAATTATTATCTTTACAAGTAAAAACATTGAAAGTCTCTTTTTAATTAGAAATATAATTTGCTTATTTACATTAGAAACATTGCAAATAGTATACCATTTACTTCATTATATTATAAAAAATTCCACTTTATTAATTCAAGTAGAATTATTAATTGTTCATTTTTTCACTCAATTATATATAACTATACATCTAATTAAATTTTTTAATATAAACAATATCATACTTAATATTTTGTAGACAAAAATGAAATGTCTCCAATTAGAACAAAATGTTAATTTAGAGGATACAATTTGTTACACTAATAATTTCATCATATCATAAAACTACATTATATATAATTCATTAAAATTGCAGTCTCCAGAAGGTGACAAAATCACAAATTACATAAAATATATGTTATTTACAAAATATGCCTATCCAACAAAAATAGTTATAGCAAAACATAGAAGACTTTGTGATAAATTTTACCTATTATTTAAATACTTGATTATTAGATACTTTTGTATGAATTTTTATCCAATCATGTTCCAATAAACTTTGGAGAGATAAACGAGTTTCAGGAACTACTTTCAGTAACTAGATAAGAATAATTAATAAATATACATTTTCAAACTAATTATTTGATAATTACTTTTGAAATGAGATCACGCGCAAGTGGAGCTACATGTTGTGGAAAAATATATTGAGCTTGTAAAATTCTTCTATAAGTTTCTTCATAGGTTGGTGCTTCAAATGGTGGTTTACCAACCAAAAATTCATATAAAAGCACACCAACACTCCAAACATCAACAGATTTATCATGGGTACTTCCACTAACCATTTCAGGAGGTAAGTAGTCTAGAGTGCCACATAATGTCATACGTCTTAAACAAATGTGAAATGAAATATCAATAAAATGACTGTGAAATATTTATAAAATTTCCATTTATTTTCATAATTTTTAATAAATAACTTTTTAAATATAGTCTATGTCTTTATAGTGTGAAAAGTAACTAATTGATGATTTTCCTTATTTTTTTTAGTAATATTACAAACCCTGATTTTTGGGATCAAACCATACCCAAATAATAATTTGTGTTAAAGTAATACCTTTAATTAAATTTTAATTACTTGGAATCAAGTGTATGCACAGACCATCCAAAATCTGCTATCTTTAAATCTCCACTTTTAGATAACAATAGATTTTCAGGTTTAATATCCCGATGTATAATATTTTTATTGTGACAGTATATTAATGCTTCAGTCAATTGTTTAATGTATGTAGCTGATCTAATAAAAAATGTTAAACAATTTTATAAAAAAATTCTATTAGGCTATATAATTTTATAAAAGAAAATATAAAATTATCATATCCAGTAGTGATAGAAATGGGAGCCAGTTATACACCAGCAAAAGTATTATTTCACCTCCCCTAAACAAGTTAAATCTGACAAAAAAATTATAGCTAAAAAATATGTTATTGCTAAGGACTTGTGTTAATTTTCTTTAATAATTAGATTAAAAAAAAATGTTTATTATCAATTTCAAAATTTGTCATATTCCATAGAATTATATTTATTGTTATTATATTATCAATTGTAGATTAGCAAATTTTATTGACCAATGTAAAATTACAGTAATATTTTTATCAAAGATTAAAAGTTTTTTGTTCAGTACTTTCTTAGTATACTACAAAATTTTTATTTTGAATGCCTTATTCATTGAACTAGATAAAAAATTATAGCTAATTCTATAAAATTTATTCTGGTAATAAAAATAATATGCATTTCAACAGTAAAGTTTATAAATTACTGAATATTTTTAAAAGATCACTAAAAATAATAAGTTAACTTGCTTTTTTAGCTTTGTAAAAATCTAGGTAACTAAATTTTAGTCCCTCTCTAGTGTAAAAAATAATTCTGATGCCACTGAGGATGTTATTGAATTAAAAAAATATGATTTAAAAGTTTTAACATATGACAGATAAAATTTTATGTATATTCAAGGAAATTATTTTTATATAATTAATAATAAATTACTTTAAAATTCATGAATATCAAGGAATAAATCATTAGGTAAGATGTCATTTTTTCTTTAATTGTCTAAGAATTTACAAAATATCTACCAATAAAAAATTGATAATTACAGTTTAAAACTATATACATACTTTTCTTCAGAAAAACGTTTATTTTCTTGAGCTTGTAATTCTTTATATAACTGTTTAGGAGCATATTCTAGAATCATATATACTCTAACATCATCATGGAAATAACCGAACATTCGTACTATATGAGGATGTCTATAATCATATGAATATTAAACACTATATCTAAAGTCAACAATAAACAAATAAACCTGAGATGAGTTTGAATTTCAATTTCTCTTTTTAGTTGATGTTCAACATTAGCTTTTAAAATTTGTGTTTTAAATAGCACTTTAAGTGCAACAATGAAACCGGAGCTTTTTTCTCTAGCCAAATAGACATTTCCAAATTTACCTTTTCCTAACGCTTTTCCAATATCAAAATTATCTAAAGACCATTTCATTCTAAACATGATCATAAAAATATGTTATCATAAATCTAAATGTCAATTTTACACATAATTTGAAAATATTTAAATTTTTTAGTTGTAATAAATATAACTATTAAAATATTTCTTTTTAAGATAAAGCATACTCTTCTTTTTTAGTAGATAAGCCCATTTTTTTATTGTTTTCTTTATCTTTATCTGACTTGTCATGTAAGCTAGTGGCTTTTAAATTATCTTGAAGTTGATTAACACTTGTTGTCATTTTTGATACTGATTTTTTGGGTATATTGTCAACTGTTGGGATTTTAAATGTATTTTTTGGAGGGGATCTAAACCAAAAAAATTAAAACTAAGTATTATTAAAAATAAATTTTTACATAAATATACTTGGGTTTTTCTTCAACTGATTTTTTTTTTTTATCTACAGTCTTGCTGGGTAAATTTTTTGTAAGATCAGGTTTACGATTCACCATCTGTTGTCCACCAAATTTAGGTGGGTGTAATAAATCTGGTGTTTTGATGATTGCAGTTGTAGGTGCTTTGTTAACAGAAGTAGCCACAGACCGCCGCAATTTTGAAGAAGGTTTTTGAACAACTGACGAACTTGTTGATGCCATATTACTTAGACATACTGTTCGTCGAGGAAGAGATGTTGTAACTGTAGGCTTCGACAATCGATTATCTTTAGATTTATTAGTGGAACTCATGACTAGGTAAATTATAAGCACTCGATAGCTGGAAAATGAATACGGTATTAATAAAACGTAAATTAATTAAACACGTAAGTTATGTAATAGAAAATACCTTTTAAATATAATATAATAAACTAACAAACACTTAACAGGGATTGTAATACAGACAATTAACTAGTCATTAACTTATAAAATAAAATGTTAATTGGTACAACAATGGGAAATGCAAGACAAAATAATTTCACTGTTGACGGTTATTTTTAAAAAATTAACAACACGCAAGATGTTTGCTACGACGTTGTGCGCAAGACCTACTTGGTAGGTAGTTTTTAATTCAATCGACTCAAAATGTCAATGAGAGAGGAGAACAAGAGAAAACTTGATAGAATTCCCGTTTTTGTAACCATTGGTAAAATTGAGTTAAATACAGTGTGATAAACTTAGTTTTAGTGGGTTGTGATAATAAAATCGTTTTTATTGGTAAAGAAGGGTGTTAAAATTCAAACGGCCGCACTGTCTGTATCTAATAACGTATTTTTTTGTTATTTTTCCGTAATTCTTATTGTGAAATTGCTATAAATTTTTTGAAAACTCTTTGATACTAGGTTGAACTCTCTTCTGGTTATTTTTAAAAAACAGAATTAATGCTCAAACCAATAAATTTGTAATTATTAGTAGTAAATTCCTGCTTTACTGGTGTAATAAAAATGGATAAAGAATCATTTGTTCCGATGACACCGCCAAATAATTTTGTAAAAGAACTTCGAGTAGTATTGGATCAACAGAATATACTTACTGCAAAAACTAAACAAAAAGGTAAACTGAAGTGTTATTGTTGTTTTGTAAGCTCATTAACATTTTTTTTATAAATGTTTATTTTACAGTTTTAAAGGATTTAGATCATCATATTAGTGATGATAATGAAAAACGAATAGCAAAATTGAGAACCAGAGCTATTCAAGAAATATGTGTATCTGAAACAAGTTATATTCATCAATTAGATAAATTGATAACGGTTAGTATTTGTGTATTAGTTAACAATTTAGCTTTTGATGTTTTTTTCTTTAAATACTAACATTTTTCCAATTTGATAGCAAATTGAAAAAATTTTACATTTAGTCAAGTGTAAGGATATTTTGGCCTTAATCTGTAAATGTGTTTGTTGTGTTTACACTGAAGGGGTTTTAAAATATGTTAGGAAGTCTGCAGAGTCTAGCATGTTGATAATTGTAAACCTTTTTTGAATTTACTGTAAGGATTTAAAATTAATAATTTTTAAGCATTTCTTAAATATGATTGTGTCTGTCTGACTTTCAAAACAATTTTATCCACTATTGATTAAATTACCTAATTATTAGGCATCTCAATTTGCTAATTAGCAATTCTTTTAGAAGAAAATGATTAAATTTCATTTTTGAAAAAATCATTCTCATATGTTACATTTATTACATACATTTCTTGATTTAAAAATTGTTAATTACTTTTTGTATTATTCCTTATAACTTATAAAAGTGTCAACTTTATTTTTTTTAATGAAAGCATGTTTAACTAGCTTGAAAGTAAAAAAATGATCTAACTAAGAAACTGCCTAGTAGTTAACAATTTATGATCAACATTTTAATAATTATCAACTCTCTAATATAAACACTTTATGTAAAGTATGGGTATACTAATTTTTATATCTATACATTTATGAAACACAATTCCTCTTGTCTTGGTAAAAAAATGATATTATTTTAAAATACTGTTTCAAAAGTTATTATTGATCATTTTTTGATTTGTAAACTGGTCAAACATTTATGTTACCATTTAAAAAACTTACGTTAATATAATTTAAGGAGGAACAAGTGAGGATAAGTACATTTTTTTTAGAGTTATAAAATATAGGATACTATTAATTTCTAAAAAGAAAAATTTTATTATACTTGATATTTTTAAAGATATTGTTAAGTAATCACTCTGTATATATTATAATAGTTTTTCTCAATATTCTATCTCCTTTAGTACTTCAAACGTCCAATTGAAGAACAGAAATTGGCATCTAATCAAATATTAAGTAAATTGTTTGGCAATGTTGAAACAATATTAAATGTGAATAAAGAACTATTAGTTCAATTACATCCAGCTAAAGAAAATGTTGGTGAAGTATTCTTAAGTACTGCACCATTTCTAAAATTATATTCTGTTTATGCATTTAATTACAAAAATGTAATAGATACTTTACAAGTAAGTACATTAGAATATATTTATTTTTATTATTGCAATGTCTATAAAAAATAATTGTATCATAAGTTATCTATAAGTGAAAGATTTAATCTCATTTTGAATTATTTATACTCAACAGATTTGTAGTTAAATTTAATTTTAACATATCGACTATTTAGTCACATCAAAATTATAGTTTCCAATATTTCTAATTTGAGTATGTAATTTAACGTAACTAAAATGTGGTGTAAAAGTGTTTTTAAAATTTAATTTTTATGGAGGCTAATTAATTTATTGGATATTAAAACAAATTTTTTTTTTTAGTTATTTATTAATACATAAAAATATTCTGAAATAGATTTATTACATCCAAAATGACTGTCTTTACTAAAAATATTAACACTTCCTAACAGTAGAGAATGTTTTATTAATATTTTTAAGTCTGTGAATTGTATAATTTTACAACAACTCAATTTTATTATGATGTCTTTACAAAGTCGTTTTTATAAATAAATCAATAAATATTCATAAAAAAAGATTTTTTCTTTATTTAAAGTCAAGTAATAAAATTTATTTTTCCCTAACTTTAATTTATAAATACTAGTATTAATATTAATAAGAAAAAAACCCAGCACATGGAGGTCATGGCACAGTGGTGACGTGACATAGTTGGATCAAGTATAATGATATCTGACAGTGATTAAAATCACTATAAAAAAAACGCTTCGATGCAAATCTTTAGATAGTGTTTAATCTTAAAAAATTGGTGGATTATTCCAAAAGTTACATGATCTGCTATTTCCTTATTAATATCCTGCTTAAGATAAAGTATGTCGAATGAAAAAGGGATTATTAAAAAATATTACTTCTCATAAAAAAATTGTGTTGATCCATACACTTTTCAATAAGTTATAGCATTATAAAGTTAAAAATGTAAAAATAAAATTGAGAATTTTCACACAAAAATAGTATTTGGTAGCCATTTTCACCGTAAAGACAAAATAAAGTCCGAAATTTTTTTTTTTTCATAATAAAGTACATTACATTATCTTTAATTTAATATATATATATATATAAGTGTCAGACCTTCCGGATTACTTTCAAAAGTTAAGTTGGAAAAGTTAATTTTTTGTGAAAAAGTTGTCATTTTAAATCCCTTCCTCTGGGCAGATTAAGGGTCAGATTCATAAAAAAAAGAATACCTAATTATAGGTAAAGACATCAAGCATCTATAAAAAAATTAATTACATTTATTTGTTCATTTTTAAGAAAGTTATGGCAATTTGAAGTAAAAAAAATTTCGAAAATTAGCAATTTTAAAATCTGTAATTTTTTTGGAGGTTTCCCCATTTATGGAGAACGAGGAAAATTTTTTCAAATTTTGAGAGTAATGTTGTCAACTAGATATTATTTGTGATCTTTTGACGTATTGTTAAAAGAAATCGGTTTGGTGAGAGCTGAGAAAAAGTGGTAACAGACACAAAAAAAAAAACACATAGTAAAACCAATACCCTCTCAGCTTCACATCGAAGCTAAAAAAATTTTATTAGAAAAATCAATGTTTGAGTAATATTGATATTAATATTCTATAATATAATATCATATTATTCTTTATGTTTTGCTTGTTTATATTATCTTTATGATACTTAATTTGTTATAGGATTTGCCAAAACTTCATCCAAAACTTCATAGATTTATCTGTGCTCAAGAAACTAGACCTGATGTTTCTGCTAAATTAAACTCTTTATTAATAACACCAATTCAAAGAATACCACGATATTTATTACTATTACGAGAACTATTGAATTATACTCCAGAAGATCATAAAAGCTTTAATGAAATCAAAGGTATAAATGAATTCCTTAATTTATTTGATTAACAATATACTAATTTTATTTACTTTTATACTTAAGAGTCAGTTCAATACAGTTAAATAAAGAATTATAAAAAAACATCCTTGTTCATAAAATATCAAATTTTAATAATAATTAAATTTTACTTTTAAAGTTACAGTTATACTAAGTATCTTTATATACATTAAAAGAAAATCTATGCATTACATTCTTTTAATATTCCTAATTAACTTACAATGCAGTTAGCTTAATATTTCAAATAATTTTTTAATTTTTTTTTATCATTTTTTATTTTAATTAACATTACGAGTTAAATTATTTTAAAATTTAAATGTACAAAAATCTAGAGTTGACTAATTTTGAAATTTCTTTAAAGTTTGATTACTTCTTTTTGGTATTAAAAATTATTAAAATTAGCAATATTTTTGTATTATGATAACTTTTATTTTGTTTATGAATATGATTTTAGTATAACTACTAGCATATAAATTTAAAATTCACTTAAGTTTTTAACTAATAAAATTGTACCCCAAAACAATCTTGGTAATATCACATATCTGATAATTTTGAAATTATTCAGAATTAATAAAAAAAAGTAAAAAAAATTATAAGTGTATTATAAAATAATATTTTTTACTAGAAAATATTATTTTGATAGTAAATGTTCAAAGAAAAAACAACCTCCTTTATTTATTTTATCTCATACTATCTTGATGTTGTTTTTGAATATTATATTAGGTATGTAATATTGCACTAAATCTTTTATCCTTTTCTTGATTTGAATAGTTTATTGAACTTATTTATGAGTTATTCTATTTCAGCTGCTCTCGATCAAATAAGTAAAGTAGCTGACCATATCAATAACTTGGTACAAGAGCAAGAAAATATGTCTCGTTTAGTTAGTATTCAGCATAGTTTATCAGGTTGTGGTAAGGTTAATATTGTGTTGCCTGGGCGTAAACTGATAAAAGAAGGACCTTTAATGAAAGTGTCACCTGATGGAAGTACATCAGTACCTCGATATTTAATACTATTGAGTGACATGGTTTTGTATTGCAAAGAGTGGGTTGATCCTGATAAGTTAAACTGCCTTCGAGTTTTACCATTAAATAATTGTATTGCAAAATCTATAATGTATAAACGAGGATTATTTTCTATTAGCTGTCAATCAATAGAATTAGTGTTTTATACAATGGATGCTCCTCATTCTACATGTTCTTGGGTAGAAATGTTACAACAAGCTATTAATAATGTAAGTAATTGATGAGATAACAAAAAGTACTTATTAACTATGCTGGACAAGTTAATGAATTTTTTATCTATGTAAAATTAAGTTCATTGAAAAAAATTCTGAGTTAATAGTTGAAATTAATCTATAATTTTTTAATAAATTATGTTTAAAGTTAAATTGACAAAATCTCATTAATTAATAAGTTAAATTAAATGTGTACAAGGAATAGTATGTTTATAGAAATATCATAAGCATAGGGTACATGTGATTTTCCCTTCTTAATTTTTTTTTATGCAACAAATCATATTTCAAAATTTTTAAAAACAGTTATTTCCCTATGTATTTAACATTCAATCAGATTAATATAGAAACTTCCATGGTTATTATAAAAGTTATATTCATACTAGTATGCGGGTTATTTATTAAACATCTACTGTAAGCAATATTGTTGACATGTATTTATTAATAGAGTTTATTTACAAGAATACCTGTATGACACAGGCCACTTGTCTGGTACAAAAGTTTCAGAGATATTAAACAATAGGAATCTAAAATGGATGCTAAAATTATTTGTGGAAAAAATTGAATATCAAAGACAAATATTTTTCAAACTAATATTTATTAAATTAATATATTTTAGTATTTAGAATTTTAATTTATAAAGATATCTTTTATGAAAAAACTAAAAAAAATGTGTAAAATAATTAATAAATAAATTAAGTAAATATTAAATCTAAATATTTTTCTAGCTTAAAAGTTTAGCTTATCTTTAATTTATTAATTTATTAATGCCTAGCTGTGTTTATTTATTATTAAATCCAATTAATAGCACTGTGTATTAAAAATTATGTATAAGAAAATAAATTAATATAGTTATTTGTTATAAATAAATTTATTTTTATATAGTGTAAAGCCAACTCTTTAATGCCAATTAAAAGATGTGGTCCTTTAAAATTAGTCAAAAGAAAAAAAGGCATTGCAGATAAATGTAAAAATGATGAAAATTGTTACTCTAGCCCTTCAAAAAAAGCTAAATCTTCTTATGATCAAAAGGTAATTCTTAAATTAAATTTTAAAATTTTAAAAACCAACCCAACCAAAATAATTGTGTATTTTAAAAAATAAAATTTGTACATTTTAATTTAATGTATATGTTGAAAGTACAAATAATTGTTAGGTTAGAATTTAAAAATTATTTTTAATTTCAAAAAATCAATCTTCTTGATAAAAATTAATAAATTTTGCTTATATTTATGCATTTTTAGGATACAACTGTTGCAAGACCTGATTGTAATATATCATATATGACTTCAGCAAAAAATCTAGTTTTTAGTTTTGGATCAACTTTAAAAAAGTTAGTTGGAAGAAATTCAGTTTAAATAAAATTAATGTTAAAACAATTTTAAAGAACAAGTTCTATTATGACTGGTGGTTAAGTTTTATTTTGTATAAGATCTCATTTTTTTATCCTATATTTTTTTTTCTTTGTAACAATTAAATTACACTTATTCCCTTTCTGTATGTTTAACTATACTTTTATCATTTAATTTTATTATGAATTTTTTTTATTATTATGCAAAACTGTATTTTTTAAATTTTTTAACCATAATATAGTAAGTTATAATAATGTATGATTCATTTTTATTTTCTGAAGTCTTTATTTATATTATATTGACTAACAATTAAATAATTTAGAGTTTTTCCTTATATTAATGTGCATTAATGTATATATGTGTATCATTGAGTTCCAAGAGGGGCATGTCAAATTTTTTTCATTACACCAGTGATTCCTATCAACAATATTTATAATTTAACAAAATAAGTGTCTTAGATAATTTAACTGAATCTAAAGTATTTTTCAGGAAACTAATTTCTTTTTGTTGCATATTACAGCCACACTACAAACTAAAAATGTTAGTGAGCTGCTTACTTAGCTAGTTCTTAAAAAAGTAATTGATTACTTATATTCCAATTTTTTAATGTAGCAAGATACACTATTTCAACTATTCATTTTTGTTTACTTTTAACTAAAATTGCAGATGTTAAAAGCATGTATAACTGATAATCATTTTCTGTCTTAAAACCAAAAAAAATTATAATAAAATGTTTGATATTTTAATATTGGTTGAGTTTTTTTATGACACAACTAGTATTTGGGCAATCTGTACATTTTGTTTTGGAATATAATGTGTCTCAGTGTGCAGGTATCATTAGTTATATACCACCGAGCTGTGCAATTTTTTTCTGTTCTTTCTAAATGAACAACTAGCTGTTCCATCACTACTTTATAATAGTGTATATCAATATATTTTTTGACATAGTACAGCTACACCAAGGATACTAAAAATATAGTGAACTATTTGAATAATGCTACAAAAGTATGCCACTCCTTAACATTGGTTTTATATTAGATTCATTACTTGTTAATGTTGTGTTGTACAAAATAAAAAAAATGATATAGCTTTTTAAATATCAACTACTATTACTACAACATATAAAAATCATAAGTGTTTATTTTATAATAAATTATATCTTTGAACATTTAAAAAAATTCAAATAAAGTAGTTTTTAAAATTCATTTATACGGTTCATCAAATTTTTTATTGATGTTTCATCAAGTTCATTTTCCCATCTAAAATAATATAAATATGAATTATAATAATTAAATATTTATTTTTATCCCTTACTTTCCACTCTGTTTGAAATGTGAACCAATTATGAATCCATCAACACCGAGATACTTGTGTACATTACATACAGTTATTCCAGATCCTACCAACACTGGAACTTGTACTGACTGCTTTACATCTATATTCAAAAAAGGTCATAATTTTTTAATTTTATGTAGATCATTTTTAAGATAGTTTTTAAAAAAAATTGTATTTTATTCTATGTAATTTTATGATGAAAAAAACCCAATGTTTTCACATCAACTCTTCATAACAATAAAACAATTTTAAAAACTTGTTTATGCAAGAATATTTTTGGTAATGATCTTCCAAAAATTATATGATAAAGATACAATTTTTTTATCAAGAGATTATAAAATAAACTTATGTGGATTTCTGCTATTAAAAAATTCAAATTATGACAATAGCTTTAAAGCTTAAATCATTTTCTTAAGACTACATAAAGAAAATGTCTTTCATTTAATATAAAGTAACTCCTTAAAAGTTTATTTTAGATCAAAGTTTAAAAATAACCTGATTTGAGGTTTATATGTCCAATGAACAAACTAAGGTAATGTCTTAATAGTAGGTATGTTTAAATTTAAATTAAAAAAAATGTATTCACTTAATAAACAAAACATGTAATTATGAGTAATCTATAAACATTTTTCATCAAAATAAATTTTCTAAATTTTATTAATGTGGATAACATTTGTTTAATTATAAGATACAGAAAGACATTTTCATTTCTTTAAATTGAAATTGAAAAAAAGTTATTAGGAAGAAATTTTCTATTGTTATCTTGCCTAGAACATCTTGAGGTTCAGCAGGATGTCCAGTGGCGTTTCCAGTCACAATAATTCCATCGCTTAAAAAAAAAGTGGCTGCTTTTGCAGTTTCAATAAGACTCACATCTTGAGTAATTGCATGTGAACTAAAATAATACATATATCAAAATATTAAGTTACATTTTTTTAAATAAATGTTAAAAAAAAATTAAGCACTGAAAGTAAATTTATAAAATAAATAAATAGTATAATTCATTCTGTTGAACACTAGTTACCTATGTTTTTTTTTAATATCAGTAAAAATACAAATGTCTTGTGCTTCTATTGTTTTACGATATCTTAATAATTTTCCAGCACAAGCATCTATATAACCTTCATCCGCAACATGTCCAAAAATAAAACCTTCAGCTCTAATGAATTGAAAATTTGAAGTTTGTGCAACAGCTAATGCTTCTTCATTAGCTGCAGCTAATATCTATATAATAATTTTTATTTGTATAAAAAATATATTATTATAAATTTAAAATGCATTAATTAACTTGTAAACCACAAGGAATGTTATGTGGTACAATTTTTCTAATTGATGAACAAATTCTTGTCATCATGGAAACAATTTCTGGACCTACATATTGGGCATGTATATAAGGGACATCATGCATATTTTCTACAACAATACCATCCTATATAGAAAAAAATTAGAATAAATATTTATAATAGTTGTTAAAATTTAAAAACTAACTATTCCACATTTACTGTAAATTTCAGCCTCTCTGCAAGCATCATCAACTATTTTATTTACATTGCCTTTAAATAGAGGAGTGCCTATAAATTTTTTTAAACATTTCACCATAAAAAAGTCATTAATTTAATGTCATTTTCTTAATTTACCTGGAAGTGCCTTAACATGTATCATACCAAAAACATTATTAGTTTTTCTTGTAAATATTTTTTTTAACGAATTCATAATATGATGGAATTTCTGTTTAAATAAATTATTTAATCTATAATAGCAAAAATTATCTTATGAACAATTTTAACAAATAATTAAATTAAGATTTAAATACTCAGGATATACATTATAATTTACACTTATCATTTAGATATCAATTGAAGTATTTTAACATGAAATTATATTTCTGTTGATTTACGAATAATTATTAATGACAATTAATTGTTAATCACAGCAATTTGAAATAATCAGTGATAACTGACAGTAACTTTTTTACTAAATAATTTCAAATAACTTGAATTTGAAACTTATGTCTTAATATTTATTTATTTTTTGTTTTTTATTAGCTTTCAATACAAAGTATTATTATAGCTTAACAATTAAGAAAATTAACAATTAAATAAAAAGAGAAAAAAAATAATAAAAAAATAGTAAGATTGATCTTACATCAACGAAATTACAATAAAGTTACAATAAAAATAGTTAAATTAAAAAACCAGTTGAATGAATGAAAGAAATAACTAAAGAAATTACCTCGAGAGAAGTTGAGTTAAGAATAGTGTAACAATTAATAGGAGAGATATTATGATGAGATAAATAATTAAATAAAGTAGAACGATTTCTTTCAAAAGCACAGCAGTCAAAAATTATTTGAGGAAAATCGCAGAGAACTTTATCGTCATGTTTGGGACAGAAAGGAGAATTCTTTCAAAAGGGACATTTTGTACGCATGAAAAGGAAGGCGATTATGACCAAGTCTTAGCCGAGAAAAGGATAATATATGGAACCGAGAAAGAGGAAGTTTATGGAACCAAGGGTGATTAGGAATAGTTGGTGAAATTGAATGTCTTAATATTATTATGATGTATTTTTTTTTATTTGTTTCTAAAAATTTTTAGTGGAACATAACTTTTACCACCCCATTGATTTTTAACAATTTTTTTTAACGTTGATTTTAGCTTCGATGCGAAGCAGAGAAGGTATTAATTTTACTGTTTTTTTTTTTTTTTTTTTATGTCTGTTGCCACTTTTTCTCAGCTCTCATAGGACCGATTTCTTTCAAAAATACATCAAAAGATCACAAATCGTATCTAGTTGAAGACATTACCCTTAAAAATTGAAAAAAATTCCCTCGTTCCCCGCAAATGGGGGAAATATCCAAAAAAATTACAAATTTAAAAATCGTTAATTTTCGAAATTTTTTCACTTTTTTTTCTTAAAATTTCCATAACTTTTTGAAAAATCAATTAATCAACATAATTTTTTTTTATACTAAATCCTTAGATATCTACCTTTCATTTGATATAATTTTTTTGAAAATCTATCACGTAACCTACTCATTAGGTGGGATTTAAAATAGCAACTTTTTTACCAAAAATAACTTTTTCAACTTAATTTTTGAAAATGTTCCGGAAATACTGCGTCCTTCAAACATATATCAAATTAAAGCTTATTTTATGTACTATAAAATGAAAAAAAAAATTTGTCCCGACGACCTATCTTCTATGCGCAAATGGCTACCGTAGTTAAAAAAACGCTATTTTTGCGTTAAAATTTTCGATTTTGGATTTTTAATTTTCAACTTAAAAATGCTATAACATTTTGAAAAATGTATATATCAGCACAAATTTTTTTTTTCTAAATACATTATAAGTACATCTTTCATTTGACATACTTTTTATAAAAATTGGACAATTTCCCCTTATATAGGGGGCGTCCAAAACTTGAAATATTGTAAAAAACATAGATCTTTTTCAACTGAACTTTTGAAAATGTTCCGGAAATACTGCGTCCTTTAAACATATATCAAATTAAAGGTTATGTTATATACTATCAAATGAAAAAAAAAATTTTTTCCCGACATCTGGATATGGTCCGACAATGGACCGATTTTTCTCAACGATATGTCAAAAGATTACAAATTGTATCTAGTTAAAGACATTTCCTTAGTTCCTCGAATATGAGGAAAATCTCCAAAAAAATTACAATTTTTAAAATCGTTACATTTTTTTTTCTAAAAATTGCCATAATTTATTAAAAATGAACGAATAATTTTTTTTTATATTGAAACCTTAAGTAATTACCTATTATTTATTTATTGAAATAAATATAAATTTATACTTATTTTGGCTTATTAAAGTTAAGAAAAGCTTTTTTAAAAACTTGAAAATTTGTATAAAAAATAGAATTTTTTCAACTTAACTTTTAAAATGTTCCGGTAATACTGCGTCTTTTAAATAAATGTGAAATTAAAGCTTATGGTTACGTACTATAAGTTAAAAAAAAAATATATCCTTTGTGGAAATGGCAGTCGAAGTAGAATAAAAAAACCCAGTATGGTGGGGTCGTGGCATAGTTCGGACAGTTAAAGATAATATCTGACAGTAATTATAACTTTTAATAATCACTATCATAAAAAACGCTTTGATGTAAATATGTAGATAATGTTTAATTTAAAAAAAACCCAGCACACGGGGGTCGCGGCACAGTGGTGACATGACATATTTGGATCAAGTATAATGATATCTGACAGTGATTAAAATCACTATCATAAATAAATATAGTTTAAAAAACTAAAAAAACACGCTTTTAAAGTACATCGAACTAAAAAGATAAAAATAATTTTTAAAATAATTATGAACAAAAAATACTAGTATTATTGTGATAAAAGCGTCGGGCGCTCAATATACGAAAAATATGGCACAAAGCACCCACGCTTTTTTTCACAATAATATTAGTATTTTTCGTTCATTATTATTTTAAAAATTATTTTTATCTTTTTAGTTCGATGTACTTTAAAAGCGTGTTTTTTTAGTTTTTTAAACTATATTTATTT
>NW_026099572.1:51282753-51318313 GCF_025091365.1 Daktulosphaira vitifoliae
AAAATAGTATTTCCCATAAAAAAATTATATTGATCAATACACTTTTCAATAAGTTATAGCATTATAATGTTAAAAAATGTAAAAATAAAATTGAGAATTTTCACACAAAAATAGTATTTGGTAGCCATTTTCACCGTAAAGACAAAATAAAGTCCAAAATTTTTTTTTTTTCATAATAAGTAGATTACATTAGCTTTAAGTTAATATATATATAAAAGTGTCAGACTTTCCGGAACACTTTCAAAATGTAAGTTGAAAAAGTCAATTTTTTGTGAAAAAGTTGTCATTTTGAATCCCCCTCTGTAGGCAGGTAAAAAGTCAGATTCATAAAAAAAAATATACCAAATGATAGGTAAAGACATCATGCATCTACAAAAAAAAGAATTATATTGATCCATACATCTTTCGAGAAGTTATAGCATTATAAAGTTAAAAATATAAAAATGAATTTTTTTACAAAAATCGTTTTTTTTTTATAAACTTTGATGTCTGTTTTCACCATGAAGATAAAATAAAGTCCGAAATTTTTTTTTTCCATGATAAAGTATATTACATTAGCTTTAATTTAAGATATATATAAAAGTGTCAGACTTTCCGGAACACTTTCAAAATGTAAGTTGAAAAAGTCAATTTTTTGTGAAAAAGTTGTCATTTTGAATCCCCCTCTGTAGGCAGGTAAAAAGTCAGATTCATAAAAAAAAATATACCAAATGATAGGTAAAGACATCATGCATCTACAAAAAAAAGAATTATATTGATCCATACATCTTTCAAAAAGTTATAGCATTATAAAGTTAAAAATATAAAAATGAATTTTTTTACAAAAATCGTTTTTTTTTTATAAACTTTGATGTCTGTTTTCACCATGAAGATAAAATAAAGTCCGAAATTTTTTTTTCGCATAATAAAGTAAATTACATTAGCTATAATTTAAGATATATATTAAAGTGTTCATATTTCAGAACACTTTCAAAAATTTAGTTTTTGTGAAAAATGTGTCATTTCGAATCCCCCCCTGTANAAATTACATTAGCTATAATTTAAGATATATATTAAAGTGTTCATATTTCAGAACACTTTCAAAAATTTAGTTTTTGTGAAAAAGGTGTCATTTCGAATCCCCCCCTGTTGACAGGTAAAGGGTTAGATTTATAAAAAAAATTTACAATATGATAGGTAAATATCTCATGTATCTATAAAAAAAAATTATATCGATTTAGTCATTTTTGAAAAAGTTATGGCAGTTTTAAGTAAAAATATTGGAAAACTTTTAAATTTATAATTTTTTTTTGAAATTTCTCCCATTTACAGGGAACAAGGAAAGTTTTTGCAATTTTTGAGGGTAATGTCTTTGACTAGATACGATTTGTGATCTTTTGATGAATCGTTGAAAGAAATCGGTTTGTTGAGAGTTGAAAAAAAGTGGTAATAGACACAAAAAAAAAAAAAAACAGTAAAATTAATACCATCAAAGTTTTTTTTTTTTTTTATATAGCCTTTATTAAAATAATATTTAGCTCAACAATTATAAAATATTAATTAAAATAAGTAAATTAGAAAAATAACAATAACAGTGCTACGTTATAATGGTATAACAAACATAACAATAATTGTTAATATACTCAAAAATAAAGAAAAAATTAAATATTGTTAAGAAAGATTTGAAAGTACAAACTAAAAGAATTACTAAATTTAAATTTTATTTGAAATAATGAAGGAAGAGAGAAAATAAATAAATAAGTAAATAGAAAAATATAAATAAAATAATGAGAGATTAAATGACAAAGCCGAAACTCCTCAAAAAAGATATGATTGAAATAATAATAAAGGAAGAACGGGAATTAAGAGTATTAGCTACGGAAGGGGGATTAATATTGTGAGAGGCTAAGAGGCTGAATAGTTTATTTCTGCTGTTAATTAGGGCAGGACAATCAAAGATATGAGAAAAATCGCATAGAGCTTCACTATCATATAGGGGACAGAAGGGAACGGAATGCATATAAGGCAAAAGATTATGACATAACCTATCGAAGTTAAAATAGTAAATTTTACTTTTAGAATAATCCACCAATTTCTTAAAATTTAACACTAACTACAGATTTGCATCGAAGCTTTTCTTATGATAGTAATTATAAATTATAATCACAGTCAGATATTATCTATACTTGTCCCAACTATGCCACGACCCCATTGTGCTATAGTTTTTTTATCTGATTGGGTCGGTGTTGTAATCAGTTTTGTTGTGGGGAGATATAAGACAATTTTCACTACCCCACCAAACGAAAAAATTATATGTTGACCATGTAAACAATATTGCCCTGTGGATATATTTCGTCACTGCCTTGGATCATACCAAAGGCAATAAACGGTTATTACATGTTTTTATTTTAATAATAAAAATTAATAGAAAAAAATGTGTTTAGATAAATTATGTCAATTTTTTATAGAATATATTTTACATTTTACTTATAAGGCTATTATTACTATAATAGACAATATTTATACTGGTCACATTAAATAAATTAAAAGAATTGAGCCAAACTATAATTTTATTTCTCTATAATATAATAAATAATAATTTATATACTATTTGTAATACTATACATAAAATATTAAATACTTATGATTAACTTAATTTAATTACACATAAATTTATATAGGTTTACAAAGTTTTAAAGAAGAAAATATTATAGAAAATAATTGGTTGGAAAATATAGACACAGAAAAAACATCAAGAATAATAATAAAATAAAATATTTAAACAAATCCTTTCAGTTAGCTTTTAGGTTTTTGAATAAATTAAATATAAATTGATTGTAGACCAATATACAAAATTATATAAATAGCTTTCTAAAATGAATTAATAATTTTTTTAAAATACATTATTTAAAGAATATTAATCATACTAAGAAAGTTAAATGTATTCTTAAAATTTATCTTATACACACAATTCAAACTCAATGTGTAATAATAATATAATAAATGGAATAATGCTAAAATATCAGGACAATTTATAAATTGAATATTAACATTTTTATATTTACAATAATGCAATATTTATTTAACTCTAATTATCATGATATAAATAAAATTTTAAAAATTTGTAAACAAACAGAATTATATTCCAAATAAAATAAAGTAAAATGTGCTTTAAGAAAAAAACAAAGCACATATGAGATAAACTAAATCAATTTTACATAAATTATTTTTAATTGTATATTAATAACTTCCCATAATATAAAAATTGTTACACAACCAGTTGTATTTCATTGAATAAGAAAATATTTAGTCTGAAATTCTAAAGCGATAAGTGAAGCATAAGTTATTTAAATTACAATTATCAGCACAAAGTTGAATAATTTAATATCAAGTTTCTTAAAAAATTAACTACAGAATTAATGAATAAATGTTGCAATTTCATTTAAATATATTAAAAATGTAGGCACTCTAAAATTTTATACAAATAGTTTATGAATATTTACCTAACTAACATTTCTGAAACATGAATTAAATTAAAATTTGTTTAGAGGTAGATGATACAAATTTATGGAAATAATTTTAAACCTGCATCATATTTACAATTCATAACGATTTTTAAATATTTTATTTTGGATAAGTATTTATTATATAATCACACTAGTTTTACTTTGTCTATTAAAAAAAAAAAAAAAAAAGAACAAAAATGACATATTAATAAGAATACAAATTATTAAAAACACTATAAAAGAAATAACAAAATACAAGCACATAAAATCGACAAGGTCAGTTATGTTACGCCAGACAATTTGTACAACAATGATACTACATTAACTTATAATGCTAAGTAAAAGTATAAATGTACATACATTTGGCAAGACACATTTCTCATACCTGAGAAACTTAGTTGCAATTTATGGAATATAATACTCAGGATGGTCAGAATCTTTTTCAAACCTTTTTGCTTCTTCTTGCATACTTTCTTTGATTTTTAATATTGCAGCAGATTCATTTTGATCATTATCTACAGGTCCACCATAGCCTCCTAAATTATAGTCTCCCATACCACTTCCACTATCATCCCTAGGTGTACTTGGACCATCTGGTGGTGACCTTTTGATTCCTTCTATACCATCACCATTCATTACAGGACCCATTGAATTTGGTCCCATAGGCCCTAATGGGCCTGCAGAATCAGGATTTCCCATAGAAAATTCTCCAGGCATACTACCACCTGGTACTGATTTCATCATTGTATACATATTTTCACCAGAGTTTGAATCTTGCGGACTTGTCATCAATGGTGTACCTGGACCAGGAGGTCCTTGAGGATAGTTTCCAGGAGATGAAGATGAATAGCCCATAGGATGATTAGGATTTCCTGGAGTCCACTGAGGTCGTCCAACTGGACCCATACCCATTCCTGGGTGCATCCCAGGACCAGCACCCATAACATTACTAGGAGGCATTCCACGCATAGGAGGACCATAACCACCACGTGACAAATTCATTCTAGGATTTATAACTGGTGGTCCAGGTCGCATGATATCCATACTATTCATCATAGGTTGACTGGGACCACTAAAATCATTAGGCATATGAGGAGGCATTCGAACACCAGGCCTAGGACCACCAGGATATCTAGGCCCCATGAATGGCTGATTCATCATTTGATTATGAGGTGCATTTGGTGGAGGATGAGGACTTGATTGAGATACTGGATGAGTAGGTGAAGGTCTCATATTAGAATTATTAAAAAAATTTGGCGGTATTCCAGGTCCAGGAGGTATTGAATCATTTGGTGGCATTGGTCCCATTGGTCCAGGAGAAGGACCTGTATTATGACCAATACCATTAACACCTCCAGGATTATAATTTGTTGGATTTACAAATCCATAGTCGTGGAATGTTTTAGCTTCACTGGAATGTTCACAATTGTCACGGCGTTCTGGTGCTGCACAATATAAATCCCAAAAGACACACCACCATGAACTTAAAAATCCGGGTGGCTCACCTAATGTAATATTTTTATCCCAGCGTATTTCACTGAGAAATGTTTGTGCTGCTTTTGAGGCACCAGTGTGCAGTAAGTATTCGTAAACGTAAAGAGCTAACCTTTCTCTAGCTTGTGCATCAGACGGTACTGATGAACCTTTTCCTTTAGAGTACATTGCAAGCTGTACACTTTAATAAAATTTACTAAAAATAATTCACTATAAATTATATTATCGATTCGAGCAGCGTTAAATACATTTTGGCATCAATAAAAACGTAAACACTACAAAACAACAAAACCATGATGGATTCTTTTTGATTTGATAACACTGGGAACTCTGTATGAAAAATCATGGAGAAATGTATATTCAAAGAGAATTGAAATATTGTGTTTGTTGTTCTACCTACTGACATTACCACTACTTCTCTTAACAATTTTAATTGAATAACCATTTATTATCGGAAAAAGTTCATCATGGAAAAAAAGAACTTCTAATGTAATTCGCAGTTTATTGATATTGGTATTACAGAGTACTCAGGTGTTGTGGATACACTGTCTGGTATATCAAGTTAAATTGTGATTGGTATAGTGTGTTTGTAATAATGTTAATTGAAACCAATGATGCAACATATCTTTCTTGTGTAACATTTACTTCAGTATCTCCTTCAATGAGAACTAATAAAAGGTTTGTGAGTCCTTCCTTTGGTTTAAGATATCAGGTTTTTTACATGAATTTATAACCGCATTGTTTTTTAAAATGATTAACTTCTCTGTAGATATGAAATAGTTTATTTCATTATTTATAACGTTCTCTGGTGTGTCCCAAAATCTATCTGTGCGTGAGTTTTATTATTTGATGAGTTATTATAAAATTGTATGTTGAATTTCACAGCATCAAGTGTCATTTAATGAAAATGACCAAAACTATTCAATAAGCTTAATAAGTCGAATCAAACCGTGTCGACAAATATTTTTATAGGTAATTGTTTTTACAATTTCTTGATCTTGATTAGTTATAAGATCTGTCTTACATTATGATACATAATGGTATATTGATATTTTATTTACTACGATTACTAATTATAATCATAATTTTCTTTCAAAAATTGATATTTTTATGAAATAAACATAATTTATGGTATGCCTTAATTTGTTTTCTAAAAGCTCTATAATATAAATTTTTAGGAATTCTGAAACATTGTAATCTTTTTTTTTATAATGACTACTATCAGATTATTATTATTAAAAAAAAAAATTACAATATGTCTTGTAATTAGTGTCTGGAATTATATGCATTTATTATTATTTTGTTTGAGTTACTTTAGAAGGTTCCAAGTTTATTTAATTTTGTCATAGCAAATAATATAACACATTACTAAGTTTCCAAGTCCATTAACAAAAATTTGTACTAGCTCAGAATAATTTATAAATGCATATAATTCCGGACTCTATAATGTTTTAAGAAATACTTTTTTTTATTCACATTGTATTACTATTTAAAAAAGTATATATAGAGTGTTCAGTAAGTAAGGAAACGGGTTTCTATTGTTCTCATTGTTATTAACAATTGACCTGTTTCCTTACTTACTGAACATTCTGTGTATATATATATATAATAGATTCAAAACATATTTTGATACCTACATTCTTAAATTTTTACTACAGAGTAATTTTTGTCATGAACCAATTAATTAATTAAAAAATAAAAATAATATTAATATTTTTTTTTACTAGTTTCTTTTATTTCAATGTTTTTCTCAATTTTTCAACCAATAAGTATTTTTAATGTTTGTCCTTTATATGTTATAAGGGTGTCAACTTAAATGTTTCTAATAGCAAAACATATAATTAACTAAACTTATAAAATAGAAAATCTAAATAAGAAAATTATGGTAAATATCAACTTTTGGGTTAGTATTTTGGAAGTTATTGTCATTTTTATATCTAAACGGGAGGAAGAGTATGGTCAAAAAATGATATGTGATAAAAATAACACTCGCTCCTCATCTCCAGTTATTACTTTAAATAGTTAATAACTTATAAAATATTGATCCAAAAGTTTCTTAATTACATTATTATTTATAAATAAGCTAGTTTATTATTTATGTTCTCATTTGAAAAAATTAAGTTGTACTCTTTAAGGTATAAGTATTAAACATGAAAAATTTAAAAACATTGAAATAAAAGAAACCGATAAAAAAATTATCATTAGTATTCTTAATATTCGATTAATTAATTGGTTTATGGTAAGTAAATCACTCAGTATTACAGATAATAGATAGTGTCAAAGATTGTAATTTATTTTTTATTTAATTATAATATTAAAATAAATAATATCTATTCATATTAGAAATAGTATCATTGTGTCGTTATGAGTTAAACAGTCCATTATAATTATTTTATGATTTTTACTAGTTTTATCATTAAATTTGTTATGAGATTAATAATGTTAATATAGTATAGTATACTCATATTATAAGAATTATTATTTTATTGCTTTATGAATTGTGTACTCATAAGATATACTTCTATATTTTGTGAATATTAAATAAAATAATCTTTATTTATTATACTTTTATAGAAAATGGATAACCCAGACATATTTTTCGGAAGTACCAATTTTGATAATGTTCACCAAGAAGAACAAATAAGTTCTTCTTGTACAGTTGAAGGTGAATTAGAGTATAGTAATAACTATAACCTTCAAAATAATTTAAATCAAAATTTAACTAATGATCAAATATCTACAGATGTAGACAATATAAATAATACAATTTTTGCTGGGTCTATGAATTCAATTGTATCCAATAGTAGTGATAATTCTGTGCCACTTGGTGTGCTGCCTTCACAAAATGAAAGTGGTGTATTACCATCATCAGCAGACCCTAATTCTGCTGATTACAATGTACAGAATTATGCTAACTACAATAATTATATGTACAACTACAACAATTACTATGGTTATCCGTATCCACAATATCAATGGGACTACAATAATCAACAATATTATCAACCATATCAAAATTACTACAGTTTAAATTTTAATTCAAAACAATCTCAAGCTTCTAAAAAGCCACTTCCTTCACCTCAAAATGATATAGTTCAGCTTCCAGTTGAAGAAAAACCAAAAAATAAATTAAATAATGCAACAGTAGACGATTCTAATCGGTAAATGTTTCATTATTAACTTTTATTACATTATATTTATGTTTTCTTCTTTTTCCTCGCCTTAATCCCAACTATTTTGGGTCGGCCACCCTCATCGTAATCTTTCAATTGACACGATCATCCACAACATCTACACACACATCAACTGTCCTCATATCGCATTCAATTAAATTCCTCTTTTGTGATCTTCCTCTACCTCTTCTTCCTTCAACATTCATTTCTATAACTGTTCTTACAGCTTCCGATTCCTCTCTCCTCATATATAACCAAACCATCTAAGTCTATTTTCTCTTAACCACGATTGATGCTACACCTATGCTCCATCTTATATGATTGTTTCTTATCCTATCTTTTCTAGTCTAAGCATCCATCTAAGCATTCTCATCTCTGCTCTATACTCTTATCAACCGCCAATACTCTGAACCATACATCATAGCTGTATCATTACTACAGTCTTTTTGAACTTTCAGCCTCATTGGAATTCTCTTATCGCATAACATACCAAATGTTTCTAAAACCCACATTTAATACTGTGTCTTACATCCTAATCAATACCACCACTCTTTTTTATAAATTATCTTAAATACTTATATTTTCCAACTCTCCTATCACGTCCATGCCTATTGTCACTGAACTCCTCATTTCAGCTCCCCCGTGTTTTCCTTTGTCAAACTCGTACTTNTAAATTATCTTAAATACTTATATTTTCCAACTCTCCTATCACGTCCATGCCTATTGTCACTGAACTCCTCATTTCAGCTCCCCGTGTTTTCCTTTGTCAAACTCGTACTCTATACACTTTGTATTACTCTTACTTATTCTTAGACCCTTTTCTTCAACAGCTGATCTCCACATCTCTAGCCATTGATTAATTTTCTCCTATTAACACTATATTGTCAGCAAACAACATGCACCACGGCACCTTTCCTTGTATTTCTCTAGTAATTTCATCCATCACTCCATTAGCTTGCGAGAACCAGACGATGAAAGTGACGTGTTCATTTGTCGGTTTTATTGAAACAGGGCAAATGCATCCATCCCTGGGTCTCTCCGGGTGTTCTTCTAAAAACCCTTTCCAGACACCCACATATTCATCGTCCGGCTTTTATTTGCTTCGCATTTCTTAGGAATTTTATGATTTTGTATATTCATTGAAAAAGGGTTCTTTGACTGAAAATAATAAATGGAAACATTTGATTTTTGAAGGGTGCACGTGCGGTGAAAAAGAAGAGCAGATGACTGTGGCGTGATGTGTCAACTATGTGTTGGATGTGATTAAGAACAGAAAATATTGATTGTGTATAGTATTTGTTGTGAGAAGTATTGTGTATTAGGATAGAATATTTGTTTGTGTTGAGATATGAAAGAGAAGAGAAAGAAATAGTGTTTTTAAGTATAGGGCCTATTACAACATACTCTTACGTTTTTTACCCTGGTATAAGTGCTATCACACATATCTTCTATTATATTAATGAAATTTTTTTTCTCAATAATGCCCCCTTATAAACTTTCTTAATACTCTATCTCTATTCTTATTTCTCCAAATCTGTAAATACCATTCAGAGCTTTTTTTTCTTTTTCTATATTTTCCTATTAGTTGTCTTACACCAAAATCTATGTAAGACATCATATATAGATTACATTATATTTATGTAAATGTTGTAATTAGTTTTTCATGTTCTAAATATCAATACAGGTATTCCCCTTCTGCTGAAATAGATGATGATGATGATACAACTATAGAAGAAATAAAAAATGATAGTTCTATAGCCCCATCTGAAGAAACTCATTATGTTACTAATTCTGTTGACGGTACTAATTCATCTGAACTTCAAGAAAAACATTTAAATTCTAATGATCATGGAAACAAACAACAATCTATTTCTTTGACTCCTCAAATTCAACAATCTCTTTCATTAACAACACAAATTCAACAGCCCATATTTATGCCAAATTCACAAAATCATATACAGTTATCAGCAAATACAGCCATGGCACCTGGCCATCAGCAACAATTATCAGGAATAATTAATAAAGATGAAAATCAAGAAAAAATTAACAAAGGTCCTGTTGTTTTGGGTAAATCTCAAGCAAAAAAAAGGTTAATGGCTTTTTCAATGATGAAACAAAAGCTACAAGAACAAAATGCTGCTATTAATGACAACCAAAATTCTGATATTACTGAAGCAAATGATAGTGAATTTGTACCAGATCTGAATATCTTTCAAACAACTACAAAAAAAAAGACTGTGATTAAAAAAGGTGAATAAATCTTATTTCGACAACATTAAATCGTGTTTTAATATATTTTTTAGCATTTTTAAAATTTCATCTTAGTAAATTCTATCAAATTTTTCTTAATTAAATATCCTTCAATAAATTACAATTATTCTACTATTTACATAGGTATATTGGAAATGGTTTTTGCAATATCGTTCATCTTCTCAGATAAAATAAATTGTTATTGTCAAATTATGATTAAAAGATCGGTTTGTGTTGTAAAAAAGTTAATTAAATGCAAATATTTATAAACTTATTGTTTTAATTTGTTTTATTTTTCAGCTGTAAAAGTTATTAAGGCAGAACAGACTATAGAACAAATTGAAGAAATGAAAAAAACTGAGTTGATGCAGGGAAACAATACAGCTTTATATCAACAATTATTATTGAGCGGAGGTAATTATAAAAGAAAACATTAAATTAAATACTTAAAATTTTAAATATACTATCACAGTTATTCTATGAAACATTTGAATTAAATATATTAAATAATGATGTTAAGTTATCTCATTACATGTATAGCTAGAGTTTTTTTTGGACGGTGACCCATTTTTGCTTGGAAGATAGATTATTTAATAACTTTTATAAATTTATTGTACTAAGACATCATGGTAAAATGAAAACCTTCTCAGCTTCACGTCAAAGCTTAAATGCTATTTTTATATTAAAATTTTATTTTATTTTTTTTTCGTTTATATTAAAATACCTTATCAGGGTTTGTCATAGTAATGAGTCTCCTAATAAATATAAAATTTACATGGGTACTTAATAATAAATATAAATTAATTTTTATCTTAAAACTTTTGATTTTCGATTTAAAATTTTCAACTTTAAATTGCTTTAACTTTTTGAAAAATGTATAGATCAACACAAATTTTTTTTTCTGAATACATTATATGTACCCTTTTCATCCTACATATATATATATATATATTTTTAAATCGGACAATTTTCCCTTATACAGTGGAAGATCAAAACTTAAAAATGAGTATAAAAAATAGAACTTTTTCAACTTTTGAAAATGCCTGGAAATACTGTATTCTTTAAACATATGTTAAATTAAAGTTAACATTATGTACTACCTCTTTTTCTTCAGGTTTCTCAGTCTATAGACTTGTGTTGGCTTCCTACAATTCTCCTACATTCTTTTCTGTCTTCTATTTTCCTTTTAATATCAACATATTTTAGGCCTAGTTCTCCACTTATCTGTTATATGCAATTTGCTCTAGGTTTTCCTCTTTCTTTTGTCCCTGGTATTATTCCTTCAAGTACTACTTTTATAGGACTATTATGTCCGTCCTAGCCATTATAATTTTCTCGTTTTTATATTATCTATTGTCCTATGCTCATTTTATTGTTGTAGTACTTGATCATTTTATATTCTATCTATGCAGTTAATATTTTGCACACATCGATAGTACCACATCTCAAATGCTTTTATCTTTTTATTTTTATTTTTATTGTATGTCCATGTCTCCGCTTAGTTTAATGTTTTAAGCCATACGTATGTCTTCAGTATACTTTTTCTGAGTTTAATGTTCATCTTCTTTGAAAGTTGGATATGTTTTTTTTTTGTAAAATGCAATCTTCGCCATTCCAATTCTACTTCTAATTTCCGTTTTGCATCTTGTATCATCCGTGAACGTTTGCCCTAAGTAGCAGAAATGGTTCACCTGTTCTATAATATATCCATCTACCAAGATTTCTGCCCGTATCTTTGTTTTTGCAATCACCATTGTTTTCGTTTTGCTGGCGTTTGTTTACATATTATATTTTTTTGCTGCATAATTTATTTTATTTACTATTTATCGGAGTGCTATTGCCGCCGATCCAGAAACTATAGCTTGATTATCTGCAAATTTAATTGCTTTTATCTTCAATCCACCTAGGCTCACCCCTCTTCTATTGCCTCTAATAGCTTCATCTGCCATATTTTCTGAATATGCATTAAACAGACTAGATGTGAGAATGCAACCTTGCCGGACACCTTTACTAATCTGTAATTTTTCAAATTTTTCCCCATTTATCGAGATAACTGTTTTTTGGTTTGAATATAAACTTCCAATCAAGTTTACTATTCTATCAGAAAATTGTCTTAGTTTTAGAATCTGGATTATTCTTCTTTGTGTCTGTTACTACTTTCTCAAAGCTCTTACAGAACCGATTTCTTTCAACGATTCATCAAAAGATCACAAATTGTATCTAGTCAAAGACATTACCCTCAAAAATTGCAAAAATTTCCCTTGTTCCCTGTAAATGGGAGAAATCTCAAAAAAAAATTATAAATTTAAAAGTTTTCCAATATTTTTACTTAAAACTGCCATAACTTTTTCAAAAATGACTAAATCGATATAATTTTTTTTTATAGATACATGAGATATTTACCTATCATATTGTAAATTTTTTTTATAAATCTAACCCTTTACCTGTCAACAGGGGGGATTCAAAATGACAACTTTTTCACAAAAACTAAATTTTTGAAAGTGTTCTGAAATATGAACACTTTAATATATATCTTAAATTAAAGCTAATGTAATATACTTTATTTAAAAAAAAAAAAATGTTGGACTTTATTTTGTCTTCACGGTGAAAATGGCTACCAATTGATATTTTTGTATGAAAATTTTCAATTTTATATTTTACATTTTTAACTTTATATTTCTATAACTTTTAAAAAAAATTATAGATCAATACAATTTTTTCCTGACCATTCCCTTTATATAGGGAGGGTTCAAAACATAAATTTTAATATGAAAAAAGAAATTCAAACTAAACATTATCTTCACGGTGAAAACGGACATCAAAGTTAAAAAAAAAAAATTGTATTACTGTAAAAAAAACTTTTTTATATTTTTAACTTTATAATGCCATAACTTTTTTAAAATGACCAAATAAATATAATTTTTTTAATGATACATGAGATAATTAACTATCATTTTGTACATTTTTTTTTTATAAATTTGACCCTTTACCTGCCCAGAAGATGAGATTTAAAATGACAACTTTTTCACAAAAAATTAACTTTTTAAACTTAACTTATGAAAGTGTTTCGGAAATACTGACACTATTATATATATCTTAAATAAATGCTTATGTAATATACTTTATTATGGAAAAAATAACATTTCTTAAGTTAATCATGTTTATTAATGTATAAATATATTCATATACATAAAGTACAAAAAAATGAAAAACTACATAATAAATTATAGAATAAATTTATGAATGCAATTTTTATTTATCATAATATTAATTTAAGATTTAAATTAGTATTCATTTTAAAATGTATCCAAACTTTTATTATTAGAAATATTTTCTGCTGTATCATTTTCTTCAGTTTTTATCTGAAATCCGAATAAAGAAATATTAAAATCCATAAAAAAGTTAACATGTTTTAATTTATACATATTTTCTTTTACATATAGTTTTTCACTAACTATAATTTTGCAAAATAAAATTATTAGAATATTTTGTTACTAATTTTATGTAAAATTTATTTGTAGAAATAGGTGTTCATTTTATTAATATTATTTGTTTTGCAACTTAAAAATTCTTTTCAATAGTAAGAAGTTAAAGAAATTTTTTTTTTTTTTAATACCAGAAATATAATAATTTATTATATCAATGTGAGATTTAAAATATTAAAAAGTAGGGTTGTTAAAAAATGAGTTTTTTTTTAAAAACCCAGTTTAAAACATATGTAAACGGTTTAAAACGTCCTAAAAATCCATTATAAATTTTGAAATTTGTAGTGTTTTTACTGTTAAACTACAAAAAAATATTATTTTCAGTTCATTGTATTTGAACTTACTTTATTTAGTCGTTTTCCAATTTGAGTATCTCAAACTATTAAATAATTAATCTATGTTTTAGCATCGATAGGAAACTAAGAAGGTATTAATTTTACCATGATGTATTTATTTATTTTTTGGTGTCTGTTACTACTTTTTCTCAGCTCACTAAACTGATTTCTTTTAACTATACTTCAAAAAATCACAAATCGTAACTAGTCGAAACGTTCAAAAATTTTCCCTCGTTCCCCATTATTGGTGAAAATTTCACAAAAAAATACAATTTATTGATATTTTTTTTTCTAAAAATTGCCATAACTTGAATATTAACAAATCAAAATAATCTTTTAGTATGTTAAAACCTTAGATTTCCCTTTCATTTGATATATATATTTTTTAAATCTGACATTTAACTTGCCCATAAGGGGCGGTTCAAAATTGCACCTTTTTTACAAAAGTCAACTTTTTCAACTTAACTTTTAATAATGTCCCGAATATACTATGTCATTTAAACATACATTAAATTAATGCTTATGTTACGTACTATAAATGAAAACAAAAATTTGTACCGACGACTTCTGTGTGAAAATGGCATTAGTAGTTAAAAACATGCAATTTTTGTGTTAAAATTTTCGAAAGTTATATATGCAAGATCATGATTGAATTAATGTAAATTAAAAACAAAATTAAACAATTTGTATTTTATTAATTAAAATTTTATTTTATAAAATAAATTTTGGACAAATAGTCAAACTATAATAAAAATTGATCACTTGTGGCTAATTAATTAAATAAATTTAAAACTATATTAAAAATATTATTACTTTAAAAATTCAAAAGTATTAAACTCAAAAAGCCACAAAAATTACTGAAAAACCGCGGAAACAATGTACCTTTATCAATGCTAAACAAATACTGATATATGTTTGGCGTATCCGCGGTTTTTCAGTAATTTTTTGTGGCTTTTTTAGTTAAATATTTTAGCTTCTATGCGAAGCTGAGAAAGTATTAATTTTACTATGATGTGTTTTTTTTTGTATTACCATTTTTTCTCAGCTTTTACGAGACTTGTCCCATCTATGCCGCATCCATACTGTACCCGACCCCGATGTTCTACCGTTTTTTTAATTGATTTATTATTATTATTTGTTGTATTTGTTATCACTTTTTCTCAGCTCTCACCAAACTGATTTCTTTCAACGATACGCCAAAAGATCACAAATCGTAACTAATTGAAGACATTAAAAAAATTTCCCTTGTTCCTCATAAATGGGGAAAAATTATAAATTTAAAAATTGGTAATTTTCTTCATGGTGAAAATGGCTACCCTATTCAATATGCTATTTTTGTGTTAAAATTTTTGATTTTATATTTCTATAACTTTGAAAAATGTATGGATCAATACAATTTTTTTATGATAAATACTATTTTTATTTGACATTTTTTCAAATAGGATAGTTTCCTTTTATATAGGAGGGACAGTGTGGCCGAGTTAGTAACGCGGCAGTGCTTGACGCGCACTTCCTCGGTTTCAAACTCGGTTACGGGCGGCTTCATTAACTAAACGAGAGATCAGTTCAGTAATAGGAGTCGCCATCCTTCTCTCCAGCAACGGACTTACCACCGTCCCGGAGTGTCAAAGGTTTAGAAACCTTCTCCTTTGGAGGCGACCACTTTGGTCCTTAATGGGCTTATAAAGCGCTAAAAAAAATAGGAGGATTAGGGATGTGTCGTATAAGCAAATGACATATGAATATGTTATCATGTTATCATTGATATTTGGTAAGCGATCGAATCGGTTCAGTGTGAAATATACCGGAAAAAATTAGTTTTTGGGGCAGGCACATAGCCAGAAAATGTTTATTGGAGGGGGCACCAATTTTTGTTCCTTGTATCATTTTCCATAATTTGTTTCCAATGAAAAGCTTGTGGGGGGGGCTCCCTCCACTACACCTTAAAAAGTATCCCATTCTATGAATCTTACAAGTTCAAAATTTGTCTTTATTTTTAAACAATTGGTGGATTATTCCAAAAGTTACATGATCTGATATTTCCTTATTAATATCCTGCTTAAGATAAAGTATGTCGAATGAAAAAGGGATTATTAAAAAATATTATATATAGATAAAAGTGTCAGACTTTCCAGAACATTTTAAAAATTTAAGTGGAAAAAGTTGTTATTTTAAATCCCCCCCGTGTGCAGGTAAAGGGTCAGATTTATAAAAAAAATATATCAAATGAAAAGTAACGATATCATGCATCTATATAAAAAAGTTATGGCAATTTTAAGTAAAAAAAATTGAAAAAATTAGCGATTTTAAATTTGTAATTTTTTGGGGGGTTTCCCCCATTGACGGGGAACAAGGGAAATTGTTTCAATTTTTGAGGGTAATGTCTTCGACTAGATACGATTTGTGATCTTTTGACGTATCATAGGAAGAAATCGGTTCGGTGAGACTGAGAAAAAGTGGTAACAGACACGAAAAAAAAATAAAAAAACACATCATAGTAAAACCAATACCTTCTCAGCTTCGCATCGAAGCTAATAAATTAATGATGTGAATATAAGCTGATATAATTTTTCAACTTTTAAGCTATTAAGAAAAAATAATTTATACCTAAATACTAATAACAAATAAGTTATAAAATTTTTTAAAATAAATATAAATTTTAAACAATGTAAAATTTATTTTATTTAAAATTAAAAACAATTCCTGCCTTTTTTTAATCATATTTTTATTGCTATTATTTAAAGCATGCAAATAATAAATTAACAAAAACGAATAAATTATCTATTTTAACTACTAAATTATAAAAAAAGAAACAAATTAAAGATAAGATTTATCAAAAAAATTTTCATAGAGTATACTCTATTGAATTTTATAATCAACTAGATTCTAATCAATGCAAATACTTGGTAGTTTGTTATCATTTGTTGGACCAGAGTTAAAAAAAATTTACCTACAACCACGTTTGGAGTAACTGCTATTCCTTTTATTATTACGTCTAGAACGTTATCTTTTTCAAATAATATTTTCTATGAATATAAAAATGAAAATACAGCCATAATAATAACTATTACTCAATAGTAATCACAAATTAATAATAATTTCAATGTATATAAGGCCTAGCACGTTTTTGATAATTCGTAAAAATAATTGAATTTTAAATTTGGGGGGGCCGGCCCTGGGCCACATTAAATCTAAGGGGGGCCAGGCCCACCCATGACTACGTGCCTGTTTTGGGGGATCCGGATCACTACGGTTCGGCGATCTGAATCATTTCGTTCACTATTTCGACCCGTTCAATGCGATCCGTTCGTTTGCGAACGACTCATCTCTAGATTCCGTAGTCTTCTTCTCGTTGTCAAAGTGACAACGTCGACGAACCGATTCGCACTCACGCACCGTCGCCATCAACGCTGCTAACCTTTTGACGCCCAAGGATCACGTCGGACATCGCGTCGTCGACGCCAGCGAAAGTGCCGCGATATTATGCGAAGATTATTTATTCCTACCGCCGCCGCTAATATTAATATTTATATATACGTATATGTTAATATTCATTTATATATTCCTACAGCCGACGCCGCTGCCGCCGTATATGCCTCGTGTATAACGTTCCCTCGCCACGCCCGCCCACAAAATACGGTTATACCTAGTGCATGATACGTTTACGTACTTAAGTCGCTTTACATGCATATATATATATATTCTAATTACTATTAAAACTTATATATTAATTCGCTTTATTCTCATTGAGAGATATGTAGTGTATTCATTCTGATTACGGGGGATGATTCCCGTATCGTAATTTTTCGTCACTACCTCCACGTTGCGCGCCTGCTGCTTTCCTTGGATGTGGTAGCCGTTTCTCAGACTCTCTCTCCTGAAACGAACCCTGATTTCCCGTTACCCGTTACAACCATGATGTTGATAGTAACTATTATCATAACATGAAACTAAAAAANTAACTACTATCATAACATGAAACTAAAAAGTGAAAAATAAATATAGTTTAAAAAAACTAAAAAACACGCTTTTAAAGCACATCGAACTAAAAAGTTAAAAATAATTTTTAAAATTAACTTAAAACAATAATGAACGAAAAATACTAGTATTATTGTGAAAAAAAACGTGGGTGCTTTGTGCCATATTTTTTGTATATTGAGCGCCTGACGCTTTTTTTCACAATAATACTAGTATTTTTCGTTCATTATTGTTTTAAGTTAATTTTAAAAATTATTTTTAACTTTTTAGTTCGATGTGCTTTAAACACAGCGTGTTTTTTAGTTTTTAGCTTCGATGCGAAGCGGAGAAGGTATTAATTTTACTATGATGTGTTTTTTTTTATTTTTTTTTTTTATGTCTGTTGCCACTTTTTCTCAGCTCTCACTAGACCGATTTCTTTCAAAAATACGTCAAAAGATCACAAATCGTATCTAGTCGAAGACATTACCCTCAAAAATTAAAACAATTTCCCTCGTTCCCCGCAAATGGGGGAAATATCCAAAAAAATTACAAATTTAAAAATCGCAAATTTTCAAAATTTTTTCACTTTTATTTCTTAAAATTTCCATAACTTTTTGAAAAATCAACAAATCAACATAATTTTTTTTTATACTAAAACGTTAGATATCTACCTTTCATTTGATATCATTTTTTTGAAAATCTATCACGTAACCTACTCATTAGGGGGGATTTAAAATAGCAACTTTTTTACCAAAATTTACTTTTTCAACTTAATTTTTGAAAATGTTCCGGAAATACTGTGTCCTTTAAACATATATCAAATTAAAGCTTATTTTATGTACTATAAAATGAAAAAAAAATTTGTCCCGACGACCTATATTCTATGCGCAAATGGCTACCGTAGTTAAAAAAACACTATTTTTGTGTTAAAATTTTTGATTTTGGATTTTAAATTTTCAACTTAAAAATGCTATAACTTTTTGAAAAATGTATATATTAGCACAAATTTTTTTTTTCTAAATACATTATAAGTACATCTTTCATTTGACATACTTTTTATTAAAATTGGACAATTTCCCCTTATATAGGGGGCGTTCAAAACTTAAAATANCGCAATATCGGTAATCCATATTCGGCGGCGGCCTTATCTCAGTGTCAAGGGCGGGGTGACGACCGATGACAACCGATTGTCATATTAATAGCTGGACGGCTGAAATCGAGAGAGACACGGGTGAGCGCCAGCCTAGAGCAAAAGGCGGTGCCGTGTCAAGGGGGCGTTTAAAACTTGAAATATTGTAAAAAACATAGATCTTTTTCAACTTAATTTTTGAAAATGTTCCGGAAATACTGCGTCCTTTAAACAAATATCAAATTAAAGCTTATTTTATGTAATATAAAATGAAAAAAAAAATTTGTCCCGACGACCTATCTTCTATGCGCAAATGGCTACCATATTAAAAATATGCTATTTTAACAAAAATTTTTTTTTAATTAAACACTATCTACATATTTGCATCGAAGCGTTTTTTATGATAGTGATTTTAATCACTGTCAGATATCATCCATACTGGACCCAACTATGCCACGACCCAACTATGCCACCACCCCACTGTGCCGCCACCCCACTGTGCTTAATTTTTTTAACTATATTTATTTAACTTTATTTGTGTGTGCTACTACCAGTCTATGACATTCCAAATTTTTTGTAACATGTTCCTATATGAATCATAAATCATTTTAATCAAAACATTTTTACAATATTAATCAAATTTTATAATATACTCAATTTTGTAGGTTTTTTCTCAACTTTTTGATTGGTTTGTTTAGTTAAAGTAAATAATTATAATTAATTAAGTTCTGAATATTTCAATTTTAGAATTTTTTAAACCTTAAGAAACTAACACTAAGTTACTTAGAAATAAATACTATGATTTCTATATAAGTTCTATTACGATAAAAATGCAAAATAAATATGGAGCTTTTCTGATAAATTTACAGTAAATAGTAATTCTAAAATTTCCTGATTGCACACTAATTCTAACAATTCCATTTTTTTAATTTTCATAAAATTTTCTTTATGTAAACTTTAAACTTGCAAGTTGAGTTAAAAATCATGGTAACAAATTTATATTATAAACTTTCTAAAATTCAACTTTAAAAAACCAAAAATATAGGTCAAAATTTCTATTTTGCACAGATTATTCTTAATATATTAAAATAAGTTATAATTTAAAAAAAAGATGATAGCACAGTGGGGTCACGGTACAGTGTAGACGTAGCATAGTTGGGTCCAGTATTTATTATATCTGACAGTGATTAAAATCACTATTATAAAAAATGCTTTGATGCAAATCTGTAGATAGTGTTTAATTTTAAGAAATTGGTGGATTATTCTAAAATTAATATTAATAAAAATAATAATCAAAAAGATACAGGCTTAAATGAAATTCAATAACACAACTATAAACGAAATCATAGGCATGGAATATTTCTGAATATCAGTATATTATAAAATACTGGATTGGAGAGTATTAAGTATTTAGGGTCAGTTGTGCAAAAGAGCGCGGTGGTATTGTCGAGGATGTAAACGTCTGTCGTCTCATACGATAAAGGAATTTCAATGAGGCTGAATGGTAAATTTTATAAGACTGTAGTGAGGCCAACTATGATGTATGGTTCAGAGTGTTGGGCGATTGATAAGAAAGTAGAGCAGAGAATGAGTGTAGCAGAGATGAGAATGCTTAGATGGATGAGTGGAGTGACTAGTTAGTATAGGATAAGAAACGAGAATATAAGAGGGAGTATAGGTGTAGCGTCAATCGTGGATATTATGAGAGCAAATAGACTTCAATGGTTTGGTCATGAAAGAAGAAACGGAAGCTGTAAGAACAGCTATAGAAATGAATGTTGATGGAAGAAGAGGTAAAGGAAGACCAAAAAAGACATGGAGGGATGGTATTGAATGCGATATGAGGACAGCTAATGTGGGAGATCGTGTCAAGTAGAAGTTTAGGATAAGGGACCCCAAGTAGTTTGGATTAAGGCGAGGAAGAAGTAGAAGAGTATATATAATAGAGTTCTATAGGATATGACTATACAGAATATAATTCTGAATATTTAAATTGTAGCATTTATTTAAACACCAAGATTTACATAGAAAAGATTACTGAGACTTATTTAAATCATTTATTACAATAAAAATATAAAAAAAAATAGTGATTTTATCGAAATATTGAGTTTTTCTCATAATTTTACTGTTTATATAAGTGATGGGAAATATCGAATAGTAACTATCGAACTATTCGATAGTTTATGTTAAAAATAAACTATTCGGTTGTATAAAAACAATTCGAATAGTTATTCGATAGTTTAAATATTCACTAGTTAATAGTAATTATATTAATTCCTGATCGTATATCAATCTAAAAAATACAATATTTTATTCCTCATAAAATGTTCTATTTAATGATATAAATTCTAAACTTACAAGTTGAGCTAAAAAGTGTGTAAAAGTTCAAAATTTTTAAATTATAAACTTTCATAAAATTCAACTTTAAAGGATCAAAAAAATAAGTTAAAAAGAACATTTTGAATTTAAATTTTACACGGATTATTTTTAAAAATTCATAATAATAACTTGATAAAAACATTTTTTGTTATGTAAATACTTGCTTTCTAATTAATAATAATCTAAAAAATGAGGTAATAGAAAAAATCTAATTTCAGACTTGAAATAAAATTGAAAAAATTGGTTTAGTAGAGTATATGATCATTAAAAAATATTTCATTTTAGTGATATGATTTTACTGTGTAATTCAATATAAAAACAAAATTTATACTCCTAATATACTGGAGATATTTAATTAAACAAATTTTTTTTGAAGTAGTCATTTTTTACAATAGTGTGATTTTGTTAGAAGTTAATTTTTTTTTCAATATTTGGTGATAAGTTCAATATGATTAAAATCTTATTCTTTTGAAGTATTGGTCATTAAAATTAGTCAAGCGAGAGCCGAAAAAAATGAATGACAAACACAAAAACTATATAGTGAAAAATTTTAATTTAACGTATATTTAAAGGACGCAGTATTTCCGGGATAATTTCAAAAGTTATGAATCTTACAAGTTCAAAATTTGTGTTTAATTTTAAAAAATTGGTGGATTATTCCAAAAGCTACATGATCTGCTATTTCATTATTAATATCCTGATTAAGATAAAGTATGTTGAATGAAAAAGGGATATAAATATTATTTCTAATAAAAATATTGTGTTGATCCATACACTTTTCAATAAGTTATAGCATTATAAAGTTAAAAATGTAAAAATAAAATCGAGAATTTTCACACAAAAATAGTATTTGGTAGCCATTTTCACAGTGAAGACAAAATAAAGTCCGAAATTATTTTTTCATAATAAAGTACATTACATTATCTTTAATTTAATATATATTAAAGTGTCAGACCTTCCGGAACACTTTCCAAAGTTAAGTTGAAAAAGTTAATTTTTTAAATCCCCCCCTGTGGGCAGATAAAGGGTCAGATTCATAAAAAAAAATTTACCTAATAATAGGTAAAGATATCAAGCATCTATTAAAAATAAATTACATCAATTTGTTCATTTTTAAGAAAGTTATGGCAATTTGAAGTAAAAAAAAATTCGAAAATTAGCAATTTTAAAATTTGTAATTTTTTCGGAGGTTTCCCCATTTATGGAGAACGAGGAAATTTTTTGCTGTTTTTGAGGGTAATGTCTTCGACTAGATATTATTTGTGATCTTTTGACGTATCGTTATAAGAAATCGGTTCGGTGAGAGCTGAGAAAAAGTCGTAACAGATACAAAAAAAAAAAAATAAATAAATAAACACATCTTAGTAAAACCAATACCTTCTCAGCTTCGCATCGAAGCTAAAAGTGAAAATATTTTCAAAATTTACAGATTTTGAAATTTGTTGAAATCGTAATTTATTGGGTATTTGCGTCATTTACAGGGAATGACGAAAATTTTTTTTAATTTTCAAGGGCAATGTCCTTATTTAGATACGATTTGTGATCTTTTGACGTATCATTGAAAGAAATCGGTATAGTGAGAGCTGATAAAAAGTGGCACAGCACAAAAAAAGAAACACATCATAGTAAAATTAATATCTTCTCAGCTTCGCATTAAAGCTAAAAAATTTTTTATTGTTTTCAATTATTTTTTTATGTATAAATACTCATTTTTTAATAATTAGTAACAATATTAAAACTTAGAAGTGATAAAAAAAGTTAAATTCCTATGATAGTTCTCTGTAGACCAATGTATTTACTCTATATAAATACGAATTAGATTTAATATAATAAAAGTATTTTAGAATTTTTTAAACACTTAGAAACTAACACTAAGTTACTTAGAAATGAATACTATGATTTTTATTTAAGTGATCTATTACGATAAAAATACAAAAAAAAATCGAGCTTTTCTGATAAATTTACCGTAAATAGTAATTATAAAATTTCCTGATTGCATATTAATCGTAACAATACCATTTTTTACTATTTAATAATTTCAATTTCAAACTTTCAAGTTGAGCTAAAAGTTATGGCAATAAAGTAATTTTTTTTTTATTATTAACTTCCACAAAAAAAAGTAGGTTAAAAATAATTACTTTTATTATATTAAAAATCAAAATCAATAATAAGTTAAAAACAATTAATTATAAAAATTATATAATATATAATTAGAAAAATATATATATTATATTTTTGAATCTAAGAATTTCTAACTTTGATATAATTAAGGAAATAAGAGATCATGTAGCTTTTGGAATAATACACCAAATTTTTAAAATTAAACACTATCTACAGATTTGCATTGCTTTTTTTTTATAGTGATTTTAATCACTGTCAGATATCATTATACTTTATTTAACTATGGCACGTCACCAATGTGCCGCGACCCCCCCTGTGCTGGGTTTTTTTTTTATTAGATATGCTCCAAATAGTAAATAAATGTAATAACTCGATACCGAAGTAGTGTAAAAAAATGCGTACAAAACCGAGAATTGTGTAATTGCTAGGTAACTAAATTTTTATTATTAATGAAATAAAAGGGCAAAATATTTATTTTCTAATATTCCCTTACATATTAGGTAAATCCAAAATAGAGGCGTAGGGTAAAAAGGTTAACCTCTACATTCAGAATTCGCTCTCCTGAAAATGTAGACAAATCATATAGATTTTGTAAAATATAAATGTTTTAAAGATGCAGAAAATGAAAAATTTTGTCCATCTTTTATATGCTTGCAAAAAAAAATTTACCAAAATCTTTTAAGTATTGATTGAAATAATAGCTAGATAGTAATTAAAATATAATTATTGATCATCATTAAAATTTATAGGATTAAAAAAAACATTTTTATTATTTCATTAAGATAAATAAATGTTTATGAAATATAACAATATACCTCGGTGGGTACAAATTAACAAAATTATTAAACATTTTTACATTGTGGTGTACAAATAAGATTTACGGATTAAGCAGAATTTCACCAAATTTTGAATTAAGTTCGTACAGGAATTTGTGACTCAGATGATTTAACATTAGTATATTCGGCTATATCTTTAAAATGATTTATCAATACTTGCATTTGTTTAAAAGTTTTCTCGAGGTATTATGGGTGAAGTGAAATATCTGAATTAAGACTATTGAAGTATTATATATTGTTCAAAATAATACTTTTTACAATTTTTTTTTTCTGTTAAAAAAAAAAAAAAAAATATAATGATATGCTAATAATACAGAGTATTACATAGAACCAAAGGACCAACTTTAAGCAAACACGAAAAATGCATATACTAGTTAATACTAGTATATCTGTATCACAGTTTCACTGCTCATCTGTATAATTGTAGATGATCGAATTATCATAAACCATTTTATTACTCGCAAAATGAATATAATATTGAAAACAAATATTGGTGATTTTTTAGTTACATATTATTATTAATTGAAAAACTATTAATCACTTTTTAGAATTGTTTTAAACAAAAATTATACTTTTTTGGTTAGAGAAAAATAATAAAAAATATATTTTTAACATAGTATATATCTTTAAAAATTATTTAAAAAAAATTAATGCAAAATATTCGATGGATCAAAAGTTTTAAAATATTTCAAAACACTATATATAAATAAATGTATTCATTGATAACTATTTTTATTTTTGGCTGGTGAAATTCTTTTATTTTTAGTCATCCGGTCTTTCTTTAATGTTATTTGCCAATATTTGTTTTAGATTAATGAATTATTCTAGTTACTATAAAATAAGTATTTTTATATACACTATTGTGTTTAATTATATTTATTTTCGATTATCTACCAGGATTATTGACTTGAAGAATCATTTCTAGATTAGGCATATGTTTAATTCTACAGTATATAATAATAAGAAATGTAAACTGTTTTCGCGGTATTATTCTATTATCATATTTTGTGGTTTCTATTTTTAATATATCATAGATTTATGAATGTAAACATAACATGGCGGTGCACCTAAATTATAAACATTATACGTTTAGATAACACTTTAACTGAATTAACTCAACTTCGTGTATCATTATTGTTGTGAACTATACTTTATAACTGATTTACATCAAATTTAAAATGAATAGTTATTCAAGAAAGTCTTTTTTGTTGAGTAAGTTTATAATCTTATTTCACCTACGAAATAAGACAAACTTTGAGCTTAATTTTTTCATATTTAAATTATATTTATGTACATCCAATATTCTGACTTTCTGAATTAAATCATTTATTTGTAATATTATAGTAAAAATATAATTTCTTTCTTCGTTTTTTTTTTTTGTTGTATATTACTGTTACAATTATTTCTTATATTGTTTTCAGTTTAATATTATTTATGTATTGTATCACGTGGTTGCGTCTTTTTCAATCAAATGTTTTTTCAATTTTTATCCTTCAATGCTTAATTATTTAACTATCATTAGGTTTTTAAATATAAAAAGAAATGTTTCAATATATTCTTAAAAAAATGGCATAATGGTTCAATAATAATCATTTACACAAATTTTACCAAGATTTTAGAATAAATAAAATGAGTTAGAGAAAAGATAACTTATATAAAATATTATTGGCTTCTAGTTTGTAGCCTAAATGTGGTTTTTAACATAGTTTTTTTATTTTAACATTTTGTAAGAAAACAAATTATACTCTCAGAGTATATATTGAATTATTGTAATTCAATAGTTTTATAACAATATATTAATTATAATAGATATTTAGAAAAAAATGAATAAATAAAATTATTACTAAGTCAGTATAATTTATAATTTTCTAGGTTAATTTGAAATACATTAGAACTAAACAATTGCAATATTAAGTTTTCAAATTAACAGCTTTTAGTTTAAAATTATACAGAATGAAAGAAATATTGTTTAATAAGAAATATAATGAACTTTTTTAGAGTTAATATTTTTTATTAATTGTTTTACATTTAAATAAATAAATTTTATTTTAAATAATACAAACAAATTATTTAGGAAATAATGTTATACTTTAATAATTTCAAATATTTATAGAATGTTTTAATTTATTAGGCAATGAAGCTCCAATTTTACAAAAACTTGGTATTGAATCATTAAGTGGAAAGTATTCAGCTTCTATAAGAAATCAAGGCAAGCGGTCTAAAAGACACCAATATGGCAGACATCGTGATGAAAATAGAAGAAGTCATCGTTATCGCCGTCACTCTCCTTCTAAATCCAGGTTATTATCTGTTTAATTTTTAGTTAATAGTATTAAGGTAATACTAAATTCAATGATAAATATTTAGCGCAAAAGTAAACGACAGAAAACAAAATCCCTGGGCGACAGCATTGCTGAAATATTTCTATATAAACTTAGTGAAGGAAGCACTGAGTACTTTTTGTACCTATTTGATATTAACATTATCGTAATAATTGAGGTATATCAATTACCTGTTATATTTTCAGCTTTAAACTGAAGTCGCATGACATTTTATTTCCTAGGTCTAGATCAAACGAGAGGCCCAAAATAAAGGCATTAGAAGTTCGGAGCTGGAAAGATTTTGTTAGCAGTGGATATCATTTTGAAAAATTCCGAAAATACAAGCTTAATGAATTAGAAGAATTAAAAGATAAAGAAAGAAAAGGAAAATCTAAAAGAAGATATTCAGATATACAATCGGATGATCATAGTCGAAATCAGGAATTTATGTGAGTAATATATTAATACTTTGAAAATTATTTATCTTTTTCGAAGTCATTGACTGTAAGAGTTATTTTTTTTGTTAAATACATATTAGAGTTTGAGCTCTAATGAATAAATCATCATCGTAATCATTATAGATGATAATAAATTTAGTGTAATACATTATTATATTTAGTGTAATACATTAATTATTGAATCAAATTGATTCACTAATTAATTAATTAACTATAATATACAGGGTGATCCATTTAACATTGACCAGCAAATATCTCAAAAACTATTTATTATTTTAATAATTTTTTTTTTAGTTTATTTTTTTAGTTTTTTTAGTTTATTTTTTTTAGTTTTATGTAACTAAAATAATTAAAAAAAAAAATTATTAAAATAATAAATAGTTTTTGAGATATTTGCTGGTCAATGTTAAATGGATCACCCTCTGTAGACATTCTATAATCATCTAAAGAAATTTCAATATTGTGCATAGTGGGAGGTCTTTACTTTATATAAATTTAGATAAGCCTAGTGTGCTCTATTCCTAGGCTTATAAGGATAACATTATATCTTTTGGTAATTTAGTTATCTTTTAGCTTCGATGCAAAGCTGAGAAAGTATTGGTTTTACTAAAATGCGTTTTTTATTTTTATTTTTTTTTGTCTGTTACCACTTTTCTCAGCTCTCACTGGACCGATGTCTTTTAACGATACGTCAAAAGATCACAAATTGTATCTAGTCGAAGATATTACCCTCAAAAATTGAAAAAATTTCACTCGTTCCCCACAAATGGAGGAAACCTCCAAAAAAATTACAAATTTAAAAATTGATAATTTTCGAAATTTTTTCAATTTTTTTTACTAAAAACTGCCATAACTTTTTTTAAGAATGACCAAATCAATATAATTTTTTTTTTATAGATACTTTGATGTCTTTACCTATCATTTGGTATATTTTTTTTATGAATCTGACCCTTTACCTGCCTACAGGAGGAAATTTATAATGACAACTTTTTCAATATTTTGAGACGTAGAGAGTTATCTTTCTTCCTGACTAAAACTATTTAACTAGCGTAGTCAGAACAGCTAGGTCTAATAATGTCTTCTTGAAACCATTCCTCTATTTGTTTGTCAACTAGACATGTTTTTGCTGAAGATAGGCGCTATGGTCTTTGATATATAGGTTTTTCATCCATTAATAAAATAACTGTTTCAATTGGTGCATGTTTTACTTTTTTTGGTTCATAATCTTGCACTATATTATTAATTTCCTCTGTATAAGTATAAGTACCTATGTTGAGCTCATTACAAGGTATCTTAATAGACATGATTTGATTTTCTTCTTCTTCAAATTTAGTTATTCTCACACACTTAGGATTTATGTACAGTTCAGCATCTGTTTGAAATATAACTTTTCCTACATTTGTAATGGCATCATCAGGAACAACATAAATATCAATAGTATATGATGATCCATGAACACTTAATTTGCAAGTAAATACACCTTCTGTGTAGAACTTAACACCTCCTGGTCTTCCTACTAAAGTTTTATCTTTATGAATTGTGACTTGATCCAACTTAGACATAAATGACCTTCGACAGAGATTCACATCACTACCTGTATCAACTAAAGCATTAGTTTCTACACCTTGTATATCAACTAATTTACTTATACGATTAATAGAATATATGACATCATTAAATTGATTCACTTGTACTTTAACATTTTCATCTTTTTGACTTCTATCAGTATTTGGTCGACTAGTTGATGGACGATAAGAACATTGCGATGCTTTGTGACCAAATTCCTGATATAAAAAGCACTTAAATCCTTTACTAGCATTAGGACAAGAACTAAAACGGTGACCCTTTGTATCACAGTTGTAGCAACGATTAATGTTTGCTGATTGACCTTCATGTTTATATGATATAAATGAAGCATTAGATGATTCATTCAATTTTTTTTCTTTGCTGAAATTTATGTTTGACTTTGTATTTGCCCTTATGTTTAATTTCATTTTCTCGTACAATTCAAGTTTCAATTTTAGCTCATCAATGGATGTAGCTCCATACAGTATCATCTTGTTGACTTCCAAGTCTTTTATATCAGCTATGATATAATCAATAAGAGAATCTTCTTCAATATTGCCTAGTTGAGCAATCTGTTTCATTTTGAAAACATACTGCTGATATGATTTATAACTTTTCTTAAATCGCTCAGACAGCGAACAATAAATAGCAGCTGTGTTCATACGACTTATTCATTCTTCTGTTTATCTTTTAAAATTGTTCAAGAAGTAATTCCTCTTTCTGATTGAATATATAATTTAGCTGTTCCCATTAATAAACGTTTACCTTAAATTAACTGCTCAGGATCGGACCAACGTAGTACACTAGTCATTTTTTCAATTTCTTCAATCAATTGACTAACTGGATAAGCATCATCATCGCCAGAAAACTTTGAGAGTGATTTTTCAACATCTCTAAAGCTTAAATGAGATTTGCTATGCTCAAGTCTCAAAGCAAATACTTCCTCTCGAAGTCTAGAAACTCCATCCATAGTTTCATTAGAATTTTTATTCTTAGGTGTCTCAAACTGTTATATATAATTAAAAGGTTTTATAAAATTCAAATTGATATTAGAAATTAATTAATAATGATAAGATCTTGCAAAATACGAACAAAGAAAAATTGGCGCATTTACTTAATTATCAAAAATGGCGTCGCTTACTAATATAATTACAGAAATGATGTTTTAGATATTTTCGTCACTAACAACACTTAAAATATATACCACAAATAGTTTGAAAATTATCCGGATTTTGAGTAGACAAGATATCTTCTCTAATCTGTATTCCCGTTTTTGTTGACCGATGATCCTGGACGGGCTCCCAAAAACATGTGGGAATTACAACAGGCAACCACAGGAACAGAGCAAAGACGCAATACTATTATTTAATACATATATATTTATTCACACACAAAAGCCCTGTTAAATATTTACAAACAAAAATAACATATATAAAACTAAACACACATATGAAAAAAATGCATACAAAAACATGTCTTATCTGACTCACGACTTGATTTAATTTTCCCTTCTTATAATTCTTAATGATACCACCATCTACCTCCAGACATTGGAAGTGATGCCATCTAGATACCAATAGTACCCACATGTATAATATACATATATATATATATTATATATTTTTTTTATTATAAAGTGCTCTTATTTTTAAATGATGAGGTCATTTTACAGTTTTTGGTTTCAAACAAATAAAAAACATTTTTTGAATAAAATTACACTAGATTAAAAAATTAATTAAAATTATTTTAAGTATTATGTATTTTAAAATTGGTTTTTCTATAGATTGTAAATCTCAAAAATTTTCTGTAGCTATTTACTTAAAAGGGGTGGACTGATTTGAGTGTCTGATTTTATTGGTTATCATTGTTATTTAACTTAATGTAACATAATTGTTTTTATTTAATTCTGGTTAATTATATGAAAACTAAACTATGGCTCAAGCCTGAGATCTTTTAATTTTTTTATATAAATTATAAGATTTTGTAAATTGGATTATACTAAGAAATTTTCTCAGTAAAGTGTTATTCTTCTTTATTTTATTATTTGCAGATATCAGATATTTATAACCATTGTCCTTCTTATTAAACTACTTTATTAATATCTATATTTCAGTTCAATTCATTCAATTAATGATTTCTGTATTATTTGAATAGGTCAGAATTGGATAGAAAAAGTACTGACAATCAACGTTGCAATATTTTTGAGCAAAAAAAGGAAATTCTGAAGAGCGTTGAAGTAAAATGCATTGATGAAAAATTAAAAAAAGATTTTCCTAGTTATTCTATTAGATATACTAAAACTGAACCAGTTTTAAAATATAGTTTTAATCCTGCTAGAGTTACTCGTCAACTCATGAATAGGCAACAGATGTTGGACTCATTAGTACCTGAAATTGAAGTTATTGTTCATAAATTTTTATCATCAATAAAACCTAAAAAGTAAGATATTATATTTTTCAAAAACTGTATGTTTTTGTAATTTTTAAATATTGTGTTTATGTTAAGCAAGAATGTGGGTTATGTATTTACTATAATTTGTTTATTCTGAATCATGTTTATTAATATCAGTACATAAGCATTTTCATGTGTGACTTACTAAACAAACAATATCTTATTTTTTTTTTTACTGAATAATAAAATATAAACTTTTCAAATTTAAAAAATTAGTTGTAAAGTAATTGAGAAATAATTAGTTGGTTATGACCATGATCAGAAAATGGATTTTATTTAATTTTTTTATTTTTGAGTGATTAACAAATGAATATAATACAAATTCAAATAGATTGCATAATAGTTTAATTCTTTATTTATTTTAACAAATATTTAGAATTTTAAATTTACAATAAAATTTATTTATAGGATGAAAGACAATTGTACTGATCTGTATTACAATGAAGTAAATGATAAAATTATAACATTAATGAAGAATAAAAATGTGTATCCTTTTAAAGGTTGGTGGCCTAAATTACCATTTATTATTACACAAGTTAAAGAAAATCCAAACATTGAAATTGATAAAGATGAAGAAATAAACAAATTAACATCTAGTAAACGCGCTAAGAAATCGAGATTTAATAATGAGTCATATATAGTTGATTTAAGGCCTACTGTTCCTTCTAAATGGGATAGTGATTATGATGGTAGTCCAATAATTGAAAAATCAATGGAACCTGAAGTTTCTCAATTATGTTCTCAGCCATTAAATACTAATAATGTTTATGACAACAAAAATATAGAACCAAAGTATCTTTGCAATAAAGAAGACATGGATATAGCATCTGATGTAGGTGTTGAAGAATTTACAATTGAAGCTAATACAAAATCTATTTCATCATCTAAACATTTAATACAAGAAATTAATTCTTTAGATAATGAATATGAAGAATTTTTGAAAACTGTAACTATTGAAAATGATAAGAATCAACAAATAAATCAAGATGTAAAACCTGTTGTGCTGCCTATTACACATTGTATACAGTTAGATGATTCAATCCAAAATGAATCTGAAGATAATTTGATTAAGGTTTCAGATGATAATATTACACTAACAAAAGTTAACGTTATTACAGAAAGCCAAATTGATAAAAATTCACATTTAATTGATTTTAAAGATGATTCAAAATCTAGAAAATCTACTCATAAAAAATTAAAAAAAAAAGATAACAAGAAAAAAAAACATGAATCTAGTTCAAGTGATAGTTCTTCAAAAAGTGTATCAGACAGTGATTCAAGTACTTCAGACAGCGAAAGTGACTCTTCAGATTCAAGTTCATCTATGGAAATTAAAAGGAAGGTGAAAAAATCTAAAGAAAAGAAAAAGAAAAAATCAAAAAGTAATAAAAGTAAAGTAAAAGATTTTGCACTTAAGAATAAAATAATGGAAGATGATAACAGTGGTATTTTAAATTTAATTGAAAAAGCTTTTAATGTAGAAATAAAAATGAAAAGTTCAGATGTTGAAGAACTTAAAATGAAAAAAAAGAAAAAAAAATATAATAAAAAAGGAGAAAACCACAATGAAGATTTATTGAAAGTTAAAGAATGTTTAAAAGAGACAATTACAAAATTAGTTAAACCAACAGATACAGTGACTAAAAATGCATCTTCTAAAAATAGTGAAAATGATACTGTCAATGAAGTTTTAAAATTATTAAAAATGAATGAAGCTGTTGGAAATAAAAAGAAAAAATCAAAGAAATCCAAACGTAAACATGATACTGACGAGTCTGAAGAAGATATTTCTCTGAAGAAAACAAAAGTTGATGATATATTTCATGTCGAAGAAGTTGAAAAAATGAAAAAAAAGAAAAAGAAAAAATCAGCTGAGAAGTTTCCAAAAAAAAAATCAAAAAAAAGAGAGAAAACTACTGATGTATCGGATAGTAGTGAAGAGCTTGAAGAGTTAAACAAAAAAAAATCTATAAGTAGTAAAAATGAGCCTGAGCATTTTTTTGGACAGCGACCCAATGAGTGGAATATCAAACAACATTCCATGAGGGGAGTCGTCCATCAATCGGATCACAACAAAGAAATAACAAAAAATAAAGTTTTATATTGTAATGACATAAATAACTTTAAAAAACCATTAGAGTATCAGTTAAATTGTAAAAGTATTGATAAACTTGATCTTTCAAATTTTACTACTGATGAAGAATTAAAAATAAACTTATCAGGTTCAGAAAATTATATAAATACTGAAGAGATTTTAATAAATAAAAAAGATAAAAAAACCAGTTCAAAAAACTTGCCAAAAACGCAAGAGAAGTCTTCTATAAATAACAGTATTTTAGAAATGATTCCTGAAGATAGAAACTTAAATTCTAATAAAATTCAAATTTTATCAAGTATAATAGGTAATGAATTATCTGTAAAAGATGATTCTGAGTTAAAAATAACTACTATAAAGCCACCTCCTGCAAAAGATAATTTATCCCATCGAGATAAAGTTAAATTGAATTTATTAAAGCTTTCCAATGTACAAGATATGTCATTTATGGGATTTGGTTTTCCTACCAATTTTAATTTTACCCAATCAAAGAAATCTGAAAATAAAAAAGGTGTTGAAACTGAAGTTATTGATACTGAAATAAAATTTGTCAAAAGTCTTTTACCTTTGTCTAATAAATCCGACTTTGATACGTATCCAAAGAAATCAGAACAAGATCTAATTACTGCTAAAATTGATAAAGATATTAGTTATTCCTTTCAATCAAGTTCTTCTGAATCAATAAAAGTTTCAGCTGAGAGAAATAAGGATAACACAAAAATAAAAAATAAATGTAATGAGGTACATTTATTAACAACAGAATCTACTATTATAGATGTAACATATCCTCTAATGACTAAACAGAAATATAAATCAATTATTACTACAGATAATATTAGAAACATTGATGAATCTAATATGCCTTGTATTGATTTACCAAAAGTTAATATTGTCAAAAATAAAGAAGGGCTTGATTCAATGGATAATAAGCTAATATATAATGAGGAAAAAACATTTTCTCAACTTCGTGATAATATTGTGTATCCAGTTATGTTTAATTGTACTTTGAAATCTAATACTGTAATTAATCAACAAGAAGTCAATTTAGCTTTAAAAAAATTAGACAGTGTTAATTTAAGTAATTCTTTATTTGATAGCAGCTCAAAGCTAGTAATTAAACATCATGAAGACCCTAGTACAATGAGTGATATTTCAGAATTAGAATTGGAGAGTAATGTAAAAGAACAAATAAAATCACCTGAACATAAAAAAATAAAAAGTAATGATAGCTCTATTCAAATTCCAATTGATAATAAAAAAATAGAGGAAAGAACTTTCTCAAATAAATCTGATAACTTAATTGTTAAAAAGCACCATAATGATAAAGAAAAAAATTCTTTACATTCTATTAATTTAAATAATATTATCATTGATCCCCAAAATAGTAGTGATTTAATTATTACTAGTAGAGTGAAGGAGTGGAATAATTTGGGTACATCAATATTAGATGGAAATGATTCTTCTGAAATTAAATATGATAGTTTTAAGTCTAACAAATATAAAAAAGAATCACATTATAGCTCAAGATTGCAATCTCTTAATGAAAATAAGTTAACATATTCAAAATCAAAATATTCTAAGAATAGTACTTTGATATCAAAATCAGATAATAAGTTTGAAATAGCTACAAATGAAGGTGAAAATTTGCAAAATTCGAGTCAAATTCACACAGATAAGAATATAAATTACTCGACTAATGAAGTAATATCATCAATTGACTGCATTAATGAAGATTCTAGGTATAATTACTCTGAAAGTTGGACAAAAAAACCAGAAAATTACTCAGAAATGTATTCTAACATTCCTGAATATTCTGAATTGAAAACTATCGAGGCTTGTACCCTTAATCCTATTAATTATACTATATATCAAGATTATAATCCTGATTGTTCTTCTTATCATGAAAAAGAATTTGATATTTGGAAACCAGAAGATATTCCACAGTATTCTAATAAATATGCGGACACATCAATTCAAGTAAGTTAATTTACATTATTTCAACGTATATAGGAATAAAAAAAA
>NW_026099572.1:51318434-51326242 GCF_025091365.1 Daktulosphaira vitifoliae
TATTTTATTTTACTCTTGAAACTATGACATTTATATATATATATATTAAATTAAAGCTAATGTAATATACTTTATCATGGAAAAAAAATTCCCACTTTATTTTGTCTTCACGGTGAAAATGGCTACCAAATGATATTTTTGTGTGAAAATTCTCAATTTTATATTTTACATTTTTAACTTCATAATGCTATAACTTACTAAAAAGTGTATGGATTAATACAATATTTTTATGAAAATAATATTTATATCCCTCTTTCTTTCGACATACATTTTTTTTAAAATAACACTATTTCCCTTTATATATTTATATATTATAAATATATATATTTATTCATATGTTATACTTATAAATCATAAAACTTGTAATCAGGATATTAATAAGGAAATAGGATATCATGTAGCTTTGAGAATAATCCACCAATTTTTTAAAATTAAACATTATCTATAGATTTGCATCGAAGCGTTTTTTTTATGATGTTGATTTTAATCACTGTCAGATATCATTATACTTTTTAACATATATTTGTAGTTCGGAGTATTTCTAGAACAATGTCATAACTTAAATTGAAAAAGTAAAACTTGCAAAATTGCTATTTTAAATTCACTACTTAAGTAGGTAAAGGGTCAAATTTTCAGATAATTTATAGCAAATGAAAGGAAAATACCTTATGTATCTATATTAAAAAATTATATTGATTTAGTCATTTTTAAAACAGTTATGGCAGTTTTAAGAAAAAAAAGTTTAAAAAATGTCAAAATTTACTGATTTTAAAAACCGTACTTTTTTGGGATATTTTCTTCATTTATAATGAAAGAGGGAATTTTTTCAATGTGTAAGGGCAATGTCTTTAAATATAAGATTTGTAATTTTTTGACGTATCATTGAAAGAAATTAGTCTGGTATAAACAGAAAAAAGTGGCAACAAACATAAAAAAAAACATCATAGTAAAATTGATACCTCCTCAGCTTCGTATATAAGCTATAAAATGTTTAGTCTTCACCCTATTCATTACTTACTAAACAAAAATTAAATTGTTTGTTTATCTAGGTTGGAAATGTTTTGGAAATTTTACCATCCAACTATACTTCCAATGATGATATTGCTATGCATCAAGATACTGCAGAATCAAATAAAATATTTGCTAATGAACCTCCGGTAAATAATTAAGTTAATAATTTTAGTGTTATTTATTAAAAGAACACTAAATAATTAGTTTAATATACAATGCAATACTGATTGTAATTAAATTTAAACCTAATGAAAAAAAGTTTTTGTATTCAGTACAATAATTAATATAATAAAAGCCATTATATATAGTATCATGCATAATTATTTTAAATATAAAGTCTGTAAAAATTAACTATAAGTTATCATTATCCAATAGATAAGTTGTTTGATATTCATAGTTTTTTTTTTTTTTGAGTAATTGAAGTTTTCTTAAAGAATTTGGATTTGTTTCCCCTGGTGAAGTTTTTGGCTCTTTAAAGTTTTACTATGTATCAAATAATTTTCTTTTGTCATAAAAAATTAATTAATCTTGGTAGATGATAATTCAGATTTTAAGCAGACAATTACAATTTTATGTTAACATAATATTATTTTACTTATAGGGCAAAATTTGTGAAAGTGAAATTACTATAAAATCTTCTGATGATCAATTTTCCAAGTTGTATTTGCAACATGTTAAACAATATAGTCATAAGCCAATTCAATTTTCTACTACTAAACAGGCTTTTAATAATTTAATTGAAATATTACCTGAAGCTGAACTACCACATAGAAGTAAAATTGATCAAGACCTTCAAACTCCTATACCTTTACGACCCCGGGCTTATTCTGCCATTGCTGAAGATAATTCAAATGTCCTTTATATTACCAGTGATAACTATATTGCATACTGTGCTATTGAAGATAAATGTATGGTGCATATTGCTGTGGATACTTCTAAACATAAAAGTGTTGAAGTTAGTGTGAGACATTGTTTTAATATCAATGAAAATGGAACTATAGATGAATACTGGCTACATGCAGATTTAATTCCTTTCCATACATCATCAGATTGTGAATCTGGTGTTTATAGTGATGATGATGATAAGTCTTTAGATTCTGAGACAGGACAAAGTGATATTGTAGAAAATGATTTGGATGGTGTTGAATGGGAAATTGTAGATGGAGATAGTGACTCCAGTGAAGATTGGTTGAATAATCCTGGTTTATTGGATCAATATGGAGAGATTGTTGAAGTTGAACAAAATGTCAATAAATTTGATAGCACATCAAGTTCTGAATATGATTCTGATAGTAGTGATTCATCAGAAAAATGTTATATGTACAATAAAAGTATTATACATGAATTTAATGAAAATAACACTGAAAACAATGCTAAATTTTCTGCTACAGAAGTTTCAAAGTTTGTTCAAAATCAAAGTTGCTCAAACACTTCACAAAGTAAAAGTAATCCACTGTCAAATAATGTTTCAGGTTATTATATATTTTTGTTATAGAACTATTGAAATACTGTATAATTTATGAAAATTTTTCTATTTACTATTATTTTATAATATCACTTATCACTATTTATTTTCATATTGATAAATTAAATTTATAATTTAGGTGAGGAAAATGGACAAATACTTATTCAAGATCTAGAAAAAATGAACACCATTTTAAATCAGAATGTAAGAAAAATTATTATCTTTATTATTTGTAAGATTTTGTTAATTTTAAAAATTTTTAATTCAGTTTTTTCTTGTTTTAATATTTAGTTAATAATACAAAAGATACGCATGCAATCAAAGTCAAGAGTTAATAAGAAACAACCTGATACACTACTAGTTAGTTACAGCGATAATATGGAAACAATGAAACATCCATTCTTGGGCTTATTTCAACCACCTACAACTAGTATTCTTAGGTATAAATAATAATTTTTTTCGTTGTATAAAATATATTTTATGAAGTATGGTTTGCCTAAAGTGATAATATATTAACATTTCATTAATAGGGTTAAATTATAAAGTAGTCAAATGATTAAGACATTTTATAAAAAATTTATTTGCTTTTACAAGTTTAAAATAATTGTGTTTTAGGAGCATTTGAGCAATTTTCTACTGTAATAGGACCAAAAAAATATAAGTTTTTAATTTTTTACCAAAATACGAACTCTAAATATAGGACGGATTTTTGTTAATTTTAATTCTGTTGATATTTGAGTTATATTTTTTTTAATAATGGTGACTAATAATACAGTTTATTTATGATTTTTGAGTAAGTTATCAGTGAATTGAAAACTAATAAACCAGTTATTTATTAAAAATACCTGTTTTATTTATTGGTTGAAACAAATGTTTAACAATACTATTTTGACTATTATCTATACTAGTAATGACCATTTGGTTGTTTACTAGTGTATATTTTTAAATTTCTATAATACGTAATGTGTATATTTCAATTTAAAAAATTTAATTGTTACTCTTATAAGAGGCAAGGGATGAAATACTTGAATAAGCCAAAAATGTTATAATATATCCATTGCATCTCAGTCACTTTACATTTATCTAATGCTGCACAAAGTCACGGAGTTATAAAATTACTTCTTAATTTTTTACATTCTGAAGGATCTGCTATATTTTGTGTCATATTGTAAAATTACCAACTTAAGTTGTCTTTGATTGACGGTAATTTACTCCCAGATATTTGATAATTAATAAAAGAAAAATTCTCTGAACTTCTATATTTTTTAAAATCAATATTTGTGTTATAACATGTTTTGTTTCTATTTTTTATTTATAGAAATGAATTAAAAGAAAATAGTCTTTCTAAGCGTGTGTCATTTGCTGATGGTATTAACCCTGGAGAAGATTTAGTGGAGTCACTGACAAATGATGAATATTATCGTTCTATGTCACCACCTCCTTTAAAAGCATTATTACGTGAATCTCTAAAGATTAAGCGTCAACATTTTCCTTTTAGAAGATCTAAAAAAATTCGAGCTAAAATGACTATGTTAAACAGTAAATCAGCTGTATTACCACCCTTGATTCAAACAAATTCATTATCCTCTGTTAATTATTATATTAGCTCTAGACCTTCCGAAGAAAAATGTGCTTTGGAAAAAATGGACTTTGCTGGATTAATTTCACCAAGTAGTGATAGTGACTTAAACAGTGACAATAAAGCAACACCTCCTAGACTTACAAGAGAACTTACACCAATTCCATCAGATGATGATGATTGTGCATGGAATAATGAGAGTTCCATAAAGGAGTCACAATAAAAATTATCTTAAGTTCTATAATATGTTTGCACCTTTTTTATAATGACAATGAATGTTTTTTTTATTAATGTATATATACATTTATGTTATAACTAATATTTATAGTTTCATATTTATATTATATAAATTTAAAAAATCATTTGTATTTAATTCTATTTATTTATGTTGCAATTCTTTATTTTTAAGGTGCATGTTATATTTACATTTCATTTTTCGCATTGAAATATATAACAATTACGACTACCAAGTTAATAATACTCTCTAAGTATAAATTATCATTATAGTAATGAAGTAAAATAAAATTTGATTTGTTTCTTAAAGTTTTTTCTATAACCAATAGTATAATTTTGTATTCAAATTTTGTTTTAATTTTTCAGAAAATAAAATATCAAATGTGTGTATATTATATTAGTACCGTATATTATATTTACATTTTTGGCATATAATATATAAATAGCATATATTTTTGTCGATTTATCAGATGAAAATTTTATTATTTCTTTGCGTAATATAAATTTCTATTAATAAAATATTACAATAAGTTATGTTAAAATTACTAGACTAGTAGATTATTGGAGATAAGTAATTTCTTATTTTTAAGGAATAGATGTCAAAATTGAAAAATAAATAATATTTTAAAATAAAATAGTACAGTTATTTAACTTTAATTACAAAGTATATCAATATCTTTTTTATATACAAGACAAACGAGGATGTAAATAGATTTACAGTAGATAAATTAATACATTGTAATAAATGAAAACATTAATGTAAAAGCATTAGATGTAAATCAATGAAAATAAATTTAGACTTAAATTGGATTGTGTTTATCAAAAATAAATGATTAATTTTAAAACAGTTGTGTTATTAAGATTTCAAGGGGGAGAGACAAAATACATTTTTTTCATGGAATCGTGCGCATTAAAATAAAAAATATGATCTATGATAATGTGACAAATAATTCATATATTTTTAATGTAGTGCAAAACTGTAAAATTTATTTTTAAAAAAGTAACAAAATATTCGCTGTTCAAACCTTATAAAAATGTCAATTCCTGGTGGAACATTTATGTATACAGAGTATTTTTTTTATCATTGATCACTTGATCGAAATATAAGATAATATTAACAATTTTTTATTGGTTTCTTTTAAATATTTATATTTTTATCATGTTGTATTTTTTATGTTGGTCCCTTATATCATAAGGGTATCGACTTTAATTTTTCAAATGAAAACATTCATAATTGACAAGGTTATTTAGTAGGTAAAGATCTAATTAAGAAAATGATTGGTTGTTAACAACTTTTGGACCAATATTTTAGAAGTTACTAACGTTTTTATACTTCGGATGGAGGAGATGTAAGGTCGAGAAATGTCTAGTGACACATATAGTAGCACCTTCTCTAAAATTGTTAATAATTTCTGAAATATTAGTCCAAAAATTATTATCGACTAATCATTTTTTTAATTAGATCTTTACCTATTAAATAATCTAGTCAATTACGAATGTTTTCATTTGAAAAATTAAAGTCGATACCCTTATGGATATAAAGGGCGAACATAAAAACACTTGATGATTGATAAATAGAGAGAAATACTGAAATAAGAGACACCAATTAAATACTTTTTGATACTATTTATTTTTCGACTAATTAAGTGGTTAATGATAAAAGAAACAGTTTGTATACATAGAAGTGTATCACCAGGTTTTGACATTTTTAATAAATATTAATACTATTAAAATTCGCTATTTTTATTATTTATTTTTAATAATAAAAAAAAATAATAAATATATTTATTATCAATTTAATATTTTTGAAATTTTAAAATAGCTGTTCTTTAGAGTTTTACTTACAAACATTTTTGATGGGCCAATAACAACTTTAGGATAAGTACTTCTTGAGTTACAAGAATTTGAATACATAAAGCGGGTATGGATAGAATATGTATTATAAATGTACAAGCTATACGTATCCTAAAATTGTTTTCCATCCATCAACTTATTTTGTAAGAAGAGCTCTAACAAAATGGCAATTTTGAAAATTAAAAGTTAANTTATTTTGTAAGAAGAGCTCTAACAAAATGGCAATTTTGAAAATTAAAAATTAATGTGTTTTTTTAATATTAAATATAAATAAAATGATTTTAACGTAGTCTAAGATTGTAAAACTTGTAAAAAAAAAAAAAAAATAATACAATGACATTTTAATTGTATCAAAAGCATAAGAGTAGTCAGATAGATATTTTCTACTCTGTATGAACTGTATGACTAAAGTAGACAATAGACGCCAATATTAGTTTAAATATTATATGACTCGTTTGGTCAAACGTAAAATTAAATTACCATGTGACTCCATCACGCATTATTTTTAAAAAGTCTTGTTTATGTCGAAATATATATTTTTTGTAGATTTTCTTATAATAGAATTAATTAACAATGTCAATCTGGAGTTTGTTAGACAATTAAAACAATGGTTTTGGGCAAATACGGTTTTCTCTTTTGTTTTTATAATGTATTTACAAGAAGAGAAGAAATGCTATTGAAACCCCCGGTAACACATCAACTGATCATCTTATATTTACGGATCTGACAGCCTCCAATGTTTTGGATAAGTTCATGGACACGGATCGGGGTGGGCTTTGTTGAGGTTTTTCGGCTATAGGAGACACAGACTTACAATACCGCAGAGTAGCCCTGTAGTTTTGACCGGCCGTAGAGTCAATTGCTGGCAATAATGGTTTAGTTACCACTGAAGTTCTGCTGCTCCCATTTACTGATGGTTTGCTAGACTGCTGTGGTGCGTTGAATGTAGTCGCCGTTAACAGCCGACTCCCTCCAACTACCACTACCGCTCTGGCTATGCTATGCGAATTTTGCGATTGGTTTCGTTGATGATGTTGAGGTCGACTGCTCGACACTCTAAAACTGCTGAAGTTTACTAACCGACCGGGGTGTGTTCGATGATATTGCGACTTCGTGCGCGTCAGGTTGTTCCCGCCATCTACACAAAATTAAAATTGTACCAGTCAGTGACAGAAGAGGAGTACTTCAAAGCGGTTAGACGAGTTACGTTGGTGACACCATTTATGCAATACATTAAATAGAATGTTATTGTGAGTTAGTAATTTTTAATACAAGCAATTTTTTATATAATTATTATCACAGTTAAACATCCTTTGCCGATAAGTGTTACTATTATTATTCATTATACAATTCAGAAAAAAATGACAAAAAATAAACATTTTTGTAGATCAAATAATAAATATTAAGTTATCTACTAAATATAATGTAATTTATTTAATATTTACTTTTATAGACGAATTGAAATGAGTAAATAACAATTCAATGTTTTTAAAAAAAATATATTATTTAGTTGACTTTAGCACTTAATGCTCTACTTGACCATAGATCATAATGGGATTGTTAGAATGAACCTTGACACGAGTATAAGGTCTTTGGAGTTATCAATGGGTGCTTCGGTAACGATAACGCTAATGCTAATTGTTCACTTAAAATATATATATATAT
>NW_026099572.1:51327151-51353870 GCF_025091365.1 Daktulosphaira vitifoliae
AAAATAAATAATTAAAAATCAACAAAATCAGTTATAACGTATTTTAAGACTTTTACATGTTTTTTACTGTATGTAGTGTTTTTGTGGGCTATTTATTGAGAAAACAACATTGAAGTTATTATTTTTGAATTTCTTGTAAAATTTCCTTTACTTGAGTTTTACTTTTATTATTCTAAGTTAAGAGAAAAAAAAGTTATGAGACATAGATCAGTTATTTCTATTAAATTTGACTCTTCGACTCAACTTAATAGGCCCGGGGGCACGGGTTAACCTTAACGGATCGGTCCCAAATTTTGCACAGCTCATTTTTTTGACCATTAAAAAAAAATTAAAGGGTAGCGTAAAAAAAAAAAAGACATTCGATTTTTGAGGGCCACCCTAATATATATATATATTATATTATTTATAATAAATTTATACTATTAATATATTATATTAATAATATAAATTTACATGTTAATTTCATAATTTATGGGAAGCTAGGACACAACTTGCGGACCTAAGCTCCCATTCTCTAAATACCCCCCTCTAGATTGTGTCCGTGCATTTAGCTTGATAGTTTATAAGTTATAGAGTTCGAAAAGTTAATTAATGTATTTATAGGAGAGTTTTTAAAATAATATGGGTAGATCGTATAATAAATGAAGAAATTTTTCAAAAAGTAGGAGAGGAATAAAACTTTGAAGATTAGAAAAGCTCAACTAAATGTTTGTATACTATGATTTAAAAATCTACTAGGTAGAATAATTCCAGTACTTAGGGATACGAGGTGTGAAATATACTACGAAACGAAGCGTAAAATAGAGAATCGTGAAGAATGGAGGAATGCTGCCAATCAGAACTGTTAACGCAAATAAGAAGATTATCCAACATAGACATTCAAATTTTTGATGATAAAATTTACTAAAGATTTTTTACTTTCAAATAACGTCAAAGAGTAGTAATGGTAACTCTGCTTACCGCGTTGGTTCAGATTATTAGTGTTGTTAGTGGAAGCGAACTCACGATGCAAATGTCTTTTTACTGTATTTTGTCGGCGTCGAGCTTGCACCATTCCATAAACGACTGTAGCGAGGCTACTGATCTGACTTGACTGTCGATTTAAGTTGTTCGTTACAACTCCTTTTTTCCCCAATATAAAGTGTGTTCTCATTTCGCCTTTACCTTTGACAGCTATTGAACCTCGAAATTCTGTTTCGTAACCCCTGTCTATTAAAATCTGAAAATAAAATCAAAGCGAGTCAAAAATAAATAACGCTAGTTTTACACTAGTTATTATTGTATGCAATGATAAACAAATAATAAAAATATAAGTTCTACACAAAAATACTTATACTTATAACAATAACCAAAGTTTAAGATTCAATGTATTTATGAGGTTTATTTTAGTTATCCCGAGTCTATCAATGGTCAATAAATATTTATGTTAATTTTTCTTAACATTAAACAGTGTATGTTAATTAAAAATGTAGTCGAGGAACGTAAGGATCACTTTGACCTAGAACAAAAAATATTCCTGTGTTACTATACACTATACACTTATTATAATTTTTCACGAATTTGGTGTCTCAGAAATGGTTTATACGAATTTTATAAATGTATAAATTTCTAAGCTCTGATAACAATACTCATTGTTGCTTAATTAATGGTTCCTACATGAAAGTTAATATAAAATGTAACAATCTCAAAATTGGATCACTAACAATGGTTTATACGTATGAACATAGTGCAAATAAGTGGGGCTAGAGGTGGCTGAGGCTCTTTAAATGAAGAATAAGCTCTTCAATATTTTATAACATTTTACATATTGTTGAGGGAATATTTTTAATATGACACGAGAACTTAAAAAAAAAATTATTCTAAAAAAAAGAATTATGTCGTTTTGGTATGTATTATTATGTTTTTTTATTGAACAAAATAAATTTGTTATAATTATTATTAAGTATTTTTAATGTATAAATGTAATTTAATAAATCACATTCAAACCATAACATAATATGTTATGTATTAATTAATTAAGACTGCATTAACTTAGATTAAAATTTATTATGTAAAATCAAAGGTATGTATATTATTTGTTAAAAATAAAACTAATAATACAAATAAAACTTAAATATTGTATATAAGATATTTTTTTAGAGCTTTTAAATAATGTATTGTTAATATAAATAGTGTATATGATCTTACTCTGAGTGTTTAGTAAAATTACATAATAGTCATATATCTCGAAAAGTTAATTAGAAATTTTGATTTTTACTTTATTATCAATTAATAGAAGAAATGTGTATTTAATACAATTAAAAGTTATCTTTTAAAGTTTTAAGAGGTAATTGACATTATTTCTTTTCAAATTCTTCAACTAAAAGTAGTATGTCATATAAATACTTATTGCCTATATAAAAAAAAATTAGGACGGGGAAAAATCAATTTAGCACTCTTAAAATTTTATTATAATTATGCATATGGTGTATAAGACTGTCTACAACCTCTATTGTATATTTACTGTATCGATATGTGACAACTTAAATGGATGGGGAAACTTAAATTCATGAGAATTGTATAACTTTTAAATATACTTCTTCCTTGCTGATACGCCTATACGTATATTTTGAATATTTAATGGTATTAAAAACGACACCGTAGTATGTATAAATGTGTTTACTGTGGTGTTATGTAAATTTCTTATTGGTTATTGATGTACAGCACAAACTTAAAATGACATAATCACACACCCACGGAGTATATGCATTTGCTTCTACAATTTTTTAGAAAGAACTTGGAGAAATCAAGGTCGATGCTACTATTTTATCTAATAGGACATGCTGTTGTTTTTATAAGAAAGTATAATATCTTAATTTGAATATTACAATTATTTCTTATTCTTCATATGTCCTATATGAATAATGTATGTTGAAAACATAATGTATTATAGTATACGATTTTCAATATGACGTCTTAAACTTTATTTTTATCGAAGACAACAGTGGTGTGCCATGTTGTTTTTCATACACATCTAGCATAACAATAACTAACTTAAACATGGAATATTTGTGAAACTCAAATCTATTTTTAAAACAATGATTAAATATGTATTAACTAGAAAAACGATTCACCTATCACTAATTGTAAGATGATTTTGAAAGAAAAAACGAATAATTATATGTAATTGTAGTAAAAAAGTTACATCTTCACAATCTGTCAATCTGAATTTTTAATTAATTTCAATAGTTAGAAAAACAATTGCCCTATGCGAAGTGGAGGAATAGAACTAAAATTATATTTGACTAAAATTAAAATTGTTTNAGAAAAACAATTGCCCTATGCGAAGTGGAGGAATAGAACTAAAATTATATTTGACTAAAATTAAAACAATTTTAAGTATTAAATTTGTTTATTTTTTTAAATCTAAAACCTCAAGACAGTTAATAATGTTTATTGAAATACAGTTGAAAAGTGTATTCAAAGAAACAGAGTGAGATGTTGGACCAAGTTGAGTTGGGACGCACTGTAAGAAAATGTCCAATAATTCCCATACATATGATAATTTTAACATAAATGTTACTTTTAAACATAAGTAGAGTAATATTGACATATAGTATTAAAAATTCGGACATTTTTTAAAATTATGAGTGTTCAAAAAATATTGAAAAGTTATAATTTTTTAAGAAATATTTGCATTTAAATTGTTAATTTTATAGAAAATTATAATTTTATATAAAATGTACAATTCTTCCTGTAGATTTATCTATTGAAGAAAAGAAATATCTAATTTTATGGAACAGCGATCTGATATAATTTAATATTTTAGCATTGGCGTTTATTTGATTTCATACTTTTGCTGTGCTCTCAGGTACTTGTATCCGACCCATTGCACCCGTAGAATCCATCCTGGAGGCCTCGTTCACGGTGTTACCCCAAATGTCGTACACGGGTTTACGCGCTCCAATGACTCCACCGACGAGAGCGCCACAACTTATGCCTGACACACATAAATAAAGAATCCGTTACTTTAATACATATGTATATTCTATTATATATAATAAAAAAGCTTTTTCATAAATGAAATGAAATCTTATTGCCAATATCGTATGTTGTTTTTCAATTGTTTTTGTGTATTATAACTCAATGTATTTATCGAACAATTATTCAAAAACTTCTCAGGTTTGTATCGAAGCTAAAAAAATACTAATTTCGCACTGTCACAAATATGTAAGATTACAGTTAAGTTTAATTTTATAAAACGATACCTCACGTGTGTGAAAGAAAATATATTTTGTAACTTTGGTGTATAATATAGGTGGTATAGATAGAATATTTTTATTTTCTATAGCGAATAACTTTTATGAAAAGTTTTTACTGTCATAATTTTCTTCAATATATATGTATTGCTAAGGTTATAAAGATAAAAAAGAGATTATTATTTTTACTACCTATAGTGATTTTTATGGAAACTTGCGTCTATAAATTTAAATATTTAATGGATTGTATTGATTTATTGATATTGGAGGAATATATTTATAAGATTTAAATTATCTTGATATGTTTAACTTTTATCATTTTTTTTAAACATTTTGTATTATATAATTAAAAAATATTTATAATTATAACACAATCTACTCTTATATGTTTATTATTGTAGTACTACAATTTAGTATTATTAATTTGTAAAGTTATTATTTAAATATGTAACTAGAATTATTGCTGACGTTGTTGTTTACAATTATAAAGTGTTTCAAATAACATTAAAAAAGAAAGTTGTTTTAATGACTGTAATTATTATTTAATAATTAATAAATTGCTATATCTCACCAACTCTAAGCTGAAAATTGTTAAATGAATGGACATTAACGTCTTGCAAACACTGTTTCATAGCTAATGCAAAGTCAACTAATGCACATAGATGACCATATTCGTCTTCTCCTTTCTTAAAAATAAAAGTTTTTATTGAATAAAAATTATTTCATGATTATATTCTGTGATTGTAAAAATGAAAGTTTGAAAATTCTTTTAATGCAATCCTAAGTATTTACAAAAAAAAAATATTAAAAATAAATTTAATAAGTTACTTGATAATTATTTAATCATAATATTATCAAAATCAACAAAATATTGATGATTTGTTCAAGCCGATGTCATAACTCACCTTCGCAATAGGATTAAGTCCGGAAGCTGCCATGTAACTTGCACCGACAGTTTTAATTTTTTCAATATATCCAAATTTGGTTTCCGATAATAATTCGTCGAAATCGGCTGATGAAAAACAAACAAACTAATCAATATGCATATTCTACAAAAATAAGATTATTCGCTTTGAATTTTTATAGCGATATTTGATCTAACTAACGAGTTCAATTTTTGTTCCCGTCGAGTTAAAAGACTAAACAAATGATGAAAAAACCAATTACTAACAAACCAATCTCGTAATGTCAATGGTAAAACACATTCAATGTTTTAAATATACGTGATGTATTTATAAATTCTATAAACTTAAAATATAATATGTTTTAAGTTTAACGCTACATTGACTTCTGTATATTACGCAGAAGTTAATATAATTAATTAATTTTCGTGGTGGTAGACAGAATACGTTAGATTCGTCCCTTTATTTAAATTGAATCTACCTGACAGTTGTAAATGAAGAAATGATTAATAAATGTATAGAAATTGAGATATTAAAATTGTGACTCAGATTAAAATTTTATTGTGTTCAGCTATTATATGATTTTGAGGACTAGATTAAATTTAATTATCCAGTAGCATTCAATTAACTCCTACTATACATCAGAGTACTACCTACCGATGATTTCATTTAGTAATCTGATACACTCCATGCCTTTGTTTATATCTTCTGAATAAAATTCAGTGAAATTTGGGATGCTAGCGAACATGACGCCGACTTTATCGATTGACTGTGAATATAATTCCTATACAAATAGGAAAAACAGTTTTTAATTTTTTTCCATTTAAAAATAAAAATTTTAAATAAAAATCTATTAGTAAACATGTATATAGAGGTTTTTACATAAAAATTATAGTTAAAAAAATGAGTCTACTACTAATTTAATACAAAAAAATTGTAATACAATCTATTTTTGATAACACAAACGTGAATTATTTACATTACATAATACATTAAATTATTTTTATTTTTTAAAATAAATTTTTATTAATCTATTATCTTAATCAAATCCTCCTATACTCTAACTAATTTTATATTAACATTCAAAATAAATTTAAAATAAAAAGGGAACTTAGATTTATATCTTAATTGTTGATGTTAAAGAGATAATGAACTGAAAAGAATTTATTTTACTGTATGCATACAATTTCAAGAACTATTTACTTGTCAACTAAAATTTTTATAAAAGAAACTTTTAAGAATTATAATTTTATTTAAATCAGAACACATTAGTACTTACATCCGTAGTATGTCTTCGAGAGGAAGATAGAAAATGATGTGCCACATGGTCAGGCAGTATGTTGCGCAGCAATTGTCGGTTATTAGTTCGAGTTTCTCGCATCTCAGTTAATTCTCGTTCGGCTTCTCGTTTCCATAAAAAATCTAAACGGGAAGTCACTTCCACAAGTCGTGCGTGATATGCCACCAACACTAAAAATACGATCAAAAGTACAAGCATTTGTGAAGACAAAGGCATGGTTAGTTGATCAGTGTCGATTTGAGTGAACACTTGAGGGTATGCAAAAGAAGTGAGCCCTGTGTATACTGTCACCATAATGGAAGCTAGTAACGTTTTGACTAGAAAGTAAAGCTTTAATGTAGTAGCTAATGCAATTAAACACAAGACCCAGGTAAATACTAGGTATTCAGGATGAACGCAGTCACTGTTGTCATCCGTTTCATTTTCCCCTGATTTCTGATCATTATTTTGATAAAAGTTACTTTTTGGTGATTTTTTCTTTATCATATGCTCATCTGGTGTAAAAATCTATCGATGGACAGTTATTGAGTTTTATATAGAAATTGATTGTTTTATATAAAATAATTGTAAAAAAGATTAACTCACTAAGCTTAGTATGGAGGAGAAACATATTAGTCCAACAACTGCACATATGAACATTGTTCGCCTAAATCGGTTTTGAACAAGAATTGAAGACATTCTTTGTAAGGCAGATGGCAAATGAGTAAACTCTTCAGCCATGACTAGAGTTAGTGCAGCGCAAAGAATCACAGTGGTAAAGGCTAATGCTACTAATAGCTTCATACATCTTGGTAACATTATTGTTTGACAGCATACAACAAGTAGCCATATAATAAAACAGCACGCCATGTTAGATTTGAACATATCTTCTCTCAACTGACAAAACTGTTATGATTACATACATTTGAAAAAAAACAATTTATTTAAAATTAAATATCAACAAATAAAAATGAATTAGATACATAGAATTTAATACCTTTGTTTCTATGTCAGGCTGTTTAAACCTTAAAGTCCATCGCTTAATATTTTCATTTCTCATTCTTTCGTTACTTTCAACTTCTATACAGTGATCCATTATGTCTTCAGCGTGTTCGACGTCACCTTCTATCGTTATAGGAGTACCGCACTCGCCATTGTCATTTTCTAACTCTTGATCACTTGTATTTAGCTGTAATTTAAATTTAATTTATACTATACATTTATATATTATAAGATTAGTGCAAAAACATTACATTTTCAAATGGAATTTCTGGAGTCCATTCATTGCATTTAATATCATCCAAGTATTCTTCTAAAAATTCATTAAAGAATAAAAAAATATAGTTATAGATTAAGATACTCTTAAGCTAAAATACTATGAGGTACAACACTTTTTTAAAATTAAAAAAACTATAAGTTACTATTACAAAAATATAATAGTGTAATATTATTCACTTCTCACCTAATTTAGGAGATATTGTTTTTTGTGGATTTGTATTTATACTTAATTTCTCATCTGACCATAAACGAGGTCTAGATGAACTTATTTTTTGAAATTTTCTATATCCCCGGCAAGGCTCTTGTTCTTTTATTAAAAAAGTTTCGATACCATGGTCCTATATCAACATATTTTTTAGAATAATAGATTTTTTGCTTATATTGTTCTTAATGAGTTTTAAAGAAATAATTACCCTTAAATAAGTGTCGCGGTTTTCTCCATATCCTGGTTCTATATCATAAGTGTCTTCAAGACATTCTAGAGTTGCTTTAGATATGTGAACTCGCCTAAAATGATTAATAACAGCATTTAATATAATTCTTTTGTTTATAACAGTGTTATGTGATAAATACCCAGGAATACCACCAGATTCTAAGTGATTTGCTAAAGTAACGTCATATGACCACACGTCAAATTGCCATTTTCTAAGGCCTAGAACACCACAAAGAACTGACCCAGAATGAATTCCAATACGCATGTTCAAATCGACCTTTAAATAAAATAATCTAGCAAAATGTATACAAAAGTTACATGGAATGGAAATACGCACGTTCAGTTTGTTCCGCACTTCTTTTATTGCATTTATCATATGTAGACCCATTTCTACACAACAAACTGCATGATCCTGTCTTGTTTGTGGAAGACCTGATACGCAATAATAACAATCACCTAAAAGTTTGATTCGAAGACAATGGTTTTCCTAAAAAACAAATCAATTAACATTTATGTTAATAATTACTTGTAATAAATTTTATTATACATCTTACAGCTGCTAATTTGTCAAAATTTGCAAATAAGTCATTTAAAACTCTTACTAACTCCTGAGCACATGTTCGACTCGCCCATTCTAAAAAAGAAGTATTTAGTAACTAAGTGAGTATAAGATATATTGCAAATGGAGAATTCATAATATTTCTGTGGGTAGCTGTAAAAGTATAGGATGATGTATATGACAAACCTGTAAACCCTTTAATGTCGGCGAAAAGTATACTGACGTTTTCATAACGATGAATGTAAATCCTATGGAACTGATTTGGCATAAATGGCCCTTTATCTGTTTCCGAAGCAATATCTTTAATAATTTCTCTTGCCACGAAATCTGGCAAAACTACCAAAGGAAAATCGAAAATTAAATGAAAAATTATTGTTAGTTTCTATATTTAGTGCCGATTTACCTGAAAGTAAAAGTTTTTCTTGTTGTTCGTTTTCTTTTTGTGTTTTAAACCGAGCTTCGGTAGATCGATGAGTTTCTAGAAAAGCTTTTCTCTGACTTCTGTCTGTTAAATACTTAGTGTACATTCCAGCAAAATTGACGGCCGCATACAATAGAGTCATTGCGGTTAGTTGTCGGGCTACGCATAAAGCGTTCTATAATCAATTCAATCATCAAGAAGGTAATTATTAATTATAACGACAAAACAGATACATATAATAATTTGTACTATTACTTACCTTTTCTTTTGATGATTTTGTATAGCTTGTAATTAGTATATGTAATAATGCTGTAGAACACCCGGCAAGAATACACCATTTCAATGGAAGTGGTAACATAGCATAAGTAACAAAAACTATGAATAGCACATACCAAACTAAATACTCTCTGGAACCTTGTCCATAGCTCTCCCAAACAAACCCTAAAATAAAAAAATCAGTTATTCATTATTGATACAAAGTAATAATTTTGTGATATTCGACCTTGAATATTTATGAAGAACCACGTGAAAACGGCGGCCCATTGGAGATAGTTATTGGCGAAACACTTCCACCATCCGAGTAGACAAACTGTTAAGTTTGCCAACATAGTTAAACAAGTCCAAAAGGTTCTTTGTTGATTTGTATATGGATAATCTTGATAAGAAGGTAACAACCATACACCTAGTACAATGTCCATTTATTTGTTAATTTAATCATTAACTTGATTTATTTTGATTTAATTATAATTTTTTGTGATTCGTTATATTTCTCTATTGATTTAAATTTCTTTAAACTATATTATTGATCATTCATTTTAAAAGGAAGATTATAGATCTTTAATATTAATACTCCAATAAAAAAATATTTTACCGGCTAAAACTGCCTTTAATGTCATATCGACGAAGTTGACAATTATTAAAGACTTTTGTCGTTGTCTGTGTGAATACCTTTGATAGGATAGTTCTAGACTAGGCTCTCTGAAACTGTTTGTTAACGATGGACAATAGATCCCTTTGTATACGCTTCCTTTTTTAAATACAGGCTCTGAGTATTCAGCTAAAATATAAAAGCATGCCTATAATAAAAATTATTTCTTAACTTTTTATACATCTATCAAATAAATCTGTTAAGACTTTTTTCATATACATAAATTAACAATTAAAGAAAACATCATTTAATTATTAAATTCATTAACATAATTGTACAATTATATAATAAAACCAATAATTAATCATAAATTATTGACTAAAGGAAAATGAAAGTTGTATCGTACAGAAATGGTATGAAATGTATTTCTTTAAAAGATTTATTAAAAATGGTCTAATGAAAGTACTGTAAAATATAAATAAGATAACAATATCATTTAATTTAAATAATATTATTTTTTACATCAGTGTACTTTTTATTAATTGAGTACTTTATTGAGAGAAGTATTCTTTAAGTGCTTACAAATGAATAGTGAAATACTTTGCGAACTAATTTATTTTACAAAAATATTTGAGAAATAATAATGGATTTCAAATTTTTCTGTATATTGTATTTTTCTAAAGAGAATATTGTTTTTGATGTATGAGAAAAAAAATGTTTATGTTCATTCAAAAACATCTCAAATACTGAAATGTACAAATCGAAATATTTTTTTTAGGAACATCTATAAAATTTAGTTTTTTTCAAAAAGACAATTAGAAAAACGTTATGTAAGTTGTATATTTTTTTTACAAAAATTATAATATTTTTGTATAATTATTTATGTTATTTATGTATAAATGACCTTATTATTAATTTACTCTTACTATCAAAAAAAAAAAATGTATTATAAAATATACACATAATAAACCCTTAAAATAAGTTTATCGATTTAATTTGAACATTCGTAAAGTAAAAATTATTCTATTGACTTCCATTTTAAACCTTTCATATTTAATATTTTATTATAATAAAAACTTTGCTATTGAAACTTTTTTTTACTTGTAAAGATGCTTTGAATTAGTTACTGGAGTACAAATATTCGTATTTTTCATTATACATTAAATAATAAACATTTTTAACCATATAAATGTATATGTATAAGTAAGAGAATTCATTGTAATACATGTTTAGTTTTTAATGTAAACTACGTTTTATTTTTGAATTCTGTACAAATTTTTTTTCCATTGGGATTTTTGATACACAATAATATTATTTATCTAACTTATTTTATACAAAAGAAAGTGTATTATTTTATATATTGTTTGTTGGTTTTTGTTTGGTGGTGTTCCTCTTTTCAGTAAACATTATTATGTAGACCGTTACACAATTGTGCAAAATCTATAGTTATTACATGTTTACTACATCATCTTGTAAATTTTAGATTTTAAACTCAATTGAGTTGAAATCGAAAATTTATCAAATAAAATTACACAAAATTTTAAATTAAGCAAAAGTATTAAGTATTGCAATAAAGGAATTGTATTTTCCATTATATCCGTTGGAATTCTAATTTATCGCACTGGTTATTTCATTGAGATTTAAAATTAACTAAAATATATAAATTAGGGAGATATAAAAACTTTTAGCCCCCAAAATTAAAAAGATTGTAAACAATCTTAAATATTTTTTAGAGTATATTTAACTTACCTCTCCTATTCTCCAACTTTTTACTGAAAAAGTTTGTTATAATAATTTTTTTTTTTTTAAAACAATTGAAATCATTGAATATAGAAATGGTTTCATTCTATAGGACCAATTTTAACTAACAAGCGCCACAGTGATATCATTTTATCTCTTGTCTTCATTGAAAACACATTGTTCAATTATATTACTGTTACTACCTTTTAAATGTTTTTACTGAATTTTACATCAAACTTTTTTTTAAATAATTGACTATTATTGTATTTTATTTCTAAGACTGGTAACTTTTTATACATTATGAAAATTATTTTAACTAGACGGTTATTAATCTATTAAACTTGAGTATTTATTTTATAAATAAAAACATTTAGTTCTGGTAATTACTAAGGATCCCTGAATAATATTAAATAAATTAAAAATATATATGGAATTTTGAATACGAATTGACTGCAATTCATTTTCGTTTATTTCTCTAATGTATGTAATAATAATTATCCTTAATGATTTTTTTAAACAAATTTTATTACACTTTTAGGTCTTTTCATGTTTCTGTTTAAGTTACCTTAATTAAAAAATTTAATAGCTTTTATGTTAGTTGCCTGTATAAGTTTTAAATAAAATTAATTGTTTTAATATAATTTCAATATTTATAAAATACTCGAAATAAGCAAATATATATTTAAAGATTTGATACTTGAAAATCTTATCATCTATTAACAAAATATTAAATGAAAAATAGACAATGCTAGTTATATTTGAATAATTTATCTAATTATTACATGTCGTACATCGCACATCTAATTTACGAAATGTAATTTAAAAATACATTATTTGAAATCGATTTGAGTAGTTGGTATACGGTTTAATTCCCCTATAGCCACTTCAAAACATGCTATACAAAGTATAAACTTTTATAGATTGTATTGCGTTTTTAAGTTTGAACGATAGTGGTAGTAATCATAAAAATAATTTAATTTGCTTTAAGTGTCAAAGAAATATAATTACATAAAATTCTACTTAGGTATTTTTCATTTGCAATAAATCATTTTGGGATTAGTTGGTATAATTAGGATTGATTTTTTTAGTTATGTCAATTCAGTAATAACAATAAACTTGCGGAGTAAGCTATTAATTTTTCCATTCTACTGTAAACTATAATCACAAATATAGTCTTATGTAATGAATCGAAGGGTAAAGTTTATTTTAAAATTTATACATTAATTAATAAAAATTTTAGTGTATTTTTTAAGTTTTTTACAAGACATTATTGGAAAGTTTCTTCTGTAAAAAATTAAATATACCATTTTTGATTTACTTATCGGTAGCAAAACTTTTATTTGAGAGTACAATAATATTATGATAAATATTTATTTGAGAACATTTAACATTTTTAATAATTTTCAATCATTGATTATGTAATATTGCTATCAACTATTTATAGTTTGTTATCAATTGAAATTCAAAATTTATTGAATTCATCTCTCTTTTAAATTATATTGTTAATTATTCTTTATAATTAATATATGCATAATATATTATAGCATTTTTCATAATTAATTTTGGCATTAAACAAAATTGTATTAAAAATTTTAAAAACATTATCGTTCATCTTCACTTCAAAATTGCATTCGAAACATAAATTATTAAGCTAAATTTGCAGTTTTTGATAACTTTTTTTTTTTTTTAGTGGTAAACTAATTTCCACTTTAACAATTTGTAAAGTGGGGACAAGGCATAATTGGGACAAGTATAGATGATATCTGACAATGATTACATAACTATCATAAAAAACGCTTTGATGTGAATCTATTAAATTTCACAATTATTTGTTTATTTTGGATTTCATTTAAATACTTTTGTTAGATATTTGCTTCTTAATTGAAAATAAAACATTATTTTTTTACTCGAACTTAGTAGAACAAAAATTTATGGATTTGTTTTAATATTGTAGTACACTACATGATCTTTAATTTGATATAGTTTAAATTATTTAGAAATTCCAGAACAGTTTCAAATATTCAAAAACAGCTAGAATACAAAATCGTTAATGTTCCTATTTATTGTCATCGTGAAGACGGCAAAATTTGATTGTCTTCGTATGATAATAAATCAAAACAATAATAGCAGCAACGAACAATTTTAATAAAAAACATAACACAAAAATTACTTGTATTTTAGCTTGTGAAACAGTTTTATTCGTTTTTTAGCTTTTCACGGTCAACTGTCGGAATTTAAAGTTCACATGGTAGCTGCTTTTGTTATTATTATTTTTATTTTTCGATTAATTAAATAGTTCATGATAAGTGAATAACTCTGTATATGTATAATTAAATTTTATAAGAATTAAATTTATTTTTAATTTAAGCCATTTTTGTCGATTGACAGTTTATTTTATGAATAAACAAATATTTAAATGTATTTTACTGTAACAATAAAGATGTCGTATTTTTGTTTATGGCAGTGGCAGTTGAAAAATTTTATTTATCCTATGGGTAGACAAGAAACCCAATTAATTTTGACATAGAAATGCATTGTCATTAGTTTAAATTGACTCTGTGAGGTACTTTTTATCGTTAGTGAATAAGAAAATCAACAATTTTTAGTATAATTTTACTATATAAAAGTGAGTACATATTTAAACTTGCTCATCGGTTAAAAAAAATCAATTATATTTATTTGTAATGTATATAAAAACTTTTTTATCGACAATTAAATAAATAAATTAAAAATTATTTGATATTAATTTCGATAATTATGAATACAGTAATCTTAAAGTTTTTAGCGGTACTTATGATGGACCATTTGACCTAAACCTTGAGCAATTTTGAATAATGAACTAAGTTATTATAACTATTGTTTCAACTTCTAATCGTCTTAACAAACAACACAAAAGAAAAGAAGTGTTTGCATAAAAGAGTAGTTAATATGGTTAGCTAAAAATTAACATAATTAATTTTTGCGAGCGTAGAATAATGTATATTGCATATAAAAATCTTTAATTTTATAAGTTATTTATAATATTAACCAACATTTTTATTGTATATTAGGTATATTAAAATTTGAAAACTAACTTAAGCATTTATTTACGTTGCAATTTCGACAATTCAGTAATTATTTTTCAAAATATTCCCGAAATGAGATATGTTTAGACATGCAAGTTAGATATTTATTTTCTGATAATGGTCGTGAATCATTAGCAAAAATACTAAACCTACTCAGTAAAAGCAAGAAAATGATCTCTTGGTAGAATTAGTCGTTATCCTTTTGGCTAATTTATAGTTTAGGAGCTTTTATTGTGTTTACGTAGTTTAATCATTACATTGATAAAGAGAACTGGGTACCTATTGGAATTCTTATGGTTCAATTTTCTTATCTAATGACCACTTGAAGTATAAAAAATAATGACGTATATTGAAGAAACGTAATGCGTTGAGAAATAGTCATGGTGGTTGAAGAAACGAATGTGTAGGTGAGACAATTCGCTATTTTCGCTGACATGATCGTTCATCAAGTACACACTTTCCACTCTTCGATCTCTCCTAACCTGTTGGGTTGTAGTTACTATCCCTCCTAATAGTCTCTTCTTTCAGATTTACTGTTACGATACGTCCGTTCGCATTTACACAAAATGCTTTCGGCCCTAGGTAATAGTATGATTTCTCATTTTTTCTCCACTCATTGTAAGTTATATACTTTTTATAATCCTATTACCTTTCCTACTCTCATAAAACACGCCTGTAAACAGTTTTATTTTTATACTTGATCAAGTAAAACTTATACGTTTCTGATAAATTACAAATAAAAAATCTCAGATAATTTTCATGAGCATAATTTATTTTTTATTATGATATAGAGTAAATAATAATTCAAGCATTGAAATTAAGTAAACTTATTAATAAGATGTGAAGTAATAAGTAATTTTAAACAGTTTTTTAAAGTTATGAATAAATGCCTTTTTAAAATTATTATTTTAAGAGAAATCGATTGGTTAGGATTAAAAAAATCACTCTGTATTTTTATGAAATTGAATTTGACATTAAAATAAACAAACTTAGGATTAATATAATTAGGTTAAAATGTATAGTGCATAATTTAATATTATCAAGTATTGAAACTAATTTGTAATGATTTTGATTTATAATAGTTGTGTAAATTAAAAGCAGATCTATATTAAAATTTATTATAAAAGGAATGTATAGTTATTATAATGTGTAAATGATACATAATATACAATATTTCCGTTTATTTGATGAGATTTAAGAAATGTATAGTATAAATGAAGAAATTTTTGATTTTTATGAATTTAAGATAGCATTACCTGGATTTGGTGGTATATTTATGTTATTGTCTACGGTGCAGTCAAACGTATCCTGTGAAATAAACATTAAGCTAAAATTACGCCCAAAAGCTTTTATGCCAATTCTTACTATTGTAATGTTGGAATCTGACTCTGTTGTTTGTGTGTCATTTAGCTGTTGATTTTTTTTTTTTTGGCTATGTATTTGGTGGATTGCTCTTACCCATAATTCTCTATAAAAAACATAAACTCTCGTTAGCATTATATTTAGAAATAAAGTTCATTGAGTACAACATTTAACTCGTGATATTCACAGAATTACCTCATTATTAATATTTTTTTATGATAGTTGAAGTTTTAAAAAAAAAAAAAATAATTATCTTATTTTATATATAGAATAAAAAATCACAAATGAACTATTAGCGTTGTATTTATAGAATGTTACGTAGCTATTATAGGTGAAGTCAACTAGAAACGTGTGGAAAATAAGTCTATGATTTAAGACTAATAAACTGTTCATCGAGATGTAATAACCGCAATAAATTAAACAATATTAGTACAAAACAATTTTGATCAAAATACTGTTTTTTAATTTGAATAAGAAATTATTGTACTCTTTGATATTCTGGGTATTTTTACTAATTATGGTTCACATCAGGATTTTTGTGATAGTAGCTTATAAAAAGATACTAAATATTTATTGCAGAAAGATTTTTGTTCATGTTTGACAAAATGTACTGAGGCAGTATTTTTTAAAAAATTTGTTTGGCCACTGTATAACCTATCGCACGTTGATTTACGAAAATAAATAAGCAATAGAAAATATAAATAATACATTTTATTGTCTATAAAGTAAGACGATGAAATATCTGAAGGAATGAAAGGAGTAAGGACAGTGGACTGTTAATATAATGAATAACACAGTTGTTATAACATAAGTACTGTGGACAATGGACCGCTAATTACTAAATTCCAATTAAATATGTAAAATTAAACAAAAAACTATAATCAAATGTCAAAGTAATTCTCATCATTCTAGCCTTATTGATGGCTTGAAGGTGGTGTTGATTGAAGAATAGATGGGTAAATAGGACGATGGATGAACGTTCGTGCAATGTTTGTATGAGATGAGCAACGATGACGACAAAGAATGTCATGACGGCGATAACCAAAAAAAGTAATGGAAAAAGATATGAAAGAATTGCAGGACGATGGAAATATACACAGGTCAAATATTTGCTAAAGGACAATCAAGACTGTATATGGCGGCGGCACTATTTGTATGAGAAAAATAACAAAATGTGCAGAAATACGTAAATTGATTTGAGGCCGAATTTATATTCCACTGCTAAATATGAATTGTCTACGAGGCAGTCTAGATGTCGAAGCGCCCGGTAGTCAACAAACCGCTAGTGTTGTCAAAATTAATGAAATTGCTGTAGCATCCACTTCTGTACCCAACAACTACATTTATAGAAAATTAAAAAGTATTTTGACATTAAATATACATATTTTTTACATTATTAACGACCGTATGCATAGCAATGACCTAATCAGATGAGAAATTCTCTTAATAATTCTGGATACTGTTCTCTGATGAATCTCTCTGAAGTCATCACATGCAGCCTTTAATAATATTATTCCAATCTTTTTTTTAAATAATTAAAATTATATACTTAGTACAGAAATAAAAATTTTAAATTCAGTATGTTTAAATATATATTTCAAGACATTTCAAAATAATCTCATAATGGAATAAATTGTAATCACAAAATTTCTAGTCATTTTATGACTATATTTTTGAAAAACTATAATGTTTAAAAAACTGATTTTCACTATGCAGTTCAATAGGATCATTGACATTACGATGATACCTCCTTTACACATAATTATAAACATTGTTATCTACATCATTTATTTCTAATTCAATAAACTTCAAATAGTTTAAAAAATCAAGAAAATCATTCATAGTCTTTCCATTTTTTATACTACAAGATAAATAAAATTTTATCACAAATATATAATATTTATTTTATATATCCTAACAATTCAATAATATATTATTCAGTTGTAAATACTCAAAATACTTAATACAAAACTTTTATTATTATTGCAAACTAATTACAAATGTATCACATAAAGTTATTACAGTAGAAATCCCAACACATTACTTCATATATCCCAATACAATATATATATATATGTATAGTCTTCTCTTCCATAACAATGACTGTGAAATGGAACATTATTAGAAATCATATTAATGTACCTTTTAGTTTTGATACAAAGCTGAGAATGTATTGGTTTGGGACAGTGGATTTTTTTTATGTCTGTCCATGAACATTCTCAGCTCTCAATGGACTAATTTTAATGAGTAATATGCAAAAAGAACCCGATATTAAAGTTGCACCAACTGCGTCAAAATTTGAAAACTTTAATTTTAGAAATTTAAAATAATATCTCAAAAATATAAAACCCTAAAAAACGGCATTTATAAATTGCTGTATCTTTCTTTTACAATAATATTGGTTCTAATGATGTTTTAATAGGGTATATTAAGAACAATAAGCTTTCTCTCGGAATGATTTTTATAAAAATCCAATAATAAGCCTAAGTACAAGTAAGGTTTGAAAATGATCAATTACAAATGTAAAAATTATTTTTGACCTTGATTTTTTAAAATGTCCTTAAAGATATGACAACTTTTAACAAATTTCGAATTAAAGCTTTTGAAATATACTACATGATTTAAAAAATGTTGCCCAATGATTGTTTTTCTATGAGAAATTAGGCATCAAAGTAAAAAAAATTGCAATTTTTACAACAAAATTACTTTATAATAAATTTTTGATAATGTTTTAGGACGCTACATTCTTTAAACCTATACCAAATTAAAAATTTTCAAGATTATTTTTTGATAAAAAATAGAAAAACGTTACCACGATATATTTCTTAAAATTTATTTGAACCCAACAAAGTCAATCTACGATTCAATATAGAAAAATGATAAATATCCAAATTACTGTGAAATTTAACAGATTCGCTTTGAAGCCTTTTTTATAATAGTGATGTTAGGTACTGTCAGATATCATTTATACTTGTTCCAACTATGCCACGGCCCCACTGTGCCGTGACAGATTTTTCTAAGCAATCCTATTAATTATTAGTAATATTTTATAAAATGTCATATTAAAAAAAAAATAATTGAATCACTAGAAACAATATAATATAATTAAAAACAATAACATTTACAAATTGTGTAATAACAACGGTTAAGTTAAAAGATCTTTTTAAACGATTTGCTTACATATACATAAATTATTGTTTAAATTAATATACAAATGAATTATGGGTACAGTGTTTTAGCGGTTGATTATAAACGTCCTGTTATATATAATATTTATCTATTATGATATTAACTACAATATAGTTTACTTTTTTCAACTTATTATGTAGTATACATCAACCAAAACATAAAATTAGTGAACTTATTCAACAATATGACTAATATTATAGAGTATAGTACATTTTAAACGTATTCCATTCAATAGAAGATAGAAACCATTTAATACATAAATGTAGTTTTATGTAATTTGAGAACTTTAACCACAAATGCATTTTTGATCTTTAGTTACAAATAATAGTTCTCTACAAAGTTTAAAATCTATAATAAAATGGAGTAATATAACATTTCATCTGCTGTTAAATTATTGCAATTTAGAAGCATTTAATTGTTATTTGTTCACTTATTGCTTCAAATTACACTTTCTTTTGTCAAAACGGCCCATATTTTGTTTTTTTTTAAATACTAATTTGTTATTATGAATCGAATTGAAAATTTAAAAATGATAATAAGTGACTAAGACTAATTTATGATAAAGTTGTCTGATAAGTAGATTCCTTAATTTTTTAACTTAAAATAAAATCATGAAGAATACACATGATCTTGGATATGTGTAGATAGTGATTTAATAAAAAATAGTAGATTTTATAATTTCATTTTTAATACGTCATTTACCTGACTTACCATAACTAGAAATGTGATTTATTTAACAATAAATACTTTTGTGTATTTTGCAAATTAGTAGTATTTTATAATGTTTTATTATTGATCACTAAAATCAAATGACATTTTTTATTATAATAATTTTAATTGAGTTATGTTATTATATTATATTACGATTACATTTTATTGTTTTTATTAACTTAACAATACCAATTTTAATAACTTATATTTTCTTGGGATTAATTTTTATTTTTTTATATTCGACGTATTTTGCATTAAGTAAATAAGAACCATAAAATAAACACTGATCGATTGTGTCTTATATTATTAATATTTTTAAAATTGTTAACAATTTATTTAGAACTCAACGTGGCAAAATTTTAGGGTAATATGTATAAAAAAAAGGGTATTGACGGAGAGTATCATATACGTGGTTTTATAAGTAATTCTTATGTTTTCATAAATTATTTAGAAAATATGAAGTAAAATATAGGAAAGTAGTGACTGAATACAAACAATAATAAGTGCCTTTTAAAATGTTGTGTTGACTAATGACCCAATACTGACATATTCAAAAATCAAGATCATATTACTACTCTGGAGTCGAATTACTTATGTACCTTTTTGGAATATCGTAATGGTTTTTTTTGAATGTAAACACATAGAAATTTTGATGGACGGAAAGAATAAAAGCTCATCTCATCATTCAAAACTGAGTAAGTTGTTAGAATAATATAATAAAGTTATTTAAGAGAGGTTTGGAAGAACTTGATTTCTTTGAAAACTTACAAGTTTGTTAAAAAAATATATGCACTGTTAAGTAAAAATATTTTTACGGACAAGGAATTCAATTTTTGATATTAATAACGTGGATTAAAAAAATTATTAGTAGAATTCTTTTAAAAATTTAGTTGAAATAAGGACACTAAGCATAAATTGTTGTAAGCATTAGTATTGAAAACGAGCGAAGTATTGTATCATACTGACTATTGACCAAAACATATTAGAGTAGTACTGGTTAGAATCTTGTCTAAATACTGATTCAGTATTGGCGGTAAAAATTTGGCTGTCATTTCGGCAGAGTACTAACATTATGCTGATTATAAAAATCGCTAGTACTAATCGGTCATCACAGAAAAGCATATCATCTTGGACATGTCAGTACTGGTAACCTCTACTGCGCCAGATCTGCTAGTAACTACTGCACCTGTTAATAATTTCTGATTGGTATAATAATTCTCTGTTTTATATTTTCAGCAATAGTTTTATGGAATTAGAGTAAAAAAAATTGGTAGGTATTGGTATTGGTTATGTAATGGTGTATGTTTTTTATGTCTGTCCATAAAAATTTTCAGTTCTCAAAAGACCGATTTTATTGATTAATATGTATCTAATATTATATGTATATAATCTAGTTCAATCTATTAGCATTGAAATTTGGAAAAAATCTCTTCAATTTGAGACATTTAGAAAAAAATATTTTAAAATTATAGGGTTTACTAAAAACAAAAGGCTTTCTTTCAGCATGCTTTTTAAAAAATTCAATGAAAACCCCAAGTATAAGAAGAGAGTTTAATAGAGATTACTTACATATGTACAATGTTTTTTTTTTTAATTTTCTAGAAGGTCTGAAAATGTCTAATTTATATTAAATTAAAGCCTTGAAGTTTAATACAATATAAAAACATATTTTTGTCCGTTTTCTGTGAAAAATCGGCCATTAAAGTAAAAAAAGTCACAACTTAAAAAAAAAAAACATGTTTATATTGTTAAAAGGATTTAGAAAAACAACGATATGAAATGGGTTTTATGTACTTCATGTACCCAAAGGATAGTGATTGATTATTTAGCAGATGAGCATAGATCGTACGAATTAAAACATTTCCCATATATATTGTGTGATGATACAAATAATTTAACTAGCCTTTAGTATTTGAGTGAAATTTTTAAATATAACAATTGGAATAGCTGAGTGGAAAGAGGAGACATTTAAATATTAAAAGTTTTGGTTGTCCGTTACTTTTTTCAATTCAGCTGTTTAATTGTAAAATTACAAATATATTGTCAAGTTATCAGTTTCATTATTCAGAAATAAACAGATTTATGTCGAAGTGTTTTTTATCATAGTGATGTTAATTACTGTCAAATATCATTTATACTAGTCCCAATTATGTTTCATCCCCACTTTCCCCAGAACCTCCATTGTTCTGGGTTTTTTTTCTTTCACCAATTATACGCGCTGTAATAACATCTCAGCTGCAATTTCTATTAACCTTGTGTGAACACGAAGTGCAAATGAATCAACTTGTTATTCTTACAAACTAGTAACAACTTCAATTTGATCAAAAAATCCAATTAGACGGACCATAAAATAAGTATTTTATCTCACCATACTTATTTCACTTACACTTGTTTGAACTTTGCCATAACTTTACTGTGTTGGGTTTTTTGTAGATAGTTTTTTCAAAGTGGACCTCTTGATAATTAGTTCTTGCAAGGTCTTTATTTTTATTTTTCATTTCGAAATTTATGCATAATGGAAAAGGTTAATATTTGAACGTTTATTATTTCACCATTAACATCATTTGTCAGGAGCCTGGTCTCAGATTTTGGCGTTCAAAATAAAAAAGCTTTTTGTGTTAAATGGGTAATTCAGGGTCGTAAAGTTATATAAATAAAATCAACTTTTGAAAATAACTTTATAAAAGTACCTTAAGGTTGTTTTCTAAAAAAACTATTTAATTGTGAAGCCATGTGTAAAAGTCACAGATATATTTACAATTGGACTGTACTTTACAATCCCCTTGCCGATAAAATTGCATCCGCTAAAAAACTATTACTCGTATAAGAAAAAGTAAGTTTTATAATATTTATACAACCAAAGAAAAAGGAAAATGTTGTTTTTTATAGGGGATAATTTTATTTATAAAATTATTCCCAAAATATATTTCACACTAAATTCATTTGAAGCATAATCCACTTATTATGAAGTCTATGGCAAAAGTACACTTTATATTCTTCTTGTCTTGGTTTCATGATTATTATCTTCTTGGTTTCTATTATCCTATTTTACAAACAATGTGTATTATTTAAAGCTAAATTATTATCTATTCAGTAAATCAACACGTTTCATTAAATTAATATTTTTTAAACCTTAAGAATTTTTCATAGCTTAAAAATAATTTCATTCAATTAATCATTGTGCAAATATGAAACATGATCACAAAATATAAAATAATTTAGTAAATAAGTAATTATGAGGGTTCTTACTGTACTGTTATTTATTACTATTAGCTATATACTTGTAATATAAATTTATTAGTTTTGGTACGTGTTATGTATTATTGTAATAAATAAAAATGGTTGCATGTTGTTAATAAATGTCAAAAATGTACTCAGGTAGATTTTTATCGAAACTTCATTAAAAACAGTTTTACTATTTTACACCATTAAAAGTAATAATATTTAAAAAGATTATTTGTAACAAACATTAATGTTTTTATAATAATTATTAAAATAATAATAATTATCATTGGAATAAAAAGAGCAAACATGTATCTAATTTTATAAAAAGTAATTGAATCAAACAATTATGATGCACTTTTTATTTGTTTTGTAGAAAAAATAAAAATTTTAATTCTGGCTTAAATTAAAAAATGAAATTTTTATAAAAACTATAAGACTATACGAACTTTGCTAAGCAAAGTTAATATTTATTAATGTTAAGGGTAATAAAAATAATAATAAATATTCTTGCAGTAACAACTCATCGATCCTTTACTCCATTTATAGATTTCTAAAAATAAAATATTAAAATAGAGTTTTAACCTTTATATTGTACGAAAAAGTAATTTTAATTTATGAAATAGTATATAGATTAAGATCGTAATGAGCGCAAATGACGAAAGTAGTAATAATGAAGAAGAAGATAACATCGAAGTAACGAGTAGGCAAACCCTTCAACTGTTACTTTCCTAAATATCGACATTTTGTAAAGTGGTAATCGTATTTCAGTTGAAAATGAACTTCAAAAGACAATAGGAGATGCATTTTTGTTGTTCACCTCGGAAAATAATCGCCAATCTATATCTGTCACAGATCTTGGCAAGGTCATTCGTCATATAGGTAAACTCAATAGTTACAGTAATATTTCCTAGAAAGACGTTATAATTTATAAGATAAAATACCGGTATCTACAAGTTATTGTAATACTTGATAAGAATTTTCTTTTCATCATCAAACATTGAACTTAAAAAGGAAAATTTCAAATATCCACAAATGTATAGTTTTATGAATACTCATAAAATGTCCAAATATAATTGAGTAAAATATAATAAATTATTAAACAAATAGGAAAATAAAGTATAGAAGCCCTATAACTGATTGATAATTCATTAAATGATAATATAATGCCTTAAAATTGTTTAAATTTATTATGGTAATTAATCATTTAAATTTTTCAAAAGTTTTTATTTTGTTTGCTTCTATGAATTCTCATTTGAAATTTAATTACATAAAAATTGATTTATGGCTAATTTGTCTAAAATAATTTCATAATATTTGGATCAAATATATAATTTAATATACTAGCTGAACAAATGATAAGCTCTATTTTTGACTCTTTCAATAGAGCACTGTCAACTCTACTAACAATTTTTCGTGTATAATTTCAACGTAGGTGCGTTTTAATTTAATTTCAGAAATTCTGTTAACTATGAGATCTTATATCTTAATGATTAAAATCAAATTTAAGAGTTATTTTATTAATTTATCAACAAAGTCAACGATTATTAAAATTTACTTAGTTATTCTCAACTAATAATAATTTTAATATAGTAAGTGAATTTATGTGACTGTTTTAAAATTAAATAAAGCTTATTTACTTATTAATTTGTAGTAGAAAATAAATAATAATTCATGAATCAATTATTTATTAAGTTATTTGTATATCATATGTTGTTAAAGAAGTTGTACACAAAATATCAGATAAAAATATATTAGCATTTTAATAAAAAAAAGTTATTAAAGTAAACTTTATTCAATATAATATTTTTTATTATGAAATAAAATGGATTTTTATATTGTGTTAGATAATCCTGATGAAATCTTTTTACTTATCCATGTCGAAATAGTCTTTACTTTAAATACTTTTAAGGACTCCATAAATCATTGTAAATTTCGTACACATTTCACTTGAGATAATTTCTGTTAAAATTGTGCTTAACACTATCGTTGATTTCTTAGCATTGTAATAATTAATTTATACTATATTAATTATAATAAAAATTATTTACGTTTATAATTAATCTAATGGATTAACTTTATATAAACACATACTTAATGTTTTATAATTTTTAGAGTATTCAAGCTTTTTTTTTTATGTACACGGGAAAAAAATAGGTAAATTTTAGCATTTTAAATATCAGTAAAAAATACGAATCTATTAATTTAAAAAAAATCATTTCATTTTCATTGTTCATTATTGGTTATCATAAATATCTTTAATTTTCATTATTGTTTTTAGCTTCGATGCGAATCTGAGAAGGTATTATTTTAACTAAGATGTGTTTTTTTTTTTTTTGTCTGTTCCCACTTTTTCTCAGCTCTCACCGAACTGATTTCTTTTAATGATACGTCAAAAGATCACAAATCGTATCTAGTCGAAGACATTACCCTCAAAAATTGAAAAAAATTCCCTCGTTCCCCGAAAATGGGGGAAACCTCCAAAAAAATTACAAATTTAAAAATCGCTATTTTTCGAAAATTTTTTTACTTAAAATTGCTATAACTTTTTTAAAAATAACGAAATCAATATAATTTTTTTTTTTTATAGATGCATGATATTATTACCTTTCATTTGGTATATTTTTTTTTATATGTGACCCTTTACTTGCCCACAGGGGGGGATTTAAAATGACAACTTTTTCACAAAAAATTAATTTTTTTAACTTGATTTTTGAAAATGTTCCGGAAGGTCTGACACTTATATATATATCTTAAATTAAAGTTAATGTAATATACTTTATCATGAAAAAAAAAAATGTTGGACTTTATTTTATCTTCACGGTGAAAATGGCTACCAATGCTATTTTTGTGTGAAAATTTTCGATTTTGTATTTTACATTTTTAATTTTATTATGCTATATCTATTTGAAAAATGTATGGATCAATACAATTTTTTCATGAAAAGTAGTATTTATATACATATTTCATTCGACATACTGTTTTTTTAAATCGGACCATTTCCCTATATTTGAGGGGGGTTCAAATCTAAAAAATTCATGTAGAAAGTAGAACTTTTTCAACTTGACTTTTGACAGTGTTCCGGAAAGTCTGACACTTTTATATATATCTTAAGTTAAAGTTAATGTAATATACTTTATCATGGTAAAAAAAAATTTCGGACTTTATTTTATCTTCACTGTGAAAATGGCTACCGAATTCTATTATTGTGTGAAAATTATCGATTTTATTTTTTACATTTTTAACTTTATAATGCTATGACATATTGAAAAGTGTATGGATCAACATTATTTTTTTATGAGAAATAATATTTTTTAATAATCCCTTTTTCATTCGACATACTTTATCTTAATTAGGATATTAATAATGAACTAGCAGATCATGTAGCTTTTGGAATAATCCACCAATTTTTTAAAATTAAACACTATCTAAAGATTTGCATCGAAGCGTTT
>NW_026099572.1:51353936-51580371 GCF_025091365.1 Daktulosphaira vitifoliae
TGTGAAAATTCTCGATTTTATTTTTTACATTTTTAACTTTATAATGCTATGACATATTGAAAAGTGTATGGATCAACATTATTTTTTTATGAGAAATAATATTTTTTAATAATCCCTTTTTCATTCGACATACTTTATCTTAATTAGGATATTAATAATGAACTAGCAGATCATGTAGCTTTTGGAATAATCCACCAATTTTTTAAAATTAAACACTATCTAAAGATTTGCATCGAAGCGTTTTTTTTTTATAGTGATTTTAATCACTGTCAGATATCATTATACTTGATCCATCTATGCCACGTCACCACTGTGCCGCGACCCCCCTGTGCTGGGTTTTTATTAATATAGTCAAGCATAACATAAAAAAATATTTGTTTTGTTTACATCATATCATCAGTCAATTATTTTGGGTATAGTAATTTAAATGTATTACATTATTGTTATACAATTTTTACTACTGCTATCGTCACGGCATTGGAGAATCTAAGATTTTTTTACGGCGGATTTAAGTTTGTAACCTTTGTTAAAAACATTGTTATGAAAATAACAATTTGTAACAGTAATTTAAAATCCCAGGAATTTCTTCAGCGTAACCCCAAATCAGCCGTTCTAGGTTCATAGATAAAAAAACCTTCTAAATTTTTAAGTTATTACTATAGTATAATTAAGTATTTAACTGAAACAAGTAAATAAGCGTTTGTTAGAGAAAATATAATTCAATAAGTACTAGTAAGTGTTAATAATTATGTAATTTTATTGTATGGTAAATATTAAGCTTAATGAAAAATATCCATTAAAAAATTCACTAATTGAATAGCTTTTGCTCTATAGGGAAATCAGCAATATTATTAGGGTAAATGATATGCATGACACGCACATAGTAAATAGGATAGTTGGAATGGAAAGAGAAAGTTCAACGTTGTCGAATAAAGCATTTAAACACATTATATAAGGTGTGTTTAAATGAAAAGTTGGCATTCAAGTTTTGAATTACAGAAATGAGTACCTAATTATGATTTTTTATAAATATATAGAACAACCATCTAAAGTTTCTTGGTTTTGTCATTTTTAAATTATAACCATTTTCCAACAAATAATGTATATAAATATAATAATCAAGTTAAATATTAAGATTTTTTTCGATTATAATTTAGATAACTAAGCTCAAATATATTAATATTTGTCATGATTTAGGATGTGTACCAAGTGAATTGGAGTTGAAAGAATTCGCAAAAGAGGTTGTAAATCCAAAATATCCAAAAATTATTAAAATTAATGTTTTTATGCGACATATGGAAATGCAGGTTCGAGCATTCAGGTAAATTGTGTTTGCTCTATTACATTTAAAATATAATAAATTGCAAGTGTTTGTATAAGTAAAAAGTGTAGATTGTCAGATATTGATTGTGTTTGTTTAACAGTAAAAGTATAATAATTCATCACGACTTAGGTATAGACCGGGTACGGCCATTGAACTTCTTCAAGCGTTTCAGTTATTGGACATGGACCGGAAAGGTTCACTTTCCATCGAAGAAATTGAAACTGCTTTAAAAGGCGGCGAATCGTTCGATGATGACGAAATAGCCTATGCTATCAAATCATCCTACGATCCTGATAATGAGTGTATATATTATGACACGTGGATCAACAAGTTACTGGTAATCAACTGAAAAGTTCCGCATTACTCGCAAACACTTTACTTATCTTTGATTAATACGTGTTCCGGTGTATAATTTAAGAAAGCTTTAAATTGACAATTCTGTTTGAAAAAGCCGGACAAAATCATTTGTTTATTTTTTTACGTAAATGAGATTTTTAACAACGAAATGAATGTCAGTATAGTATAATTTAATTTGTAAGAGTGATAAATGCGACAAATAAACTTGTTTTGCAGGGGGAAATGTACCACGCTTTGCTTTCTAACAATAATTATCACGAGAAATGCGATAAACGAGCGTTCAAGAGAAAAACTCCATTAAAACACGCAAACCCCTGTGACTGGGCTTCAAAAAAACACTGTTGCGTCTTAATCCTTGTCGCGACCTGACCGTGGCGCAACCAAAAATAAAAAAAAAAACAACATTCGACTCTTGCCATAAATTTTTTAGCTTTATTTCTCTTTTACTATTATTCACCCTGAGTAATTTGTGGAATGTTTTTATTTTCAAAAGTCCAGCAGTAGTCGGATGTTGGTCATTTGAACGTTATGTCCAACGGACATAACATTATGTCGTTGACCTTACGGGTACAATCGATTAAAATGGAGATGCCATGGTGAACATTTTTGCCGTTATTTCATATTATATAATGTAATGTATTTACTTGACAGGGCAAAACTAAAACGGACATATACGCATTAATACCAGTTGACAAATTAGACGAAAAGGATGCAGTATTAAAACAACTTTTGGGTCAAAATCAAAATAAATTGTGAACTAATCATATTCAACCGATAGATATTATAGAATTTAGTGTTAAAAATAAGAATAAATTAATTAATTTAATATTCTACGAATTATTAAAAATATATGTTTTTCATTCTACCTAAGCATAAACCAGGCGATTGAAACATATACTGTTAAATAATAGAATGTCTTTGTAAAACCAAAATAATTACTTGTGAATAAAATTCAATGAAATGCTTAACGGCTAATGCTATTTAAAATACACAACTGTTAGAATTGAATGAATAATTTTGCAATACCCTAGACTTCTTGAAGTACTGAAACTTTAAAACGTTTCTATTTAAGAATGTGTTGTTTATTTCTCGAAAACTTACAATATTTACTTTGCCTAAAATGGTCAAGTTATTCGCTGTGATACATAAAATTCTTGAAGACAGCAATTACCTAGTTTTGGAGCTATTGTCATTTATATTTTGATTTATTTTAAAATCTGGTCCAACGAAAGAGATAATATCTTATCATTATATTTACATCAAATTCACATTTCTATGATTTATACTTGATATATACGTTGTTAAGTAATTACTTTTGAAATCTTTAATATTAGTTTTGTATTTATGAATTTTTTTATTATATAAAATAAACATTTTTCACGTGTCGTAATCATCAATTTACTTGATAACTATCAAATAATAGCAGTGGTGGTTGGCAAGCAAAAAAATACTGTTTCTACTTTAAAACTAACATGAAACCAATATTTTTAATATAATACCCATGGAGAATGTATTAAAAACTTGGAGCTATTTTTTACCTCCTCTTTCACGTTTTTCGCTTGATATCAGCTGCCCGGACATGACTATGTTTTATTTATTGTTTTTTTTAACTTATTTATTAGGTTATTTTTCACCATAAAACTATCTATAAATTTTGACAAAATACAATTAAAATTTCAATTATTTTTCAATGAAAAAATAAATTAATGTACTCACATATCTAATATAAAGAAGTAAATAAAAATCTTGGGGACCATGTTCGTCAAAAAATTGTAGCTGCTGGTAAATCGTTTTCAAATAAAATAAAATAATCAAGCATGATAAAAATAACTGAGATAACATTTTTATTTAAGAATTAGAAGTATTTTTAAAATGTCGACCATGGTACTATTTGTAGTATTCTACTATTATAACGATATTTACAACACGAGCCAATGAAAGTAAATTTTAATCCTTTGGGGATATAAAGAGGTTTTATTTATTAATATTTTCACTGAATGTTTTGCTGAGAGGTAAAAGAAAATGTATTTACATTATGTACTTTATATTGTTTTTAAAAACTCATTTATCCACATCAAAATAGCCTTAATTGTAGTTTAATTAACGAAAAAAAAATTGTTTTATAATTTGACACATAATTTAAAAATAAATGCGTGTTCATTTCGTCATGTTCAATTTTAATAAGTAAAACAATTAATAAAAACGATCTCTTAGCATTAACTTGTATTCATTATGAATTATCTATTGGGATTAAATGAATAAAGAAATATAGAAATTTGAGTCTAAAAATTCAAAGAAACCAATGAAATATATCATCAATGCTTAATTGGAATGTGATATTTGAGTAAAATCCTAATGAGAAATACTACGAGAAATGGGAAAAGGATTACTTTGAGGTTCCTTTTTATATAATATGGATTAGTGAATAATTATTTTGATAAATGAATTACTTCAATTTATCTTATTCGTAATGATTTAGTGGAGTAATACATTCAAATAGTTTAAACAATATACTACTAACTAGATATACATACAATAATCATTGTGAATAATTAATCAAAGAGAGTTTGATGTCTTATGTCCTATTTATGACTTCTCGTATACTCCTAAGTTTACACATATTTTAGTATAATATGACATACTATACCTTTACATATATTATTATGTTTAAAGGGATTGGCAATAGGTGGCCCGAGGTCCAAATCTTGCCCTTAAAGAGTAATAAAATTGAGCCGTCAAAAATATTTAATACCAGTTTTTAACATTTTGTATTTTCATTATTATCTCCGTATATACAAAGAAACTTGTCTCATTTTCCGCTTGTAAGTGTACTTGATTTACTTATCGAATATCGGAGAATACCAAATTCTAATAAACTGGCATATTTTTATGTATTGAGAATATATTTGTTATTTTATTTTTGTTTGTTTTTGGAAATAGTTTTTTTTAATCATCTGTTTTACAAATTAATTGCCTACCCCTATATTTTAAAAATAAAAATGAAGAGTTAATTTAACCAATTATAAATATTGTTTCGCATAGGATTATCTGTTATACTTATGGGCATCAAATAAAATACTAAGCGATATAATATCAATTTAAAAAATAATTGCAATAATTAAGAAAAATAATGTAAATATATGATATGACATGGTCATATGTATGTATTACACATTTTTTTTACCTTAATAAATTATAATATCGCATATTTTAAAGTAAGTAAATTTTAATGAGAAGCTCTAACAGTTGTATGTTCGAGAATCAATATATGCGTTTGTTAGAATTTAGTAAAATGCACTCACGTTCTTATATTAAAATATCAAAAAAAGCATATTATGCTTTTGTTGACATGTATATTTATTTATAGAAACATATATATTTGTTCGAACACATAATATTCGAAGGTTATTATTCTCTTGTCTCATATTATTATACTTATCTTAATTATAGATTTAATTATAGATATGGTATATTCAAATCGCGCTGAAAACAGGATGAAATAATATCTTAATATATTTTATTTAAAAATTTCTATAAATACTTATGTAATTATTAGGTTTTGCCTAGCTTAGACTAGCTGTTGCTTGCTTCATTAAGGTAGTACAGATAGCCGGGTGGAGTATTCGGAAAAAATTGTTTTGGAGACAAAGTACTTTATAAAAGTGAATGGATTATTATAAATTTACATATCAATTCAAAACGGTCTTTAATTTGATACGCGTAAAAAATATCAAACTACCAAATAAAATACACGAGTTTGTAATCATAAAAATGCAAAAATTTTAAGAAGTTATAGAAGTGCAAAAAAAAACAAAAATGTTATGAAGCTAAAACATGCAAACAATAAGAAAAACAAAAATATTATGAAGCCAATGAAATGAAAACAAAAAAAATACATTGTGAGATCAAAGAAATGTATAATCATATGAAACCATAAAAATGCGAAAAACAAAAATATGGCGAAGCCAAAGAAATGTAAAACATCATAAAGCAATAAAAATGAGTAAAACAAAAATATGAAACCATAAAAGTATGAATTTAAGAAGCCATAGAAGTGCAAAAACTAAAAATACTACGAAGCTATAGACATGAAGAATTATTATGAAGCCATAAAATTAGGTAAACGTTAAGTAATAATAGAAATGCAAAACATTAAGAAGCCATAGAAATGCTGAATATCAATATATTGTTTTGAATTATATAATTATGTAATAATTTAGTATATACACATTTTTTTTAGAAAACGTATTTTATGAAGTAAAACTATACGGTTACTACATGCAAGTTAATAATTCTAATAAATTATACAAAGCAATGTGTTATACGGTATTATAGTTGTTTTACACTGAGTAATTTATTTCTTTGGATATATTCAACAAGTTATTTTTATTTAATGCGTGCTTAATGTTTATTTTTAACATAAAGTAATATTAAAATTAAAATCAGGTACCTAATCACAAGCGTTAAAATAAAAAATAAGATTTATTTTTATATAAAAATGCATGTGATATATTTCTGTGAGAAGTTGTAAATTTAAACATAGTAAAATAATTGGAATCTGACCAAAATTATGACATTTAAGAATTAAGAATATAAACTGCGGCTAAACTTTGGAATTTTGATTAGGTGACATAAAACGTTTTAGCGTTTTAATGTTGAAATATTTATGGTAAAATTAAAATAAGGTTGATGTTGAATAATAAGTGTTTACTGTATTTTAAAATTACTCAACCAATAATAATATTATTATTGATTAATTTGTTTAAAGTAAGGTTACAGCGTATTTCACTTGGTTAAATTCTGTACACAGCTATATGTATAATATAGGTATACATAAATATATACCTATATTTTGAATTACACAATGATTATGCTCCATTGGTATGTTTTTTATTACTACTTTAGAAGTAGATGTAAGGTTTAATAAATATATAAATAAAGTAATTTACCAGGGGTCTTAAAAGTTTTTAGGATTTTGCCGCTGTAGATAATTGCAGCAACATAATTTCGTTCTCAACACTAAGCTTCCCTCCCCTATTATCCTTACAGATTTACATTTTATGTAAAAATATCACCAAAAGCTACAAAACAAATTATTTTGGTATTAATCTCTTTATGATAACTCTCCCGTTCAAAAATCGTTAGTTCAAAACTGATTCCAGTTTGATGTTATTTATGCTCAAATATTTTATAAAATTCAATTTATATTGTTATCAAATTTAAAATATTAATAAATAGGTAAGTTCAAATTATCTTAATTTATTGTACACAATAAAAGTTTCAATTTTATTCAGCAATTATGACTCAATTTTATAAACTTTGTTTTAGAAATAGAGAGTAAAAAAATATTATAAAAATAGATGATTAAAATATTGCACGAAAGTGTAATAACATTTGAACATTTTTTAGTATATAATTTTGATAAATGATAATGTTAAATAAATTATGAATGGCACGTATCAGTTTAAATACTTCAGGTATAATAAGACAAATCATAACTCAAAAGTGTTTCGATTACATAAAAAATCCGAAGCACACAAGGTCTGTTAAATTTATATTGCCGAAAGAAAAATAATAGATAATTATTTTACAAAATTACGTGTGTGAACTACAGCTCATTGGTTAGTGCTAATTAATTTTTGTGGGGGAAAAATGATCCCGAAGAAAACTTGTAACCTCACTTTGTATGATACGCTGGATACATACTAAATGGATTCGTTAATAACAACGAAACTTGCCAGGTGTAATTTATCATTGTCAAAACTTTGACTTGGTTAAAAAATTATCTATTATGTTTTCGATTAAATACTTGATTCATTTAAAAGCGGATTTGAAAATAAACTAAATTTTTAGAATTTAAATTCTTTGACTAATATAAGTAATTTTAATTAAATTTTATTTCGTATTATTTTCGGCACTTGGATTTAAATTCCTTTTGATACAATTGAATATTTCAAAAATTGTAGTTGGGTATGTTAAACGGTATTAAACGATAAAAATTCGCTTATGAAGTCAAGATAGTTAGGATACTCGTAATATACACTCAATGACACGCTGAAAAGACCAAAGAAATAATCATAACTTCTTTAACCGTAAACGAGTATGAACCGCAACAAATGAATGACAACAATACTCATATATAATTATTGTGTTTATCCTGAATATATTCAATTGATTTTTTCGATAACTCAAGACATTCAGTAGAAATTATAAGTCTCTCAAATGGCACTTGAAATTACTTTTAACCTTTAGACGAAAATATTATTGATTTATTTTGAGTGAACTGTTTTTTCAAGTAGTCAAAGTTAGTTATAAATCTGAAAAAGTTATTTTACGATTAACGGACTTTATTAAAAAACAATACACTGAAGCGGCGGCTTTTTAAACTCATTTAAATGTCACTAGATAAAAATATTAAGGTACGCATATGATTTACCGTAAAAGCTTACACTATCAACAAGTTCAGTAAAAATAGAATAATGTGGAATTTGTAAAAGAATTAGAGCATGAGATTGAGAAGGCGTTTAAAATAGGCAACTTAATTTACGTGACGTCAAATATTCGCTCGAGCGACCTCACGCAATACTCCCCCGTAAGAACGAAAAACAGTACTAGGAATTCAGAAGGTGTTTACTATTTTACCGGCGTTAGCTGTGGTAGCTGAGTGAAAATTTTTGAATATGGTACCAGGGACTCAGAAGTAGTTCATTATTTTTGTGACAATTACCGCCACGCCGGTAGCGTTGGCTAGGCGCAATTGAGTGTCGTGCATTTCACGTCGAAACCGATACTCAAGCAGCGCAATGATATGGTGGCTACGTCCCTGTTGTCCCGTCACGTATTATTTTTTCTATATTCTATGATACTAATAAATATCTATCGTTATCGGTACATGATTATGTTAACGTACTTAATATTTCACATTTGCATTAGGTTTAATAAAACTAATAATTATTATGACATTATTTTACAGCGGCAAGTATCAATTTTAGATAACTATACATAATGTTAACTTGAGCGCAATATAGCAACAAAAAGATCATTAAAGATTATTAAATAAGTGGTTGTTATATAAAAGCAGTAAATAAGGTAGATTGTTATTTCTTCGATAAATAAATCTCAGCTTAGTCTTTAGATATTTTTTATCATTTTTGCAATGTTGCAAAAATTAAATAACTTAATTGCTAATCATTTTGGAGAGTGTTTTTTCTTCGAGTTGCGTTTTATAGTTATCAATAAAGTTGTTTGCGCAGTTTATTTTAATCTAATATCACAAAATAAATTGTAATACAGTAAATTATATTTATCGATATAATTTGAGCGAAATTGAGTTATAAAATATAAACAAATAAATGTTAGGTATAATATCCACGTTTTATTTTATAACCTCTTTATTTTATTAGTTAACAAAGCAATTGTAAAACTACTGTTTTTCTTCTTTGTTCACTAAATCATATTTGTTTGATATTGTTAATAAGCCCAAAAGTTTAATAAAAGTTGTTGTTCTAAATTTATCAAAGTCTTATCTATGAAGAAACATTTCTAAGTTTACTTCAACGTCTAATAAACTCCTATTAAAAAGATATCTAAATAATTGAATACAAGGATTACTTGTATTAGTTGAATACAATGCTTTACGCATTGTTAATTAGAAGGAAACCTTCGTTGCTATCCATTCACTCCAGTTACTCTACATTTATTCTACGGGTATATATTCTCTTTGAATGTCTTTTGCAAATTGAATTTTTGTTATAAACCAACGTACTTGAAATCATACTTCAATAAAATTATTTTTTTTTGGTGGATTCTCGTTCTATATGAATAATACAAAAGTCAATATCATGTCGTGAATAATAAATGTCGTGTTATTATGGCCGTTAGAAGTTTTTTTTTTCAATTAACAGTAGATTTCGAATCAATGTTTAGTTTTTAAATGAAATTTATGACATTGGTAAAAAAATATGAGTTATTTATTCGCATTTGTCACATACGTTGAACGAGAGAAGTAATAATTATGATAAAATGTTCAGATGATCATCAATCACTATTCAACGAAATAGATTTATTATATCCTATAATTTTCAATGTCAATATTAGATTTAATATTGTTCCCTTTTTTTTTTCTTCTCATTTTTGCTCTCTGGAAAATAACAGGAAAAAATAAACACCTTTTAAACTATTTACTTTTTTTTTACAGTTACCAAAACTCACACGCAGATCAGATTTGTTACTTAAAGTGTTTTACTTTGTGTATCATTCACCTTGTAATACATGAGCTCGCAAAAACAAATAAATAACTAAATGTTATAACAAGACAAATGTGTTCTATCACTTTACGTGCTTTTCAACCTTAACCAGCATTAGTGTTGTATATTTCGATGGCGATAATGTCAAGCAAAGGTAATTCTAACTTGTCAAATATATATAACGAATATGTCAGTACGCGTTTGTAACTATCCATGTCAAAATTACAGTTTAGAAAATCCATTTTGCCGTTCATTGTACGCAGTGATGCGTCGTATTAGAAGTAATGATAAAACTGATATTTTCAAATCGATTTTTATCAATCAAAACATTTACACTCCTTATTACCATTCGTTTTCGGGATGACTGGTCATCCTAATGAATGACAATTGTAAGTCGCAGTATTAACTCGAGGAATATTTCGGTCATAAATATTTCATTAGATAAATTATAAATTGAATGAGACGAAAAATCGAGAATAACTTTCCGAGCTACTCGACTTTCGATAAACAAGACTAAGTAGACAATTATGCTGAACAGTTTATAATTAGCGACAAGAAATTCTAAGAAAAAAAATCTCAGTATACATATTTTAAGAGAAAGTAAAAGTTTAACAAAGTTTTGCCGAAGATTATTTGTCAGTGTTATCGTTTTATACGACAACCCTGTAAATATTTATTTTTTATCCACTTATTCAATTATTTTGTTTTTCATTGCGTGCGCATATCACCTCTGGGCGTTTACAACGTATTGGTTTCCAAAACAAATTTATATGAAATGCGTTTTTTCTATTTGAAGTAGTGGTTGTATAATTTCTAACGCGTTACTTGTACTGATCAATAATTTCGAGACGGCTGATGAACATATTGGCCAAGTGATTCGAATGTCAAATATGATTACCCGAAATGGCAACCAGCGATTGGCTGCGATGGCGAGGCGACGACGGGGAACTTCCTTGACCGGCGCCGGTTTGGTAGACTTCTTGTGGTTTTATGGTGGCAGCCATTAGCGCCGAGGTAAGGCACACGACGTGCATTTTACAGCGCGACTTTCGAGAATGACGTTAAGAAACGCGTATAATCGTTTATGAGTACTGCGATTAAAACGCCGAGAATTATGTGTGGCATTCCCAGACTCCGGCGGAAAGTTAAAAATAAAACAATAAAATGGGAGGCGATATTATGTGTCGGAGACAGTTAATGTTTTATAGCGCACACGCAAAAAAATAACGTTGCCCGACCTAATGGATCGTACACGGACACAATAGAATAACATCATATACTGTGTTTGTCCGGACTCGTAATTTACACTTACTTAGACGCAACTGGGGTGTATTTTCTTCAAGTAAAAGTCACTGGACCAGATGAAATAACGTGTCGAGTATAGCCGAAAATTGCACTGAGAACGAAAATATTTCTAATACTTATTAGTAACTTATTTAAACATTGAAGTCATCGCGACGTTGTAAGTGTGCGCCGAGTGTTGTCAGATTGGAAGTAACTGACTAACATATTTCATTTGGTCCAAAGACAAATTCGATTTGAATTTATTCAAATTCGTCAATTATTATTCGCGCTTCATAAAAGAATCTTTAGTGTAAAAGAAAATAAATAAATTTCTAACGACTTTGAGAAACACCTTTGGGTCATTAAAAAGCCACTAAGTATTTATTTATGCTAAATTAGAATTTCTTTGGAAATTCAAAGCAGTTCACGCGAATAAATTATTATTTGTTGTGTTTTATTTAGGTAAATTGTAAAAACTAACAACTAGTTATTTTTTGCAGGTATTATGATAATTACCAATTCCGTTCTATACATTACGATTCTTATTAATTAGAAGAAGAATTTATTAAAAGTAAAATTTCTATTCAGCACGGTAATCTTGCAGTTAACGAATTTTAATTCAATATATTTGTGTTTTACACGTTTAAAATTATAATATCAACACTGTACGCTCCAGTGAATTTTTTTTGTTCTAGTGATTTCATTCGTTGCTAAACGAATTGCTAAAACTATTTTTGATAAAGTGGTACTTGTACAATAAAGCGTATAAGCATCGCGGTTATAGCCACGTGCTATTTGATAATTATTCAGCGAAGAAAATTGGAAATGAAATACTGAATAATTCGATTTTTTTTTAATCTTAATAACACTTAAGCAATAGAGAGTTAAATTGTAAATATCTTATATCCAGTTAGATAATTATTTGTTTTCTGTTTTTGATAACAATTAAAAAGTTCCGTTTAGTTCTGAGTTTTATAGTTTTTAGCACTTTTATATTTTTTTATTAATGTTGACAATTTGGCAAAAAAACTCAATAATGAACTTTTAGTCTAAATATATAAATGATAAATTCATAGTTTGCATAGAAAATAAAAATCTATAAAAAAAGTGTATTAAACAAACATATATTTTTCAGATAATATATATTGTTTATTCATGACGAAGTCTAAGTAGACAAATGGAGACCGGTTCTGTTGTAACACTATTTATAACAATATCTCAACAAATTATGTCTCGAACAATTTTTTTTAAACAATAGATAGATAATATTGTTTTTTTTTTGTAACATACTTTTAAGCTCTAAACAAATATACAGGGTGATTTTTTTATCATAACCCACTCAATTACTTGCAGAATAATAATAATTTAAACATTTTTTTTTTTTATTATCTTTAGTTACACATTATTCTTGAATTTTTAACTATGTAATACTTTTTAAGTTCATCCCTTATGCCTTGGAGGGGGGTCAACTTTGTTTTTTTAAATGGTAACACATATTTTTAATTTAATAAAATGTTTGAGTTTTTAATTTAATAGTAAATGGCATTTGAATTTTTAATATAACTTTATTAGCTTATTAGATATAAACATTTAAAGTTTCAAAATTTTGAGTTAATATACATGTATAATACACATGGGATTGTAAATACAGGTAGCTAATTGGATTTTTATGACATTGCTGTCTCAGTCACGGATTGTTTATTATCAATTATGATTATCAATAGATATACTTTCTGTATTGTCAGTTAGTGTATTTATAAACTCATAACAATGTGCCTTACTACAATTGATAATAACAATGCTGTGTACCTGCTAATATCGATGTTATAAAAAACCAATTAGCTACCTGTATTTGTAATCCCTTGTGTATTATACCTGTATATTAATTCAAAAATTTGAAACTTTAAATGATTATATCTAATAAACGAATTAAGTTATATTAAAAATTCAAATGCCATTTACTATTAAATTAAAAACTCAAACATTTTATTAAATTAAAAATATGTGTTACCATTTAAAAAAACAAAGTTGACCCCCTTCCAAGGCATAAGGGATGAACTTAAAAAGTATTACATAGTTAAAAATTCAAGAATAATGTGTAACTAAAGATAATAAAAAAAAAAAATGTTTAAATTATTATTATTCTGCAAGTAATTGAGTGGGTTATGATAAAAAAATCACCCTGTATATTGGTTATATTAATTATTATATATACTTTATTTTTTGAGTTGTTGTAGTTCAGATCTAAGGGTCGAAATTATCAAAATATTTAAACATATAACATCTCAGTATGATGTATAATAATAATTAATTATCACTCTAGTACATTTTAAGTAACAATATTAAACTCAAACCAAAAAAAAAACACTAGTATCACTTTAAGTTTTAAGTTACCTTAAGAACCTTCGCTCACTCAAAAATAAATATAATTTTTAAATTAAAAAGATTAAAGTTCTACAATCATATAATAATTATTTTAATATATTATATTAAAGAAATATCATAAAATTATATATCTTGTTAAGTAAGGAAACGGATTTCTATTGTTCTCATTGTTTATAACTTACTTCTTATTTACTGAATATTCTGTATGTATCTATATAATAATGTGTAACCTATTGAACATTATTTCAAATAATATCGGCACTAGGTTTTGGGAGACACGGGGTAAATCGGGACTTTGGACCCCTGTGTCATGGGCATATGGGGGGTTTCTACAGAGCCAAAAAACATTTTTAATATTAAGTGAAAAACCAAATATATGACAATAGGCACTTCAATAATGATAGAAAGACCCAGTTAACAAAATAATTTGTGATATTTATAAAAACTTTTATAAAATATTTATTAAAAATATTTCGAATAGTAAATACATGTACTAACCAAGTACTCAGTAAAAATTGCGTAAAAAAATGCTTACAAATCGAGTACCGGGTAAAAGCATAGTCTAAAAAAAAAAAAAAAGAGTACTCGGCAAATACTCGGAGATGGGTACTCGGTAATCACTAATATTTTTTACTTATGAATATAATGACATCTATTAGAACTTTATAGAAACATTTTAAAAATACCCAAGTTACATCTTACCCCTATTAAAATTTAACCCTACAATACTAAAACTAAGATGTCGAAAATAATTGTAAAATATTTATTCTACTTGTATTGTTAAAAAACTTCTATTGTTAAGTTTTACTATTTAAAAAAATCAATTTCATTTACCAATTTTACTACGAGTTAATTTATTAGACTAAATTCCTAGACATAAACATTTGTATAATATTGTTGTATTTGCATTTGACGGTTTGTCGTTCTCTTTGAAAAGAAACTGACAGTTTAAAAATGAAAATTGACACAAGATACAGTCTGTTACATGTTACAACAGCTGTCTTACTTTGTTAGTAAATTGCTCACATCATAACATTGCCTCTGGCACTTCGTATAAACTCATTTTGTTAGTCAAAATTTCTTTCCCTATATTAAACTTTAGTAAAATAATGGTTCGTTTACATTTTTCTCTTGTTAATACATTTTTAATTTTAAGAAATAACTCGCTAAGACTTTTAAATACAAGTTAGTACTTGAAAGATACTAAGACAGTATTGTGTTGGAGGTATTGAATGTTTAGGATACTAAAGTTTTTGAATTGGCTCCAATCGATACGGCTACCTTTATAATGATTCCTAGTCAGTTAGACACTAATACATCAGACGGCGTAAAGAGTCAAATTAATATCAGTGTTTAATTTGCAGAGTGAAATTTATAAAATACGTAATCAACATGAAAAAATTATTTAAAATGTATTCACAGAATACATTTTAAATAATAACATTTTTTTGATTTTAATATTTTACTTAATACAATACATCAAAATATAAATAAGTGTTATTTTTGTGAAGTTTTAATAAACACGAATGAAATATATTAGGCCAAATAGAGTTTTAAAGATTTTGACGTTACAAAAAAAAGAATAGTTTTAATAAAGTCTATCGTAGAGGAATTAATTTATTTTACTTGATGAACTAAAAACAATGCAAAAACCAAATATATGTCTTTTTTCATCAAACGTTTAATTAAGAGTTTCATTGTGTCAAATTTAACACTATTTTTTTTCTAAGATGATGAAATATGTTTCTCCGTAAAACTACAAACAAACTCAAGTTAATAGGAATGAATTTGAAGTGACATAAGAAAACAGTAAATATTTGTTTTAATTGCATTATAACGAGCTGACGAGCTCATTCTATTGTAACATTTTAAATTGACAGCGATACGATTTAAATAAATTATTCTAAAATGTTTCTTCTTTTCCGTTAAAACGAAAACCATAAACTCTGTTTGGATATTTTTCGCACGTATTAAACCTCTAAACAAAGGCTTTTTGTTTGATTTAGAAATTGTTAAATGAACCAAATCATTTTTGTCAATTTGACTTAACAGCCTTAATATTTAGCTTCTCGATGTATCGATGTTTTGACCTAATAAGCATAAAAGTATGATGTAACATAACACGGAATAGTATTAAAGTTAAAAATATTTCAGGTTTATCTGACTTATTGATTGTTGATACTATTTTAACTTGACAAGCAAACCCCGTTTGAACTCAAATGAAATTACAAAACACTATAGTATTAAAATGTTAAAAAAATAAATATTTAATCAAATTTTCTTTAAATGTAAACGTTTTGAATTGAAAAATAGTCAAAAACAAAAAAACTAAACATCTCTTAATTATTTGCTTACAACAAATAGCCTTTCTTCCACACTTAAGCGTGTTTCGTTTAATAATCTGAACCTAAAATCTCACATAGTGCAGTGGATGCTATTTTAAATTTTTTTCAACAAATACTTAGTCTTGCTTTTTGTTTTGGCTTAAAGCCAAACATTCGGGTACATGTTTATAAAAGTTGCAATTTGTATAATTTTAATTATCGTAGGAAATTAAGTGATGAAGTTTACTTCGCTTACGTGAGTGGGATTCATTAACATTTAATTAAATTATATTCCCGATTTATGCTCTATTTATAAATTACTTAGCTTAAAACTCAAGTTTTATCTGTTTTGTATTTTTATTTTTTGATATGTACGAAAAAGAAAATAATTCGTCGCTGATTGTTGTAGATTTCAATAAAGGATCTGGAGCTTAACTCAGTGTTTTCAATCATTGGTCTTAATTCTTACGTGACATAACGAGGCAAACCTGGATCAATCATAAATGATGTGTGTTCTGTTTAATTAGAAATTTATCACCTCATAAGATACGGTATGATCTTCTCATACCAATTGTCTGAAACAGGGCTGTTATTATATGCCTATATAATTAGTAACATGTATAACATTATTAGAAAAAATTTTACTCTGTATGCAAACTGTTTACATTTTGTATTTTTAACTGTTTTATTTTTCACCTACCTTTACAATTAACTAGTAAATTTCACATTAAATAAGTATAACAGAAAACGGCGTGTAAAATGATTGTTATGATAAAGTAAAAATATGACATTTTAATATTTAAACGAGACTACTTGTTTAACATAATCATTATACTATCCTCCGTTATATACATTTCATGCATTTATTATGTTAAACAGTTAATTTTTAGTTATATAATAAAATATATTTATAGAGTTTGTTAAGTCATGTAGTTATTGAAAACGTTTCAAATAATAATTTACGTAGTGTCTACATTTTAATTAACAACAAAATGTTTACTAACAGTAAACATATTATTTACTGTCTTCGAAACTTTGATTAGAAATCAAATTAATTTTTATTTATATAAAATAAAATATGTTTAAACCAAATGTTAATTTATTTTTTGTCAATATTTAAAAGTTACCATTAATTTAATTGCAAATTATAATTATATAAGTAACGTATAACGACGTATCAACCAAATATTTGCCAATGCCTCGTTTATAATTATAGCTGTATAAAGATACTAAATAAAGTATTGTGTAGGAGAATAAAAAATATACTTTGAATATTTTCCATAATATTTTTAATAATAAAATTATTTCTTACGAATAAAAGAATAAGTCTTAAGAAGTTTTATTCTTAGATTTTTTGAATTTTTTTTTTATCAAAATAATGTCATCGTGTATAGAACTTTGTAGTAGTTGTGTGTTATATTACATAAAGTCAAACGTGACTGACATAATGATCCCTAACTTTTTTTACCGTCACTTGAATTCTTATAATAAACTTTAATATCGATTCATTAAACCTGCCCACACATTTATTAATTTATAAATAGAGAACATTGTCAGTGTAATATTATTGTAAATAATAAAAATATTTTGCATTTTTCATCTCAAATGTTATATAATATTTCATAATTATATGAACAAAGGTTGTTCACAATTAAATCAAGAAAATTACAATTTTTATGTTTTGTTCAAAATTACATCATATAAACATACTTGTTTTTGGTCTGTTTCGTTGTAAATGTACATAGAGAGCTTGTATGAGATGTCATTTTCAATCTGCAATAAAAAATATATATTTACTACTCATATTTGTTGTAATAAGATGTAATTTTATTTGTTTTTACATTAAACAGTATTGTATTAGTGTGTAGGTTTTTGTTAATCCTTGTGATCATGGTGATACTAACATACATACGCGATATTAAGGCCTAAAGTAGGATGCAACTTTTGGATGTTATGAAAATATATACAACTTAATCGCATAATAAGAGTATGGGTCATATATAGTCACAATGGATCCTGTCTTGCAGTATGGATGACAACGGCAAAATCTCTAAATCATCATTTCTAGTTTTGCAGCTAATTTATCATCAAATAGAATCTAAAGCAGTATCTACTTAATGACACCTTAAAGAAGGAAAAGAAAATTTTTCTTTATCGATATTAACGATGAAAAATATTTATTGAAAATATAATTGAATACTTTAGACTATTTTTATGTGAAATAACTTGTTTCTTAATAAATAAAATGTGTTTGATGATTATTTTCACAATAATACTTTACTAATTTAAGAATCATCAAAAAAGGTTTTATTATAAAAAAATAAAAGTATATAATTAAAACAAATTATCACAATAAAATTAATAAAATGATAATTTTCCAAGCTTGAATATATTTAATTTATTAATATAATATTATTATATATTTCTATAAAATCTCTTCCAAATCATTCTTGTTTATAAGTTGAGTGACATATATATATTGTATAAATTAAGACTATATGTATATAGTAAATGAAATATTTCTATGAAGATTAAAATTTTTAATACTAGAAAAAAAAGATATAATTTTAAAATTTGAATTTTGAACAAAAAATTATCTATTCAGTTGAAAAACTTAAAAGGAAAATTAATTCAAATATTTGATTCACTGTAATATTATTGAAAGATAATTATTTTTAGTTTACTGGTAATGAAAAAATATATCCATTAAAATGGATAAAATTTTTCATTTAAATTTTAGGTAAAATTTAATCAAACATTTATATAGAAAAGTACGTAACGTGTATAATTTAAAAAACACACATATGAAAAAAAAAACAAATCCTTATAAATATTTGTTTTTTTTCAGATGTAATAACTAGAATAACACTATAGTATTGTTCTAGTTATTAAATTACCACATAGATAGAATTTAGAATTTCATATAAAAATATTGAAAGAAAATTTAACAACTGTATTTTTATCCTTGTATTTTAAAAATTGTATAAATAGAACCAATTTCAGACAATTCTATGTATAATAAAATAAATCCATTCTCCCAAATATATAAAATTATTCAGAATTCATATTATTGCATCAATGAATAAATGAATCGTGTAGATTTAAATTTAAGATGAAAATGTTGTGTAAATGATATATTAATTAGTATTAATCTTAAAATACATTGGTATTGGTACATTATCTTAACTAAATGTATTTTTCATTTATTTATCAAGAATATCAGGAAAATAAGTCTTATTAGATTAAAAATTAACATCTCTTGGAGTTTTTACATTTATGGGTAATTTTAGACATGAGTTTTATCATTTTTATTCCATACAATTTTCCCTGCTTCAAATAGATGATTAAATAAAACCACTGTTTTATTCATTACTCAAACAATGATACAAAATACTATGAAAAAAATGTCCTTTACCCAATATAAAACTTATTTTATAGGTGCATACTTTGAAATTAAACTCTAGTTATATTAAATGTTCCCCTCACCCCTAAATGAATGATTATTATTTCTGTTTTTCTATAACTTAAAAATTTAATCCAACAATTTTTTTTTTTAAAAGAATACTATATCATTTTATGTATACAGTTTTATTATTATTATTTTTTATTAAACATTTATTCAAATTATATATTTATCAAAATAGAAACAACAGCATTTGAAAAAGTTTACTTGAATAAAAAAAAAAAATACATTTGGCTAAGAATGTATTAATATTTCAGGTAATGCAAATAATAATACTACTATTGCTTAAGCTACATCTTTATAAAATAATATACATTATTATTAGCTTATATTGGCATATAAAAAGCATAAATATTTGTAGTTATTTGAAAATTTATATTATGTTTATTATTTAAACGACCATTCCACCAGTATTATGAATACTGGTGGAATGATTTATATAACAAGTTAAACATATCATAATTAAAGTATTGATAATTAGAGTAAATACATTATAAACTGACCATGCGCTATTATAATAATAATAGTTATAATTTATATAAATTGGTTAAACTATTTGTAACAAATAGGTTTTGTTTAATTTAATCGTATGGTTTTATGAGACTAAAAAATAGGCTTTAAACTAAATATGAATAACAAGTTTAATTCTATGTTATCCGGTAACATGTTAACGTTATATGTGTTTATCAATTTTTCTTAATTTTTTTACAAAAATATTTTTTTACATTCAAACATAACAAGAATAAACTACTTTTAATTAATTTAATATTCATAACCAGCTTTTAATCCTTAAATTAACATTTTTTATTTCTGAGCATCGATTAATAAAATATGCTTCACCTTGTTTTATTTGATGTATATCAGTTATAAATTTTAACAAAAACTAATAATGTAACTAAAAGTTATTTTGATATAATCTATTTTACATATATCTATAACTAATTAAAAATATTTAATAAAAGACATTTTTAACATTAATTTTATTGTGAAAAATGACAAATAGTAACAACATTAAAAACAATTGTATACATTTTGATTTAAATTCAGAATTAAAAGTCATAAATATTTTTAATTGCTAATCAATATGATAAAAGTAATGTGTACATAATACACATTATTAATAAAATTAAACGTATGTCTAAAAAAATTTTTAGCGCTGGTTGCTTATAAATTTATTTTTTAGTGCTTTTGTAGAGAAGTGTAGAGAATTTTGGTCGCATAATTTTTCTAAGATTAAAACTAAACAAATCACTTAGATTGACGTAATTATGAAAACAATACAAGTTTTTTACCTATAAAAATGTTTTACAAGATATTAGCAAAAAATGTTTATTTTTTAAATATTCTGGGTAGTTATAGATAATATTTATGCTTACAGTCTACCATATTGTTTTATAAAATAAATAAATACATATTTACATAATAGTGTTAGGGATGATTTTGTAAACTTCATTGCATTTTGTCCAGGGAACTTCATATTTAGAACATTTGCTTGTCGGATTATATATACTTATATTTTTCATTATAAATACAATACTTGTAACACTTCGACAATAAATATTGACACTTTTATTAGGTATTTTATATTATATTCATCACAAAAAAATAATATTAACTCACTTCCCTTTCTATTTATTTTAATTTACTAAGGTACAATTACATTATCTTATAAAAAAACGAAAGTTATATTATAATTATAGCTTTGTAGTTAGTTAATACTTTTAGCGAATAATTAGTCACTTTTTTTAAGATTAAAACCTTTTAATTTATAACAATAAATTAATATTATTTATAAATAAATACACTTTGATTTTACAAATTGTTTAAGAGATTCATCAATTTATTCATTATTTAAATAAAAAAATTGTTTGAATTGTCTATATTATTTAAAATATATTTAAATTATACAAAGTATAAAACAATTTAGGTATTTAATTTTTTTGTACGATTTAGATTTTTATTAAATGAATATTTATATAATATGGAATAGATTTTGAACTTTAGATTTCAGATATAAAACGTGATTTATTTAAAATTTTCAAGATGTTGGATTTAAATGTAAGTCCACTTAAAAGTGCATATATTTCAGAATTAGAATTTTTTATTTAGATATTTAGACACTTTATGTGGGATTTACTTTAAACCAGTACAATACTATTGTCTTTTCAATGTGTTTACTAACCAATACTTAAGGTACATGTTTTGTCCCGATATGAGAACTTTCAGCATTTATTTTAAAAAATAAGCAATACAGAAATAAATAAAAAACTAATATGTATCTTACTTAAATTTTACTTAAAAGTTTACCCCACTTGGTATCCTGCAAATATTTTTTTAAGAGAGGCTGTTATTTTTTATTACTACAATTGTCACTTTTGGTCTAGTCCTAAGCTCACTCAGAACGCAAATTGAATTTCACACACTTTACACATGGGTATTCTTTACATCGTGCCACCTGAGCGCGACGTTTCAATAAAAAATATTTCCAAACCAGAATCCGCATTACATTTGATACTTCTGTTAATAAAACAGAAATTTCACTAATAATCTATAAATAAACAATACAGAATTTTAAACCATTAATAGCAATAGAATAACTTAATATGATTTTTATTCGGATAGATTTAAGAAAGAAAAATCAAAACGATATTACAAATGCAATTTTTTAGAAATTTATTGCTATTATTTAGAATCTTATTGTTAAATTATACATTTATTTTATTTTAACTAGCTGCTATGAAGAAGAGCAAAAGAAAATAAATAAATATTTTTCTAAATTACCAGAAAAATTAATTTTTTTTGTAAATAGTATTTGTGAGCACAAACATTCTTTGATAATATTTTGATTAATATTACGACTCTTGTTCAATAACAAATGAATAACTAAATAAAACATTTTCATGTTTTCTTGGTCTGCTTTAGAATACATTTCGCATGTTATACAACATAAAAACTAATGATGTGTAAGTGTCAATTACTTTAAATTTTATTGAACAGCTTGGATAAATAGTGTAATATATAAAATACTTAAGTATAATTGAAGAATAAGAACTTTATTTGATTTTGATGTTGAAATTCGAACGTAGGTGTTGAATGCGACGCTTTATTATAGAGTGGATATAATCAATTTATAACAAGTGAACCGCAATAAGATAATATCATAAGGAAAATCGGATGAATCGGATGTAATAAGCTGTACATCAATGAAAATTTTATTTTAAAATAATTTGCAAATTATCTACAAAATGATAATTTGGTAGACCTTTTTATAGAAATTTTACATGTAATTTCAAAGAACTATGAAAGGAAATGTTGATTAACCTTTTTCAATAGAAAAATAATTGTAGTGGCTATTAAAAAAGGAATTTTTGTTTTTGAAAATTATAATTATCAAGGATGTAACAAATCTCACAATATCTGTACAGATTCATTTATCGAATGTTGAATAGTTAATAAACATGCATGTAGGTACACTGTACTTAATTATAAAGTCAATAATTTTCTATTTCCGTATTGAAAATAACTTTGGCTTTTAAATTAGCATTTATGTTTATGACAGCAAATTATTTTCATAGATGAAAGAAAATTTCAGTATCTATAAGAAATAGAAATGTAGAAAAATGATATATACTGAATTAACATATAATGAAAAACTCATAACCTATTTCTACTTTATCTCCAAATCATTACATTAAACATTTTGGAGTTGAAAAAAAAAGATTCATTTATACTTAGGACTAACAGTTACACTAGTATCAGGACATAATGGTTTAATTGATAATGGTATAAAAAGTACAAAATACATATGTTGGACTAAGGCCAGTGATAGGAATCACTGAATAATCCCTCAAAGTACTACTAAAGTACTAGTGTCGAGAACAATACAAAAAATTAATACCTTCTCAGCTTCGCATCGAAGCTAGAAATATCGAGTTATTTTGTGGTACCCAAATAATCATAAATGTTTATTAAAACTCCCTGTATACTACTTGGAGATCTTTATAACTTGTTTAGATATATTGTAATATTCACGAACTTTTAAATAAATCTTAAATAATTTATGTTAAAAAAATTCTTGTTGAATATCGTACTGATAATAAAATAATAAACAAAATTCACGTGAAATGTTACTTGTTTTTGATTAATAATCTAAGTATTGATTATTAAATAATAACTAATACATATGTTAATAATAAAATAGTCACATTGAACAACATAACAATCGAGATTATCAAAAAAAGAGATTTATATAATATATAAAGGTAAAAAAAGGCTAAGGCTCGTCAGTTCACTCTTTTACATCTCTCGCAATATTACTCTCTAAGCTCTACACGCATGTCAAAGATCAAGTGTTCTTGCCAAGCACAGAAAATAATAGATTTGGTGAACGTGCATCTCGATTGTTGGGTGTCCAGTGATTCTTGCAAATCTCATATCGACGTTCACATTATTTATATCTAACTACAATTTATTTTTAAGAAGGACAACGAATGGTGACTCAATTTTATTAATGCTTATAAACACATTTTAATGACTAAAAAAATATTAATCGTTTTTAAATAACAAAGTTTTATAAGTAGTCAAAATGATTAATATAATAGTAATCCATTCTATCATAATGTAAAAATACACGGTATATACATATTTTAAAAGTCTTGGGAGCGAGCGTTCGTGCTGCTGCAGACGCCACTCCGAGCAAAGAAAATCCTTAGAGCGAGACGGCCGTGCTATTGCCGACGAAACTCAATGTACAATACTTGGAGCGAGACGACCGTGCTGTTGACGGCGTTACTCCAATTACACACCCTTGGAGCGAGGCCTCCGTGCTGTTCTAAATGGACTACTTTAGTAAGACACGGTCATCTCCTTAATCATCTTTACACAATGGGTATTTGTGAATATGACAATATCTACATTAATATCTAAACACTTGGGAAAATTTTTTCCTGAAAAAAAATGGAATTAAATTCCAAAGAGATACCTAAGTTCATCAGAGAGATAGGATTCTTTGAATATAAACAGATTGTGCAACCGTTTTTAAACATTTGAACATAGTAGAACTGACTGTATATAAATAGTAGTCTATAGGACACTTAACACTATTTATTATACAGAGTGTTAGGAATACTAAAAAAGGATACCAATACTTCAGTAAATATTAGGTGAAGAAACCAAATTACTATAATTCTACTACGCACAATGGACCTACAGTACTGTGTAAATGATCGTTCATACCCACTTTCTTAACTAAAACTATATCTCTATTCAAGACTGGAACTCTAAGATTTTTTAGAGATGGTGTTATCGTTGGTTTAATTTTATTCCTGAGGATCTCAAATCTTAAGGATTTGAAATTAAATTAATAAATATAAACAAATTAACTGATTTAAGCAGTTATCGTGGTAGGAGGGTATGATTCACATTTATATTTTACCTGAAATTCTGTCACGTTACACCACTTTTACAAATCGTCCAATCGTAGAGTTGAAGAATTACATGGTTATTCATTTTAAGTCAATCTTTTTCTATAAATAACCAATTAGAATTTTGGACTTCAATTGTTATGTGAACATTTATAAAGATAAAGTATTTAACCCTTTTTTAATATCCAATAAGTGCATTTTCGTCGTTATTAAAGCGTTTATATTGAAAAATGATGTACAAGTAATTAATTTCTAAAGTCAATTTTACTTTCTGAAATTATATTTATTATCTTTTTAAACAATTTAATATGCTACTATCCAATTGAAAATATTTAGATTTATATTGCTCTATTTTGTACATAAAAGAAAATATACATTTACGTTTCATTAATTTATGATTAATTAAAAATATTTTATAAATCCTAACGATTTGACTTGATTTAGGAATAACTTATATATAGAGTTCAAACTAGAGTCAACAAACTCGATCCTTAAACATTATACCTAAATAATTTGAAAGAACAATTATAAATAAGAGATTATTCACCTCAATAAACTTTACCCTTTGGTGCTCATTATAAAGTTTTAATATTTACTAATTGGGTGCACAATCGATTTATGATTCAATTTGACAATATATAATATTAGCTTGATAGTATTTATATTGAAAAATGAAATAAAAAATATTCACGTTAAAATTATTTTTTTTACTTGTAATATTTCTAACAAGTATATCAAAAATTTACCAACTTTAATTTATATATAAATACCATAAATTCTACTATGTTTTACAAAATATTCAAAAGTTATCTAATTTTATGATAACTGATAGTTGAAAGTTTTAATAAAGCGGTATATTATTTAGCATTAGAACTATAGTATTTTATAGATAGATATTAATTTTAATTGACAGCTGTCATTTTAAAAAAGTCGTTAAATGAAAGTGTTTCAAATTTATTTCTAGATATATTGTATTATAAATGACAAGTGTGCATGCTTTATAATATAGATCTTTGATATAAATTCGATTTTTAGTATAAAATAAATTTATACCTTGATTTGTGTTTCATTTTTTCGTCTTAATTATAAGAAAATTGAAATGCAGATAAACAACGAACAGAGATATCTCCAAATAACAGAATAATAAATATTACACTTTTAGATCAATACATGTTTAAATTAAAACTGTTATTGTAATGTTTTGAAATAAAAATATTTTTATAAATAAATTAATGTTAAGATTTAAGGTTTATGTCTGCTGAACATAAATCTTAAGTATATTTTGTAACTTACGTTAATGGATAATAGTGATTATTACTAAAAGCTCTCGTGGTTAAAAAAAGAAACCAAAACAATTTGGCAGCAAAAGTATTTTATTCGACTGTAAACAAATCATGAAACAAGTATTGAATCTAAAGAGCTTACAACAACATATACATAAACACAATTTTATAAATTGTAAATAAAATAATTGTCTTTGCAGTAATTTTCAATACCAAATCGATAATCACATCAACGGTTGCTTTTTCTTTAAGTGATATTCTTTATGTTATTTTGCCTTCATAAACAGAGTTTACTAAATTATATGCATAATATTTTTACTGATTTTTATATATTATTGTATACGTTTAGTATTCGTATGATTTAAGCCATTGGCAAACAAACTCGAGAGTTTAACTTGTAGTGCAATTTGTCTTACACAAGAAATTTTGACACACGTACAAAGTAATTTTTTTTTGTACGCGTGTCAAAATATTTGTTTGTATCATCAGGGATTTTTAATACTTAAAAAAATGGTACAGCTATTTGTGCTATGAAATCGCGTATTCAATTTAATAGTTTTGCTTGTTAAGATACTAAAAGCAGTGTCCTACATGTCATTAGCATACGATAATAATATTATGTCATTCGGTTCTACACAAACAAAATTAAAATGGTATTACAAGCTTTGGAGAACATTGTTCGACTCACGTGGTCTATATTATTATTGCTATCATCGTCATATACATAATTATTATTCACGAACAAAATATTTACACTGCACATTAAGCGCGGTAATTGCTCTATTTTGCTTTGGTTTTCTCGGTGATAATTTTCCATAGAGGTTCACAATAAGATATCGCTTTATGAGTACTCTAATGTAGTTACTCAAAATCGACAAATTTTGAGTTATTTGATTATACATGTTTTCTTATAGTGTAAATGTAGAATTTTTTTACATTACAATAGCGTATTATGTTGTATTTACGAAATTTAATATGTAATACTTAATAAAATTATTTATCAATCACAAAAAATGATAAATTCATTTCATACATTAGTTTGGTATATTTTGAGTTGCAACACTAAAGTACTGACAACACGATATGTGCACGTCGGGCCAATATAAATGCCGATGATTATTTCAGTTCGTAATTCTAGTTATTGGTTATTTTTTTCGATGGCAATTTACTACAACTTCTGATACGTCTCATTTTTAGAGGAGTTGCCTTGTTAAATTGCCGTGCACCTGCCTAAGTGACGCGATTGCCTAATCACGGTCGAGTCGAGGTTCCGTCGTTTTTGCAGCAATGTGCTTAATTGGTTTAGCCGTTGGAAGTATATTCATTAATCTGCTGATTAATGAATTTGCCAAAGTGCACATGTTTTTATTTTTGTTGAATAATGGAGTATCAAGTGTTAAACTTAAGTGTTGAGCAAACGAGATTGTCTAATACGAACTTAATAACGCTAGTTCTTACCAAAAATTACTTTAACAGTTTCGGTGCTTAAAAAACAATGTAACGTCTGGTTAATGGACGAAATTTAAGATTTTTTCTGAGTACTTCTTGTTATATTTAACATGCTTAGTTGGTAAACCGTTTAGATATTAATATACGTGTTGTTTTTACAGTTTTAACGTTTAACTCAATTATGAATACTAGTATTAGTATATTGATATTAGTATAGTCTAGCCTTGAAGTACGTTCTTATAAGAACTATTTGTACGACCCACAGATTGTAATTTGGTTGAATAGACACAGAAATAACAAAAGTAAACAGTCAACAATATTTAATTGAATTCTATAAATTAACCTAAATATTTTAAACAACATAAAATTTCTGATTATTTGTTCTTCTGTGTAATTGTTCATATCGTTTGAGTTTTTAAATCAACTTGTAATTTGTATCGATATCAAAATAATGGCGACATTTCAATATTTGTATAACTATGAAATAAAGAAATGTTTAAATGTACAAGAAATTATTGAATTTGTTTGATAGTTAATAAACTTTTCAATCTGATTCGTTTATTAAACATTGAGTTAATGAAGTCTTACGTGTACTTATAAATAGATTAATGTATGTTTACAGTGATTTAGTATGTTCATAATTAATGACTGATGGATAAAAGCCAACATAATTCAACAAAAAGAAGATATTATTTTATTTTCAACGACAATATTTAACGGTTAAGTGAACATACAAAAGTGATTCACTAACACATTGAATTTTTTCAAAGAAATTACATTTTGTTCTTATTTATTGTCTATTTATAAAAATAGATAAAGCTGTGAAACTAAACTATTGAAAACTCTCAATCAGGGTATGTAAAAAAGAATACGAATATTTATAATATTATAGTAACATAAACCAAGGTATTAATATAATTTAATTTGTCCATAATTTGTTCAAAATATTATAGTTTCTTGTCTTTATAGTACTCCTCGATAGTTTAGCTATTTATATTCATTACACATTTAGTAGAAGTAAAAAAAAAGTTTTTGATATACTTTTAAATCCTTAAACATGCACAGTCCTAAGTTTACTTAATGCTACACAAATTACTTTCCAATGACACCCACGGCGAGAATAAAATTTTAGCATTTTTTAAATAATTTAAAAGAACTTTATTTGTAATAGTATTTACTTTAAATTATTTTCAAGACTAAACGTTTATATTTTCTTAATAGAAAATTTACACAATTAAAGTATCAAACAATACATTGATTTATTATGTTATGTTATCAATCATTATATCTTATGTAGACATTTTTTGATTTGTTTATCGAAAAATAATTTCATAAATAAAGAAAATTTAATCAATAATATCCACATAGAATAGTTTAAACTTTTAGTGAAAAATAAAAAACCTGTTGCTTATAAATTACATGATAACGAATTTATTACAACTTATAACATTATTTGAATAAATGTTGTATGTTCCAGTTTGGTATTATGTAACATAATACATCTAAAATGTACGTTCCATATCACCAGTTATTGGAATATTTAGGACGGGTTTGCATAATAAATTGGAAGGTGTGAATTGTATATTAATTCAAATTAATATAAATGTTATGTTTAATAAGCTAAAATATTTTTTATTTACCGTTTGGAATGTGAATTGAAAAATTTGAGTTGTTTTTATTCTATAGCAAAATTATATCATAAAATAATGCTAAGCATAAGTTTTTGTTTTTTCGATAAAGTATTAAGTAAAACTAATATTAGAAATTTTAATTTTAATGCAACGTAACATGATAAAATTGGTAACTTACATTATAAAAAAAAAAAAGAAAAAAACTAAATTTTAATGTGAGTAGCAGTAAATTATTCGATAAACTAAGTTCACATAGTACGCCGATGTTACGATACTAACCGATGCTTGAAAACAGCTAAACACACACCTTAACGAGAGACGTCCGCGTTGACTGTGGAGACTGATTCTCGAGCTTTGAGTAGAAGCCCATGTGGTATGGTGTATCTCTCTCAATATGGCCAACTGTTTGGACAAAATAACCGTACGTTAAACAGTTGTCACCACTATGGACCAAAAATAATAAATTATAAAAGCGTTTAGAAACCCTTTTATAAAACAATGGATATTTTTAGCGTATCATTAAATTTAGAGTTAATCACTAATGGCTGAAAATTACGTGTAAAACTGTCATTAAAAAAAAAAAAAAAAAATTGGCTTTGTTTCTTAATATTTTATATTTCATATAAATTATGCTATTTTAACGCGTTAATTAACTAATTAAATTAAGAAAAAAGTGTATATTAAGTGTAAAGTATATTTAAGTGTGTATTTCTATAAACGAACTCTTGGAAAAATTTCAAATCAGTAATAAACTTATAATATTAATTTAAGATTTAAATTAATTTTCATTTAAAAATTTATCCAAACTTTATATTATTATTAGAAATATTTTCTGGTTTACCATTTTCTTCAGTTTTTATCTGAAAACTGAATAAAGAAATATTAAAATTCATAAAACGTTAACATGTTCTAATTAACACATATTTTCTTTTACATATAGTTTTTCACTAACCATAATTTTACAAAAAAAAAATTATTAGAATATTTTATTTAGAAAATTTATTTGTATATATAGGTGTTCATTTAATTAATAGTATTTGTTTTGCAATCAAAGAATTCTTTTCAATAGTAGTTAAAGAATTTTTTTTTTTAAATATCAGAAATACAGTAATTTATTATATCAATGTGAGATATAAAATTATTAAAAATCAGAATTGTTAAAAAATAAGTTTTTTTTAAAAAAAACCTGTTTAAAACGTCCCAAAGACCATTATAAATTTTGAAATTGTTAGTATTATTTCTATAATGTTAAACTACAAGAAAATATTATTTTCAGTTCATTTTATTTGAATCTACATGATTCAGTTATTTTCCAAATTGAGTACCTCATACTATTTAATAATTAATTTTACCATGATTTATTTATTTATTAATGTCTCTCACTACTTTTTCTCAGCTCTCACTGGATTGATTTTCTCAACGATATGTCAAAAGGTCACAAATTGTATTTAGTTGAAAACATTATCCTCAAAAATTAAAAAAATTTTCCCTCGTTCCCCATAAATAGTGAAAATCTCCCAAAAAATTACGATTTTACGACATTTTTTCTAAAAATTACCATAGCTTATTGAATAATGAACAAATAAAAATAATTTTTTATTATTATTTAACGAGTAATGTGCGGCCCAAACTTTAGACGTTTGTCTATGACCAGGCCTAGATAAATCATGGAATCCTTAAGCAAGATCTCCACCCCCAACACAGCGAGCCGTGGAGGAGTAAACTTGTACCTGCCTGTGAACAAGACCGCTTCGGTTTTGTCCAGGGTGAGACTTAGTCCACTCCCCTCCTGCTGGATCCAGTTGGTGACTGCGCTGAGCGCGCAGTTCGCACGAGATCCAGCCTCCTCGGACGAGGCGCCTTCCGCCACCATCAGCGTGTCGCCCGCGTAGCAGACGACGCGTACGTGCGGTGGTAGCGGAACGCGGAATACCGCGTCGTACGCGAGACCTGCGAGGCGGATGGCCAGCCTTGCCGGCACCTCCACTCGGGCGTATCGTATCACTATGAGCCCGGTTTCCGGTGGCACCTTGTCCTCTGGACAGCGGAGGGCGTTTAACAGTGCGTTCTGTACATCGCTCTCTTCCGTCCACTCCTCCACGTCGAGGAACATGACGGCACGGTCATCACCAGACGCTGGACCCGCACGTCATGCTACTTCAGGGGGCCCTTAAGGCTGTCAGCCTGGGCGCCCGAGCCCCGGACTTCCAAGAGGACGGCCTTCGTACGGGTACTCCTGGTGCCAACTAGTTGGATCACCAAGGCTTTGAGGTTAACGGTAGCCATTGCGGTCTTTATGACCGTGGCGTACCATTAACCCTCTTTAAGGAGCTCAATTACCATCGTCTCCATCCTAGGGACATTAGCCCGAAGCTGGATGGCAGTCGAGCTCCGGGACAGTGGCGGGAAATTGGCTTTGGGCCCAACGGTAATCTCGTCGCCCTCTCCACTCTCTTGACCACCTTGGGTTTCACCACCTCTGTCCACAAGGTGACTGTAGTGGGTGCTGAAGCGGGTACTGGAGCAGACGCTGATGCAGGAGTTGTCGTGGATGCCTGCCGGGCGTTCGCGCCACTAGATGGCAAAAGCTCCACGAAGTCCGTTATCGGACTCTCCGGGCCCTTGCCACTCCCTGATTATTTTTTCTCCGCTATTTAGCGGCGGGAACATGTAGGAGTACACCCGCTGCCTCCTCGCCACCTCCCCGACGGCTTTGGATGATGGGCCGTACGCGTCCCACCAATAATCCGTCTGAGACGCTCCGTCCTAGAGGCACACCCGGCTCTCCGACGTAAGTGCTGGGGACTCCCCCTCAAGCGAGCGGGTTAGGTGGAGATCAGCCAAGGCCTTTACGCTTGCGATAAGTGCCATGGCCATCTTCACCACCCGGGTCTGTAGGGTATAAATCTCCAACACGTCAGAGAGCTGTACCGCCTGCTCCCTGGCGAGGTCTAGCCCCGCCGTCATCACCTCGTCGGCCCGACTGATCAACTTTTTTGGTGTCTCATCGGCGTTGAACAAGTCAACCGCTGTCAGGGGCATCAGTTTAGACTTCTTGGCCAGGACCGGCACAGGTGTTGCCGGCTTGGGCACGGTAGCGCTGGGAGAGGTATCCTCCAATGTGATGGTGGGGGGGGCTAATTGTTGCGGAGATCTCCTTGCGTTTGGAACGCAAGGAATCGTTTTCTCCTAGCTCTGCTGCCACCACTCCTAGACACGCTCCAAAATCATTCCAATATACAGGGTTTTGTTGACGTGTCTGGGGGGATGGCCGTAGTGATGTCTGTTCCGTTACTCGAACAATCCGATTGGTGAAGCAATCGATCCGAACCTGAGAAGTTATTAATTCTACTATGTGTTGGGTTTGGTTATATAAATAGTATTATGTAAATATATATAAAGTGTTTTGTAAATTAGGAAACGTGTTTTTTTTGTTCTCATTGTTTGGAACAGTTTGTAACACTGTGTATATATGAATATGCGTAACAAATAAGGGAGTTACTCATTTTTTCTTACTTTTTAAGAGATCAAAAAAAGTACTCTCTTATTACACCCTATTTGTTTATCAAAGTAGTTTAATTCCGATTCAAACCGAATTCTTGAAATTTCGTTGTAAGTTATTATAAGATGAGAAAAACCTAAATTCATATACCTCATAATCTTAAAATCGAACTTTTTGAAGTTACTGTTTTANAGTTTAATAACTAAGTTACCCAACCAATCTTTTATTGATATTCATCTGTCCTCGATTAATCTATCAACTAACAATTAAAATTATAAAATCAATTGATGATTTCTATGATATTAAAAAAAGATAAAAACGAGTAAAAATAATATAATAAATAAAATGGGAAAAGTAAAAATGAGCCTATTATCATATTATTAGTGCACATAATAAAAATTAATAAGTATTACATATTAATTAAGAAAATATACAGGGTGTTCAGTAAGTCAGGAAACGGGTTTCTATTGTTCTCATTGTTACAAACAATGAGAACAATAGAAACCCGTTTCCTGACTTACTGAACACCCTGTATATTTTCTTAATTAATATGTAATACTTATTAATTTTTATTATGTGCACTAATAATATGATAATAGGCTCATTTTTACTTTTCCCATTTTATTTATTATATTATTTTTACTCGTTTTTATCTTTTTTTAATATCATAGAAATCATCAATTGATTTTATAATTTTAATTGTTAGTTGATAGATTAATCGAGGACAGATGAATATCAATAAAAGATTGGTTGGGTAACTTAGTTATTAAACTGCTGTAGGTTTTGAATGTGAATAAGCACTATTCTTGACAAAATTGATTAACTAAGACTTTTTTAAAAGTCCAATTGATGGCGTTTTAGTTAGTTAAAACTTTGATATTTTGATGGAGGACGCTAAAATCCATTCAATGTTATAAAAATTACAATAAATTTCATCAATTTTGCTATTCATAAATGAAGATTCGCGCAAATGGTTGTGTGTGTCAACGGAGTTTCATTTATTATTGTTAAATGTTCAGTTTTTTTAATTGAGTTACTCCTCAAATCACAATAATATCTATGAGTTTAATATTTTAAAAGTACGTAAGATGAGTTTACTTAATATGACTCTAAAATTTTCTAATTTTTTCTATGAAATGATAATTATAGTTATAAAATTTTTTGAATTAATTTTTTCTTCTACAGAATTTAAATAGTCAGAAAATTATGAAGATATATTTTTACATAGCTTTAACTTATAATAGAATTTCCGAATATGTTCTTTGTTTTTGATTAAATATAACTAATTAAAAACAACGAACAAAACAACAGAAATACGATTACATATGTCAAGAGATGTAATTTGCAAATTATTAAAAGGGCTACCTATTAAAACATTTATTTTAAATGTAGCTTTATAAATGTCGTAATAGTATTCAAATAAAACTTAATTAATAGTATATAATTGATAATTATCAAAACTGATATAATCTATAACTATTAAATAAATTTTTAAAAAGTTGACTAAATTTTAATAAATAATAGTTTCATTTTAATAAAGAATTTATTTACAATTAATTTTTTGGATTTATAAAGGTGTCCTATTTTTCCAAAAGCAAATATATATATTTTTTGCAAAAATACATATTCAACACTTTTATGTTTTACATATTTATTTTAGTGTATATTAATAATATAAAAAACATTTTAATTTTAGTCTGAAATAACGATTTATTTAATGTTTCAAATAACAAAAACGCGTTAGTAGTTTTAAATGAATGTCAAATATTCGATTTAATTTGAAGTAGCTTATGAAGTTTTATGATATGAGTACCACTGTAAATTATTCTATAGTTTTTATTAAAATGCTAACTTGTATTTTTATTTTCAAATGTGTTTTCGTAACTTTAAACGCTATCCCAGAAATACAAGTAAGTAATTTTTAAGTAGACTAACTTTTATATTAAGTACCCTCAATCATACTTAAAAATAAACATTGTATTTCAGGAACCTAATTGTGATACTACATTCCTCAAAACATACCTGAAATTATTGAGCAAAATTAATCTTAAATTAAAAGAATTTTTGTTTTACAAGTATGATGATTTTTTGGTTTTTGTTATTTATTCAAATGATATGAAATATCTTGAAATGCCATATCAGGAAGATATAACATTCATAAAAAATAAGGAATTAAGTTTAAGGAACTTAAAAAGAACACTAGAATCTTTAGAATGTCTATATGGATTTTTAACTCTTCATATTTTTGAAATCATCAGAAAAGAAATAACGGATATGGTTAGGGACCCTAATAACAGAGAAGAAACCTCCAATGACAAATTAACATTTAATATTAGTATTTTAAAAGAATTTGTAATTAGAATGATGTCAATTTTTATTAATGGATACTTTAATATTAATTCATGGCAATATGAATTTTCATTAAAAATTATTAAAATGGAACCATTAGAATCACAAGAACTAATTGCAACTGAAGAAGCTTTAAAATTATTGGACGACAAAATACTATATTCATCAATTTATAAGTTTTGCTATGAATGTCAAAAAAAAAATTACTTACCAGCATCCCTAAAATTCTTTGAACCGGATATAATTCAAACTGCTCTTAAACCTTTACCTTTTTATAATTATCTCAGTACAATAAAATCTTGCTATTCAAATTTTTTTGAAATTATAAAAAAAAATAAATTTTTAGACTACAAACGAAAAAATGCTTATTTGTTGATTACAGATTATGGTAATTATTTATTTCATATTATAGAAATACATTTTTAGTATTAAGGTATGTAAATTATTTTTTAGGAATTTGGGGTATATTTGAAGTAAAAATTTACTTTTTCATAAACTTTACAAAATTTATTTATTTATTACATAATACTTAGGCAATAAATAACCCTTTGAATAATTTAATGAGGTATATTATAATAATGCACTAAATAGCAAGTGCATTATTAATATTAGTAAATTTAATGTAGTTAATAAATTCAATTTTGATATATCAGTAAAACTTTTGATAACTTATATTGATAACTTCATTATAATTATTTAATAAATTAAAGAATCGTACCACAATACGAAAATATAGATATTACATAAATAGTACCTCATAAAATTTGTAACTTTTTAAGTTACATTTAATGTAACTTAAAAAGGTAAGAATAAAAATTACAAATAAAGTTTCTAGAGTCATCTGTTCTTGCACACATTTCATGTAATTATTTACATTTGATGTAATAAATCCAATTGTCTCCTCTTTTGTCACTTTTAAAAGATTTATAGCAATAAATATACTCTTCGTCAGTTTTATGTTTTTAAATAGTGTTTTTTACTAGTAGTTTTTTTACCAATATAGGTTATTCAACATTTTTTCTTTTGTACTCTTTGTTATTCTTTTTCTTTTTCTTTGATTTAATTATCTTTTTGTAGAAATTTTTCTTCAAGGTAATTTTAATAGAACTAGAAGTCATCAAAATAGAGGGTAATTTATCTCTTTGTTTTCTTGGTGTTGTTGGTAAGTCCAGAAATAACACCTAATAAATTTAATTATAAAATGTTTTAAAAACTTACTGACTTTGAAATAACTGTTGATTCCATTCCATTTTTAAGACTAGAACCTATTATTAATGATGTAGTTCAATCTTCCAATTGACTTGAACTAGGTTGACATAATGTAACATAAATGCAAAATTTTTCACATGAGTGAAAAAAATTGGCGGTGAACTGCCAACCTGCCCTCTGGTTTTACAAAACTTAATTTAGTTTTTTAGCTTCAATGCAAAGCTGAGAAAGTTTGCATCACTTTTAGACTACGTTGAATTGCTTTAATAGATATTTATTCATAAATTATACTTGTAAAGCAACTACTAATATAATGATATAAATAGGAGTTAATTTTGCTTTCTATTATACTTTTAAATCAAAGAACCACTAATTAGGCTATAATTAAGGATATATGAATTAATTTTGTTTTTAGAATAATCTACCAATTTTTTAAAATTAAACACTATCTAAAAATTTGCACCGAAACGTTTCTTATGATAGTGATTTTAATCACTGTCAAATATCATCTATACTTGTCCCAACTATGCCACACATATACTGCGCAGCGACCTTACTGTGCTAACGTTTTTATTTTTTTATTATTATTATTTTTTGTCTGTTCCCACTTTTTCTCAGCTCTCACTGGACCGATTTCTTTCAACGATACGTCAAAAGATTCCAAATCGTATCTAGTTGAAGACATACTTTTAAAAATTGAAAAAATTTTCGTTGTTCCACGTAAATGGGGGAAATATCCAAAAAATTACAATTTTAAAAGTTATTAATTTTCAAAATTTTTTTCACTTTTTTTCATAAAATTAACTTTTTCAAAAATTAACAAATCAAAATAATTTTTTTTATAGAAACCTTAGGTATTTTGCTTTTCTTTAGTATAATTTTTTTTACATTCTAACCTTTTAACTACCTTAAGGAGGGATTCATAACGCAACTTTTTTATGGAAGTCAACTTTTTCAACTTAACATTTGATAATGTTCCAGAAATACTGCGTCCATAAAACATGAAAATGGCTGCCGTATATAAAAAACATGTTATATTGTGTTCATATTTTAGCTTCGATGCGAAGGTGAGAAGGTATTGGTTTACTAAGATGTGTTTTTTTTTGTGTCTGTTCCCATTTTTTCTCAGCTCTCACTGGACCGATTTCTTTCAACGATACGTCAAAAGATCACAAATCGTATCTAGTCGAAGACATTACCCTCAAAAATTGAAAAAAATTCCCTCGTTCCCCGTAAACGGGGGAAACCTCCAAAAAAATTACAAATTTAAAAATCGCTAATTTTCAAAATTTTTTTTACTTAAAATTGCTATAACTTTTTTAAAAATAACCAAATAAATATAATTTTATATAGATGAATGATATCATTACCTTTCATTTGGTATATTTTTTTCATAAATTTAACCCTTAACCTGCCCACAAGGGGGGATTTAAAATGACAACTTTTTCACAAAAAATTAACTTTTTCAACTTAACTTTTGAAAATGATCCGGAAAGTCTTACACTTTTATATATATCTTAAATTAAAGCTAATGTAATTTACTTTATTATAGTAAAAAAAAAACTTCGGACTTTATTTTATCTTCACGGTGAAAATGGCTACCAAATGCTATTATTGTGTAAAAATTCTCGATTTTATTTTTTACATTTTTAACTTTATAATGCTATGACATATTGAAAAGTGTATGGATCAACATTATTTTTTTATGAGAAATAATATTTTTTAATAATCCCTTTTTCATTCAGGATATTAATAAGAAAATAGCAGATCATGTAGCTTTTGGAATAATCCACCAATTTTTTAAAATTAAACACTATCTAAAGATTTGCATCGAAGCGTTTTTTTTTGATAGTGATTTTAATCACTGTCAGATATCATTGTACTTGATCCATCTATGCCACGTCACCACTGTGCCGCGACCCACCTGTGCTGGGTTTTTGAGATTATTACTAATTAGAAACACATGAAAAAATTAATTAAAATAATTTTTTTATCAAGTAATTATTGATTTTTATTATATTAAAAATAATCCGCACAAAATTTCAATCCAAAATGTCATTTTTAACTTATTTTTTTGATCCTTTAAAGTTGATTTTTATAATTTAAAAATGTTGAACCTTTAAACACAATTTTAACTCAACTAGCAAGTTTAGAATTTATATCATTTAAAAGAAAATGTTATGTGTAATAAAATATACTATTTTTTAGATTGATATGTGATCAGAAACTTATATAATTACTATTAATAGTAAATTTATAAAGAAAACTCAACATTTCGATAAAAATGTTCTGTTGTATTATATTATAATAAATCATTTAAATAGAAGTCTTGGTAAGCATTTCTGTGCAACTCTTGGCATTTGAATAATTATTCATTTATACATTCATATATACTGCAATTATAATATATTGATTATTCATACGTAACATAATAATCAAACATAAATATTTGTTATATTCAGTGCTCGAATTGGCCAAAAATAAGTAGGGGAGCTCAACTTAACAATTTGAAAACTGCGTCCCTAGTATTTTGAAGACCTTTTTTTTTTTTTTTACTCATTACTTTATTTAGTATTTATTAATAAATCATATTTCATTATCATACTAATATTTAAAAAAAAAAAAAGAGGTGTTATTTTCCACCGTCCTCCTGTCCCAATAAAAAAAATAGTTGGGGTGCGCAAAACAATTTTAAAAAAAGTAGAGGAGTTACGTCCCCCAGCGCACCCCCCCAATTCGAGCACTGGTTATATTAATTAGAAGGATTTTGTTATTATTTAGTCAATATGCGATACTTTAATTTCATATTTGAAATAGGTGCAAAATGGGTTTAGAAAAGTATATTTTGGTCTCTGATGAAAATTGCTTGTAGACCATTAAATTTATTTATAAGTAACACAATTTATTTTAAAAAGTATTGCATGAAGCACTTTTTACAACTTTTATACATGTTTGTCATAGAAGTAATATCTACTTAATAATTTTTATAATTTCCCCGTAAAAATTACAATACTAACTTATTCAATATCAATTTTATATTCTATTTAATTGCTATAATAAATATTTATTCATAAATTATACTTTTAAATCTAAGAACTACTAATCAGGATATAAATAAAGAAGTAATTGATTCTTTTGCTTTTTGAATAATCCATCAATTTTTTAAAATTAAACACTATTTATAAATTTGCATCAAAGCGTTTCTTGTAATAGTGATATTAATCACTGTCGGATATCATCTATACTTGTCCCTACTATGCCACGACCATAATTTTCTACCGTTTGTGATGGTGTCACGTTACCATTATTGTAAGAATTTATTATAATAAAATATAGACAGCACATCCTGTTCTAGTGACTGACGAATTAACAATTAATATTTATTGCAAAATTGGCAATCATCCAAATTATTATAAAAACCCAAAACTCCTGGTTATCTTGGTCAGTCGACTCCAGTGCCTTGTGTCATTCATCAGTCCCAATACTCGGTTGTCGCTATTCGGCTTACTGCTTAAAGTAAGTCTTTGTTTTTCCTTTTTAATCTGCCTACTCTCGTCTTCGATATTTCAGAGTACTTATGTCTTGTACTTCGTCTACACCTCATACCTAGGTGTCACTCTTATTTCTTTCTTATAATAACGGCTATTTGACACAGCTATCCCGTAGTGTCAGCTGAGCACGGTAACTGCTGTATGATTACACGAACGTAAAAACCTAGTCAGCAGACTCAACAACAGCGTCATACACACATACACATCTTAGTCCTCTTTACTTTTATTTGTGTTACAACACGTTTTTTACATAGTTTCTGTCCATACTAGGGGATATTATCTGTAGTATATATAATATTAATACACATATGAATATTAGAAAAATATAAGATTGTATAAAGAATGTATAAAATATATTCAATGAAGGGTAGATGACACAATTATTTATCTTGTTCAATATGCTTTTTAAATGAAACTCCTTATAATTATTTAAACAACAACAATTAAATTAAAAGTAATTCACACATATTAATTGTTACATCTAACAATATCTAATACCGTAAAAAAAAATTATTTTTATATATACGAAAAACCATTTACTAAAAAATATCAAAGTTTTAGCGGAACCATGAAAAAGTAATAAATGATAATGAAATTATTGGTATTAATTAATTGGGTCATTTATTTATCTTATCTTAATGGATTAACCATTAATGTAATATATATTTTCATTTTCTTTTTAAATTCACATTGTTCAACTTGTTCCTCCTTCTACTCACAATTAGTGTGTCTTAACATAGAAAAAAATAATAATAATACTATGAAATAGCTAATTTTCCAATAGTTTTCAGATGGCTTTTTCAAAAAAAAAAAAATTTTAATAATATATATATTTTATAATTGCCTTAGAGAAGAAGGAAAGTATACCTGATGTGGAATTTGAAATGAAAAAACAAAAATTAATTGAATCTTTAAAATTAAGTGAATCAGAAATTTATTCATTAGAAAGAAATACAATTGATCATAGCAAAAGTGAAATGTGGAGGAAAAATTGGGGTTTAAGGTTGGCTTCAAGACATTTTGGTCGTGTCTGTACTTTACAACCAACAACTTCTAGAGATTCTACTTTAAAAAGAATATTGTATTCATATTCAACATTTTTGATGCCAAATATATCGTCTTATAATCCAAAGTTAGTTGCATAATAAATAAGTTTAAAAATTGGTACTAAAAATCATATTATTCTTTTTTTTTTTTTGAATTTAAGTCCTGGCAAATTGTATGGCATAAAAAATGAAAAATTAGCTTTAAAAGACTTTGAAAAAAAAACTGGGAAAAAAGTAAAGCTAAGTGGGATATTTGTCGACGAAAAAACTTGCTTTTTTATAGCAAGTCCAGATGGAATAATTGATGATGATGGCATTATAGAAATTAAATGTCCGTATGGAGCTCAAAATATGACTATTCAAGAAGCATTTAATCATGGTAAACTAAAATTTATGTCATGGATCAAAAACAAAGATAACTTCCATTTAAAACGTGATTCAAGCATTTACTATCAAATTCAAGGACAGCTTCATATAACAAAAAAACAGAAATGTTATTTTGTTATTTGGACTGAAAAAGGTTAAGCTTAATTTTAATGTTCATTCTTGTATTTTTAATTATTTTTGTTAATTAATATTAGATAAATATAGGGTAGATATAGGTAATACCTTCCCTTTAAGGTAAAAATATATATTTTTAAATCTGATTTAGTAATATTTGTACCTCAACGCGAAAGAAATATAGACTTGGAATTTTCTAGCTTTTGATATATTGTTTCAATATTTGCCATTTTTCAGGAAAGAAAAAATAAATATAAAATTCCAATGGTATCTTGCACAAATTGACATTTTTAAAGTGCTTAAACAAATCTTATTGTTAAATTTAATTCGTAATTTTCGGAGCATCATCTTTTTCTATACTAAATTATGAAAAATCCATTTCTGTGACTTACTAGTTCTTAGAAGTAAGTCACATATACATTATATATATATATATATATATATATTTTTGTACATAAATAACTTAATTTTGTTGTTTGTCTTGGATAATTATTATGAAATAATGGACACAATAATAGCTGATAACCTCTTAAGTTACAGCAAGAAGAAACTATATTTAATTCTTTTATATAATCCTAGTTCAATTTAACTTGGCTGCGCGGGTAAAAGATCATGTATCCAAACAATTAACTTTCCCAGAAAGCAAAAAAAAACAACTTATTTTAATATTAGTTATTTTGACATCTCATCATTTTAAATATTATTAAAGGAATGCACATTGAAATAATTACTAAAAAAGATACATTTTGGGAACATAAAATGGAGAAATATTTGATTGATTTCTACATGAATTACATGGTTCCAAAAATTATTGAACTTCAAACACAATTTGAATTATCCAGTGAATCTAAATAATTATAAATTTGAAATTACATTTGTAACAATGTAAATATATACATGTGTTCATCAATGATTTGCAATATTAATTGATTTAAAGAAAAAATAAATAAAATAAAATTTATTGTTTTAATTTATAACTCTTCTTTTTTTTCAAAATTAGAGTCAATTTAATAAATTTTTTCTTGAAAATAAAAAATGTTTAATTTATATTTTTAATATAAATCAAAATTTTTGCAGTGCAATAAAACCTCATCAATAAAACTTCATACTCATATTTTGACAAATTACTATGTAACGTGACAAAATGTGAATTTTATGATATAGATCAGGGATGGCGAACCTTTTTGTACTAGCGTGTCAAAAAAAAATGTTGGTTGAATTTTGTTTTCCCTGCGTGTCAACTAGTTTTATAACCCTTTTTCATACTTAAAAATTCCTATATCCATGGTTTGAATGATAAAAAACATGTCAAATATTACATTATCAAACAATTTAATTATATTAGATACGAAAAGTATATGTATCACGTCAGTATGTAAAAAAAATTAATTTATAAAAAATTAAAAAATATTGAAATGTTAAAATATAAAATTTTTATACATGAATTTTTAATGAGAAATTTGTTGCTGCATTTTATTGGCTAATGAATCAATTCTTGGACTGTACTTGGTCGATTTTAATTGAACACATGCTTCACTTAAATCTGTTCCAAGACGATTCCTTACAGTTGATTTAATAAAATTCATTGAAGAAAAAAGCTGCTCACACGCATAAGTTGATCCAAACATTGTCAATAAAGAAAGAGCTAGTTTTTTCATAGATGCAAATGAATTTGGAAGACTTTTCCACTCATTAAGAATCAAATTTTCCGATTTAAAATTCCTACCAATTTCATGATGATTATTTTCTAGCTCATTATTCAAATTAATAAATTTATTTCTCCAAATATTACTTCCCTGAAATTCTATTAACTCCATTTCTAAATTGTCAATATTTAACCACTCAAAAAAACTAAGTTTAAGTTCTTCAAATTTAATATTATGTGGATTTAATAAAAACTGTAATGTTGAATCTAGATGACGAAATTGGGAAAATCTGCTTGAAAATAATTCGTATGCATTTTTTAATATTTTTACATATTTGGTTATTATTAATTTCATATCAAACTGATCATCTTTAAAATGTTTTTCTATTAATTGCTTTTTCAAATAAGGAAAATATTTCAAGTTTTCATTTTGTAGATCTTTACAAAAAACTTCAATTTTTTTTTCAAAAATTTTAATATTATCAAACATAGTTAAAACTGTTTGACCTCGGCCTTGGAGTTTTTTATTTAAATCATTATAAATTGCAGTAAAATCTGTGAAAAACATCAAATCATTCAACCAATTTAAATCAGTAAGCTCTGGATAATCTTGAGATTTGTCCGACAAAAATAAACGTACTTCTGCCAGTAATTCAACAAATCGATGAAGAACTTGCCCGCGACTCAACCATCGAACACTATTATACATAAGAAGGCCAGAGTATTGCGATTCCACCTCTTCTAATAATTTGGCAAACTGTCGATTGTTTAAAGCTCGAGATGTTATGAAATTGACAATTTTTGTAACAGTTTCCATTACTTTTTGAAGCGATTTCATACTATCTTTTGCACACAACGCTTCTTGGTGTATAATACAGTGAAAGTTGATTAAAGGATGCAAAATTTCATTGGAAAAAAGTTTAATAAATCCATTGTTTTTACCAACCATATTTGGAGCGCCGTCAGTAGTTATTGAAACAATATTTTGAATATTGATTTTTAAATTTATAAACTCTTTATGTACTTCATCCATAATATCACGACCAGTTGTTTTAGTAGAAATTGTTATTAATTTTATTAATTCTTCTTTCATAATATTAACACTAATAAATAGAACAAAAACTGCTACACGAGCTTGGGAAGTTACATCTGTACTTTCATCAAGACAAATCGAAAAAAAGTCTGCTGAAGCTAAATCAGTTTGAAGCTGATTTGATATATCGCCACTCATACATAAAATTCGTTCTTTAACAGTATTTCTACTAATAGGTAAATCTTGAATACGTTTTATTATTTCATTTTTATTCACAAAATCATGAAATAAAGTATTTGATGTCATTAAAAAAACTTCTTTTATGTATTCTCCATCGGAAACTGGTTTACCATGCTGTACAATACAGTGGGATACAGAAAAACTAGCAGCTGTTAAATTATTGTTTGGTATAAAAGCAGCTTTGAAATTATTTGATTGATTTTTAAAACGTTTCAATTTTTGCGAAATTAATTCCAACTTTTCTTCAGTTGATAAAGAAAACATGTTTGTATTAATTGTTTCAAAGTGTCTTTTTACATTAAAACTGCGACTAACTACTGTTTCATTACATAAACAACATAACACTTTATTATTTTTTTGAACTACCCCATAATCTACGGTCCATTGTTCGTGAAATGATCTTCCACTTTTACTTTTTGACATCATTTATTAAAAAATATAACCTTTAAATTATTATAAAAATAACACTCACCAATAATGAAAACTGCCAAAACGATTCATTTAGACAAGTCAAAGGCAACGATAAAATTTAACACATGAAACACATTCGATTCGACGAATGAGTAATGACTAACGCTAGCCGTGGATCAGTTTTACACGTTATATCCGTTATATAAATATATACCTAATAATGTTCTTATCGAATAAGATTTTCTTATCGAAAAGTAATAAAATTAATAGTTTGAGCAGTGTAGATATTCAATTCAATGCGTGTAGGTATAATACCATAAATTTAATATTTCATTTTTGTAATCTCAATTTATTTTAGTCTACGTCCTACGACCAGTGGTTTTTGATGACAAACTTTTACATAGATCCGTGTGTCACTAAAATAGTATGCGCGTGTCACTCTGTGACACGCGTGTCATAGTTTCGCCATCTCTGATATAGATAGATTACTGTTTTGCTTTGCTAATGGGCGCGCGTACGTTATATCCGGCCGTGTAATCAGAAAACTGTACTGTTGCTGTCAAGGTGAACGCTATACACACAATATTCTTTATCAGTTTAATAATCGTTCCTTATATGACACATACACTGGCCACCACTGTCAATTCCTGTATAATTTTAATATTGTTCATATTTTTATCTGTTTTATATTTTGTAAATTGTTAAGCCGATACCCTCTCACAAACGTAATCGTCGTCGTCGTTATGTCTCGCCCGGTGTGTAAGAAAAATTTGTGTTCTCTTCTCTTTGAACCACCGTCGTGGTATTGTTTCTGTGTGCGGGCAGCCAATAATAGTTTTTTTTCGTGTGTGTCGTTCATTATAATAATGTACAAATTTAACTAGGCGTCGGCCATTTCCGGGGCCGAGATCCCCATCTTAGGATTTGTCCCATCCGGGACTGGTTATCGTATATTGTTTTTATTTTATTTAATATATTGTTTTGAGCCTTTTTCTATCTTAAATTTATTTTTTTTACGAGCTGTATATAATTTTAGCTATAATTAATAAATACTAGGTTATTGGTCAGTGGTGTGTCGTGTATATATATTATTCCCGCAGTGCCCAAGTACGGTCCGGCCGACCAGATTACAGAAATTATCCGCCACGCCCGGAGTACACGGACTTGTTCCGATGCGGAAGACACTTCACGTGTAATATTTAAAAGTTGTAGGTTAAATATTTTTTTGTCTTAATAATTGTTTTTTTTTCTCTCTTTTGTCCCTTCGTTTGCAGAGTGGTTTTTGCCTTCGGGTTTTGTCCACTATTAACTTAACTAATAATTTAATAAAGTCCTCTTAATTTTCTTAATCAACAAAAATCTTTTTATTGCGTGAATATCTTCAATATTCACGTGTATATTATTTCTTTTTCCTTTTAAATCATTTTCTCTAGTTTTAAGGTCACGGTCTTCGACATACTAAAGTATGTCCACCACTGGTGACATCAAATAAACCTATTTGTTATATTTACAAGGTATCAGCGTATAATAGTCTACAACAACACTTTATATTTTAGTATATGTATATATAATTTTTTTAATCCACTTTGTTTCATCAAAGTGCATATTATTGGTTTTCTTATTATTTTTTATTTTTTTTTCTTAAATCCACTTAAGTGGTTGGCGACCCGATTTCCTTTTGCAAGGGATCCATGAGGGTGGCGACTCCACAATCCGTTGCGTGGCCAAAGTCGTCACCTCTCAACTATAAACACCAGTGCCCGCACAGGGGCAAACTAGGCAAGGTATTTGCCATAGGATCAGGGCCATAAGACTCCACATATAGCAATTGCGTAGGTTTTGCTTAAGGGTGGTATACACAAAACATATTTTCATAAACCTACTCTCAGTAGAAAAAAATATTGTATATTTGCCATGTAATTTATTTATTCGAGAATCTATACATCTATAAATATTGTAGAAAAAAAATTAAATTACACTATTTTGTGATAAATTTAAAGTTTAGTTTGTATAGTTTAGTTAGGGATTAACAAAGATGTTAAATAATATGTCACAATGAATTCGTTTATATATGTTATTTTTAGTATCGCGCTGTCCGTCAATCCAGTGACACTTAATATTTGTACTCTTATTTTTATGTATATATACATCATATTTCATTATTAAAAATTATTAATTATTATAAATTTTAATTGTAGTATTTTTGTAATAAATATAAACACCAAAACACTACAAATTGGTGACCTCTAAAATGAACAACAAATCCGATAGTGCGATAGTAAGTGTGCGTGATGACGCGACCGGTAATGATGGCCGAGACCATATCGAATACGGCGAGCCCAATATGAATTCAACGCGAGCGTTTAAAATCCCAACTTTCTGGCGCACCAACCCAGAACTTTGGTTCAAACAAAATGAATCAGTTTTTTATACAACCAANTTCAAACAAATTGAATCCGTTTTTTATACAACCAGAATTACAGCTGACGCAAGTAAATTTCATCATGTTGTTTCCTCTATGGAAAGTGAAATTCTTGCTCAAGTTAGTGACATAATACTCAATCCACCAGAAACGAAAATGTACGAAGCATTAAAAACCCGGCTTATCGAAAGATTTTCCGAATCTGAACAATGTCGGCTTAAAAAATTACTGACTGAAGTCGAACTCGGTGATCGGAAACCATCCCACTTTCTTTCAGAAATGCGTCAACTAGCTAATGGAAAAGTAACTGATGAAATACTCAAAACACTATGGATACAAAGGTTACCATATCAGGTAAAAACTATAATTTCAGCTAGCAACGACAAGTTGGATAACTTAGCTTCGATGGCAGATAAAATTATCGAAATATCGGACAGCCGGAATGATGGTTTTTCCATTTCCAGCGTTAGTGACAAGGTCACAAACCGTCAGTCACATGAACAAGCTGACGATGCAACGACAATAAGAAAAGTGGAACATCAGATCGCAGCACTCACACAAGCAGTAGAGCGACTTAGCAACAGCAACTCTCGTAGCTACAATAGGCGTCACTCAAAATCACCTATGCGCCGAGACAATTCACGACCACGATATGATACGTGTTATTATCATTACCGATTCAAAGATAAGGCTACTAAATGCAAACCACCGTGTAAATACCAGCACACGTCGGAAAACTATAAACGATCTACTATCGAAACGACCGACGGTAGTGAATTTCAATCTCGTCGTCTATTTATTGTTGACAAAATAACAAAAACTCAATACTTAATTGATACTGGTGCGGACTTTTCGGTTTGGAATATCCTTGGGCATCTTCGCTTTTAAAGACGATTCAGCGTACATTAAGTTACTCAAAAAATTTCCGCAAGTATTAAGAACAAACATGATCCCAATGGATTGTAAACATAACGTTACACATCATATCATCACTAAAGGACCACCACTCTTCGATAAACCAAGACGCCTTCCTCCGGATCGACTAGAGATCGAAAAAAAGAATTTGCATATTTAGTGGAACAGGGCATATGCCGACCTTCAAATAGTCCGTGGGCCAGCCCATTACAACTAGTAAAAAAGAAGAACGGTGAATGGAGATCGTGCGGCGACTTCCGTAGGTTAAACGCAGTCAAATTACCGGACAGATACCCCATTCCACACATTCAAGACATCACACAGCGATTGCAAAATAAAAGTAATAAGTAATAAGTAAAAGTAATAAAAGCTTTTAACCATATACCAATAGAACCGTCCGATATTCCAAAAACAGCTATTACAACACCTTTTGGGTTATTTGAGTTTGTTCGGATGGGATACGGTTTTAAAAATGCAGCTCAAACATTTCAGCGTTTCATACACGGTGTTTTAAAAGACTTAGATTTTTGTGAAGTGTATTTGGACGATATTTTAATTGCATCGTCTTCAACACAAGAGCATTTGAGCCACCTCGAACGTGTATTACAACGACTCAGTGAGTACGGCATTGTGATAAATACGAATAAATGTATATTTGGAAAAGAAGAGGTACTATTTTTAGGATACATCATATCGGGTAACGGTCTTAGACCAAATCCTGAAAAACTGGAAGCGATAGACAAATATCCACGGCCGAATAATGTACAAGAGCTTCGACGTTTTTTGGCTATGTGCAATTTTTACCGCCGTTGTATCCCAAACGCAGCAAGTACACAAGCTATTCTTCACGATTATCTTAAAAACAGCAAAAAAAACGACAAAACACCAATTGTATGGACCGATCAATCAACGGGAGCGTTCGAGAAAACTAAAGAAGACTTAAAGCGAGCCACAACATTATCGTATCTAGATCCGGCCGCGAATATTCAATTACGATGTGACGCGTCAGATATGGCGATAGGCGCAGTAATAGAACAATTTAAAAACGGCGTTTGGCAACCACTTGCTTTTTTCTCTCGCAAACTTGACCAAACACAAAAAAAATACTGTGCATACGATCGTGAACTTCTTGCGGTATATGAAGCCATTAAGCATTTTCGCTATATGCTGGAAGCCCGTGAATTTGAAATAATTACGGACCATAAGCCGTTAGTATACGCATTCACACAACACTCAGATAAATTACCACCTCGACGTGCACGACAACTTGATTTTATTAGTCAGTTTACAACATCAATACGGCACGTAACAGGTACACAGAATACAGTGGCCGATGTGTTATCGAGAATAGAAACTATAAATGCACCGCCACCGCTAGATTATGACAAGTTATCTTACAACCAGTTAGCAGACGCAGAACTATTGTCGTTATTGTCAAAACCGGAANGCTTACGACCAGTTAGCAGACGCAGAACTATTGTCGTTATTGTCAAAACCGGAATTATCGATAAAACTAGAGCTCGTAAATATGCCCACTACGAACACAAATATTTACTGCGACACTTCTAATGGTAGACAACGACCGTATCTTACCAAACAATTTCGCCGCAATGTGTTCAATTGTCTACATAATCTCGCTCACCCAGGTATACGGTCAACAATAAAATTAGTGAGTAGTCGTTTCGTGTGGCCGTCGATGAACAGTGATTGTGCGAAATGGACTCGTGCGTGTTTAGCGTGTCAAAAGTCAAAAATAACGCGACATGTTATAAGTCCGTGTGGTATTTTTAATGTGCCGAGTGATCGTTTTTCACATGTACACATCGATATAATCGGCCCTATGGTCATGTCACGTGGTTGTACTTACTGTTTAACCGCTATAGGCAGATTTTATAGATGGCCAGAAGTTTTTCCAATTCAGGATATTTCGACTGAAACCATAGCTCGTACGTTGTTTGAAGGCTGGATAGCTCGATATGGAGTTATGGAGAGATTGACAACAGATCAAGGACGGCAATTTGAGTCTACTCTGTTCACCGCAGTAACGCAAATTTTAGGGTTTAGAAGAATACGTACATCAGCATATCATCCACCAGCCAATGGTTTAGTTGAACGATTCCACCGATCACTTAAAACGGCAATAAAGTGTTACGAGACTGAGCACTGGACAGATGTACTCCCCTCAGTTCTTATGGGCCTTAGATCAGTGATTAAAGAAGATCTAGGTTTAACACCTGCAGAAATTGTATTTGGAAGTACGATTAGATTACCTAATGAGTTTTTTATGCAGTCATCAGTGGCAACAGACCCTTGTTCCTTTGCTGAAACACTAAAGAAAACAATGGAAACCATACGCCCAGTGTCAACTTCAAATCACGGCAGTAAAAAAGTTTTTATATATAAAGATCTAGCATCCTGTTCACACGTTTTCGTTCGGGTCGACCGGGCCAAGAAACCGCTAGAACAACCATATGAAGTCCGTACAAAATTGTTCAACGGTACGAAAAAACCTTTAAATTATTAATTAGGCAAAGAGAATGTATCATATCAATAGACAGACTGAAGCCATTTTTCAACGAAAATGAAGATAATAACACAAATCTATCAAAAACAACGAACCAGCACAACCAGAGAAATACAACTACAAGACCAACAATAATACAAACAAAACAAACCAAGTCAGGAAGAACCATCCGCCTCCCCGTAAGGTTTTTGTAAATTGTGAGTTGTATTACTTTTATATTTGTATTTGTATTTTTATATTTGTAACTATGTATGTTAAACGTAAAATTATCGTTTTCACTGGGGGGGTAATGTAGGGATTAACAAAGATGTTAAATAACATGTAACAATGAATGCATTTATATATGTTTATATATTTTATCTTAGATGTATACTGCAGTACGATAACACTCCGTGTATTATTTTTAGTATCGCGCTGTCCGTCAATCCAGTGACACTTAATATTTGTACTCTTATTTTTATGTATATATACATCATATTTCATTATTAAAAATTATTAATTATTATAAATTTTAATTGTAGTATTTTTGTAATAAATATAAACACCAAAACACTACAAGTTAAAAAAATTTTACTTTCTATATGCATTTTAAATAATGAACCCCTCTGTATATATGGTTCGAAATGGACCATATATACAATAATCGGAATAATAATTTAATTGGAAATGGTCTGATTAAAAAATGTATCCTAAATGATAAAGACTAATGATGATGACTGGTTAATGTGAATGGAATGCGAATGAAGTCGTTGGCATGACAATTGAACTAGGCAAAATTTACTGTCGCGAACAGTAATTCAAAGTGTACGAGTGTAATTCTCAATGAGTGTATCGTAAGGGCGATAAACAATAACGCACAAAGGTGTGACAGATATATAAGCGTTCGCAGGCATTGTAGAGCCATATAACAAGACGAATTAAGATGGCGGGGAAAACGCAAAAAATTTCAAAAAAGGACCGTCAGTAATTTGATATACAACGATCGCGTACGTAATCATACAGCGTAATGATTCTCTCGCACAACCGGTGGTAGTAATACGAGTGGCATTATCAGTCATAACAAAAATATAACAAAACGCTCTCTACTAACTACATATCCAACAGTATTCTTTATTAAAATCAGCCAAAAATTTTCATGGACAGGCATAAATATAAAACGCACATTACAAATAGAATATTTTTGAGCTTCACATTGACACGGTACCATATATTTTGTGATACGTTTAATACACGGTTACCTCGTCTCTTTCATCAGCCGTCTTATTACATGGCGAGCTTAACCTGTTTACAGTACCCCTGCTATCTAGCTAGGTTGCAAAGTCCATCTACTGGAGCGTGATCGCCATCGGTGAACGCTCCCTCTCTTGTTTCTGACGTCCTACACGAACTTATGCTATGTGCCGTTTTTACATATCGCAAGGTACTTTTATATAAATTATTAAAAATCAAAAGAATTTGTATTTCTTTTCTGGCATTTAGTTTTAAATAAAAATATAAATAATATTAAATTCAATAATAGATTAAAATTAAGTTCTTCGAACATATTAGTTATTAAAATCAGTCAGATGAGTGATGAAAATTTTTATGGACAAATATAAAAAAACGCTCATTATGGTCATATCATAATAATATATATTATGTTAATACTTATTTCTAATATACAGAGTCATTTTTTTTATCATTAACCATTAAATTAACAAAAAATAAAAATACTACTAGACACGAAATATTTCTAGTATTTATAAATAATTAAAAAAATAGTTTTTTTTCCAGATTATTATGGATTTTGATTTTGTATTCATATAGTATTAATCTATTTACAGTAATTATAAATATTTTCGATAATAATGTACGACTACTTTTATGGAGTGTTTTTACTTTGTTATTAATATATGAATATATAATAATTCAAAAATATACGCTTTTTCAATGCTCGTAATAAAATCAACGTCCAGATTTAAACAATTTCAAATTTGCTGGCTTATATAATTACAATATAGTAAATAATATATATCTTGATTAGCTGGCTGCTAATAATTTGCAATTAACTATTATTTTTATATGATTTATTTATTCGTTGCTGGCCAAAATATTTTGAAATATTTCATATATAAGAGGCTGCATTTTGTTATTCTTTCGACACATTTTTGTGATTTGTCTTAAGTTCAATACGTGTTTAATAACTGTTCAATCCGTTTTGTTTCTACGTGCAAACTACAAGAATAACAATGGCTGTTTCATGCGCCCAAGAACAATACTCTTTGGAGATGCAGCTGATTTTACTCGCAACCAATGTCAAGTACTTTGAGATGTACCGCGAATTTCAGTGGCTCTTTCCTCGTCGTTATTTCAATAAAAATGACGATTTCGACAAAGTATCTTTTGCTGCTAATGTCCGTGAGATTGCCAATTTTACGGAGTGGAAAATGTGCAGCGATCAAGTGTCGTATCAGCAACTACCGGCGAAGGATATTTTTCAGCACGTTGTCGAGTTGTCTGTTAAATCTGAAAATGCGCTGCGTTTGTTATGTCCAGAAGATGAAAAGCGTTTCATGAAAATGGTTATATCAAACGACTCCGACTTATCTTTGGAGACATTTGACGGGTATCAGTACTACTCAATATTCTCCATAGGCACTAGTTATCCGTTTCAGTTCACNTACTACTCAATATTCTCCATAGGCACTAGGTATCCGTTTCAGTTCTCCGAAGACGATAAGCGTTTCGTTTTAAGAGGATGTCGGATGAGTGATGTCACTTCCTACCTGCTTGGCCAACGAAAATATGAGATAAACGCGACACCGCAGTTGTCGAACGCGCTCAAGACATCCCCAGCTATCAAGTGTTGCGGTAACAACAGTCTGGGTGATGAACTTAAAGCAGTACTCGTTTTCCGTGTCCCGAATGGATCTTATTGTCATAAACCGTTGGCAAAAAACACGAGGCCTTGTTTTTTGTTGATATTATCCAAAACAACTCGAAAGGCGATCGCCAAGTGCAAGCCAGTAATGCGAGTAAAACCAACTCCTAGAGCTATAAAGCCGCTGATTATAAGGCATAGACAGCCTGAAGCTTTTAATCGTCGTGGCAGTAGAAGGGCTAGGCCTGCCAACACATATTTTTCAGTACCAAGTTAACCATTCCAAGCGTTACAAGTGAGATGATATCGTGGATGCTAGGTAACTGATCATTTATAAATATTCATGGTCATAATTATGTATATTTTCTGTTGAGAAATATCTCGATTTATGTTATCTGTGCAAGTTCAGATTTTTTAATTGTTTATTACATTTTTCATTTACTTTTTTGTATTTGTTTTTCTTTTATTAAATCTGTATATTTGTTGAAAACATATTGTTGTCAAGTACATTGTTAAATATATATTTTTTGTATTATATGTATATTTTTTGTAATAAACTTTGTTGATTATTAATCAGTGATTGTTTTTTTATTACCTATATAATATACAAATAAATGATTACACCCAAAGAAAAACGTCAATCAATTTTGATAGAGAAATTTTATCAAGGGTTTATGATAATGTTTTATTAATACGAACATAATAATTATTCTTATGAATAATTATTGTTCAATNAACAAAATAACTATTCTTATAAATAATTATTGTTCAAGACAAGAAAAAAAAATATCATATTGATAAATATATCATAGATTCAATAGTAATGATATATTTATCAAATTGAACAATGAATTTATTATATAGATCGAGGTTTTTCTCTGGGTGNTTGTTTTTTTATTACCTATATAATATACAAATAAATTATTACATAAAAGATTATAATGAAGCGATTTAATTAAACTATTATTAATATAATTAAGTCGACTGTTATGCTATACTTCTACACATATATGTGATTATTAACCTTCTGATACTTAGACTATTTGAAAAATTATATTTTGTTGATATTTTTCAACCACCTTATTGAGTGAAATATCTACAGCTAAAACAAAGAAGAAAAAAGAAAGAAAGTAAGAGTATTATATATATGTGTGTATGTATAGTTTTTAACATTTAAAAAATTTATTTAAAATTAATCATGAGAGAAGGTATTTCAGTAGTATTTTGATAAGAAATGGATCTTATTACATTAAATAAAATTTTCTATCTCTTATAGAAAAAACATATCAGTTGGGAATTAATGTTTCTTTCTATCTATATTTTTTAAGTTGATAAAAATCACAAAATTATTTGGGTTTTATTTATAGGATGATGAATTTGTGACTGTTAAAGTTAAAATTAGTCGTACTTCAGTAACTATTGAAGCCATCAATTCATGGCTGTATTAATATGATCTCAGTAAATTGTAGACCTTTTAAATCAATAGAAGATTCTGGCTTTAGAAAAGTTGCTGATCCTCTTTTTACAGGAATTAGTTTTATAGCAAAGTAATACGCGAATACTTAATTGCACGTACTATTTATATTAAGCAACTTATCTCAAACGAGATAAAGGACAATTTTTTTTTTAAAAAAAAAAAGATTCGGCTACTCGCCATGACCGAAATATACTTGGTACTAATGTACAGTACTAAAAAAATTCAATTATATTAATACGCACTTTAGCCATAATTGAAATTAACTAAGTCTGTCAACTTGAAAAATATAGTTATTAATGTATTGGAGAATTATAAATAAATATATATTTATTTATTTACATTTTTTTTCTTGCCCAGTGCCGTTACAATTAATATTTAAACATTATTATACGTGCTTATGTTCCCTATATATAAACCATTTATTGACATTAGGATTATCTGTATCGTAATTGGTTCCCCGTTAAGAATCGAATCCTGGTAAGTAATTTTTCTAGTTAATCAGTTAATTACATTTTTCTATAATAATTACGTACTTTTTAGTATCCCCTTCCCTCCACTCTATCAAAATGAAACGCATTATATTTGAATAATACATTTCCTAACGTTGTTCGTTATCCACCAAAAACACAGTAAGCACAAGGAGATTGAGGTGCAACAATGCCAAGGAGTTTCACACACTTTTGAATTGAGTTCAAGAGTACAACTTCCTGGGAAAAAATACAGCTACCCCCCTGGAAAACCCGTCTTGTCGAACCTTTTAAATTCAAAAATTCCTAACACTGTCCTTTCTGAAACTACAATCATCACACACAAATCACAACCCTCTTTAAGTCCTTGCGTTCCATTAATACCATTACTGATGAGTATACAATTCTGACCTCCTACCCAACCACTTCTAGCCCTCCAACAAAGAGAACTACAGTTCATTGGACTAGCACCATTAGACCATCATTACCTCAGGTAATAGAACAGCATAGCCGAGCTCAACACTGAAAACAACTGGACCAATAGTAAACGACGGGGCGTCTGCCTCAAACAGTCTGAGAACTAATTTTGAAATTTTAATCGATCTATTACTTTATTATTTTTTTCTTAGATTATTAATGCTAATAATAAGGGTAATATATAAATCCACTTATTTTGTATATTTTTGTTATTGCTTTGAATCCATCGATTATAACTCAGCATCTTAAAATATTAATTCCGTATATATTTTAGTTTCGATGCTAAGTTAAAAAGACATTAATTTTACTTTAAATTTTAAATTTTTTAAATGTACAAAATATCTCTTCTAATATCCATAAGAAAGCTAACAGAAATTATTAGCACTCGCTATGCTTTTATGAAATGTTTCAATTAAATCCAACTCGCACTCATATTGTCTCTCTCAAAAATAAAGACCTGATTATTTTTGGTTAAAACTTTATATCAAATCTATGTCGTTAGATATTTAATTTTTAGTTGCTGGTACTTAGATTTCTAATACATTTTATCTTCGATTTAACTGTTGTAGTGATACAAATAATTCAATGCATAAAACATAAACAATTTGCCACGACCCCACCGCGCTGGGGTCGTAGCATAGGAAATCATTTTCTTAGAAAACTAATGGGTTCACGAGAAAAAGTTTTAGCACTAATTTTGTACACAATATTTAGATTTACAATTTGTATGGTATGTTTATTTTTATTATGTGTTCGTTTATAAGTTAAATGAAAAAACAAAAAACTATGATAAATGGCTAATTTTTAGCCTAAATTAAATACATGTTAAATATAATTAGATACAGGTTAAACTTACATAATAGACTTAAAATTTATGGTTTCTTTGTACACCTACATATACACAAATTTGGGAGCTGAAACCTATAATTTTTTTTTATTATCACTAATGAATACCCTATTATCTATGTATTATGATAAAAATAAACCGTCGTTAAATACTGCCCCGATTACCTTTTCTACATTTTCAAATGTTAATATTTCGATAAATAATAATAAAAAGCTGTTTATCAACCAGTTTAAATTTTATTTAGACTATATTAATATCTCACATTGACATTTAAATACTTAAAAAAAGGTGTAAAGGATAGAAATATACATTTCAAAAAGTTGAAACCAGTAAGTTTCAACTTTGCTTCAGTCTCACCATAACGAGTTTCGACATAGTGAAAAGATAGATGTTATATTATAATATTACTTAATTTAATTTAAAAAAAAATTAAATTATGAATTTTACTGAAATTTTATACAATTTAAAGCAATTAACTTTTTTAGTTGTTGATATATTTATGTTTAATAGATATTACAACTTTACAACTTTTTGTCGACTCTTCAGTCTTATTTATACTTGTATAATTAATACTGTTTTTTTAGCTAAATATTCGCAACAATCAGATTCTTAAATAATTCAGGAATTTATTATTTCGGGTAACATAATGTTTTCGTAAAAGTCAATAAGTTTTTTTTCCATATTATCATTCCAAAATTTGTCATCTCGAAGAATTTTACAATAAACTAAACCTAAAAAAGTAAAACAATAGCATTTTATAGTAAAAATATTTTTGAATGAAATTATACATGTAATTTTATAGAATTTCCCTTAATACGGAATCATTTAATAATTTCTTAAGCATAGATTGTAAATATTGTTATGAAGATAGTTTTTTATATTAATATAGTATCATTCGAGAAACCTTTATCATAGTCGGTTGTAAAACAATTACCGTAATAGGAAATTTGTATATAAATAAAAAATGTCTTTTATAAAAATAAAAGTATAGCATATATATTATGATAAAAACAAATCCAACTAATATTCATATAATATATGAATATTATTATAATATTATAATTAGTGATGGGCATAATCGAATGATTTCGATAATCGAATGATTAGTAATCGAGACATTTTCATAATCGAGTGAATCTCTCGAAAAATCACTCGAAGTTATAATCGTCTGCTCGTATGATAAGAATAATCAACTATTATTATTTATCGAGAGAATCGAAAAATTATTCGAAATATGAATAAATATACCTATAGTAAATAATTATTAATTTAATTTTGCTTTTTTTATTTGTTGGTGTTTATTTATAATTATTATATTAAACTATAATTTAGGAATAATAATAACAATAATATATTAATAATGCATTATTAATAAGTGCTTTAAATAAAAGACAAGTTGTTATTTTTATTATTTAATAATTATTACCTATATTTTAAAAAAACCGATAACAAATTTAAAAATAAAAACATAAGATAAGGTAGCAATAGCCGGCTTGACCATCATAATTAAAATACCTGATTCCACACCTAATTGATTTTTCATAAATTCACAACTAGTGAGAGAATCAGAACTCAGTAGTTTAGCCAGTTCAGGACAAAACTTTGTTCTAATCGTCACATACTTCCCAAAAATGTGACAGATAAGGTGTTGTCATGAGTAGCGATTGAACGAGTTGAAAATAAGAAGACTCGAAGTCAATAATTTAATAATAATTCGACTATAATTTATGCTAAATAAAAACTAAAAAATAGTATTCTCTCGTTTCATCGTTTCATGGACATCATTCGAAATAACTTTTATTCGATTATATACATTTCAAGATCAAGAAATCATTGTTTTTATAATAAACGAGAAATCATTAGAAATAATCACTCGATTATAGAATAATCAATATTATTTAAAAAATCAGAATATCTCGATTTATATAATAAATAATCATATAATAGATATGATTTCAATAATCGAAATATCTCGATTATTTTCATAATCGAGATATCTCGATTATGCCCATCACTAATTATAATACTATTATTATTTTCTTTATAACAATGCATATATTTCTGAGGGGGAAGTTAAATTTAGCCACTAAAAAATGGACCACCCTTTGCCTATAAATTATAAGTACATATTTGGACAAGTTGAATGTTTTACCAAATACTAATAAATACTCGGAGTTCTACATAAAAGTATTATATGGTATGAAGAAAAGTTGAGATTTGTTTATGCAAACAAAGCATGGGAAATAGTAAAAAGTTTTTGAGTTACATTAAATAACGTTCAGATGATCGATAATCCTCATTCTTTGGAAGATTGAGGAATATCGGCCACATAGTGCTCTGAAATTAAAATTAGCTTTCTTAATCAATTTTTTCAAAAAATTTTGGTATTTTTTCGAATTATTTTTAGTATATCTTTACATACATTTTTTAAACATAACCAAAATTTATTACTTTTTATTTTTTATATAAAAAAAGTATTGCTTACACTTAAAAAAATAATAAGAATTATTTTTAAAATAAAATTTAACAATCAACAATTTTTTTATCATTACAATTAAAAATATATTATAAAAATTGTACAAGTTATTATTGGTAACGCCTAATGTATACAGAGTGGAACAGATCTATAACTCATATAACTTATGATCTACATTACTTTTTTCTTTTAATTAATTTTTACAATATTTAAAATATGTTTTGTGTTATTTTTCGAAATTACAAAAAAATTTTAAAAATTAATTTTTTTTAAGATTTTAAGATAGTCTTTTTATAGATAAATTTTAAAGAAAAATGTTGATACCAAAAACTCTTATTTTAATCTAAGGTAGTTACGTTTATAAAACATTTTGAAATTTGTTAAATTTTGATTTTTTTTTTTACAAATTTCCTATAGTATCAAATGTTAGTCCATATTATGTAAAGTTGGGATGTAAACATTATCTTATTATGTTATTTACTGGTAACGGTAAACGATTTCTTTTCCATGGATAATAATAACGTTTAACACGCTTATATTAATTTCACCTGTATGTATGTTTATAAGTTTGTTTCTAACTCTCCACACGCCACGTGTTATTATTCTTGCGTAACCCGTCGTCTATGGCCTTGAGACTAGACTGTCGTAACGCATTCACCCCACCCCGCTCACCACACGCCGGAAACACTATTCCTGTATAATTTTATTTTTGATTCTCGTACTCGTACACGTGTGCATACCATTAATATTATATATATATATATAAACAAATTTTAATTGTGACACAGTCCCGCCACTCGTGCAACATTTATCAGCCGTCGCCCCACTATGAGTATTTTTGTTTGACTAACCAATACCACGTGCCATACGCCTCACGTATATATATTTATATATTCTTCCCGCCGCTGCCGCCGTATTTGCCTCACATATAGCGTTCCCTCCGCGCAGCACCCACACACAAAATACGGCTATACCTCGTGTATGAAATATTTTCGTACTTAAGTCACTTTACATGTATATATATATATACTAATTACTATTAAAATTTATATATTAACACGTTTTATTCTTATTAAGAGATATAAAGTGTATTCATTCCAATTACGGGGCCTCAGATGATTCCCGTATCGTTATTTTTCATCACTACCTCCACGTGCCGGGAGTGGGTAATTTGCGGCCTGCTGCCTTCCTTGGATGTGGTAGCCCTTTCTCAGACTCCCTCTCCGGAATTGAACCCTGATTCCCCGTTACCCATTCCAACCATGATATTGATAGTAACTACTATCATAACTATTGAAACTAAAGAGTGAAAAATAAATATAGTTTAAAAAAACTAAAAAACACGCTTTTAAAGCACATCAAACTTAAAAGTTAAAAATAATTTTTAAAATTTTTACCATGATATGTTTTTTAGCTTCGATGCGAAGCTGATAAGGTATTGGTTTTACTAAGATGTGTTTTTTTTTTGTGTGTCTGTTACCAATTTTTCTCAGCTCTCACCGAACCGATTTCTTTCAATGATACGTCAAAAGATCACAAATCGTATCTAGTCGAAGACATTACCCTCAAAAATTGAAAAAAATTCCCTCGTTCCCCGCAAATGAGGGAAACCTCCAAAAAAATTACAAATTTAAAAATCGCTAATTTTCAAAATTTTTTCAATTTTTTTTACTTAAAAGTGCCATAACTTTTTCAAAAATGAACATATCAATATAATTCTTTTTTATATAGATGCATAATATCATTACCTTTCATTTGGTATATTTTTTTCATAAATTTAACCCTTAACCTGCCCACAAGGGGGGATTTAAAATGACAACTTTTTCACAAAAAATTAATTTTTTTAACTTAAATTTTGAAAATGTTCCGGAAGGTCTGACACTTTTATATATATCTTAAATTAAAGCTAATGTAATATACTTTATTATGGTAAAAAAAAATTTCGGACTTTATTTTATCTTCATGGTGAAAACAGACATTAAACTTAATAAAAAAAATACGATTTTTGTAAAAAAATTCTTTTTTATATTTTTAACTTTATAATGCTATAACTTCTCGAAAGATGTATGGATCAATATAATTCTTTTTTTTGTAGATGCATGATGTCTTTACCTATCATTTGGTATATTTTTTTTATAAATCTGACTTTTTACCTGCCTACAGGGGGGGATTCAAAATGACAACTTTTTCACAAAAAATTGACTTTTTCAACTTAAATTTTGAAAGTGTTCCGGAAAGTCTGACACTTTTATATATATCTTAAATTAAAGCTAATGTAATATACTTTATCATGGAAAAAAAAAATTTCGGACTTTATTTTATCTTCAAGGTGAAAATGGCTACCAAATGCTATTATTGTGTGAAAATTCTCAATTTTATTTTTTACATTTTTAACATTATAATGCTATAACTTATTGAAAAGTGTATTGATCAATATAATTTTTTTATGGGAAATACTATTTTCTAATAATCTCTTTTTTATTCTACATACTTTGTCTTAATCAGGATATTAATAAGGAACTAGCAGTTTATGAAGCTTTTGGAATAATCCACCAATTTTTTAAAATTAAACACTATCTAAAGATTTGCATCGAAGCGTTTTTTTTTGATAGTGATTTTAATCACTGTCAGATATCATTATACTTGATCCAACTATGCCACGTAACCACTGTGCCGCGACCCCCCTGTGCTGGGTTTTTTTTTTGTGTCTATTACCACTTTTCTCAGCTCTGACCGAACTGATTTCGTTCAACGATACGTCAAAAGATCACAAATTGTATCTAGTCGATGACATTACCCCCAAAAATAAACCCAACTCAACCAATCAAATTAGAAATGCATGAGACGAAGTAACGTATTAAATACATTACGAAGTAATGTATTAAATGTATCGCAAAATATAAGGTACTGAGTCAAACTTTGTATTAAGATTAATTTAATCTTAATATGATAACAAAATAAAAATCCTAGAAATAAATCCAACATTGGACTTGAGAAAAGTTTTTTAAAAATGTTCATAATCGCCAAGTGCGTCATAGTATATATGATAAAAGCCATTTACAATCAAAAGTTTTTATATATATATATATATGAATTTACTTTAATACCTTTTGGTGTCCAAATAATTAAATAACAATATTGTCTTTTTGTAATGTGCAGTTCTCCTTGTATTTGATAAAAATTATGAGAAGTACGTTTTAATACAAGATCTCCATTATTGTTGTAATGCACAAATTTTATTAAATTATTTTTAATAGCATCTTCAGGAAACATTTCTTGGGCGTTAAAAGGACATTTTATTTCAACAATACCATCTTTTCCAATTAAACCATCTGGTCGTGCCGTTAAATAGTTCAAGTGTTCATCTACAAAAGCAGCACATGATTCAATCTGTACATCCATTGTCTTTTCAAAAAGTTCTTTTGCCTTTTTCTCATTAACATTGCCATACTTAATAGCACACCTATAACGCACAACAGGAAAATTAGTATCTTATCACCAATAATTAGAATTTCAACAAAAAAATAACTTTTTCAAAATAATATTAAAAAACAGTGGAGACGTGGCATAGTTGGGTCCAGTATACATTTCATCTGACAGTGATTTTAATCACTATCACAAGAAACGCTTTGATGCAAATCTGTCATTTAACATATAGTATATAATTTTTATAGTTAATTGTTTTCAAATTATTATTGATTTTTATGATGTCATAAGTAATCATTTTAACCGACTTTTTTTTGTAAAGGTTAAAAAAAAAAATTAATTTATCATTATAACTTTTAGTTCAACTTGCAAGTTTGAAATTTACATCATTAAATAGTAAAAAATGGTATTATTAAGATTAATATGGAGTCAGAAAATTTTATAATTACTATTTACAGTAAATTTATCAGAAAAGCTCGATTTTTTTTGCATTTTTATAATAGAAAATAGATTACATAAATAGAAATCATATTAATCATTTCTAATTAACTTTTGGTGTTTAAAATGATTCCATAATTCAAATATGCAGAATTGAATTAATTTTAATGATTTACTTTAACTAAAAAAACCAATCAAAAAAAATATTGAAAAGATCTATTCAGTTGAGTGTATTATAAATTTTGATTATAATTGTAAAAATTCATTGTTGAATCGAGGTTAAATTAAAAATCATTTTTTTTAGATTTATGATTTATACAACAAAATGTTTCAAAAAAAATTTGGAATGTTATAAACTGTTAGTCCCACACACAAATAGAGTTAAAAAATTAACAAATAACTTTTGTAGTTGTATACTTTTATTATATCAAATCTAATTTGACAATAAATACTTTAAAAAATATTAGAAAAGAATAATTTAAATTGTTTTTATGAATAAAGCTGTTTAAGCTACTTTTCATTTTATTAAGGGTTTTTTTTTCAATTGTTGAGGGTAATATCTTCAATAAAACACACATTGTAATCATTTGACATATTGTTGAAATAGTAGGTTAAATGAGGGTTTGAAAAATAAATCACAGCCACAAAAATAAAACACATAGTAAAATAATATTAATATGAATAAGAAATATCTTCTCATGAGGAGGGGAGACGACAGTGATGAAATCCTAAATGAGATAAAAATCAAATTATTTGAACATTTTTTCTAACTTAAAAAAAATACAAAATATTCATTGTCACAGGCGAATTCAAACCTAGTACCCTAAGCATAAAAGACAAAAGTGTTACCGATTCGACAACTGTCCTTCGCTTTCATCGGGTAATAAAATTGATAATTTACTCTAATTCAAATTTTAAAGTTACTTTTTCGACTTTAAAAAACAAAAAATTTAAATAAATTAACTTCTTATATCTTCTGAACTTTATTCTATGTCAATTAAATTATATAATATTCATAAACGTCAGTGTACTTCCCTTGTAAGATATTTTAAAATAAAATAAAATACAAAACACAAAAATAGCATATTTTTGAAAACTGTAGCCATTTTCATCAAGAAGAAAATCTATATTTCGATTTTTTTTTTTTTCATAGTAAAGTTTATAGTATAAGCTTTAATTTAAGATAAAATAAAAGTGTCAATATTTACAGAACATTTTCAAAAATTACATTGAAAAAGCTTAACGTGTGTGCAAAAATTGATTTTTTAAATTCGTCCTGCGGGGAGGTGTAGAGTCAGATTTTCAAAAAAATTATATCAAATAAAAAAATAAATATTTAAGGTTTCAATATAAAAAAATAATTTTCATTTTTTCATTTTTCAAAAAGTTATGGCAGTTTTAAGTATTAAAATATTTCATGTTAAACATTAATATTTACATAAAAATTATATTTTTCGTTAAATTTCATGTCCATTTTCCTATAAAAGAAAAGGTGTCGGGACAAATTTTTTTTTTTGAACTTATAGCATTTATTGTAAGCTTTAATTTGACATGTATTTAAAGGACGCAGTATTTCCGAAACATTTTCAAAAGTTAAGTTGAAAAAGTTCTACTTTTTATACGTATGTTTCAAGTTTTGAACGCCCCTGTATAAAGGGCAATTGTCCAATTTAAATTAAACGTATGTTAAATGAAAGATGTATATACAATGTATTTAGAAAAAAAAATTTGTGTTGATACGTACATTTTTCTAAAAGTTATAGCAATTTAAACTTGAAAATATAAAATCGAAAATCAAAAGCTTCCGATTCTTCTCTTCTCATAACATGACAAATTATCTAAGTCTATTTTCTATCAGCTTATCCACGATTGCCGCTACACTTATACTACCTCTTATATGCTCGTTCCTTATTCTATCTTTTTTAGTCGCTCCACTAATCCATCTAAGTATTCTCATCTCTGCTACACTCATTCTCTGCTCTACTTTCTTATCAACCGCCCCCAACACTCTGAACCATACATCATAGCTGGTCTGTCTACATTGTTGTAGAATTTACCTTTCAACCTTATTGGAATTCTTTTATCACATAAGACGCCATAATCTTCTCTCCACTTCAACCCCACGCACTTAATTCTTTGTCTTACATCCTCGTCAATATCAACACTCTTTTGCACAACTGACCCTAAATACTTAAAACTCTCCACCTCTCCAATCACGTTCTCGCCTATTGTCACTGATCTCCTCATTTCATATACCTCATGTTTTCTTTTGTCAACTCAGCCAGAATTTTTGGTAATAATAAAATTAATTGTCATAAAGTGTCTAAAATTGGTCTTGTTCTAGTAAACTCAATGGTGGATAATAACTTTCATGATATAAATCTTAAAAGGTCAAATAAAGTTATAACTGTATCTTCAATAACTTCCATTGTTAAAATGAATAATGAAACAATTAAAGTAAACCCATTGCTACTATTTCAACTAATCGTTATTAAAAAAAAAAACCAGCAGTGTTCCGGCACAGTGTGTATAATTGGGTGCAGTATAGATGATATGTGACTGTGATTAAAATCATTATCAAAAAACAACGCCTTGATGCAAATCTGTAGATAGTGTTTAATTTTAAAATTTTAATGGCTTATTACAAAAGCTACATGATCTCCTATTTCCTTATTTATATCCTAAATACAAGTTATATGCATTACTAGTGCAAAGTATGCAATCATTGGAAGATTTCTCCACTATAAAGTTATTTGATGTCAATATAGCGTCAAATCAATTACCTACTCTATCGGATGTATCTTATTATACACTACACTTTAAAAATACTATAAATAAATAAATTCACACATACATTTATAACATTATGTCTAATGTAAGTACAACATGATAAAAAGTAACCGTAAAATGAATAAAATTGGAAAATAAATTTTAGTACTCATATTAAATGTAATGTAACTTGAAAAATATTTGTTTAAATGAAAAAATATAAGATACCTTTTTTGTCTAAAACTGTCTTTTAAACAACTTTTGTACAATACTTTTTTTTGTAAGTTAAATATTTTTTGAGAAAATGAAAAAAGCTCATATTTTTTTAACTTTTGCGAGGCTGTAAAAAAAAAGCTCAATTCCAATCAATGAGGACTTTTAGTATGTCATTATACATATCTTAATTCAACTTTAAAAAAAAAAAAATTTGGTTGGGAATTTTTTCGCCATTCGCCAAAATTACTCCTTCGTTGACTGACCTAATATACTTAAGTATGAAAAAAAAATTCGAACTTTACGTTGTCTTCATCGTAAAAATGGCTACCGTATTCAAAAATATGCAATATTTGTGTTAAAATTCATTTTTTGTATTTTATTTTATTTTAATATACCTTTCAAGAGGAGTATACTGATTTTTATATAAATAAATTATATAAATCTAATTGACACAGCATTTAAAGTTAAATTTAATTATATATTATTGGTTCATTTAAGTTGACAAAAATAAATTTGAAATTTGGAATCGAACTGGTGATAGCGGAGAACAAGTGGTAACAAACACAAAAAAATAAAGAAAGAAAAGAAACACATCATAATAAAATTAATACTTTCTCAGCTTCGTATCGATGCTAATATCATATTATTCTAAAATAATACTTACGGGTGATTATTTTTAGTTTCAGTGACTTCAGATTTTTTAGATCGAATACCCATTACTAGTTTGATGATTGCTTCTTTGCTTGATGTTTGTTTAAATTTACAAGCACGGTGAAAATTAGAAGCTGATAGATGTTTTCTACATTCTTTTAGCAACAAATCCTTTTTAAAGAAACGTATTGAATTTTTCTCAAATGTTTCAACATTAAATTTACTTAATTTTAAACTTTGTAGAAAATCTATTTTCTTATTTTCGTAGTCACTGTCGATAACTTCTTCCTTTTGGTTAGCTGCTCCATTAATCGTAAAATTAAAAGTTAATTAAAAAAAATAGAAATTAAATAACGGTTAATCTGTAAAAAGTTGAGATCTATATGAAAAAAAAAATTATGTAAATAAACAGTAATTTTAGTATGACCGTCGTGTATACAGTGGATTATCCAGTTGCCTTTAAGCTGCATTATTTGATGTTGGTTACTGGATGGATAGCTATGCGGGAACTTTAATAGTAACCACACCATAGCATCCTCAGTCATAATGAGTTTGCGTCAGGTTGACATTCAGTATAAATACATGTTAAAATGTAGTGTAGAATCGACCTCAAATAGTTGGAATAAAGGCTAAGAAATTGATGATGAAATAAAATGTAAAACCTTATAATTCATCAATAGGTAAAATTAAAAATGTATTATATAATATTATATATTTGAATGTTCATTAATCTTTTTTTATTAGCATACAAGAATGTTTGTATGTTTAAATTATTGTAAGAGTAACACTATTATTACACTTATTACCTTTGTTAACTAGGATGTGAGAAATATTGTCCATTTTTATTACGCAAGGAATGTTTATCTTCGACAGTAAATTTTTCACATAAAGTTTAACATTTTTTCTATTTGAAAATTGATTACTTTTTTTTTGAAAAGTATTAAATGTGAAAGAAGTAAATAATTTCCAAAATTCATTAGTGTTTTTACAATTGTCGCAAAATTCATTCATTGAAGACAGTAATGCAGTATTATCTAAGTATTCTAAACTGATTTCAAATGTATCCTTCTTTTGTTGATTAAGTCTAGCTATATCAATAACTCTCTTTGCAAAATTATATTGCCAGGGATTAACAACAAACTTACCATAAGTAAAAAATGAAATTATTCTAATTACGTAGTTACTTACATGTTGATAATTTATTTTAAAAATATGATAAGGATTTAAATTTTTAGTTCTAATATCATATTTTAATATTTCTAAAATATGAAGACATAAAAATGTATGAAAACACTGTAACGACTCCAATTCTTTTTTTAATTTGTTTAAGCTTGACACTTTTTTTTGTCTACACTCATAATTACAGGATCTTGATAACAACTTAATATCATCTTGATTTATAAGCGAATGATTAATAAATCCTTCATTTTTTCGACAGACCAATGATATGATATCATTATTAATAGTAATTACAGCTTGTAAAAAAGAATCATCAAATATGGTGTCATAATCAGGTGGCTAAAATCATTATATAAATGTTTGACAGAAAGTAAAAGTAATAATTATAAAACAAGTAGTTTATGGTTTAAATTAATTTTAAATAAGGCATATAATAAAATGATCTAAAAATACCAAAGAATTTTTTATTTTTGGAAAATTAATACAAATTATTCAATTTTCCCATAGGTAGTCATTGACAATTTATCTTCGGATTCTTTCGTATCTTAAATTATTTTTTATTTTTAATATTTCTCATTAGGTTAATGAGAAAAATTGGGCTAGAGAAGGTATCCTGAATTTCGTATTATCGTATTATCTTGTTGTGGTTAATACTTATTTTAGGAAGAGGGAAGAACATTATATTACTTATAAGAATTGGAGTTATAGATCACAAAGCGATTATTTTATGTGGAGGAGAGACAGTATAACTACACAATATAAACTAATGATAATAGAATTGCGGTGTAATGGAAAGAGAGTATATAAAAACAGAAAGAACACAAGAGGAGAATTAAAGATCCAGTAATGAAAACGGTGAGTGTAAAGCGAGTAAAAGATACTTCAGCTATTCCAAGAAATGAGGAGATCAGTGACAATATGCGAAGGCATGATGGGAGATGTGAAAAGTTTTAAGTATTTAGGATCAGTTTTGCAAAGAAACGGTGGTATTGATGAGGATGTAAGACACAGGATTAAGTATGGGTGAATAAAGTGGAGAGATGTGTCTGGTATGTTAAGAGATAATTGAATTCTAATTAGGCTGTAAGGTAAGTTCTATAATACTGTAGTGAGATCAGCTATGATGTATGGTTCAGAATGTTGAGCAGTTTCCCTTCTAATAAGATTTTATTCAAAAGTTCCTACAACCACCTTATGTCAACATCACGTAATATTTTCCATACTTCTACTGGCACTTCATCTGGTCCCCCACTGCTTCATTCTTTTTCATTGATGTCACAACCTCTCATACCTCTTTCTCACTAATTAAATCTACTAGTCCCTCATTCCACATTAAATATAAATATAAACATATTTTAATTATTTTATCTCGTCAAAGTTAAGAAAAGCTACTTTGAATTTTTGAATTAGCTTAAATTTTTTTTTTTTTATCTATGAATCCGTATAATGTACCGTGGCTGCGTTGTGTATTAAATAGTCTTATAAAGATTTTCCATAGTAATGAGTCAGCCAATAAATACAAAATACATGAATCTAACTTATATTACATATAAATTTATACAAAAAGCTTATTTGAATTTTTGAAAATTATTTATAATAATTTTTAGTTATAAATTAATATTTTTGATATAGTTTTAATTATAAATAATTTTTATTTGAAAAGAACTATGGTTAACATTTGATATTTATGTTCTAATGATTTCAAGTTCGATAATATTTCTTTATAATTATTCGTGGTATACTGTAAAAAATATGAATGCAAAATATATTTTTAGTTATGTTCATTCTATATATTCCATGGTTTGAACGAACATTTTCATTTTAAAATCCTTTAATTTGTTAAAGATCATTAACGGTTAACATTTTGAAATAGTTTTTGTACTTACTTGTATTTCTGAGCTAGAATTTACATTGAAAAATACTTGTGATGACGTAAGAATAACAGATAAACATCATATTAAGTTCAATGAATCAAAATTTTTTGCAATCATTTTTTTAAATAATCAAAATTTACGTTATTTGTATTAAAGTCTTACAAAAATTAATTTTAATCAGTCTCTATTTAAATGAATTATTACTAACTATTTAGCGTTTTAATAAAAATATATACTAATTTTATTTTAAAAACTTTTTAAATTAAATAACATATATTATCTTAATTTACTTTAACCTTATTTAATAATGCTGATAAAATTATCGACTAACTTATAACGTAGCAAAAATATGATGTGTAAGTTCATAGGTTACTATATTTCAATAAAACACATCAAATATAAACATACCTATTTTCCTGTTTCAAGATACCTTACTTTAAAGTAATTTTATATTTCTTTTATGCTGACGCATTTTATTCGAATGCTTCTTATCAATACATGTCAATAGTAATATTAGTTACTCTTTGTTACTAACTTCAGTTACATTATTTGTGGAGACTTAAACGCCTGATGCCGCCATCGTATTTCAATTTTTAATTATGAACTCTAATTTACTTAATGATTCAAAATTAAAAAGCGACACTCCTGTTAAGAGTTCACTTCTAATCGCCTATTAAAAACTAAATCTAGTTCGTTCTTGGCCCCTATTTTAAATGATGATATTCTTAAAACTCTATAAATTCCTTGCAAAAAAACAGGATCAAATGATTAAGCAAAGCTAGTTTTATGCTTGAAAGGATACAAATATTATATATATAAAAAAAAAGAAAATCGAAATAATTGGCCGCAACGAAAAATTTGTAACTTTTAAGGCGCATTGAAAAATTAAAAAGAAAAAGGCGCCAACCCACTGAGCGAGACAAAGGTTTGTCGAACCACAGTAGGATATTAAAAAGAAATTAAATTTTTATATTAAAAACAATTTTAAAGTAAATAGAAAAGAATTAAAGATTGAAGTCGATATCTGTTGAGTCGTTGATAGTAGATGTACACCATAACCTCGTGACAGTTGTCACATAACTATAATAATAAGGGATAACATTATACAAGGCCGTTGCCGTACAAAAATAAAAAATACACGAGTCCATTGAAGATGAACACGCAAAAATAAAATAAGATGATAGTTAAGTTAAATTAAAGGGACTTTATTAAAAAAAAACCAGCACAGGGGGGTCGCGGCACAGTGGTGACGTGGCATTGATGGATCAAGTATAATACCTGACAGTGATTAAAATAACTATAAAAAAAAAACGCTTCGATGCAAATCTTTAGATAGTGTTTAATTTTAAACAATTTTCACCGTGAAGATAAAATAAAGTGCAAAATTTAAGTTGAAAAAGTAAATTTTTTGTGAAAAAGTTGTCATTTTAAATCCCCCCTGTGGGCAGGTAAAGGGTCAGATATGAAAAAAAATATATACCAAATGATAGGTAAAGACATCATGCATCTATAAAAAAAAGAATTATATTGATCCATACATCATTCAAAAAGTTATAGCATTATAAAATTAAAAATGTAAAAAATAAAATTGAAAATTTTCACACAAAAATAGCATTTGGTAGCCATTTTTACCGTGAAGATAAAATAAAGTCCGAAATTTTTTTTTTTCATGATAAAGTATATTACATACGCTTTAATTTAAGATATATATAAAAGTGTCAGACCTTCCAAAACATTTTCAAAAATCAAGTTAAAAAAATTATTTTGTGAAAAAGTTGTCATTTTAAATTCCTCCTCTATGGGCAGATAAAGGGTCAAATTTACAAAAAAAATATATCAAATGAAAGGTAATGATATCATGCATCTATAAAAAACGAATTATATTGATTCGATTATTTTTAAAAAAGTTATAGCAATTTTAATTAAAAAAAATTTTAAAAATTTCGAAAATTAGCTTTTTTTAAATTTGTAATTTTTTTGGAACGAGGGAATTTTTTTCAATTTTTGAGGGTAATGTCTTCGACTAGATACGATTTGTGATCTTTTGACGTATCATTGAAAGAAATCGGTTCGGTGAGAGCTGAGAAAAATTGGTAACAGACACACAAAAAAAAAACACATCTTAGTAAAACCAATACCTTATCAGCTTCGCATCGAAGCTAATATTCTAAGTTTAAAAATTTTTTAAAAAAACCAAGTGCCCAAGAGTTTTAAAAACTTTTTAGTTTATACAGAGTGATTTTTTTATCGTATCCCACTCAAATACTTACAGAATAATAATTTAAACATTTTTTTTTTTTTTGATTATCTTTCAAATTTTTGAGTTAATATACATTTATAATACACAAGGGATTACAAATACAGGTAACTAATTGGTTTTTTATGACATTGCTGTCACAATCTAGGATTTTTTATAATTAATTATGACTATCAATAGATATCCTTTTTGCATTGTCAGTTAATGTATTTATATACTCACAACAATGTGTCTTACTACCATTGATAATAACAATGGTGTGTAGCTTCTAATATCGATGTATAAAAAATCAATTAGCTACCAGTATTTGTAATCCTTTGTGTATTATACATGTATATTAACTCAAAAATTTGAAACTGTAAATGTTTATATCTAATAAACAAATAAAGTTGTACTAAAAGTTCAAATGCCATTTGCTATTAAATTGAAAAATTCAAACAATTTATTAAATTTAAAATATGTATTCCAATTAAAAAAAACAAAGTTGACACCCTTATCAGGCATAAGGGATGAACTTAAAAAATATTACATAGTTAATAATCCAAGAATAATGTGTAACTATAGATAATCAAAAAAAAAAATGTTTAAATTATTATTATTCTGTAAGTAATTGAGTGGGTTATGATAAAAAAATTATCTGTATATTTAAGATAGTTAATAATCTAAAACAATCAATTCATATATGATAACAGTAACATATATTAATTATGAATTGAACAGAAAATTAAATTGTCATAAAATACATATTTTACAAATTAAGGGTCACAATAAACAAATTCGTTAAAATGAGTCAATACCCATATTAAAACCATGCGCGTAGACTTAAAAAAAAAAAGCTCGTAAGACAATGAAAAATAAACGGATTGAATTGATTTTTTATAATATCTCAGAAATGTAATTAGGCGAGTTTGGTGAAAATTTCAAATTTTAAGTCGTAAAACGCTGGCATCAGCGACAGTTTTTCTCAAAAACAGACGTTTTAAAATGCTCGTGGCAAAAATTTTCTGACCTTTGCCAATAATTTTTTCAAAAAAAAACGTTTTATTTCTTGTTTTATTATATAATAAGATATATAATTGCAGAAATGATTGTTACTGAACGACAAAAAAAACTGTTGTAATTGTATTTTTTCATGGATATGATTTACTGATCATACTATAATATGCAAATAATTTACAAAATATTTACAAAATATTTTTCTTTAACTTATTAAATAATGAATAATAATTTAAATTCAACTAGACGTAAAAACTTTTAAACTATTATACTTTTAAAAATTACATTATTATGATTATTAAAAAAATGAAAAATCATCAAAAAAGTATTATTATTACAGAACACTAATATTAATATTAAATTCAATTAATAAAATAGCATTATCTTAATTGAGACCTCTTTTTGTGTTTTAGTTATATTTCCACTTCAGTTTTGTTTGTATCTGTAAATTCAGATGTATAAAATTCATTTACAACTCGACAAAATTTTTCATAATGTGTTTTATGCATTTCATGATGAGCATTTACAATTTTTACTAACCTGAAAAAAATGTTGAACAAACTTTTTAGTGTGCATTTTTTTTGCCTAAATAAAAGTACACTACTTTCAAATGTACAATAGTACCAAGGTTTATTTACTTGGAATAGTTCAAATTGTTGTGAACATAATTTACATGATGATCACCCACATAACCATCGGCAGTACCATATATAAGAAGAACAGGTACTCTAATTCGTTGTAATTGATCCATAGTTATGAAAAATCCATTATTATTTTCATAAATATATCTGTAAGCTTTACATAGACCATCCCAAACTTTATTAAAATATTCTACACCACATCTATCAAATAAAGTCTTAATAATTTCAGGACGCCATGCTGCATGATTGGTAAATTTTTTAGTAAGATTTATATCTTTCTCATTTATTTTTGTTCTTGCACCCCATTCGACAACTTTAAGGACACGATTAGGTACCAGAGACGCTATGTGTAACGCCACAGTACCTCCATAACACCAACCCATGACTGAATATTTATTGATGTTTAGTGTCTGGAAAAAATGTATAACTATTTATAAAGAAAAAAATTATTTAACTACATATATGACTTTTAATTTAATTTAAACAAAAATTACTTCCATAAACACAATTAAATATTTAGCATCTCTTTCAATAAATCCTGGAGAGTAATCTCTATCTGGTGGTCTGCATACTCCGAAACCTGGTAAATCTGTCTCGATAAATGTATACAACCCTTTTGTGACAAGTTCATCAGTAATAGTTTGAAATTCTTTAGCTTTTACCTCACCTAAGTTACCCAAAAGAATAGTTTAACGAATCCATTACTTTTTGTTCATAAAATTAATTAGCTAGAGTAAACTAATTATTCTTAACAATTATGTTATTAAGGAATGTTATTAATTAGAACTATTATTTATAGCACCACTTAAAAGTTGATAATAATTAATACAAGAAATTTGTAGCATTTGCATCTTTTTTCATAAATTTAGTGCAGTATTACTCAATCTTTTTATGATGATGACCTTTTAATTGGAGTTTCAATTTGTTAGCAAACCTCACAATAGGATATATCTTATACAGATTTTATTTTGGAGAACTTAAAAATTCATTTGTATCCACAGATTAAAAAATGCTTTTCTAGTGTATAGCTCATTATAAAAACATAATAAGAATATTCAAATTGCAATAAAAATACAACAAAATATTACTATTAATATTTTAGACCTTAATACAGTAGAGAATAAATAGTAATAAATTTGAACTACACAAATATAGAAAATTTACACAAACAGATACTATCATAACTATGGACTCTAACCATTTTGTTTTCATAAAAAGGATGGTTTTTATAATTCTTCAGAGCTATGCGCCATAGACCAGAAAATATACCTTTAAACTATATTACAATACTGAACTTAATACAATGAGAACTATTTAACTAAATATAATTTTAAAAAAAATCATAATAAAATTAAAAATAAAAACATTTATATTGAGAAAAATAACATTACATACATTATATAATACAAATATTATTAATTTAAAACTAAAAAAATTTAATTTAAAAAGCCACGAAAATATTACTGAAAAAATCGCGGATACGTATTTTATATAAAGATAGGGGTACTAGGGGTAGTGACGTTATCACTAAATAATATTGTGAAATTTTGCCGGTTTACACAAGTTTAATAATAAATTTTTCAGTTGACCAAATTACCAATTAATTAAATTGTTCTTGTTTTTTAAACATTTCTATTGCCACCCTTATATTAAGTTTTTTGTAACTATTTACATTTGTAATTAGTATAATGGTTTTAGTGATGTTAATATGTGTCATTAAAGGCATTCAAGTACATTCCGAACAATTGAAACCATAGCTGGCAACACAAAATGGCTGTTTTTAATAGTATTGTTTACAGGTTAATTACTATTCCGATGAATAAAATAGATTTTAACACAGACCTAGTGGTTATAAAAGAAACAGTTTGATTTAATGGGTATAACGAAAATGTAATTTCTGAAATTAGTCCGAACATAAAAGTGGAATAAAGAAATGAGGGAAAAAATTTCCCTCGATTTCCGTAAATAGAGGAAATCTCCAAAAAAAATTACAAATTTAAAAATCGCTAATTATCGACATTTTTTCAATTTTTTTTACTTAAAATTGCCATACATTTTTTTGATTATTTTTAATATATTAAAAATCAAAATCTAAAATAATTTAAAAACAATTTTTTTTTGTTTTTAATTATTTTTTTATCGTACTAAATCTTTTCAAAAGAAATATTAATAATTTCTATGTAACTCTTGGTGTTTAAATATATGATACAATTGAAATATGCAGAACTATTTTTCTTATAGTTATATCCTATATTTTTTAACTAATTAGTAAAAATATCAAAAATTATTGTTGATAGAAAAAATATAATTATGATTTTAAAGTAGCATTGACGTTCAATTGTAAAATGATGCAGATGTTTTCTATATTTGAGTGAATAAGCATTTTACTAAGTATATTTTAATAGACTTATTTACCGAATACTTTAAATTTAACCGAAAATAATAATTGTGTATTTTTATTTTAAACAAAGAGAAGAGCATTATTTACTAGTATAAAAAAAGAAAATGTTTATTTTTCTGCAATCGCATTGTTCATAAAAATCAGTAGTATAGTTTCAGCGTGGTATAGTTGGGACTAGTATAGATGATATCTGACAGTAATTAAAATCACTATCATAAGAATCGCATCGATGCAAATCTGTAGATAGTTTAATTTAAATAAATTGAGTATTATTCAAAAGTAAAATTCTAAATCAAAAAGAATTAAGGTAAAATTGCAAAAAAATCATTGCCACAGGAAATTATTTTTACTGAATCGACAAACGTTCGTCGCATTCGTTTTTTGATCAAATTGACAATTTAAGCTAATTCAAATGTTAAAATTAATTTTTTCATCTTAAAAGAAAAAAAAATTGAAATATGTTTAACTTTATATTCTATGTCAATTATTTTTATATAATATTCATGAAAATCAGTTTACCCCATTATAAGGTATATTAAAATAAATTAAAATATAATACCAAAAATTTTAACACCAACATTGCATGTTTTTTGTCGGGACAAATTTTTTTTTTTAACTTATCGTGCATTACATTATCTTTATTTTAATATATGTTTGAAGCTCGGAATATTTCCGCAACATTTTCATAAGTTAAGTTGAAAAAGTTCTACTTTTAACTCGTATTCTTAAAAATTTAATAAAGAGAAATGTTCCGATTTACAAAAAAAGTATATCGTATGAAAAGTATATATATATAATTTATTTAAAAGCAAAAATTTGTATTGATCCATACATTTTTCTCAGCTTCACATCAAAGCTAAAATTATTTTTCCAAAATGTTTCAACTAACTTTATTTTCTTTACTTTGTACATATGGTATTATTAGAGTAACGGCCACGTGGGTTTCTGAATTAAATAATTTGGTGCAACACCCAGCGTGAAGAAATTTAACAACGCATCAAAATGTTAATCAATTTATATTCCTTGGTAAGAATTTTGAAGATAATATAGAAAAGTTTACTTTAAGTAGAATTTTCCCACGTGATTCTCGGACAATAATCTTATTACAGAACAGAATTTTATCGATAAGTACGGCAATTTCATGATATCTGACAATGATTAAAATCACTATAAAAAAAAAACGCTTCGATGCAAATCTTTAGATAGTGTTTAAATATAAAAAATTGGTGGATTATTCCAAAAGCTACATAATCTGCTAGTTCCTAATTAATATCTTGATTAAGATAAAGTATGTTGAATGAAAAAGGGATTACTAAAAAATATTATTCCTCATAAAAAAATTGTGTTGATTCATACACTTTTCAATAATTTATAGCATAATAAAGTAAAAAATGTAAAATATAAAATCGAGAATTTTCACACAAAAATAGCATTCGGTAGCCATTTTCACCACGAAGACAAGTCCAGAGGTCAAATTTTTTTTCTCATAATAAAGTACATTATATTAGCTTCAATTTAAGATATATATAAAAGTGTCAGACATTCCGGAACACTTTCAAAAGTTAAGTTGAAAAATTTCTACTTTCTATATGCATTTTTCAGATTTGATGCCCTCTCGTATATAGGGAAATGGTCTGATTTAAAAAAAAAATACACCAAATGAATGGTAATGATATCATGAATCTATTTAAAAATAATAATAAGGATGGTAATAAGAGAAACAATTTATTCTAAAAATTTATATAATTTCATCATTTAACAATCATAAAATAATCATACATTTTATTTTATTTTTTAATATAAAAAATATTTAATTGGCATAAACCACTAAAAAATAAAATAATTTGTTAAAAATAAATAAAATTTCCAAAATTTTAAAAATCTTAGCGTAATACTTTGATTTTTTAGACTTCAATGATTAACAAATTGAATTAAAAAATAAAAAAGTTAATAAGAAACTACATAAAATATGTTTAGAATTAAACTGAAGAAATGTACTACTATATTTGAGGCTGGAGAACGAATTATGGGTATTGCAGTATTGTATGATCTTGCTGTGGTTAATACTTATTTTAGAAAGATAGAAGAACATTATATAAAGTAATTTTTTTGCATTCAAATTTATAAAGCATTATTAGTCAAAAGTAAATAATTTTTGCATGTTTTAATAATTTTAATAACACAATTTAATGCATATTTCAATTTTTTTTTTTTATGATTAAATGCACATAATGTTACGAGATAATTGAATTCCAATTAGGCTGTAAGGTAATTATATAATACTATAGTGAGTTCAACTATGATGTACGGTTCAGAATGTTGAGCGGTTGACAAGAGAATAGAGCAATGATGAGAATGCTTAGATGGATGAGTGGAGTGACTAGAGAAGATAGGATAAGGAATGAATATATAAGAAGGAATATAGCTGTAGCGTGAATCGTGGATAAGATGAGAGAAAATAGACTTAGATGGTTTTGTCATGTTATGAGAATAGAGGAAACGGGAGCTGTAAAAACAGTTGTAGAAATGAATATTGAAGGAAGAAGAGGTAAAGGAAGACCAAAAAAGAGATGGAGGGGTGTAATTGAATCCGATATGAGGACTACTGATGTGAGCGTAGATGATTTACGAGATCGTGTCAATTGAAAGTTTAGGATAAGGGTGGCCGACCTCATGTAGTTGCGATTAAGGCGAGGAAAACAAGAAGAAAATTTACTACTACATTTGCAAATAATTAGAAAATAAAAGAAGATTGCAATTGTGCAATATGTTAACTTACACATGTTTTGATTGTGTAAAAATTAATGTTGGTGTTATACATTTTTTTGGAAAAATATATCAGATTATACACGTTGTATTTATTTGTTTATTAATACTCCAATAGAACAAGAAGAAAAAGATAATTATTATACAAATATTATGAATTAAAAATGAATGTACCAAAATGACTTTTTTTTAATAGAAACTATGGATATTTTCCTTTCATTTTTTTGAAATTCTAATCCGTTACCCCCACTCACAGAGAAGAATTGAAAATAACAACTTTTTTAACTTTTGAAAATGTTCCGGAAATACTGCGTTCTTTAAATTTATGTTAAATTAAAGCTAATGTAACATATTAAAAATTTAAAAAAAAAATTGTCACAACGACTTATCATCTATGTGCTAATGGCTGCCGTAGTTAAAAACATGCTACTTTTGTGTTAAAATTTTCGATTTTATATTTCAAATTTAAATTGCTATAACTTTTTGAAAAATATATAGATCAAAATAAAATTTTTTTTTCTAAACAGTTTATACATAATTTTTTCATCCAACATACATATATTATTTTTTTTATACCTGACAATTTCCCCTTAAATAAGGGTCGTTCAAATCTTGAAAATACGTTTAAAGTAGAACTTTTCAATTTAACTTTTAAAAATGTTCCGGGAAATCTGTATTTTTAAATATATGTTAAAGTAAATCTTATTTCATTTACCAGAAGTTCAAAAAAAATTTGTACCGACGACCTAAATTCTTGTGCAAATGGCAGTCAAAGTAGTATAAAAAATAGGTGTTGTTTTTGTTTTTCAAATAATCCACTAATTTCTTAAAATTAAACACTATCTACAGATGTGCATCGAAGCGTTTCTTATGATAGTGATTTTAATCAATGTCAGGTATCATCTATGCTAGTCCCTACTATGCCACGTCCATATTGTGCCACCATCCCACTGTGCTACCTTTTTTTTATCATATTGTAACCTAATGAGAATTATTGTGTAATTATTAATAGTAACCTCAAAATTACCTATAAAAAGGTTTTTAAAGCTTTTCTCTAATTACTTAACTTAATAAGTTTTCTTAAAATATTAGATTACCATTAGTATTGAAAATATTTTGTAGTTTAACATAGGAATATTCTTTTCCAAAATTATAAGATACTAAGAAAAAAATATTTAGATACTTATTATCTTTCATACTTACATACATGATGTTAATTCAAATTTAATCTCATAAAAAATTATAAAAATATTGTTTATGTTCAAATGTAAAATCAACCACTCCTCTTCCATTTTAACAATTTATATACATAGTGATACTTTAGACTACATTCACTCTATTTCTCAAAAATAAAATTGTATCAAGAAAAATTATTTTTTAGTATAATATACTTTTTGATTTTTCAATAATTAATAACTTTGTCCATATAACACTTATATTTTATAAGGATGACAAATTAATTTTTTTAATTGACAATATACATCTTTAACTAGTTTATAAAATAAAATATGATTTAATTAAAATAACAGTTAATATTAAAAAAAATGTTTAATTTTCAAAATAATGGGTATAAAATTATAATTTAGATCATTTTTTATTTTCATATATTTCTTCATTTATATGTTATTATTTAGTTTTCTAATTCATCTCTTATAAGGTATGAATTAAAAATAAAATTAATAACTGATCAATTAAGTAATGTATGAAACTAAAAAATAATTTTCTTCATTATTATTGTTTTAAGAGACATTGAGCGACCAGTGTTAAAATCATGACTTGTATAATTTATTCTATTTTTTATCAGTGGGATATTTACAAGGGGAAACAAATAGGACAACTGACCCAATCTCATTTTTAATAGTATTTTTTGCTTATTGATATTGTTTATTATATTAAATGAACAAAAATAATCATTTGTAAAATTTTGTTTTAACAATCACACAAAAAAACTAATAAGAGATATTAATTTTAAGTCTTAGATTTAAACTACTATGGTAAGAATATTTTAAGGTAGATCATAAATTATGAACAAGCTTAAATATTTTTAAAAGTTAATTGATAACTTTAATTTTGTTAAAACAAAAATTGAATTTAATGTCATGTTACAATGGATGAAATAAATATTATGTTATTATTAATATATTTTTATTCATTTTTGTTTAAAACTAATAGTTCTGGTAAATTTTTAAAATTTTATTTTTATAAAATACTTCTTATGGGCATATTATGTTTTATAAAAAAAAAGTAAGTTAATGTATATTGAAAATTGTTAATTTTAATAAAAAAAAATTTGTGTTATCCATTTATCTATTTTCTTATGTTATTACTTCTTTATCATTTTAAATAACATCAAAGTACATTTACTTTATTCTTAAAGTGTGAAAGTAAAAAAAAAAATGTTATCAAATTTAACTAATAAAATTATAGGTGATGACAAAAATATACTTCAAATCTAATATATTGAAGGTTGTCCCTTTCCCCATAACCCTAAAATCATGTACGTACCACTACTTAGAGACAAGTTGATGAAAATGTTTAAGTTCTAATCACTAAAAAAAATCAATAAATAAATCTTTTCTATTATAAAGAATAATTACCATATGTCCCTCCTATCAAAAGTATTATTTGTGGTCCTGTCCCAATTTTCCGGTATATTGAATGAAATATTTTTCCATTTACATTAAGTTCAATTGTTTTAAAGTAATCCATCTGAAAAATATATAAAACATTTAACCAAGAATCAGCTAGTAAATAGTAGCTTATCACTTTAATTTAAGAACTCTATGACAAAATTAGAAAAAAAATTATCATTTTCCTCATTTTTCTTTGTTATTAATGGGGAGTTAACTGTAACTAAAAGTTAACTATTAATAAAGTTATAATGAAAAGTTAAATATTTTCTTAATTATTGCCAAAAGTAAGGTCATTAACTATAATTGAAAAAATTGTTATATTTTATTTACTTCAAATAATAACATAATTATCTATAAAGAATTATAAAATCACATAAAACATTTAATACTACTAATATATTATTGAAATATAATAGTAATACGTATTAAAAAAATATTTAGGATTTATACGAAAACTTAACAAAAAAATGAATACTCTCAAAAAAAAAAAAATTTTTTTTCTAAATAATTGGTTGAAAATAAATTAGTTACAATTTAAACATATTATCTTGAACATCAAATAATAATATTGTAAATGTTTTTATATTGTCATACCTGTTGATTTTCCATACTTTGCCTATTGATGCAACAGTCAATTAATTTTTAATAAAATTTTAAAATATAAAATAGGTTTAAAATTTATGTAAAAATCTTTCCTAAATCTTGAAATAGCAGGTAGGTTCTAATTTGTATCAAGCAACAGTAGTAGCTCGTTCATGAATTTAGAACTTTAGTTAAGTACAATCAAAAATACCTTAAAAATAAAAATCCTTTAAATGGAAAAATGTTTCATTATAATGTTATCATTTTAATACCTAACAGACAAGTCCGGTCACCCATGACCAAAACTATTTATAAAGTACTTCTCATCATACAATATTCTGATAACCGGTTTACCCCCCTCTATACCCTTTAAAACGAATGGTTTTAGTCGACATGCCATCGTTCATCTTCCTTTGAAACAAGTTTGAAAATGAATATTGAATAACTATTAAAAATAAGCTTATCTGAGACTGTAGTTTTGCTTGAAATAAATCGTAGCCTCGGCCGATATGAATTTTGTAGAAAATTAGCAATTAATCGCAAATGCACTTCAAACTGCAATAAATGCCAACAAAATCTATGCGCCCAGCACAGACTCAGCATATGTTAAACACGTAACAAAAAATGTCAGTTACCCCTAGAAAAAAACTGTGGACTTTAAATAAAAATTACACAAGATTTATTTTTATTATTTGCACTAGTTATTACTACATAAGTTATTTGTTTTTGTTATTTTCATATGTTGTTACGCGAGTTTTATTTTTATTCAAATCAAATAGTGTCTAAATTTTTTTATTACCAAAATTAAAAAGTTTATAAATAAACTTAAAAAGTTTTGTTTATTTCATATTTGACCTTATAAACATTTTTACACGGGTATATAATCACAATAAAAACATTTATGTACAAAAAAAGTATTAAATAGTTATAAAAATTAATAAAAAATACTTGAGTCACCCGTGTCTCCTGTAAAATTAGTCTTACCTGTCAGGTTAAATTAAATTGTTTGCCTTATTCTAGTATATATTTACTTATTATGAATATTATTGCTCAAATTTTAATGTTTATATTTGAGTGGATATTTTAAGGGTATTAATAATGTATGAGAATCATTCTAATCTAAAACTACGACATTTAAAAATCACCAACTTATTGTTAAATAGAACTCTATAAAATTATATATTTCTGTTGCTATTAACTTAAATTTAAAATGCTTAACGTGGATTCTCGGCTATATGAGCAAATGAGTGTATAAATGTATGACCTCAAGGGCAATAAATCTTTTTTAACACGCTTATTATTAGTTTCACCTGTATGTATGTATGTTTGTAACTCTCCAAGCGCCACGCGTTATGGCATATGCCGTCGTCTATGGCCTTGAGATAAGACTGTCATAACACATTTACCCCACCCCACGCCTCGCTCACCACACGACAGCCACACTATTCCTGTATAAATTTATTTTTGGTTATCGTACCCGTACACGCGTACTTGTCATCAATATTATATATATGTAAACAAATTTTTATTTTGACTGACCAATACCATCCGCGTGTCGTCATACGGCTTACTGAACACCCTGTATATTCCTACCGCTGTTTATACCTCAGGTATAACTTTAGTCCGACCCGCCCGCCCACAAAACACGGCTATACCTAGTGCATGATACGTTTACGTACTTAAGTCGCATTATTTGTATATATATATATTCTAATTATTATTAAAATTTATATATTAACACGCTTTATTCTAATTAAGAGATATAAAGTATTCATTCCGATTACAAGGGATGATTTCCGTATCGTCATTTTTCGTTTCGGGAGTGAGTAATTTGCGCGCCTGCTGCTTTTCTTGGATGTGGTAGCCCTTTCTCAGACTCCCTCTCCGGAATCGAACTCTGATTTCCCGTTACCCGTAACAATCAAGATATTGATAGTAACTACTATCATAGCATAAAACTAAAAAGTGAAAAATAAATATATATTTTTTTAACTATATTTATTTGTTTCTTATTGATACTCGCGTCCAATAAAGTTAAACAATATTTTCGGTAATAATAGTCTACGGCCAATCAGTTACTAGATATAAATATGCCACTATTCTAATGACTTGTTGTATCATGAGAAAATACTGATTTCATAATTTTTTTTAATATGTAAAAAACAATGGCAACACTTTAGGAGGTACTAGGAGAGGTTAGATTTACAAATTATAACTCTCATAGATGCTTAATTTGCTGATAAAGATGTGTATAATTTTACATAATATATATATATATATTATAATATATGTAGCAAGTTATAAAAAATTCAATTCAAATTAAAAATCAAAATTCAGTTATTTATACTCAATATTTTTATATTTTTCTTTGACAACCATTATCACCAAGAAGATAAGCATATGCGCAACCTAAATGAAATGTTTGGAGGATATATCTTAATTTTTCCATTCTTTAAAATATTTCTATTTATTATTACTATTAAATAAAACTATTTACTATTTATATAAATAATAATAAAAAAAAAGATAGATGTTTATAATAATACCAAAAGATAATTGTACTAAACAAAGAACTTTTTATAAATTTATAGTCATTTTAATTTGAAACGTTGGCGAAGGTGAACTAGTTAATTATAAAGTTTCAACAAAAAGTATTTTATACTTCAACAAAACCTTTTTTTAATTTAAATTTGGCTACAATATGCAACTGTTGCGTAGCTGCATCATCAATACTACAAACACGGTAAAGTGAACTTATAACTTATAATATTTCAAAACCATAGGTAGAAGTATAATTAAGTTAATATAAGTAAAATAAGAGTTAAATTTGTAAAAATAATTATGATATACAAACATTAAAAAAACAAATTATCATAATTAACTTTAATTATTAGCTATTAAAATTTAACATAAAATTAAAATAATAAAATTTTTAAAAATTATTTTATTTATATACAATAATTGAGACTCAACACTTGTTATTATTATCAGCCATAATTGTTTTATTTGTATTGTATGTTTATAGTATAATAAAAAAACCCAGCACAGGGGGGTCGCGGCACAGTGGTGAAGTGGCATAGTTGATTCAAGTATAATGATATCTGACAGTGATTAAAATCACTATCAAAAATAAACGCTTCGATGCAAATCTTTAGATAGTGTTTAATTTTAAAAAAATTGGTGTTTTATTACAAAAGCTACTTGATCTGCTGGTTTCTTATTAATATCCTGATTAAGATAAAGTATGTCGAATGAAAAAGGGTTTATTAAAAATATTATTTCTNAAAGTATATCCAATGAAAGATGTATATAAATACTACTTCTCATGAAAAAATTGTATTGATCCATACATTTTTTAAAATATAGCATTATAAAGTTAAATATAATATAAATAATAAAATCGAGAATTTTCACACAAAAATAGCATTTGATAGCCATTTTCAAATTTTTCAAATCAGAAGTCAAATTTTTTTTTTTCAAATTAAAGTATATTACATTAGCTTTAATTTAAGATATATATAAAAGTGTCAGACCTTCCGGAACATTTTCAAAAGTTATGTTGAAAAAGTAAATTTGTTGTGAAAAAGTTGTCATTTTAAATCCCCCCTGTGGGCAGGTAAAGGGTCACATATAAAAAAAAAAATATACCAAATGATAGGTAAAGACATCAAGCATCTATAAAAAAAAGAATTATATTGATCCATACATCATTCAAAAAGTTATAGCATTATAAAATTAAAAATGTAAAAAATAAAATTGAAAATTTTCACACAAAAATAGCATTTGGTAGCCATTTTTACCGTGAAGATAAAATAAAGTCCGAAATTTTTTTTTTTCATGATAAAGTATATTACATACGCTTTAATTTAAGATATATATAAAAGTGTCAGACCTTCCAAAACATTTTCAAAAATCAAGTTAAAAATATTATTTTGTGAAAAAGTCTATAAAAAAAAAAATTATATTGATATGTTCATTTTTGAAAAAGTTACGGCAGTTTTTAGTAAAAAAAATTGAAAAAATTTCGAAAATTAGCGATTTTTAAATTTGTAATTTTTTTGGAGGTTTCCCCTATTTACGGGGAACGAGGGAAATTTTTTCAATTTTGAAGGGTAATGTCTTCGACTAGATACGATTTGTGATCTTTTGACGTATCGTTGAAAGAAATCCGTTCGGTGAGAGCTGAGAAAAAGTGGTAACAGACACAAAAAAAAACACATCATAGTAAAACCAATACCTTCTCAGCTTCGCATCGAAGCTAAAATGTTATGCTTAAAAGTATCACTTTGAATAAGAATAAGTAAAGCTTTCGATTTTAGTCATGCACTTTATAAATCATTGAACGTTTATCTACATTAAGCTTGAATAACTTTTTTATTGAAAAAATTGCGAGATATTATATTTTTAAATTTATAATTATAAAATCATGTTACTTTTTATACATCAATGACATTATATATAAATACGATTACAAATTGTCGACGTGTTTGGAATCACAAAGTATATTTATTTATGTATTCATCTAATAGTAAATGATCATTTTTATCTTAACAGCAATAATGTATTCAAGAGAAACCTATGACGTGTTGATTATTTTAGTAAGATGTAGAATTATATAATTGTTTTGTATTTCCAGAGCTTAATCAAAACCACTTTGTTATATCGATGGACCAATATACATTTCATTATTTGTTATATCTTGAGATTTTCAAGTTTTAATCGTAACATGAGTTGACTGTACATATTTATAGAATGAGACTAATATACAGAGTGTATACTAATGTACAGAGGGCCCAGTATTCACGGACAACTTAAATAACTTTTGTTCCAGTACATTTTTTTTTTTAATTGTTAATATACTTGAGGGCTATAATAATAATTTAAGTAATATCATTTTTATAATTAAATTTACGATAAATGTTTACAAAAATTTCAAAATAACAATTTTTTAGAATAGATTTTAAAAAATAATTCGGTGAAAATAATTCTCATTAATGTTTGGTAGTTAACTTTCTGTAATATTTTAAATTTCATAAAAAATTCAATATTTTTGTATTTATTTTACAGTATCAAACGCTGGCTATGTTATATAATATAGTTAAAAAAAAAAACACGCTTTTAATACACATCGAACTAATAAGTTAAAAATAATATTTAAAATTAGCTTAAAACAATAATGAACGAAAAATACTAGTATTATTGTGAAAAAAACGTGGGCGCTTAGTGCCATATTTTTCGTATATTAAGCACCCAACGCTACTTCGATATGCTTTAAAAGTGTGTCCTTTTAGTTTTTTACATAAATAGCTACGGTATGTATGTTTTTGGTTAAAATATTATTCTATTTAATATGACTATAATTGTTATGAATTCGATCTTGTTTTCATCAAGTTTCATGTACTGTGTCCATCGAACTTTTTCCCTGCTTTATCGGCTTTATGATGGTAGTTATTATCAATATCATGGTTGTAACGAGTAACGGGGATTAGGGTTCGATTCCGGAGAGGGAGTCTGAGAAAGGGCTACCACATCCAAGAAAAGCAGCAGGCGCGCAAATTACTCACTCCCGAAACGTGGAAGTAGTGACGAAAAATGACGATACGGAAATCATCCCTTGTAATCGGAATGAATACTTTATATCTCTTAATTAGAATAAACCATTTTAATATATAAATTTGATTAGTAATTTGTATATATATATTATATATTTCTATATATTATATAGAAAAGCGACTTAGGTTCGAAAATATATCATGCACAGTTAATAATAATCTTCGCATAATATCGCGGCACTTTTGCTGGCGTCGGCGACGCGCTGTCCGACATGATCCTCGGGCGTCAAAAAGTTAGCATAGTTGATGGCTATGGTGCGCGGGTGCGGATCAGTTCGTCGATTTCGGTCGTGCGACACGTCCGGTGCCAGTGGCGTACATCGTCGAGGTTGTCACTTTAACAACAGGAAGAAGACTCAATGTGTCATTTGCGGCGGGTCGTTGTCGGCAGTGCCGCACTTGCTGGACTTTGCACCATGGAGTATGGCACGTGGTATTGGTCAGTTAAACAAAAATACTCATAGTAGGGCGACGTCTGATAAAGGTGACACGAGTGGCAGGGCCATAAAAATTTGTTTATATATATAATATATAATATTGATGTCACACACGCGTGTACGAGTACGAAGGTCAAAAATAAAATTATACAGGAATAGTGTTTCCGACGTGTGGTGAGCGGGGTGGGGTGAATGTGTTACGACAGTCTAATCACAAGGCCATTGATGACGGAATACGAGAGAATAAAAACACGTGGCGCGTGGAGAGTTATAAACATACATACAGGTGAGAAACTAATAAAAGCGCGTTAAAACACTAAATATGATATGAGTATGGATTTTTCCATAAAATTATTAACATTCCAATGACCGGCTTTAGTTCAAATAAAAACACAAACAATGCCTATTATTTAATAAGTAGTTTAATTTCTTTAGAGATAAAATTACTTATACTTTTCATCTGCCTTTGTCTCAACACGTATTTTAATGTTTAGTACCGTAAAATAACACTTGAAAATTCTAATTTTCACAAACTTTAAAATGATACGGACTATTTACTAACTTAATTAGTGTTAATATTAATAAGATATTTTTTTACCAAAATTTTTCTTAAAATCTACTCTACAAAATGGCTATCTTGGATTTTTTCTACATTTTATTTAAAATTTAAAAATAATTAATATTTTTAATAACATATAAAAACAAATTATTGAGATATAATTATTGACCTAACGTATAACAGTTATTAAAAAAATGATTAACTAGATAAGAAGTTATTTAAGTTGTCAGTGAATGCAGTGCCACTTTGTATATTAAATTTTTCTCAAATATAATGATATCTGACAGTGATTAAAATCATTATCATAAAAAACGCTTCGATGCAAATCTGTAGATAGTGTTTAATTTTAAATAATTGGTGCTTTATTCCAAAAGCTACATGATCTCCTATTTTTTTATTTATATCCTAATTACAAGTATTATGATTTATAAGTGTAATATATGAATAAATAAATATATATTGGGAAATGGTGTTAATTTAAAAAAAAAGATTGTCGAATGAAAGAGGAAACAGAACCTGTAAGAATAGTTGTAGAAATGAATATTGAAGGAAGAAGAGGTAGAGGAAGACCAAAAAAGAGATGGAGGGGTGTAATTGAATCCGAGGACGACTGATGTGAGCGTAGATGATTTACGAGATCGTGTCAATTGAAAGTTTAGGATAAGGGTGGCCGACCTCATGTAGTTGCGATTAAGGCGAGGAAAACAAGAAGAAAATTTACTACTATATTTGCAAATAATTAGAAAATAAAAGAAGATTGCAATTTTTTTACAAAAATCCTATTACCTTCGATGCGAAGATTTTACTATTATGTGTTTATTTTTTGTGTTTGTTACCACTTTTAATTTAATATAATTTTTATTTTAGATGCATAATGTCTTTTTCAATTCAAAATGACAACTTTTTCACAAAAAATTAATTTGATCAACTTCATCTTTGAAAGTGTTTTAGAAATACTGAGACTTGTATATATATCTTATATTAAAGCTTATGTAATATACTTTTATATGAAAAAGAAAAAATTCTGTCTTTAGTTTGTTTTCATGGTAACTAATATCAAAGTCAATAAATAAATAAGATTTTTGTAAAAAAATTTTTTTATATTTTTAATACTATAACTTTTTGAAAAATATAACTATTTCCCTTAATATATTTATATATTATATAATTACTCACATATCAGCTGTCCTCATATCTCATTCATATGCCACGTTTCCACTGAGACGCGACCACACTGTGCTGGGTTTTTTTTTTATTAACTTTGATGTTAGTTTTCACCATAAAAAGTGCTTGATACAATATTTTTCAATAAAAATTGTTTGTTACTATAAATAAATGCACTGGACTACAAGGAACTTACATCAGAAGCAAAAATTTACTTTTCTAAATCAACTTTCGCGTTGTTTTCAAATCTGCAATTAGACTTTTTTTATTACTTCTAATTTTTTATATTATTACTAATTACATATAAGATAATTAACAGAAAAAAAAGTTGTTTTCAAATTATTACTGATAAATATGTTAAAAATAATCAGTCCAAATTTTCATTTTTAACCTATTTTTTTGGTTCTTTAAAGTTGATAAAAATTTTTGATAAAGATTTGTGAATGTTAATAGTAAAAAAAATTGAATATGTTACAATCGCTTTTAGCTCAATTACAAGTTTGAAAATGACATCATTAAATAGAAAATTTTATGAGAATTAAAACTATGATATTTTTAAGACTAATATGCAGTCAGGAAATTTTATAATTACTATTTACAGTATATTTATTAGAAAAACTCATTATTTGTTTGCATTTTTATCGTAATAGAACACCTAAATAAATATCATAGTAATCATAGTAATCATTTTTTAGTATTTAAAAATATTCTACAATTGAAATATCCAGAACTGAATTAATTTTAATGATTTACATTAACTAAAAAAAAAAAAAAATTATCAATTTGAATCCCTCTTGTGGGCAGGCAAAGGGTAAGATTTATAAAAAAAAAACCAAATGATTGACAGGTAAAAACATGCATCTAAATAAAAAAAAATTATACAGATGTGATCTTTTTGATAAAGTTATAACAGTTAACAAAGTTATAAGTTTTATACACTGGACTACAAGGAAATTTCATCAGAAACAAAAATATACTATTCAAAATCAACTTTTCACGATGTTTTCAAATCTGCAATTAGACTTTTTCTATCTAAATTTTAATATTATTACTTATTATTAAGAAATAATTAAGAAATAAAAAATTGTTTTAAATTAATACTGATTTTGATTATTAATATGTTAAAAATAAGGAAAATGGCATATTTAACATATTTTTTTAATCTTTTATAGTTGAATTGTGTGAAAGTTAATAGTAAAAAAAAAATTATTATTACCATAACTTTTAGCTCAATTTGCAAGTTTGAAATTGACATCATTAAATAAAAAATTTTATGAGAATTAAAAAAATTGTATTGTTAAGATTAATATGCAGTTAGAAAGTTTTATAATTACTATTTATAGTAAATTTATCAGAGTAGCTCAATATTTTTTTGCTTTTTTATCGTAATAGAACACTTAAATAGAAATCATAGTAATCATTTCTAAGTAATTTTTGGTATTTAAAAAGATTCTACAATTGAAATATGAACTAAATTAATTTTAATGATTTAATTTAATTAAAATAACCAATAAAAAAAAAAAACACATCATAGTAAACTTAATACCTTCTCTTCGCATCGAAGCTAAAAAAGTGGTTAAAAAGATCTACTCAATAGCGTACTATAAAATTTGATTATAATTGTAAAAATCCATTGTTAATTCAGAAGAAACTAACAATCATTTTTTTTAGAAATGATTTATATAGCAACATGTTATCAAAAAATTTGGAATATTATAGTCTAGTAGTAGCACACCCAAATAGAGTAAAAAAATTATTAAATTACAAAGTAAAATGATTTAATTTTGTAGTTGAATCCTATCATATTAAATTATCATATCAAACTTGATTCATTAATAAACACTTTGAAAACATTAGAAATGAATGATTTTAATTGTCTGCGTGGAGAACATGGGATAAGTAACTGTTTCATTGATAAATTAGAATTTTTTTTTCAATTTTTGAGGGTAACTAATTGTAATCATTTGACGTATCGTTGAAAAAAGTAGGTCAAGTTAGAGCAGAGAAAATAAATGATAGTCACAAAAAAATACCTTCTCAGCTATGCATCGAAGCTAAAATCTAAAATATAGGCAAAATTTTGTTTTGCATGAGGCAAAACTAAAGTGATGGGATCCTTGATCTTTATTGAAGTTATTGAATCTAAATGAGATAAAAATCAAACGAGTTAAAAATGTATACTAACTTAAAAAAAATTGTTAAAAAAATGCAAAAAATTCATTGCCATACGCTGGTTGGAACCTCGTATACCAAGCGTGTAAAACACAAATTTTATAAACTCGGAACCCGTACGTAGCTAAAGTCGTTTGAAAAAATTGGCTATTTAATCTAATTCAAATTTCAAAATTATTTTTCTCGACTTAAAAGAAGGAAACAAATTTAAATAAGTTCTATTTATACTTTCTATGCTATATTAATTTTTCATTTATGTAATATTTATGAAAATCTGTACTCCCCTTGTCAGGTATTTTAAAATAAAATAAAATACAAAACCCAGACTTTTAACACAAAAATAGCATAATTTTGAATACGGTAGTCATTTTTACCATGAAGACAAATCCAGAGGTCAAATTTTTTTTTTTCAAATTAAAGCATATTACATAAGCTTTAATTTAATATATATATAAAAGTGTCAGTATTTCTGGAACATTTTCAAAAATCAAGCTGAAAAAATTATTTTGTGAAAAAGTTGTCATTTTAAATTCCCCCTCTATGGGCAGATAAAGGGTCAAATTTACAAAAAAAGTGTGTCAGATGAAAGGGGTATATAAAAATTTACTATAAAAAAATAATAATATTGATCCATACATTTTTTCAAAAGTTATATAAAATATAAATGAAATAATATAAAATATAAAATCGAGAATTTTTTTCATGGAAATCGTACGTTTTTCTTTAACTTTGATGTCCATTTTCACCACGAAGACAAGTCCAGTGGTCAAATTTTTTTTTTCAAATTAAAGTATATTACATAAGCTTTAATTTAAGATATATATAAAAGTGTCAGACTTTCTGGAACATTTTCAAAAGTTAAGTTGAAAAAGTTAATTTTTTGTAAAAAAGTTACCATTTTGAAACCCCTTCCTGTAGGCTGTTAAAGGGTCAAATGTTAACCAAAATATAAAAAATGATAGGTAAATATCTAAGGTATTTATAAAAAAAAAAATTATATTGATTCGATCATTTTTAAAAAAGTTATGGCAAGTTTAAGTAAAAAAAATTTCGAAAATTAGCGATTTTTAAATTTGTAATTTTTTAGGGGATTTCCCCCGTTTACGGGGAACGAGGGAATTTTTTTCAATTCTTGAGGGTAATGTCTTCGACTAGATACGATTTGTGATCTTTTAACGTATCGTTGAATGCAATCGGTTTCGTGAGAGCTGAATAAAAGTGGTAAGACACACAAAAAAAAAAAAAAAACACATAGTAATACTAATACCTTCTCAGCTTTGCATCGAAGCTAAAATATGAACACAATATAACATGTTTTTTATATACGGCAGCCATTTGCATGTTATATGGACGCAGTATTTCTGGAACATTATCAAATGTTAAGTTGAAAAAGTTGACTTCCATAAAAAAGTTGCGTTATGACTCCCTCCTTGAGGTAGTTAAAAGGTTAGAATGTAAAAAAAATTATACTAAAGAAAAGCAAAATACTTAAGGTTTCTATTAAAAAAATTATTTTGATTTGTTAACTTTTGAAAAAGTTATGGTAATTTTATGAAAAAAAGTGAAAAAAATTTCGAAAATGAATAACTTTTAAAATTGTAGTTTTTTTGACATTTCCCTCATTTACGTGGAATGACGAAAATTTTTTCAATTTTTAAAGGTATGTCTTCAACTAGATACGATTTGTGATCTTTTGAAGTATCGTTGAAAGATATCGGTCCAGTGAGAGCTGAGAAAAAGTGGGAACAGACAAAAAATAATAATAAAATAAAAACGTTAGCACAGTGAGGTCGCTGCGCAGTATATGTGTGGCATAGTTGGGACAAGTATAGATGATATTTGATAGTGATTAAAATCACTATCATAAGAAACGTTTCGATGCAAATTTTTAGATAGTGTTTAATTTTAAGAAATTGGTAGATTATACCAAAAACAAAATTAATTCATATATCCTTAATTATATCCTAATTAGTGGTTCTTTGATTTAAAAGTATAGTAGAAAGCAAAATTAACTCCTATTTCTTCATTATTCCTAATTAGTAGTTGCTTTATAAGTATAATTTATGAATAAATATCTATTAAAGTAATTCAACGTAGTCTGAAAGTGATGCAAACTTTCTCAGCTTTGCATTGAAGCTAAAAAACTAAATTAAGTTTTGTAAAAAAAAAACTATATTAAGTTTTGCAAAAAAAAAAAAAAAGATATCGTAGCGTACTAGTTTCGTACTAGTTGAAAAGTCGTTCAATAGTAATAAAATCACAAATATTTAACTACTGAAAAATGTTTAATCAAATAATTCAGCTTTTATAATTGATAGTAAAAAATAAAAGTCAAGAAATTAAACCTATCTAACAAAATATTTTTTTTAACTTAATGTTTAATTGTATAAATGTTCATATATCTGTCAAATAAATGTTACTCACGATTTAAGTACATTATTATTTCTGTGTAAACTTAGCTTATTTGAATGTTTACTCATACATCTTATATCTCGTCCATCAATTATTTAGAGACCTGTCATTGCGGTTACTCGTCACGTTTCACCCCCCTCCCCCATTTGACTCCAGGTCATAAACTTGAATACCGGAGGCAGTGTACCGTCTCCCTCGTTTATAATTACACGCATATATGTGGATACCATTGATATCTAGATGGCACCACTTCCAGGGTCTGGAGATAGATAGTAGTATCTAGTATTATCAGAAGGGAAAATTAAGTCAAGTCGTGAGTCGGCTAAGACGTGTCTCTATGTATATTCTTTAGTTTATAAGTGTATTTTGTTTTATATAATATTTTTGTGTTGTGTGAATATTTTATATAGAGTTTTCGTGTGTAATTAAATATATGTGTTATTTTTGTTTGTTAACATTTAATAGTTTTTTGTGTATTAATTTATACATATATATAAATTAAATAATAGTATTGCGTCTTCGCTCTGTTCCTGTAATTGCCTGTTTGCATTTTCCCACATATATGCATCCAGACTTCTTTTCAGCTGTCATGTACACTGCCGATCACCCAAACAATAGTGTTTTCTATTGAAAAAGAAACGTTTAACGAAAATTATAGAACAGTTTGATCGTAAATATGTTCATTATCGTGTAAAATCAATTTTTGATTGAGTTAAATTTTCATAGATCAAAACTGTATAACTTAAATGAATAAACGCCTCTTATTATTTACACTATTTAGGTAAAATAGTCACTTAGTAACCCATTTTATTATAAAAATAAAAAATATAAAATGAGTTATGATATAAGTTATATGTTTTAAAATAAGATAATTTATTCTTAAAAAAATTTACAAATTTTTACAATTACAAAAATCTATATTTTATATGAAAATTACATTTATTTCGTTTACAAATAACGTGTATATTAAAAATAATATAATGATTTATGGAAATTTCTGTATCATTTTTTTACATAATAATATTTTATTTTTTTTTTCGATTTCATAACATGGTTTATATAAAAAAATTGCTTAATAATTAATTTTATTTTTATTTATGCTAGGTATGTATTGTTGGTAGTTAAAAATTACCCTCAGGACTTTATAATTTTTAAATATACAGCATGATTTTTCTCAAAAATGTGTTATTTTAGAGAACAACTTATAGAGATTATACAAAAAAGTTTTTACAAAAGAAACATGCTTAATGTGCATTTGGAAAAGAAAAACGTCAAAGAAAACGTTCCTCGTAAAATTTTACTAGAAGAAAAATTTTAGATGCCTATTAGATCAACGTAATTATGGCATCGATTTAAGAGATTTTTTTATTTTAAATTTGACTTTAGTTATGATGCACATTTCAAGTTTAAACCAAAAATATTAATTTATACATTACTAAAACAATGTGAAAGTTTTCATGATTTTCTGTATAGTTTGATGAAATGTCCGTGATTAAATATTATTAATTGAATATAAATAAATATGTACAGACATTTAAAACAATGTTATGGATACGCTTCAAAAACAATTTTCGATGACGTTAGTCCGAAGAAAACAAATATTCAAAAGACTGAAATTAAAATATAATTTCACGTACTCGTTTATAGTTTCACGATATAATACAACTCGTGTATCTGTTCAACATTTTTAATACAACCAAAGCAACTTGAGGCAAAAACAATCTCAGATGCTGCAACTTATTCTGGGTTTAAAACACCTTTTTTTCGGTATTATATAATTTCCCTCTGCAGGAGTGGGAGCTTTACGTTTATAAGGGTTGTAAGTCATATCACTATCAGTCTCCTCAATGATTACATGTACCGGTATAACTTGATCAGTCTCAAGCAATGTATGAGGATTGCACTCCATTTCTTCATTCAAAACACTAACTTGACGAGGAATATTACAGCCATAAACTTTTTTGAATAAACGTTTTGATTCTTCAATCGAAGAATTATATTTCCGTTGGATCAATTCGATGTACCTTTTGTGACTAACACGAGGTAGTTTTGCCTTAAATTCATTTTTCTGGGAAACGTTTAATAAACCGCAAACGCCAGTATTGGATCTTAGATGACCTGAAAAAATTAATTAAGAGTTATTAAGCGTTAAACAATTTTTTACTTTTTAAAAGCTCGAAAAATAAAATACATATGAAAAAAAGTGTTTCAATATAATTGAGATTGGTATTATAGAAGTTTTGATAAAAAGAAAACTATTGGGTACAATAAATACAATAATCAGACGGTTTAACAAATGTTTAATTTTTTATTAAAATCTGTAACGACAAATGAATTTTTCAACCATAAATGTTTGATAAGTTTGAAATATTTAGGGGTAGTTCTGATACAAATATTATTTCATTTTACTCAAATTATTTAAATAAATTATACATCATTTTTTATCTACTAACCTTTTTGTCTTCTAGACATGAAATACGGATGATAATTGACTTTATCCATCTGAAGCTGACAGGAAATGAGTCAATGATGTGTATTTACAAAATAATACAAAACTTTTAAAAGCTTCCAAACAATTGAAAATACTGATCACAAATTTGTCTACAGAGCGTAAATTTTACAGCTAACGAAGTTAAGAAACTAACTAGAATTGTTTGGAACAAATTGTTTGTTTATTTTTTTCAAATTTTAAAAAAAATAACACTAGGTAACGAAATTAGCTTGTTAATATATTTTTATTAACAGTTTTTTTCTAGAAATAAATATTAATGTTACTAGACACAATTTCATATTTTATCATTATTAAAACGCCCGTTAATATTTAAAACATTTCGTCATGTTATTAATTCAACTCAAAATTTCAGTTTATTAACATAATTCAAATTTAAAGAAGATAAAAGTAGCATTTATCATGGTTTTATAATATCATCTAGTATTTATTAAATATTTTTTTAAATTTCCAAAAATTGTATACAACTAAAAATTAATTTTTTAACACAACACTTGATTTAAAGTCTTCAATTATATATCATTGTGATATAATTCAAATAAAAAATATATATAATATACCAAAGAATGTTAATTTACATATTTTATAATTTAATTGACTTCATCATAATAATTTTATATAATGAATTACTACACGTAGCTGTTTTATACTCGAAACAAGAATACAAATAAATGTACTTTTAATAATACAGATAATCATACTGTTTTATTTTATGTAAACTATGCTGTGATCACAGAGTAAAAACTTTTACATCTTTTATGTGATTACAAGTAGGTACATTTTAGTGGATAAATGTGCGTGTAGACAATTTTAGAAATGATTTTCGAGAGACTAATAAAAATACAATTTTATAAAATGAATTTATTGCCATAACATGTAACTCAACTTGCAAGTTTGAAATTGACATTATTAAATAGAAAAAAATAAAATTGTTAAGATTAATATGCAATCAGGGAATTTTATAATTACTATTTACAGTACATTTATCATAAAAGTTAGATTTTTTTACATTTTTATCGTAATAGATTACTTAAATAAAAATCATAGTAATCATTTCTAATTAATTTTTGGTATTTAAAAAGATTCTACAATAGGAATATTCAGAATTTAATTAATTTTAATGATTATATATCTAAAAAAACCAATAAAAAAAAAGTTAATCCATTTAGAGTATTATAAAAATTGATTATAATTGTAAAAATCCATCGTTAAATTCAGGTGAAACTAAAAATCATTTTTTTTTTTAAATTTATGATTTATATAGCAACCATGTTACAAAAAAATTTGGAATATTATAGACTGGTAGTAGTACACACAAATAGTGTTAAAAAATTAATAAATTACAAAGTAAAATTATTTACTTTTGTAGTTGAATACTTTTATCATATCAAATCTAATTCGAGAATAAATACCAAATAAATAAATATCAAATGATTTGAAAATTTTATTCTAACTCAAAAAAATGCAAAATGTTGATGGCCACAAACGGGGTTGAAACTCGTACCCTAAGCATGAAACTCACAAGTGTTACCGACTCAACAACTGTTCGTTGCTTACGTAGTCCGATAAAATTAGCTATTTAAGCTGACTCAAATTTAAAAATTACTTTTTCGACTTTAAAAAAGCAAAAAAAATTAATAAGTTTAATATCTTATGTCTTATGAACTTTATTCTATGTCAATTAAATTATATAATAATCATGAAAGTCTATGTATTCCTTTAATAAGATATTTTAAAAGAAAAGTACAAAACCCAGAATTTTAATACAAAAATAGCATATTTTTGAATACGATAGCCATTGACGCATAGAAGATAGGTCGACTAGACAAATTTTTTTTTTTAATTTTATTGTACATGACATAAGTTTTAATTTGACATATGTTTAAAGGACGCAGTATTTTCGGAACATTTCAAAAAATAAGTAGAAAAAGTTAGTTTTTGTAAAAAAGTTGCTATTTTAAATCCCCCCTGTGAACAGAATAAGTGTTATATTAAAAAAAAAAATGATATTTAATGAAAGGGAAATATTTAAGGTTTCAATATAAAAAAATATTATTTTGATTTGTTAATATTTGAAAAAGTTATGGCAGTTTTAAGTACAAAAAATATCCCAATAGAAGGTGATTTTTTTCGCAAATATTACATTTTTTTTAAATTTCGACAGCGATTTGCATATAGAAGATAAGGTGTCGGGACAAATTTTTTTTTCATTTTATAGTATATAACATAACCTTTGATTTGATATATGTTTAAAGGACGCAGTATTTCCGAAACATTTTCAAAAGTTCTATTTTTTAATAGAAGTTTTGAACGCCCCCTATATAAGGGGAAATTGTCCAATTTTAATAAAAAGTAACTCAAATGAAAGATGTACTTATAATGTATTTAGAAAAAAAATTTGCTGATACATACATTTTTCGAAAAGTTATAGCATTTTTAAGTTGAAAATTTAAAATCGAAAATTTTAACACTAAAATAGCGTTTTTTTAACTACGGCAGTCGTTTACATGCAGAAGATAAAGTGTTGGGACAAACTTATTTTTTTTAATTTATAGTATATAACATAACCTTTGATTTGATATGTGTTTAAAGGACGCAGTATTTCCGGAACATTTTCAAAAGTTCAGTTGAAAAAGTTCTATTTTTTATACAATGTTTCAAAGTTTGAACCCCCCCTATATAAGGGGAAATTGTCTAATTTTAATAAAAAGTATGTCAAATGGAAGATGTACTTATAATGTATTTAGAAAAAAAAAATTGTGCTGATACATGCATTTTTCGAAAAGTTATAGCATTTTTAAGTTGAAAATTAAAAATCGAAAATCGAAAATTTTAACACAAAAATAGTGTTTTTTTAACTACGGCAACCGTTTACATGCAGAAGATAAAGTGTCGGGACAAATTTTTTTTTTTCATTTTATAGTACATAAAATAAGCTTTAATTTGATATATGTTTAAAGGACGCAGTATTTCCGGAACATTTTCAAAAATTAAGTTGAAAAAATTAGTTTTTGTAAAAAAGTTGCTATTTTAAATCCCCCCCAATAAGCAGATTAAATGTTAAATTTTCAAAAAAATGACATCAAATGAAAAGAAAATATCTAAGGTTTTAGTATAAAAAAAAATTTTGTTGATTTGTTGATTTTTGAAAAAGTTATGAAAGTTTTAAGAAAAAAAAGTGAAAAAAATGACAAAATTTACCGATTTTTAAATTTGTAATTTTTTGGATATTTCTCCCATTTGCGGGGAACGAGGGAAAATTTTTCAATTTTTAAGGGTAATGTCTTCAACTAGATACGATTTGTGATCTTTTGACGTATTGTTAAAAGAAATCGGTCCTGTGAGAGCTGAGAAAAAAAGGCAACAGAAAAAAAAAAAAAAAAAAAACACATCATGGTAAAATTAATACCCTTCTCATCTTCGCATCGAAGCTAATAAAATAACCTGCTAATTATGGGGTAAACTTATTGTATTTATTGTACAAATTTTTAAGTAAGGACTCCGCGCAGGGCCCTCATTGTAATGAACCTATTAGAATAAAGCCTCAGATTTTGATATTATGTTAGAGATTGCTAGACTATCTCCTTCTGACTATAAAAATCCATTTTTCCCTTTCAAAACCAGTTCTTTAGGTAACTTCAAATATACAAATTCTGCAACACTCTACTCAAGATTCTCTCTCTTGTAATCATTCAAAATATAATAAAAAGAAAAGATGTAAAAATAGTGTAATTATGTAAAAAGGCTAGATGCGGTAGAACACATTTGAATTACTACATATAATTAATTATATTTTGTTATTTTATTCTGTTGATGTGTTGAATTGTAAATATACGGTTTTATGAATGTTAAGCAACCTTGAGTGGCAAGTGCGTTTATACAGCCTTTCTCCAAGGCTTCTTCCTTGAGTGGCGCCGTCAACAGCACGGTCGTCTCACACTCAAGATTTTTAAAATGTGTGTATACCGTATATTCTTACAATATAATATTTAATTACGGTTAATGATTTTTGAACACTCATAAGAACCTTTTGTTTAAAAACGATTAATATTATTCTATCCACTAAAATGTGTTTATAAGGATTGGTAAAATTGAACGCTTTTCTTTGTTCTTATTTAAAAGCTTAAAAATAACTTGTAATCAGGTAAAAATAATTTGAACGCTGAAATAATATTTGCAAATATCACTGGATACCCAACAATCGAAATTCACGTTCACCAAGTTCTATTACTCCTTGGGCTTGGAAAGAATATTTGTTCTTTTGATATCCACGTAGGACATAGAGAGTAATAAAGCGAGAGATTTACAAAAGCGAACTGGCGAGCCTTAGCATTTTTTTTTACTTTTACATGTTAGATACTCTTTGTCTCTTTTTTATAATCTCGATTGTAGTAGTGTTCAATGTGATTATTTTATTCTAAACATATGTATTAGTTTTTACATGGCAAACAATACTTAGATTATTAATTAAAAATATGTATGTATAAAATGTCACATGAATTTTGATTATTATAAATTTCATTATCAGTATGATATTCAATAAAAATTTTATAATGTAGTCACTTTTGTTGTATTTATATAAATTATTTGAAAGTTAGTCAAAAGTGAAGTTCGTGGGTATTACATCACTCTCTAAAACTAGTCGTTTTTTTTTATTAATTTGAATTTGGAATATTGTTTAATTTAAAAACCTTAAATGTTTTGTTTAATTATTTATGGATTATTTTTTCAAATAAAATGACACCTTATCACTATCAATTATTATCAATACTTATCACAAATATGCTGCGTCCCTACTGTGGTGGGTTTTTTTATGATAAAATTGTTTGTTAATTTTAAAATCATAAAATTAAAATAATTGTAGTGTAATTATAATTTTTAATTATTAAATCAAAGTAAAATAAGCATTTCGAGCATCTATCACCAACATATTAAATATCCACAAAACAATTCATTGATACTTATTTTAAATATTTAGTAGATCATTTCGTTTTTAAAGAAAATGACCATGAACTTTTACAAGTTTTACTATGATCATTGACTATCAAACTCTAGATAAGAATATCATTGTTTAAATTTAATAAGCATCATCTATGAACAATAAAAAATTTTGTATATATCTGCTGGTCTACAGGGCAATCATTTATATTTACACAGGGAAATGATGCAATAAACTATATAAGAATGTGAATGCATTACTTTATTATCTAAATTTATACTATCCAAAAGTAATGAACCTAACTTAAATATATTCGTATGCATAAAACTCTAAAGTTATCGATCGTACTGATCTAAATTTAAATTAACAGTTTACTTTAAATTATGTTTTGTATTACAATATGTAAATTATCTCAGATATACAACTTTCGAGACAGCAAATAGTTAATAGACTATTTTTAATGAGTTTTTACTCAATTTTATGTCTTAGAAAATATAAAATTTAAAAACGAGGGATGATGATAAATTATTTTGTATGCAAATTTGAAATGTGTATTGCTTCACTCTGTATAAAATGAACGTTGGTTTATGTATTAAACTTGTACAAAACTCTGTAAATGACACATATATAACTCGTATAAACTTGATATGAGTAAACCTTTAGTTAGGAGATAAGGTTGCCATTAAAAAAATAATTTCATTCTATAAAAGGATGTGCTGTCAGTAAAAACAAACAATAGTCAGACAAAAGCTAGGCAAGTTAAAAACATTTTGTTAAAAAGAAAAATTCTTAAATAAAATATTTTTATTTTGCATTTTCTTATTAATTTTACTTTTTTTAAATAAGTTCAACATTTCATACACCGTGTTTGAAATTTGAATTGTATTATACATTTAAAACTATATGATATAAACTATTACGTAATTAGTCTTGTGTTAGTTGTTCATTTTGTTTAAAAATGAAAATTTTCTTATTGTTTTTCTTGGCTGTGATTAGAAGTAATCAGATTTCCTCTTTTATTATTGGCGATTCTTTACTAATAAAACTACTCAAATATAATTCAATAATTGGTAAGTCAAAATCACAATTATCAATTATTTTATTTTAATAGACATTATTATAATCAATAGATAACCAAAGAAACACGATTGATCAGCTTTTAGTAAATTTCGCAGAACATTTTAAAAACAATATAGCTAATCAAAGCACAGTATTATATTTAAATGATATACACTTAGTAAACGTTGAAAACATATATATGAAGTAAGTATTTTCATAAAAAAATTATTGTTTCTTATTATCAATCAGCAATTTGGCATGAATTTATGCTTCAACAATTCCAGAAAATAATTTGAGGACTTTTTGTATTTAGTGTTAATGCAACGTTGAGTAATGTAGAGGTTAACGGCTTTGATAAAATAGAAATATTAAATGTAACTGCAACAGTTTTCGACGGAAATAAATGGATAATTACCTTTAATATACCTGATCTGGAGTTCAAAGCTAATTACAGTTTATCAGGTGATCTCAAACTTGACAGTTCCTGGATAACAAATAATACCATTGTTTCACAGAGTGCTGGCATTATCAAGTACTTAAATTGATTTAATTAAAAATTAAAAATTTAAATTTACTAATCAAATATTTAATTTTAAAAATGTCTACTTTAACTCAAAAAAAACGGTAGCACAGTTTGAGCGTGGCATAGTAGAGACTAGTATAGATGATATCTGACAGTGATTAAAATCACTATCATAAGAAACGCTTCAATCCAAACCTGTAGTTAGTGTTTAATTTTAAGAAATAAGTAGATTATTACAAAAGCAAAAATAACATCTATTTTTTGTACTACTTTGACTGCCATTTGCACAAGAAATTAGGTCGTCGGTACAAATTTTTTTTGAACTTGTAGTACATAAAATAAGCTTTAAATATAACATATATTAAAAGGGGCAGATTTCCCGGAACATTTTCAAAAGTTAAGTTAAAAAAGTTCTAGTTTTATAAAAATTGTCAAAAATTTAAAAAATCTTTTCTTAACTTTGAAGAGGCAAAATAATAAAAATAAGTATAAATTTAATGTAAATTAGATTCATGTAAATTTTGTATTTATTGGTGGATCATTACTATGGCTAACCTTTATAAGATATTTTAACATAAACAAAAGAAATAAAATTAGAACACAAAAATAGCATTTTTTTAACTACGGCAGCCGTTTGCACATAGAAGATGAGTCGTTGGGACACATATATATTTTTTAATTTATAGTATGTTATATAAGCTTTAATTTGACATATGTTATAAGGACGCAATATTTCTGGAACATTTTTAAAACTTAAGTTGAAAAAGTTGAGTTTTGTAAAAAAGTTGCTATTTTGAATTCCCCTGTGGGCAAGTAAAGTGTCAGATTATCATAAAATTTATATCAAATGAAAAGGAATTACTTAATGTTTCAGTAAGTTATGTTAATTAAATTAAAAAAATTTCGAAATTTACCGATTTTAAAAATCGTAATTCTTTGGGCAATTTTCATCATTTATAGGGATCAAGGGAAAAATTTTTCATTTTTAAAGGTAATGTCTTCAACTAGAAACGATTTTGACGTATTGTTGAGAAAAATCGGTCCAGTGAGAGCTCAGAAAAAGTAGTGGCAGACACAAAAAAATAAAAATAAACACATCATAGTAAAATTAATTAATTTTCAGCTTTGCATCGAAGCTAAAATTTTTGAGTATATTTTTTTTTACATTTGAGACAACTCTGTGATTGATAATTTAGTTAGAACCTATTGAAAACAAACTTAATTTTTAATAACAATGCTAACAAGTGCATATTTTGTTTCTAGAACTCATCTCTATAATGTTACCTCGGTAATCACAACAACATTAGATGTGGATTTATTATCTAGAAATGTAAAGATTCAGAATGTATCAGTTGACTATAACTATAGAGAAGCTAAGGTATATATAATTGATTAATAAATAAAAGTAAATATTAATTGTAGTAAAAAATGCATTTATTATCTATGTATAGACTACAATAACTGGTTTAGATTTCCTGGGATCCTACATGAGATATTATGCTGTTAATCCAATTGCCAATTTAATTGTCGAATTTTATTTGGTACAGTACAAATTAAACATAACAGAAAGCTTAGCCAATGCAGTGGAAAACAAACTAAATCCAATTATGATGGAAAATGCAATATTTTCATTGACAGAAGTAATTTTGAAATATTCAAATGAACAAACTGAACTGTATGAATTAACTTAAATATGATAATTATACATAGTATTAACTATTAAACTTATAGCCTAATTATTTGTTTATTGTTCTAAATAAATCATATCAATGTTCACTTAATTAATTTGTTATTAATATATATATATATTACATAGCACTAATTCAAAATGTATTTGATTCTGTTAGAAATTATTATGTTAGTTTTTTCCATTATTTATTTATGTTTTATTTTTTGTTGGAATGTTCATACTAGGGTATAAACACCATACAAACCTTTAACTTGGGATATGAAATAAATACTATGTCTTCATTTTAAATTAATATTGGTTTTGTCAGTTATTAAAAGTGCTTTTTAATAATACTTTTTTGTCATTTCTTACTTGCCGATAAAAAATGAAACAGAACGCCTTGAATTAGGCATCTAAAATAACATAAAAGAAAATTATAGTATCTTAATTTTAAATCATGGGCTTTAAAAAATTCAAGCCGAATAGTAATTTCAACAATTTCCTTAAATATTAAGGAAAATTATCAATTTTGCTGTAAACGTATTGAAAGGTTTTTTAAATAAATACATTTTTATGGAATTATAAAATTATGTATCCTTTCATAATTTTGAACAATAATTTAAAAAACATAATCTATCGAATTATAAAATATCCCTAAATTTTAAATAATATGTTAACTGTGTTCGGTAGTCACATGAAGATTTTAGTTAAAGTAGGGTTTTTACTTATAGATTGATAATATACACTTAGGTGACAAAGCTTCCCAGGGGTAATAAAAATCTATTGAGATATTAATAAATATTTTATTAAGCATTCCAAACATTTCTAAAGAAATAAAAATAATTACATAAAATAACTTTTTGAACAATTGATTGTTAAAACTTTTGAATCTCTTTAAGTTTTAAAAGACTCTCTATAATAAAAACATTACAGAATTTATTACAAAAAACTATTTAAGTGTAGACTTAAACATGATATGTGTATATTATAAAATCATATTATCTTATTAATTAGATTTTCTTTAGGATAATTAAGATCTAGTGACATTTATATATAAAAAAATACAAAATTGTAAACAATTTAACAAGTATCATTTTGATAATTTAATGAATTGCATTGATTTTTTACTTCACAGCTATTTTTCGTTGGACACCAGCCACAATTAAACTTATCTTGTAAAGCTAAACATGCACCGCAACTTTTAGCCATTTCAGTACATTTGTAAATAGTAATATGTAAGTTATTTATATTGTCTAAAGGTACAAAATCACCCCACAATATTTCTAGTTGAGCATTCTGCGTAGAAGATTGGGAACTAAACTTAGTCTTTTCGCATATAATTGTATTCGCATTATATGTTGCGCTTACGTTGTATACAATTCCGTCAATAGTAAATCTGCATGAAAACCCTTTCTTAAAAATAAATTGACCAATTATGTCAACGTTAACTTTGACCAACTCTTCTTGATCCGATGGTATAAGTATTTCAAAATTTTCAGAATTAAATACATTAACTTTCGGACAATAATAAGGTCCTTTTCTTGCATTCATAACTGTACCTTTTTTGTTTGTAATTACAGCATCGTAAATACACTGTTTTTGATAACTACTGGTACAAATGTGTTTCTCCATACACCAGTCACACAAAAATAGTGAGGTAACACATTCAGTACACGATTTATAGGTTGAACAATTGAAATTAATAGAATTAACAATTACTTCTGAAGAACCAATTTTACTGGATTTAGTTGATTCTAATACTCCATTTCGCATATTTAATATATCAATTGTATTAAAACTTCTGGAAGCTACTAATAAAGAAGTAAAGTAGAGTAATGTTAACAACTTATGGCGGTATGTATGATGAGCCAATACGCTGTTAAAACTCCCATCAAATTTGAAAGTATTAAACATTTTTAACTATTTAAATTTTTCTGCAAATAAAACTAAAAATTTTAATAATGCCAACTAACCAATTCTGATTATATACTAATAAAAAAAAAAAAGATAATTATCGAAAACGACAGTTTTATATATTTTAGGACACCAAAGTTAATAAATATAAAACATTTTTGTTATATAAATAAACTTTTGTATCATAAAATAAATTTTACTTAATTTTTTTCATGAAGTGCTATTATTAGTAATATAAGTAAATTATTTAAAACACCCAAATTCCATCTTTAAAATAAAAAGATGCATCCTAAAAAAATTTCACTTTACACATTCGTGACGAAGCTTTTTATTATAATAGTTTAAATCAAAACTTACGATTTCTATGTGTACATATTTCAATTATTCCTGATCTTTTTATTATACCAGTTACCGATTATATAGGTTTTTTAATTTTAGCAATATAAAACTGTAATTAATATATTCACAATATCAAACTTAATTACCTTTAAAAATTAAAGTAATATTTCAAAGAAATTTTTTTTAAAAACTAATGCTGCATAATATCTTTAGTTTTAGTATAAATAGAAGTTCTAACTAAATCTGTATAAGTACTAATTACTGTTGCTTATGTTTAAATAATTTATAAACAAATTAGACTAACATAAGTGATGATAATATAATATTTGTTCAATTTCCATGACTAATTCAATGTCCATTATACAGAGTAATTTACTAACTATGTCTCACGTAATATCTTTTAAAAATACAAGTGTTATAAACAATTTTTTTTAAACATTATGAATTTGATAAGCTGTTTCACAAGAAAAATTAAATTTCTATCATCATTTCTTATACTTAGAACTTGTATCAAATTCAGATTTTCAAATGGCAACCCCATATTATTTTTATATATTTTTTTTCGTCATAAAAAAAAATATATTTAGCAAAAAAAAAATAAAACATAAATTTTGAATAAGATACGCTACTTTATAATTTACGATATTTGATATAAAATTTAGTTGTTTTTCCAACACGGTCACATTATTATTTTGTGTAGCGATAAGGCTACCGGTTCACTGTGTCAACGCATGTAGTTAGAATAGGCCTTATCGATTTACTACCTATAACGTGCAAGTTTGTTATAATTTTTTCTTAATAAACCATAAACTTTAGAAAGCCATGGAGCACTTAATATAAAATAAAATATTTTTTTTACAAAATATTTTTTTTGTTAAACTAAATCTAATAGTGTAAAAAAAAATTGGGTTGTCTTTTGAAAATATGAAATTGATACAAGTTTTAAGCATAAGGGATGGTGGTAAAAATTTACATTTTCTTGTGAAACATCTCAACAAAGATCCATAATGATAAAGAAAAAAAATTGTTTATAACACTTGTATTTTTTAAGATATTACGTGAGACATAGTTAGTCAATCACTCTGTATATTTACAGTAGAACTCCAATTATCCGAACTCCGATCATCCGAATCGCCGATTATCCGAATCACTTTCAGAAAAAATCAGAAAAAAATTTGTCCAAAGTCCGCGGCGTCAGTGTAGGCACAACGAGTGGTAAGAGTTCCCACTCCAGTTCCGGCGCATTGTAGTCACCTGTCATTGTTTATTTTGATTAGTCAGTGAATGGGTCCCGGTCCCCATTAATTCGGATAATTGGAGTTCTACTGTATTATCTTATTTTTTAATTTATCTTACAGGTCAAAGGTTTCGATTATATTTTATTTAAAAAAACTATTTGTTATTGAAAAACATTTACGCGTATTAAATTACCTAATGATTATTGTACTCTTCACGAGTTAAGTTCATTGTATAACTAATAAGATACATTATTTTATAATTTTATATTGATTATGCTCATAATGCTACTGTAATAAACTTTAATTAGTAATACTTGATAATAATTTCTTAAATGTATTTTTTTAAAGTAACTGACTTCTTAAAGCATTTAATTAATTTAAATTAGTTTTTAATGAAAACTACCTCCAAAATGACAAAACTTTATATTTATTCTGTACCACTTAATTTGATTACAGGTTGTCTAAGTTTTATTACTACATTGATATTTTATAATTCTACGTTGATAACTAAATTTATTATCCTATTAAAAGTTTGTATTAAATTTAATAAGTACCTAAATAATCAAAGAAACTAAAAGACGGTAATCAAATACAAATTTAGCAAATTTAAAAAGAGATTTATTAAAATTGAATTTTTTTTTATTTCTGAGTTTTTTCATTACTAGTGGTAGAAAATTAGTAACGTTATTAAGAAAGTTGGCTATTAATGGAAAAAATTACTTCAAGATCCTTTTCGAAATGTTAATGATTAAATGATGAAGATATTTATAGAGTGAAAGGTTAAACAATATTCTTAAATATAAGGAAAAAAATATTTAGCAATGTTAGAATTAAAATTATAAAAAAAAAAAAGCACATGCTCTAAAAGACTCACTACTACTGAATACCTACTGAATGTATAAATCGTTGAAAAAACTTCTAAGATTCAAACTTATGGAAAAGACTTCTTTGGAAACAAATAGTAAAAGAAAAATTAGACAATTATTTATTCACGTCACGATTAGCAAATTCCTTAATACCACGTTAAGAAAAGATCACGTGACCTAAGCAACAGTACAATCTCCTTGAAATGTGTTGCAATTGATAACATGATAGCATGCTTTGTTTACATTTAAGGAGCCTTATAATATTTATACTATTGTAATTACTTTAAAATTAATTTTTTTAATGTTAAATAGTATTTATTTTTACACTGATAAATTTTCTGTATTTTTTTTATAAATGTAATTAAAATTTACTTTATATTTAGGTAAGTTGGCAATGAAATGGAAGTTCTTTTAAAATCAATTTATTAAAAAAATGTATATATAATATATATATTTATTGATACATAATCATTTAATTGGAAAGTTATACCTTTTATATATTTAATTATGATACATTTATGATCGTAATTTTAGATTAAATTAAAATGGTTAAAGATGAAGAAATGCGTTATATGGATTCGGATGACCAAGAAAGTGTTGGAGGACAAAGAATGAGTAACAGGTTAGTTTCATAATAGTAAATAAATTTGTTTTATAAACATTTTAAAATATCTATTACTTAAATTTATTGTATTTATAAGTGATATAAATTCTATGAGTAAAGTTTCAAGATTTCAAATACCAAACATTCAGCATTTTTTTGTTAAAAATTTGTTCTATTTATAAAACATAATAGTGAATAAATATAAATTAAATATACTGGCGGCCAAAATTATTAGATCACCAAAGAAATTCGAATTAAAATTTCTGTCGATAATTTTTTGCAGGTGAATTATTTTTTCTTTGAATCTACAGCAATCATGTTTGTTACTATTATAATAATATTTAATAAACCAACAAGATATCAAATCTTATTTGAAAAAAATCTTAAAGTTATTGTGTGATCTAATAATTTTGGCCGGCAGTATATAATTATGAATAAGTAACTTTTTAAAATTTATATACATTATTAATTATTTATTTTAGCCAATATTGCGTACATGTTATATGTTATGATATACATCCTAAACTGTTTTTAATATTTCATTTTTAAACACAAAAAAATAATAATTTAATAGTTAAATCTATAAAGTTTTTAAATTAACATTTTTATAAATTATCTTAGTTATTTAAAGATTTGTTGGTAAATAATTATTAGATTACTTATTAGATAATACAATGTATTATTAACAAGTTTTTAGTAAATTATAGTCTTTTAATTATTTATAATAGAAGTGTATTGTAAATATGACATGAATTATAATTGGCTGTTGCTCTTAGTATATCTACCATTCTTTCAAATTTAGTGTTGTCAATAAATATTTCATTTTTTCTGATTGATTGAAGATAAAATAATAATTTTTTTAATTTGAAGTTCATTTGTAATATTTTTAAAAGCTAAATCTAAGTGCAATAAATAATACTATAAAGTTTCTATATTAAAATAATGGAATTGTAATTTAAATTTAAAAGATATTATTATTTTTAGATCTTATTAATGACTCAAGTTTAATTCAAAAACTATTATTTTAATTTAAAACTATTCAAACGTTCATATATATTTGGTTTTACTTTATAGTATAATACTTTATTTATAATATCAATAACGTTTGTTGTATGGAATAAATCAAACTTTCAGGAAGTATAGACAGATGTCACAGTTTCTTATTGTATTATAAAAGTTGATATTTGAATCAATTAGTTTACCTGAAATAGGTAAATGAAATTATGTTCAATAATCACTTTTAAATAAATGATTTCAAGGACAAAGTTAATCAATTACTGAAATTATCATTGCATACTCGTATAATATATTTATTTTAGCTTTGCTACGAAGCTCAGAAGGTGTTAAATTTACTATGATGTTTTTTTTATTTATTTATGTCTGTTACCACTTTTTCTCAGCTCTGGCTGAACCGATTTCTTTTAATGATAAGTCAAAAGATCAAAAATCATATCTAATCGTAGACATTATCCTAAAAATTAAAAAAATTACCCTCGTTCCCTGTAATTGGGGCAAATCTCCAAAAAATGTACAAATTTAAAAATCGATAATTTTAGAAATTTTTTTAACTTAAAACTGCCACAACTTTTTCAAAATTGACCAAAATGATATAATTTATTTATTATAGATGCATGATGTTTTTACCTATAATTTGGTATATTTTTTTTATAAATCTGACCGTTTACCTGCCTACAGGAGGGGATTCAAAATGACAACTTTTTCACAAAAAATTTACATTTTCAGCTTAACTTTTAAAAGTGTTCCGGAAAGNTGCCTACAGGAGGGGATTCAAAATGACAACTTTTTCACAAAAAATTCTGACATTTTTATATATATCTTAAAGTAAAACTAATGTAATGTATTTTATTATGGAAAAAAAAATTTCGGACTTTATTTTGTCTTCACAGTGAAAATGGCTATCAAATACTATTTTTGTGTGAAAATTCTCAATTTTATTTTTTACATTTTTAACTTTATAATGTTATAACTTATTGAAAAGTGTATGGATCAACACAATTTTTTTATGAGAAATAATATTTTTTAATAATCCCTTTTTCATTCGACATACTTTATCTTAATCAGGATATAAATAAGGAAATAGCAGATCATGTAGCTTTTGGAATAATCCACCAATTTTTTAAAATTAAACACTAACTACAGATTTGCATCGATGCGTTTTTAATAATAGTGATTTTATTCACTGTCAGATATCATTATACTTGACTTAACTATGCCACGTCCCCACTGTGCTGGGTTTTTTTTATTTTGGTTGGCCCCAAGTACTTGCGATTAAGGAGAGTAAAAAGAAGAAGATAATTTTTTCTTGGTTAATATTTTTTTTGATTATCACAAATTAATTTTTATTTTAAAACTGATATGCTAAGTCATTGTAATTATTATTATAAATCTATATATTTTTGTTATATCTGTTGTATTATATTACAATCGTCATTTTTTACTAATTTATGAAACATTATTTAACTCAACAAAAAACAAAATATCCAAGTCTCTTAATAAAAAACCACTTTCTCACTCTCTAACTCGGTTTGGCTATGTGTATATTTAAAATATTAGATTGCTTAAAGGTAAATTTGTAACGGTGATATGTTTGCTGTGTTAAGTTAAATATTCTCAAAGAATGTATAAAGGTAATTAAAAAAAACTGTAAATTGCTTTTTGAAATTCGAATGATTAATGAAGTTCTCCTTATTTTCTTTATACAAATAATTCATACAAGATAATTTAATATTATCAAAATAACCATTAACATTAATAACTTTTAGGTATTTATAAACTTTTTTGAAGATTTTTAAATTTTTTTTTTTTTTTTTTTTTTTTTTTTATAGCATCCATTCATATTTATAGCAACTGTCAGGTGTCCATATGTTTTGCAAATTTAATTTATTCTCGAATTCTTTGCAAAATTATCTAATTCCAGTTTAAACGTGGGAATCGCGCTTGTATTATTTTACAGGAGTTCAATAACTGTATTTGAAAGTAGGCAATTTATCAACGCCCATGTATTGATAATTTTGGAATTGATAGTTATATCGATGGGACATACTTTTTACCTGTCGATCGAGCGCATTATATTTGTGACAGTGTTTTAACGCATTCGCCAGTTTTAGAATGTGTAAACTATAATGAGATTGAGCACCGAGGTTAAAATGCTATTAATTTGTATTTAATGAACACCCAACGGCAATTGTTTAAAGTGTGCCTGCGACACTAACTAATCTAACGTTTAACTAAACAGCTAAAGGTGAAGAAAATAAATATTGATTGCAATAGCGTTTGCATTTAGTTCAGGTCCCATCGCTTGCGTCGAATGTGATTTAAAATTTACATTTTGACATTCTGGTCAAAGGTCTAAGTCAAACGATCATTACCAGTGAACACACACATTTAATAACCGTACTGCTATAGACGTTTGTATATTTATTTACGTTGGTTTTATCCCGTCCGTACCTTTTCCGGTCGTCCAATTGTCCATTTTTATTGGCAGCCCAGCCAACTTGGAGAGTCCCGGAAAAAAGTGCCATACATCAACAGAAGCTACTGGAACGACACGGTCGAGGCCGTTCTATTACTTTTGCTACCGATCAACGCTCTATTAATACACTTCATTTGACTGTGTTCGTTACTTGTCGTTGGTTGGCCGCCGTACGGCATCGTTGTCGTCGTTTCGAAACACGTGCGCGAGATTCAGAATTTTTGAATTTTAATACCTAATTAATAACAAAATATAGTATTTTTTATCACAGGCGCCATTGTCAACCGAATTATTGTTTTTAATTTATATCTGTGTTTGATTATCCGATGTGAAGATGTACTCACAATAACATTACAGTGGAATTACTGCACTCTGGTCTGTCAATATTTACACGCGCTGACAACAATCGTCGAGTACTTTTACCATGTCACCGGCTGTGACGGCAGTCGGTCTCTGTTCGCGTTCACAACCTCAGTGAATTCGTAATGTATTTGCATGATTGCTAATTAATCTATTCGATATCCAAAATCAATGGCCGGAATTTGTTCGATGCCGTACGACCGCCGAAGGTCCGTTTCGCCTTCTTTTTCATGGCGCTATGTTGGCGATTACAATACTTGGACGACGCCTAGACGAAGGGATCACAAACGGTTTTCCGGAGCCGTAGCCGACACGATGATCACCGATAGGATTTACGGTCGTATACGTCGGGAAGCAAAGACGCCACCGCAGCCGATGATGTTTTCGCCTGACGCACCTGCTACCCTTGTGATTTATCCCAAACTATGCGGTTGCCGTTTGTTACCCGACGAGCGACGTTTTTCTTCGACCACCGCCACCATTACCGAGTAAGAAATAATACAATTATTTTTTGGTCGCACCCTGTACACCATGTCACATGTCAAACTGTATCAGTCAAATAAAAAATCCGCTAAAAACATTTGTAATTTTATATCTAACCCGTTTCGAATTTACTTCAGTTGCTAGTTTTATAAGTTTAATGGTTAGTTTTATCCGTGTAGCACATGCACGATAGTGTATAATAATGAACATTTTATTTATTATCACTGTCTATTTATTTCGTATAAGGTGATTTTTTGTCGAACAAATTTTCTTGTTTTCAAAGCAATAACTTATTCTGTTTTAACTGCTCACTGTTTAATTCTGGCGTAACTATTAGTATGAGTAAATAATTTTTGAATTTACATTTTTTCATAATTTGATTATACACTAGACAAGTGTATTGCCATACAATATTCTCGTTAAAAAAAATATTTTCTTTGCATAAAATAAAACACATTTGGTTTCTCACCTGTTAAAAAAAAACTATAAAATTCCTCGTTGGTAGCCTTGAAGCCGTTCACCGTTTTCCTATATATTTCTATACGTCTTTTTTATTATCTTATGTACTTCAATCATTGCTAGTTATGTGCGACTATTGTTCTGTACAAATTCGGTACACTTAACACAATGATACATTATTAGTAGTTAATTGTTTGGCTAATTTGTGACATATTATTAAACACGTTTTTGTATCAAGTGTATGTAGTATTTTTTATTTCCGTATCATACAAATTGCATTTAAGTAAGTGGTTAAACCAAAAATGTCCACCATATTTGTCTCAGAAAATTGAAATGTTTTGAAAATGTATTTGCCATGGTTTACATGAACGACTTAACCAAATATGGACATTATCTGTGTACTTAATTTGTGTAACGTTTCAAGCGACAATAGGTTTTTTAATTAAGACAAATTATGCGACGTATTCCCACATAAATTAATTGTCTGTTCGCTTACGGACGGGCTCTTAGAGCAAAGCGAAATGTGTTGAATAAAACAGTAACAAAATCGAGATGACACTTGTATCATTGGACCCGTAGAACGTATTTAAATGTGTACAAAACAATAAATAACTGCTACTGGTAAAGCGCCAGATGCTTATGGCCAGCGCATCATTAATCGCATTCCATACGAATTGTTAAAATAATGTTAATGAAATTGCGTTCAACGCGTTCCTGTAGAACGAAAGACATACCGTTATTATTATTGTAAATGTTTTGTTTGAAAATATTGCAACTCATATTTTCACAAAAATAATCATTGTAGAGCAGATTTATTTAATTTAACCATTGAAGATACACGTTAAGATATTGTTCTTATTTAGTCGTATTGTTATAGTACCTTTCTATAAGTGTAAAAACACAATTTTTTTCTTTCTTACTTTAATAATATATAGTCTGTTATAAAATAGAACAATTTGTATATGAACTAAGAGCTAAGTTGACTGTGATAATTATAATAGAAGCTTTACCTTAAAGCTTCTAGTGATAAAAGCCATAGAATATTGATACAAAAAAAATTTCCCTAGCTTTCAAACTTTAAATTGAAGAATTGTTTCGTTAAGAATTAGTTGAGTATTGACCAAGTTATGAGACATGAAATGTATAAATATTTTTTAAATAAGTTGTAAAACTTAACAAAACAAAAATTGAAATATTAATTGCTCATTAAAAAAATTTTTTTTCAAAAAACCCATTTAAAAATTTAATGGGTTATATTTAAAAAGTAGCTACAAATGTTGAGATCTATATCACAAGTTCGAGTGACTACAAATGGCCTTAAAAGTTGATTTTGACGGTCATTTTACAAAAAGCAAAAGCTTTTCCCTACTTTTTAACTTTTTTTTAAATAGACCTATTATTATAATTATAATTATACAGTTGTATTTGATGAAAATTTTTGTAAGGCTTTTAAATGTAACATTTATGATTTAGCACAACTAGATATTGAAATAATTGCTGTTAATTGTAACAAAAATATAAAAAGCTCAACATCCTAATATTATTACGATATTTTTATCAAAATTATCTTTAATTATAAATTTAAATATATATTTTAAAATAAATAGTACGACAAAATTATACCTAATTTTTACGTTTTTAAACGTAAAAAATACGTTTAATTAAATATCATGTATTATCATTATTTGTTAAGTTAAAGATATGCTTGAGGTATACACTCAATTAATACTTAAAATACACTAGATTTTTCTTATTCATTGATAAATAATTCATATAAAATTTCTATGCGAGTTTTAAAATGATGATATTATATTTGAGTATTATACCAACAAAGTAGTATAAACTTACAATATTCAATACTCATTTTTTCTCGACTATCTTATAAACAAATAAAACAACGGTATTTGGTATACCTTAAAAATAAACAAATGCATATTTTTGGGAGCACAAATAAAAAATTTAAATGCTCTTTCTCGTCCTAGATATGTTTCTCGAAAAAAAAAAATGAAAACTGTTTAAAATGACCAAAAAAAAAAAAAATAGTTTCTGCAATCTAAAAAACTTTCCTTTTCCTTAAACCCATCATATACAAGGTATTCAAAAAGTAAGGAAACGGGTGAATTATTACAAACAATGAGAACAAAAGAAATCCGTTTCCTTACTTTATACACTATAGAACATTAAAGGGTTTGTTAAAGATTTGTTTACTTTTTTCTATAATAATGTGATATTGAACGTTAATAATTTACCTTCATCCTTGATGTTCATCAACATTTTTATTAAAACGCCATATTTGAACACAGTGACCTAGTTACTTAGTCATAAAAAAAAATGACCAGTTTATATTACCGTGTCGGATAATTGTACTTGTTTTAGTAATAATAAATTTGTTGTTTTTTTAGTAGGAGTAAAAGTTCAAGCCGGTCAACCACTCCTCCGCCTTCGTTTGCAGAATGTCAACAAAGAATGAGTGGCAATTTAGAGCCACCTCAACACGAGGAAGGCTCGGAAATGTTTGAAGAACCTGTGGAGGAAATGGTGAGTTACTTCACCAGGGTATTTATGTAGCGTAGCGGTGATTTGGATTTTGTCATTGGATTTGTATTTCATTGAGAAATTTTCTCTTCCCTACTCTACAAATAAAAAACTACCAGATCTGTAAATTTTAAACACCTAGCCAGGGTCAGACACTCTAATACCCCTCTCCCTAAAATAATGTCACCGTAATGGTGTATACATTTTAAGGGAAGACGAGTCTATTGTGCGCGGGGTGTCACTTTGACATTTTGCATGCACACGCATTGGTAACATTAACCTAATCGGATTGAAGGGCTATCTGCCGTATAGCGAATACGCCTCTCTGTTATGTCACCGTTGCACTCAAGGGAACCAGAACATATTTAGCTGTTGTATGTTGTGCATTTACGAATCATATCGATATTGTTTCGTTTGGGGCTTCTCTGTAGTGTAGGTCCGTGTATGCGTTGAGCCGCTTTTCGGCACTTTCAGGAAAAATAAATACCTGTCGGTGTTGATACATTTTAGCTAAACGACAACATTTGTATTTATTGTATAATGGGTTTGTTTAATAAATCGAAAAAACAACGTGTGGACGAGTACATCCGGTATTCGTCTGTGAGTTCGTCCGGACGGAAAAGGAATAGAAGGGACACGGATTCGAATTCCAGCAGGAGATATAGGCGTAAAAAGGTTAGTCGATCATTAAGGTTGTGCATAATAATGCCGGCATAGCTGTATCGTTTTCATAGACATATTTATAGTTTTCATGCTGCTCTAAACAAGTATTTTTTGGCTGTATTGTTCCTTAGAAGAACTAACGCGATTTTTACACGGTTCGATAACACTTGTACTCGTTGCCACGAGTCTAATGCATTTTCACACTTCTTCAACTTCCATCGAAACGTTCACAAAATTTTCGGTGTATTCTAATGTGTAATTTTTTCATGTAATTTAATTGTTAGAGACAATAGACTCACGACCTACCAATACGTATCACTGTGCAAATTTCAGTTACTACGCGATTCATATTTAAATCTATCAGAATAATTGATGTAATTGTGCAATTATCTAAAAGAATTATATTTAAAGTTTCCCAGAGAATTAATAGTAAATGTTTATCAATATTATTACATTTTCTTTATTCTTTCCTGAAATCAACGCCTGATTTGGTTTAATGATACTCAACAATACTCTGCATAAGTATTGGTGTATATAAACATTTTAACGGCGTTACGTTATCCACGAACAAGAATTTTATTAAAAAGTAAAACCTCATACAAGTATGAAATTTTAAACAGATTACCATTACGTATACATTGTTTAGTAGCTCGCATAAATGAAATGTATAATTTATGCTATTAAATTTTGATACTGCCTTTATATTGAATGAAATATATACCTAAAGGAATATAAATGTAAAACATTGTATTACATTAATAGTAAAATGAAAATTAGTTTAAAGCCAATTTTATTCCTAAAGACTTAAGATTAAAAATAAAATAACTTATAGAATATTGAAATGAGTTGCAATTTTTACACGATTTTAAATTGTTTTCATAAACATTATTAGTATTCAAACAATTCTGAAAAAATTTAATGAGGATTTAATGACGTGGCAAAAGGCACCCAACGCTTGCGAAGAATGTAAATTATTTATTATCTTTTTTTCGTGATAAAATTTAAATGTTTTCGACACTTGCAGGCTTCTTTACTAATTTTAAAGTAATAAAAAGAGCATTATATGTTTTGTGGAAACAGCCATAAGAGTTATTTATTTTTATATGATATTTTATTAAAAATTTGATTTTTGGTTAAATACATTTTTCCATTGCAGTCAAAACTAAATAAAAACTCTGTATTTTAGTTTTATTGGTATAGCTTTTATTTGAATGGGAAAACAATTCAAGTCTTTAAAATTACTAAAAAGAGAAAATATATTTAGAAAAGTTCTTGTTATTTGTTAAAATAGTTCCCAACACATCAAGCGTCCGTAGTGTAAATTCAAAAAAACATTTATTGCATTAAGAATACTTGAAAGAATATTTTAAACTTCAAGAAAATTTTCTTGGTTAATTTTTACTAACCATATATTTTTCATGTTTTCTATTCATCGTGATTTCTATGTTTTATTGCAAATCATTTTTTATAAATAATTTTTCATATAAATTCGACCTCGGGGCAAAATATAATAAATAAATATTTAACGATTAAATTATTATTTTTTTATCGTATACACAAAAAAGTGGCGTGTAACCGGTTTGATATGTACGTGGTCATAAAAGTGGTTTATAAATTTATCTGTATCCCAACTATGTAGTCAATATTTCTATTGTTCTAATTTGTGATTCTTTTTTAACTTTTAAATACAAAGCGGTTCGAGTAAATTTTATTTACATTTATGCTGAGACTAATACCGTTACTTTTATTTCATGTAAAAAATAATATCATCAAATTGTTTGGAGTTAACTTATGCACGACATATTTTATAAACATACATATTTTATAACCAATTCATTTTTATCTTAAATATCTACAGAGTCTTTTTTTATTTAATTCGAATTAAAACGAATTATTAATAAAATTTAAACGAAACGAATGATTTGTAAACAAAAAAAATGATTTTTTAAGAATAGACAGCTATGTTGTTGAGAAATCTGAGGATACTCTTAAAAATATTGTGCGACGGCAAAGATCCTTAATATTCTATTTCGAACAAAAACGCCACAAAATACAAAACAGCCATAAAAATGGCTGCATGTATTAATATGATCGGTCGGTTTTTTAAACTGCATTTTCGGGTTAATGTTAAACTGATATAAGTCACCTCGTTAGTCGCTACCTCTTTGTAAATAACAACAACAAACTGGTATGGAAAACAAAAGAACCGAATACTTGAAAAGCAATTGTGTCAGGAAAGTTCTTGGAGCTACCGCGTGTGCTACGGCGAGGACCTCGAGGCTTAACAGTACAAGAACAATATACTGGGCTATTATATTGTCCAGCACCGGTTAATGGACACAACAAACCACAGCTATTATACGACGCGAACGGCGTCCGGTTATACTTCTCGCACGGGCCTAATCTCTTAGACGACAAGACGTTTTCAAGAATACTCTTATCTCTTCGAGTGTGTATCGTTCTCGTTTAAATTTATGGTAATTGTCGGACGCGTCGATTACTTCATTTATTACGTACATAAACACGCGGCCTCAATGGTATTTTAAATGGGACAGGACGGAACTGCAGCTGCTGCTTTTCCGCCGGCGATTTTGCCAGATTCGTCCCACGCAGCAAATGGTAAGCATTGAAAATCATAACGGCCTATAATACTTCACTTTTACGTGGTGTATAAACGAAAATCACGGCAAGACGAATCTAATAATGAGGTGGACAAGAGAAGTATCGTATCGGTGGTAATTATGCTCGTCGACGAGAGTTGTGGTAGAACGTCACAGTATGACAATGCCCCGAAAGAGTAGTACCGGCTGGTCGGACAACGGATTATTATTATTATTCCGTAGTCATTAATGTCTCTCCGACCGTAATATCTTATGCCGACATAGTTAGGATACACGCTGAAGCCGCGTCGCGTAAGCCCGAGAAGCGCAGCCAACACCGAAGGTTGCTGCATTCCTCTAGGTCCATTCGACGACAACGCTGCGGAGACCTTGAACGTTCTTTCAGACAACCTTTAGGCCACTAACCGGACCCTGTGGCGGTGTGGTACGCACGCCGTCGTTTGTGGTGGGGGAATCTTCTGACTACAGTCACTGACTCTACGACACCGCTCACTTCGTCGTCATCACCACCACCACTACCACATTTAACACTATACCGGCCACTCCTCCTCCTTTTCCTGATCCGCCGGTCGATTTCGTCTGGTCGGTCGGAAGCCTGACGCGCATGAACCACTTTTCCCTCTGTCGATACTTCGGAAATCGTTGGAGAATATCTATATATGCTTTTATTATTATACGTATTAGACTGGATGCTTACTCTTCAATGTTTTTTATTTTTATAGTCATGTTAAAACAACATCGTTATAATTTAATTGACCATCGTGTCAATTAAATTAGAACGATGTTGTCTCAGACAAGAATTCTAATCTGTATGTCGCACTCGACTGCTTAGGTAAACGATACAAATATGGTTTGGTATTAGTTGATAGTTTAGTATTTTGCATTGGGCGAAATATTCAAAATAATCTTCTGATAGTAATGAGCATAACAATTATTGTGTTACTGTTGTGTCCGAGTGCTTTAAAGTACTCAACAGTAAACGTAAATGAACATAAAAATATAATGTTATTTATGTAATACATTCTCTTGGTTTCCATGGCTTGCGTGATATAGGCAACAGCCGATTGTCTTCTCGCGGCAACGCAGTCACCGGTTTTCTGAACCGCCACCGTGGTCGCAGCAGTCGGCGGCCGCCGCCGTAGTGGACCCACTGCTTGTACCTGTTGCTGCATTCCGTAAACAAACAACCGCCCGGTCGGACGTAACATCATTTCAATAACCGCCGTCGTCGTGTTACGCCAATACACTGGTGTATTTATATGAATACACGCGTAAATACGTTTGTCTTATACTGCTGCGCAACGTACAATATTATCTAGTAGTGTGTTAATGAATGTGTATAGAATTCGTAGTGCGTTGTGAAGCTCTGCTCACGTCGATTGTGGCGAGTTCGTGGATAATCGCGTGACGTGTTTGGTGTAGTGCCCTCTTGATCACAAGTGCCGTTTCATAGCTAATCAAAATTGAGCGTTTGTGCGTGTCTAGCGTGTTCCTCGACCCCCGAGGATGCTATAACGGGTCCGAGACGTCTTGTAGTGGCGTCGACATGGACCACAGGGATTACGGGGGAGAACGCGTGTCTCCCCTGCCTGCGACATCGCCCCCACCGAATACAACGTCTTCTCCTCACACCGAACAGGTACTTTTTCCCTATGATGTAGTGAAATGGAAATATCTTCACCTCCCTAGAAACGACTGATTATTTCTGATCATACGTCGGAAAGTATACGTGTGATTATAGTAATGCATGACAAGTTTATTACGCAAGTATCTTGGCGTAGTTGATTTTCTGTGTATTTGTTTTTTTATACTTCTCCAGGAATTTTGTTGAATACGTTGCCCGTCCCTCCTTTCATTCGTTTTGGCTGCGTTCCACGTGCAGAAGTTGTTTTTTGCAGTAACTAATACCGGTTTATTTTTTTAACGGAAATTGCGTTTCTTGAACATTGAAATTTATCTGTCTCGGGTTAAATCCACAAGATTTTCATTTTTAAAATAAAGAAAAACATTTTTCAAAAGCAAAACAAATTATTGAAATTTACTTTAGGTACAACTTAACTCGATAATGTTCATATAACAAATATATTCATATAAAAACATATTATTTCAATAGTTTCACATGTATTATTTTAAATGGATTATAATTATTACAATAGCAATTAATTGTATTGAGATTTGAATTGAATGGGCTTTATTGACAAGCTCATTAATTATAAGAAAAAACGTTATTCTTGTGCGACATGCAACTAGGGATGTTTTAATTGGAAGAAGTTTTTTTTTTCTCGTATTATGTAATTATTTTTTATGTATATAACCGTATATTATTATTATTCAATGTTATCAGTAGAGAATGAGTGGGTGTAGTTGTTTAGCATAATAATAATAAAATTATTGTAACTTTACTAGACCTTCGTGTCTTCGCGTCCAAAACGTACGTGCCGAATATTAGTGTTGAAATTTAATAGAAAAAAGGTTCGGGTCAATTGAATTTTGTCATAAATTCAAATTGTCCAATACCTGCACTGGTTTTCTGTACATGTTCGTACAAACATTCTCTATTTTGAGTTTGTGTCAAAATCGAATATTGAATTGACAGTTTATCGTGTTGCAAATATTTGTCTTTTATATTTGGTATAGTTGTCAACATTATCCATTCGTTTGAAAAATATCCACTCCCTTAGGTGTGATCAAGTCCCTAGCTACCTATTAGATTTTTGTCGTGACTAATATAACTGTTATGTATGCACAAGCGTAGGCCAATTATGAATCGTTGATGGATTCCAGTAATCCTTAATTGTTTTTACAATAGTTTGTCAGTTATATACATCGGTAAATTAATATATTAGTAATTAAGATGTACGCTTAACGATTGGGTGTTTGAATTCTTGAACGTGCTTTGACTGTCGACGAACAATTTGTTATTGTGCGGTTGTTGAGTAATACAGTATTGATGTGGTGATTTTATTACACATTTATGTACTACTGATGATTTTTCGGTCTGTCGGATATATTCGGCCGGTTAAATTGTTATAAGGACTAACAATACACACTCTATGGTATTATCATATAATCGTAAGTATGCGTATGGTTTCACGCACAAGTAATATGATAATAATGCATAGTATTCGGGTGCTCGAGGCAAGTGTAAGTCAGTCTGGATGAGAATTTGTTTGGAAATCCGCCCAATGCCTATTGTAACGCCTCGAATGAACACACTGTAGAGCGTACCTACCGGAGGATAGCACCTGTTTGTTGTTGTACACTCCAAAAGATACACCGTATTTTAATCATTAAACATCCCCCGATTTTAAGGGACCAACAGGTTTCCACGTGGTAATTTATGTGATTACTACGTCTTATTTTGTATATTTTTTTATACCGTAAGCATTACAAACACACGAATATACGCGAGGTCAGCGATTCTCTGTGTGTCCCCGAGGGTGGGGAGGAAAACTCTCGAAACGTACTCGTAGACGGATTTTTTATTATCTTATAATATTATATGCGTTACGACAAAAAAGAGTTCTGTAGTATTTTTATTAGGTAACCGCATATAAATCGTCTATATACGTTCTTCGCAGGAACGACTTGCAGCTAAACAGCTACCATATTGACATGATATCTATTTTTTGTTTTATAGTAATCATAAAAGGAATTTTCGGGAATTTCGCTCAATACCCAACCGCTTGTATCTTAAACCTTTCATAATTATAAATTTTTGTTGGTGAAATTAATTTTTGGACATACTTTGAAAGGGTCCATTTGATCAACAATGGTCTTATAATTCTATTAAAAAATTGATAAACTGTCATGTAATATAATCGATGTCACTGTTACTTTTCTCGTCGAAGAAGACGCCGACATTCCGCAAAATACCGTAAAGGCGCCGTAGACTACCAATTTAAGGGTGTGTTTTGCAATGTTTTTTTACCTAAATCTCATTTCCGTCTTATACAAATAGATTAATGGTTTTTGTATAGCTGTGTGTATTTTAGTTTAATTGTGAAACGTTAAACCGTGTAACCCATGGCAATATAACTATACTTAAGGTAGACAACGAGGCCAGTTGTGGTCAGTTGTTTGATGAAAAATCGACAAATGGTAATAAACTTCTACTCATTCGTCTTTGGAATAATCGCACGTTTCTGCAGTGAAGGAGGAAACAAAATAATAATAATAATAATAACGATCGTCTCCTCTCTTCTTCGGTCTATTCTCAGAACAAAAACACATCAGTGATGATTTCCTCCTTAGACCATCTTCTTTTTATCGATCACTATCCGTTAAAATACAGTTTTGTAATAGACCAGTTTTATCGACTTAAAACGACCTGCCACGGGGTACATTTTTACAGGTTGAACATAAAAATACAAATGTAATTACATTAAACGTAGTCTAGCAAAACAATAATAATAGTATCCTTTTTATATTTTTGCTATACATTTTTTTTAATGTCATTAAAGTATTTTTGTATCATTAAATATTCATAACTCTTGTTTATTTCATTAATAGACGTTTTTAATTTAGTGCACCAAGACTGTGGTGGTAGCCATGACCGGCGTAGTTTACTATATACCTAAAGATTACCATGGTAATGAAATAGCAATAGTGTATGCATTATCCATATGATTTTTTTATATACGTTCAGCCGGATGTAATATCATTACACTTATTTACTCATACAAGTCACAACATGTTTTCAAATGATTCACCCGACACCAGGACGTTATGTTAGTCACTTGTATTATATTGGTATTACACTTAAAAACCTCATGCTACTGCCCGTCCAAACGTCATATGAATTTTGTGCTCCAGTCGACACGTTTACGTATCCATGTACATATTTCATTGGCAGTTTTTTAAAATTCGTTTTCTGTATTTATTTTACTTACAAATTTTTATAGTTTTATGCAAATAATAAATCACTAATGTCGTATAATGTTCATTGATTCTTTTGATTTTAAGGTACGTATTCGGTATGTGGTTACTAATTGGATTTATTTTATACTGTGGTTAACGTCATTTCATGTTGTCCACCCCCGTTATCGTTATCATAATACCTATTCGGTATCATTATGTGTGTTTTATAATGTATTGTCAACTATTGCTTTACTCTAGAACAATGTTTTTATTCCAAATTAATATTATATCTTTATGGCGGCTTCCGTACATATATATATTTAAACACGTGTAGTGACGAGTTTTCCCAAAAACGATGTTCTCGTTGAGATAAAAACGATCATAATAGTTCATGTACCATCATCACACGGTCACGATTTTCTTTCGGCTCTTTTTCTTTTGTTACTCTTATAAGTAGGCTAAATTGTTACACTCGGGTCGATCGACTGACACGAATGTTTGAACTACTCATATCTTGGTCAGTAAAATGTGTTAATTTATGTAGTTTTATGGAATGCGTATCTTTTTCTTGGTCTATAATTTGTTTATAAAGTCGAACTGTGATTTTCAACTAATGTGATAGTTGTAACGAATAGTCGTATGATCAGTTTTATGACTACAACAAGCTCTGAATTTCTCAACATTGCAAAACTTTTGCTATGAATATTGTTTTAGAGAACCTTTAGAAGTTATTAAGTGGTTACCTTTTTGCTATAAATCAACGATGATTATATTCTAACTGAAAAACAAAAATAGTTTGATAAATTTTAGTGCAAACACTATAATTTAATTTCCAAATTAATAAATATATCATTTATCTCAAAACTTATGACTATTACTTTATGTATTTTTTATTAGTTAAACAGATCTGTAGATTTTCTAAATTCTATTTAATATCTGCGTATTTATTAATAACTTGGAAGTAATTTTGTTCTGTTGTAGTTGGTACTATAAACTTACCTGTAGTTTAATACCTTATTCCCTGAACCATTTTCGTTTTGATTAATGCAATGACAAGTTTTTGTCGAAATCCCCTTGTGTATCGCATGTAGTTTTAAGTTAGTATTAAGTTATGGGGACTTAAAGAATGTGTTTATAAACTTCTATAATCGGTGTAGCACAACTTCAAGCACTTGAAGACAAGTTGATATTATATTTGCTGCTAAGTCGTATGTATGATACTACAATGGAATAGCGTCTAGAGTAATTTCAATATGAAGCTCTAGAATTGCTTAGCACGCGTATACTTGTTCTGTCCTCCACCTCTAACCCCTTCGAAAAAACCCAACTAAAGCTGTTGTTTATGTCTTTGTTTTTCTAACTGCGGCACACTTCTATGCGTTATAATGCTCACAAAGCATATTATACCAGAATGGCTACCGGCAACAGCAGCAGTACACGTATCGCTTTCATTTGTCCTTAGGGCTTGACCCTGTTTCTGTTATGTATGTATCTACAACATCCTATGGCAGCCGTCGCATATTTTACAACGCGTACCGTAACTTTCACGATTGCAAATGCATATAACTGCATTGTGCGACACATGAATACATGTGAATGTTTTTAAAACTAAATTCGAGAGCAACGCAAGCCGGCGAATTTATTACCCGACGTTCGTTCGATTTAATGTCCAAATTTACAACCGAAAATAGCATCCGACAAGATTGTCAAGGCATAATTCAACCATATCAAATTTTGTTAATTCTATTAAATGAAAGACTAATGAGTCTGTGTGCGTGCATACGAATACCACCGCATTCCTCGTGATTATCTCATCTTGTCGATGCACGGCAGGAGAGGTATTGACTTCACTCCCGGCTGTTTTGCCGGTCGACAAACCAGTTCCCAAGGACGCGCGCACCCCTCTCGATGACTACTTTCATTGGACAAATAATTAATAAAATCGTTGGCCAAAGTGTGCGAGCACAAGACTATATAAGATATNTAAAATCGTTGGCCAAAGTGTGCGAGCACAAGAAAGAATACGAGACTGTGTGCGCCGGAATACTAATTGTCACTGTTGTCGTCACAAAACGTAGATGGACCACAAGTACATTATCTAAAAGTTTATTGACTCTAACCTCGACAGAATATTAATCAGGAAATGTCGAACACTTGATTTATGCTTCGATGTAAGTCTGCTGTAATGTGCGCTTTCTCTGGTTTACGCGTTAGAAAACAAAATTGACATCCAATACATTTTTGCACTTTTGAATTCTAGAAATTCGAGTCGTAAAAAATGTTTTCAAAGGCAACTTACGTGTCTGCGCGTTTCATACTTAGTTGTCTTGTTGTAGTAACTAACAACCAAATGCAGTTATTAAAATTTCTAATAAACGCAAAGTGCACATTCAATATACTCTTTATGTTTACTTTGTTCGTGTAATTATTATATTTTCTGTGGTCATCAAACACGCGAACAAATACTTTTTTGTTGGAAATATTAAATTAACATTTAACAACCATTTGCTTGTCCATCATTATTATAGTATCGTACCCCCGTATACTATCAAGTCAGTTTGGCATGTGAAACATTATAACCTTATATTGCTTAAACTAAGTCCTGTCTTCGGATATCCTCTTGAATACGTACGCACAATACTCGTGTATGTTGTATAATAAAGAACAATAGTGGCGTTTTTTTTTCTGAGTCACAACTCACAATAGACTTTTTAATAATTATTCTCTTCTATTCATGAGAAAATAAACTTGAATCGAAAAAACTGCGTTAAGCTATTTTATACATCAAAAACGCATATGCCACAACAAAATGGCGGTGTTCATCTTATCTAAAACAAACCGTTAAAAAAAAAAAAAACGTGCGCTACATATAAAAACCTTACAAAACATAGATAATATTTAAGCATGGTAATAAAATTATACTGATTTGTTATATTTTGATAGTGTTTTGTGCGATTAAAATAATACTCGATTTTTATCCGGCTTCATTTTTTCTTTTTACCAACTTACCTATTATTTCGAGAAAAATATTTCTTGGTATTAAATTTTCAATATACTTTTTGGAGGAAGTCTATTGACTCGTTTAGTATAACGTTCATTATACTTATCAAATCGTATTTTACATTTTATTCAGGTTTTATTATTTCATACTCATTTTTTTGTATTTTTTCAATGCCGCTAAATTTTTAGGTGTTAAGCTTTCTTATTTACATAAAAACCAACATAGTTTATTTAATAACTTCAAAGTGTAGGCATTCAAATAAATTAATCAGCAATTTTAATTGCAGTTATTGACTTAAATAATAATACGCATTTTTATTCAGTTTATAACATGACAGTTACAAAATATAAACTAAACTTTTTGTTATACATTTATTATATTTTTTGTTCATTCTGGAACTTCTAGGAAATACTATAAGCGTATTATGTTTCAAAATTGATTGATCGACACCCCAGAGGGGCTCTTAAAAAATACAAACGTCTTGTTTGACATTCAATAGACAGTGGGCATACTCTCGTGACCTGTATTATATCTATTTTTCTGGATGACACATTGTTTTTAACACGTGTATATGTGTAGTTGGTCTATTCTCATGAAATATTAATTGACAAAGAAGATATTGGTAGCCAGTTATTTAACAATGAAGTCGAATATTCTATTACCCGCAGCGAAACTGAATATGACTATGTAGAACTCCTATGCACATCGACGTTAAATATATCTTAACAATGTGCATATTATTAAATTTTACTTACAGATTTTTATTTTTTAGCCTTCGTGTTTTGTTCTTACAAATTTAAAGTCACTTATGAGAACTGGATTATTTACAACTAAAGTATGTTGGAATACCACGGGTACGATTAATATATCTGTCAGTTGCTTAAATTTTTCTTTTGGAGTGTATCGATTTAGTCGAAATTGATAATTAAATATTTTAAACTACAATAAAACTAAACTGGCCATAAAATTAGCAGTAAAGTTCTATTTAACATAATCATGTCATTTGGTTTTGTTGTATGTATTCATAATAAAGCGTTACAATTATAGTATTACTCTTGTTCATTGAATAACGTGTTGATGACCCTGAAAATTAATAGAATTTCCAAGTGACTTAGAGGCGCTCTTCATTATTACCATTGTAACGACAACTATAATAAAATGTCTAGTCTACTATGGTCACGGTAGGCAATGACTAATAACTCACTGGCAATAAAAAGGAACCCCTCGTTGTCAGTGATTTTGACTTGACTCAGTTGTATAGCGTTTTTATGTTACATTCCCTGCACTGTTATTGCTTGTCTACTGCGATACAAAATGTGTTTCAACTAGAAACGGTGACAAAATATCTGGTTGTTAATGGCCACCGTATTAATAATCATCTACTATCAGCTGATCGGCGTTAGACCGCTGTTGAGAATGTGTACATTGCTTGTACATGCTTACAATTATAATAAATTTACTGTTTATCTCATGTAACTTAGATCGTTATTCTCACGTCGGACAATTATAAATTCGGTGAGATTTCTCTTAGTTTTATTTTATTCAAAGAAAATAAACAAACAAGTTGTATTTGAAAATATGTAATTCCCCTTAAGAGACAGCTATAACTTTAAATTGTAGCGCAATCAAATACCAAAAAGCGTTTTCATCTTGTGTTTATGATGATTTCTCTGCAACGCGGAAACACTTGACAGAACTGCATTTTTTACCATAACAAGCTTACGTTTAAGTCAGGTTAGAGAAATCTGTAGAAATATTTGTCATCTGTTAATTCGACAAAGAAATTTAATACTTGGGAAGCAAAAAAAACAAGCATTCCCATTAGTGTTTATAATAAATTTAACTGAGACATACTTACCTCAGTCTATCAGTCAAAACTTTAATACTATAATAATAATTAGTGAAATGCAATACTTTTATTTATTTATATCTTTCGTTGTTTATGAGGATTCCGATGTTTATATTAATTTTATTACTATCAAGGAAGTTGTATTCAAAATTCTGATAATTAACTTGTGCATCATAAAACAAATTTTGATGATATGTCATGACTGAAAGTAATAAAATTTAACGAAACTTTAAATCTTCTTAATTTATAGAAATTATATATAAATATACACAATTTAAATTCATTTACATAAAAAACCAGTAAATTATTTTTTCTTTTAAGTTTGATTTATTTAATTTTTCTCAACATAAACATTAGTAAACTTACAAGTTATTCTCTTATTTGACTTATAAAAAATTATTTATGTTCGAAACTGAGTCTTTTTCATAATAATTAGTTTTTCCATAAAAAAAACTGAGTGTAATTTATTTTTGACCAATTTTTGATATTTTGAGAGTCTATAACAATTATAAGTATTGGTACTTGGGATAACTCGAGATACAAATTTTTCTTATTAAATTAACTTGTAAGCATGTAATGCTTATAACAGTGAGCTCCCGTTAAAAACAGTTCGTTTAGAGCATTCAAATAATACTCAACAATTTTTTTATTGCATTTTTTTTAATTCCACGTATTAACATAATTTCTTCATGTACCCGTCAGGCTATCCGTTAAACGACTTTTGTATACCTCAACTGACATTGTTTAGTAACACTAATAAGTATTCAAAATATTTATTATAATTGTTTTTAATACATTATTATACATAGTCACGGTATGCTTCGTTAATCTTAACATGTCCGAATACTATGCACGTGTAACAATTTTTCCCATGGGCATATAAAACTACCAATTAAGTATCGCTAATTACGGTGACTACCAAATTACTCGATTTTTTATTAGTTAACGCTTTTGTGTGTTAATCGTATTCCACAAAAATAAGATGTGTTGGTTATCAATCTCGATTTTAATACTAGCCCGTGAAGCTGCGTGTCGTATTAAACAGATAGCTGTTTACTAAATTGTGTGCTCGAGCATAGTAAACACTTCAAGAAATACAAAATTAAAAAATGTTTCGGCAATTTTCTCATTGGCTATTAATACTAAGGCATTGATTAATACACAAATAAAATCGATTAACTTCATGTGCGGTTCGTTGATTTAACGCGGTCCACATACAGTTTTTGTACTTTATATCAGGTTTCATAGAATATAAATGTCTCAGATGTCCACGAAAAATTTGTTATGTTAAGAAATGAATTACTTAACAAAATGTATTAATTGTTTATTGGTTTATCAAATAAATCGTACCAAATTAAACCTATATAAAAATCGCGTCTCGTAAAGATAACATTTTCAATGATTATTGTTTTAAATTTAGTATGCTCTAGAAAATTGCTTAACACAATCAAAGTTGTAAATCAAGTGTTTACCTTCTTAAAAAAAAAAGAAAAAGATGAATAGGGTGTTCAGTAATTAAGTAAAATGGTTTATATTATTTTTATTATTTATAACAATTGACCTGTTTCCTTACTTACTGAACACTATATTTTTATACAAAAAAATTTAAGATAAAGAAAAATCAATTTAACCCCTCAATTTTTTTTTTTAATTTACTCCAATTAATACAAACTCATGAAACCTAAGCAAAGTTAGCGTATATGTAATAGTTAATAATGTATTATAATTTTAGAATGGAGATCGCATAGTGTGGGAATTTCATCAAGTTACTTTAAATCGAGTACCTGGTTATGGATTTGGTATTGCAGTCAGTGGTGGGCGTGATAATCCTCATTTTGCAAATGGAGACCCATCAATTGCTGTATCTGATGTTTTAAAATCTGGACCTGCAGAAGGAAAGCTCATGTAAGAACTGTATCAAATATTTAATGGTAGAACTTATATAGGCGCATTTGTCATGGTGTCAGAAAATGTTTAAAACATTCAGTTTTTTAAAATTTCACACTTTTTAAAAAAGATAAAAAATATTATTAGTTTTTTTTTAACTTTATAGTTAGCAATTAAAATAATTTTTGTCTTAAAGTGTAGCGAACAATGTGCGCTATCAGAATCTACTATGAAAATAAAAATAATTTCTAATTTTTTTAAAATTTTACAGGGTCAATGACAGAATAATGACTGCAAATGGTGTGTCACTAGATAATGTGGAGTATGGTACTGCCGTTGCTGTTTTAAGAGAATGTGGTGAAAGTGTTACTTTATCTCTAAGACGTAGACTGGTATTACCTTCAAATACTCCTCACACTTTACGTATATATTTGAATAAGACTAGGAAAAAAGATGGTTAGTTACATCATTTCACACTTAAAAAATAGTAATTTCACTAAATGAAATTTTTTATAGATTTTGGATTAGTTTTGGGAAGTAGAATATATATTAAAGAAGGCACTAAAGGTGATAATAGTGTTCAAGAAGGTGATGTTCTGTTAAAAATTAATAATCAGACCATTACTGATGGTATGACACTCAAAGAAGTCAAAAGAATGATAGAATCAGCTAAAGATAAAATAAGTTTAACTATACGCAGAGAAGGTAGTGCCAATGGTAACCTACATTATTCTGGTTCATCTGAACCTACATCATTGCACACCAAAGGTAAATAAAAACAATATCAAATATAAAAATGCCTATATTTAATAAATAATGTATGTTACTTAATTCTTGTTCAAAAAAATTAATTTAACAAAATTGTTTTGACAGAAAATAATAATTATATGGAAGGAATTAATGGATCAGCATATCCATCTCAAAACCTTTATGTACAACCACCTAGTAGAAACATGTTAGATGAGGCCAAAAGTAACTTAGTGCCTCGTGGTAGATCTCGAAATCCTCTTTTGGATTCAGTGTCCTTAAGCCAGTTAGATAGACCAACATCTGCTATGAATAATAACACTACAGGTTATTATTAATATTGTAATCTTTAGTAAAAACTTTTTCATTCAATTGTATAAAATGCATATTTACAGTTAACAGCTCATTGCACAATGGTGATTTGGGACCAACTTATGGTCGTAGCAGAAGTGGAACTGAAGATCATTCAGAACCTCCCAGACCACCTCCACCACGTCCTGAAGGTATTTTACAAATGTTTTATTATAACTTACATGTTTTAGCTTCAATGCGAAGCGGAGAAGGTATTAATTTTACTATGATGTGTTTTTTTTTTTTTATGTCTGTTGCCACTTTTTCTCAGCTCTCACTGGACCGATTTCTTTCAAAAATACGTCAAAAGATTACAAATCGTATCTAGTTGAAGACATTACCCTTAAAAATTGAAAAAAATTCCCTCGTTCCCCGTAAATGGGGGAAACCTCCAAAAAAATTACAAATTTAAAAATCGCTAATTTTCGAAATTTTTTCACTTTTTGTACTTAAAACTGCCATAACTTTTTGAAAAATGAACAAATAAAAATAATATTTTTTTGTATTGAAACCTTAGATATTTCCCTTTCATTTGATATAATTTTTTTGAAAATCTATCACTTAACCTGCTCATTGGGGGGGATTTAAAATGGCAACTTTTTTACAAAAATTAACTTTTTCAACTTAATTTTTGAAAATGTTCCGGAAATACTGCGTCCTTCAAACATATATCAAATTAAAGCTTATTTTATGTACTATAAAATGAAAAAAAAAAATTTGTCCCGACACTTTTTCTTCTACATTTAAACGGCTGCCGTAGTTAAAAAAACACTATTTTTGTGTTAAAATTTTCGATTTTCGATTTTAAATTTTCAACTTAAAAATGCTATAACTTTTTGAAAAATGTATATATCAGCACAAATTTTTTTTTTCTAAATACATTATAAGTACATCTTTCATTTGACATACTTTTTATTAAAATTGGACAATTTCCCCTTATATAGGGGGCGTTCAAAACTTAAAATATTGTAAAAAACATAGATCTTTTTCAACTGAACTTTTGAAAATGTTCCGGAAATACTGCGTCCTTTAAACATATATCAAATCAAAGGTTATGTTATATACTATCAAATGAAAAAAAAAAATTTGTCCCGACATCTTATCTTCTATGTGCAAATGGCTGTCGAAAATTTAAAAAAAAATGTAATGTTTGCGATAAAAATTACATTTTATCGGGATGTTTTTTGTACTTAAAACTGCCATAACTTTTTCAAAAATGAACAAATAAAAATAATATTTTTTTGTATTGAAACCTTAGATATTTCCCTTTCATTTGATATAATTTTTTTTGAAAATCTAACACTTATTCTGCTCACTGGGAGGATTTAAAATAGTAACTTTTTTACAAAAAATAACTTTTTCAACTTAATTTTTGAAAATGTTCCGGAAATACTGCGTCCTTTAAACATATATCAAATTAAAGCTTATTTTATGTACTACAAAATGAAAAAAAAAAATTTGTCCCGACACTTTTTCTTCTACATTTAAACGGCTGCCGTAGTTAAAAAAACACTATTTTTGTGTTAAAATTTTCGATTTTCGATTTTAAATTTTCAACTTAAAAATGCTATAACTTTTTGAAAAATGTATATATCAGCACAAATTTTTTTTTTCTAAATACATTATAAGTACATCTTTCATTTGACATACTTTTTATTAAAATTGGACAATTTCCCCTTATATAGGGGGCGTTCAAAACTTAAAATATTGTAAAAAACATAGATCTTTTTCAACTGAACTTTTGAAAATGTTCCGGAAATACTGCGTTCTTTAAACATATATCAAATTAAAGGTTATTTTATGTAGTATCAAATGAAAAAAAAAATTTGTCCCGACATCTTATCTTCTATGTGCAAATGGCTGTCGAAAATTTAAAAAAAAATGTAATGTTTGCGATAAAAATGACCTTTTATCGGGATGTTTTTTGTACTTAAAACTGCCATAACTTTTTCAAAAATGAACAAATAAAAATAATATTTTTTTGTATTGAAACCTTAGATATTTCCCTTTCATTTGATATAATTTTTTTTGAAAATCTAACACTTATTCTGCTCACTGAGGGAATTTAAAATAGTAATTTTTTTACAAAAAATAACTTTTTCAACTTGATTTTTGATAATGTTCCGGAAATACTGCGTCCTTTAAACATATATAAAATTAAAGCTTATTTTATGTACTACAAAATGAAAAAAAAAAATTTGTCCCGACGACCTATCTTCTATACGCAAATGGCTACCATATTCAAAAATATGCTATTTTTGTATGAAAATTATGGGTTTTGTATTTTATTTTAATAGAAGTTGATGTTGCTTTTGCAATTATCCATCAATTTTTTTAAATTAAACACTATCTACAGATTTGCATCGAAGCGTTTCTTATGATAGTGATTTTAATCACTGTCAGATTAAATCTATACTGAACCCAACTATGCAATATCTCCACTATGCCGCGACCCCACTGTGCTACCGTTTTTTTTTTTTTGAGATTATTACTAGATAGAAACACATGAAAAAAAAAATTAAAAAAAAAATTTATCAAGTTATTTTTTAATTATTCATGTGTGTTAATTTTAATAAAATTAGAATAATAATAGTAAACAAAATTGTAAAAATATGTATTAATTTATTATATATTATTGATACATGTATATTAATAAAAATTAACTATAATTTTTTTACAGACTACTACAGTACAACTCGGCAATTTTATGATGAAACATTACCCCATAGGTCTAAGCATATAAAGTAAGTGTTGATATTGTAAAGGGTTATCCATGATATATCTCATAACTTAAGTTATATAATTTTTTGTTCTTCATTCTAGTCCTGATCCCAGATTTATTACATTCCAAAAAGAAGGATCAGTTGGCATTCGGTTGACTGGTGGAAATGAAGTTGGTATTTTTGTAACTGCAGTACAGCCAGGTAGCCCTGCATTTGCTCAAGGTCTTCAACCGGGCGATAAAATATTAAAAGTGAATGACATGGACATGAAAGGAGTAACTCGTGAAGAAGCTGTTTTATTCTTGCTTAGCCTACAAGACCAAATCCATTTAATTGTACAGCATAGACTTGATCAATATGAACAAATAATGAACAATCAACGTGGTGATTCTTTCCACATAAAGTAATTTTGTTTATAATTTATTTATTAATTTCAAAAATGTAAATACTTTTGTACTTGTAGAACACATTTTGATTATGAACAACCAAACAAAGGGGAAATGAGCTTTTGCAAAGGTGATGTTTTTCATGTAATGGATACCTTACATAATGGTGTAGTTGGTTCCTGGCAAGTATTTCGTATTGGAAGAAACAATCAAGAAGTTCAAAAAGGAATTATTCCAAACAAAGCAAGAGCAGAAGAATTGGCTACAGCACAGTTTAATGCTACTAAAAAAGAAATGAATGCTTCAGAAAATAAAGGTGGTTTCTTCAGACGCCGAAAACATAACCATCGAAGATCAAAATCATTAAGCAAAGTAAGAAAAATGAATAAATTAATGGGAGTTTGAGGAAGTTTATTAAAGGCATTAACTTTTTTTTTAAATTACTAAATACAAATAAATTTGTTTATAGGAAAACTGGGATGATGTAGTATTTGGTGATAGTATAAGCAAATTTCCTGCTTATGAAAAGGTAGTATTAAATCATACTGGATTTGTACGACCAGTGGTTTTGTTTGGACCAATATCAGATATTGCAAGAGAAAAATTATCCAAAGATTTCCCTGACAAATTCTTATCACCTCGTTAGTGCCATCATAGTTGCATATAATTAATTTTAGATTATAAACATTTGTTCTTTTATCATTTAGAACTAGAAAACAACAACACCGATGGTGCAAAAAAAATGAGTGGAATAATAAGGTTAAGTGCTATACGTGATATAATGGATAGAGGAAAACATGCCTTATTAGATGTTACACCTAATGCTGTTGATCGTTTAAACTATGCACAATTTTACCCTATTGTTATATTGTTACGTGCAGAAAATAAACAAATAGTGAAAGAACTTCGTGCTGGTTTACCTAAGTAAATATTATTAATGCTAATAATTTTTTGTACATTTTTCACATAATACTGTTTATTTTCAGAACTGCTCATAAGAGTAGTAAAAAGTTATTAGAACAGTGTCAGAAGTTAGAGAAAGCTTGGTCACATGTATTTACTTCTACACTAACTTTGAATGGAGGTGATGCTTGGTACCGTAAACTCAGAGAACTGATTGATAAACATCAAAGTTCGCCTACATGGGTTAGCGAAACAAAGGTAAATTCATTAACAATAAATAGAAACATAATAAAAATATTTATATTTTTAAATGTTTACAGACTGTAGATTTTTTATCAGATCTTTATTTACTTCCTATGTCTTATCCATTATGTAATCCTTATATTATTTCTAATAACATGGACTATGCTAGGAAATCTAATGACTTCTTTGGTTATATCTAGTATTACTAACTAGTGTTTTATTTATTTGTTCTATCTTTTTATATCAATATAAATACTTAGCATGACCAGCAAAATTGTTTAAAATATAAATATAAATATTTTGAATTTGATATTAATTTAACAACCCATTTTTTTTATCCAAATAGTTTATACAGTTTATTTATCAAATAATTATTAAACATGTGTCAGTTTTATTATTAAAAGTTAATTGTATATATGATCAAGTATTCACATCAAATTAATAAATTTAAATCTGCTTATTATTTTTAATTAGTCTCTATGTGCATCCTTGTATTGTATACTGATGTTATTATTTATGGTTTATGCTTATGATAACAAACTATTTGTAACTATTGTGTTTTTAATTTTCTTTTTGTTTTGTATTGTGAATTACTAACATTTTGTTATGTGTTTTGTGGCATGAATTATATGTTTAGCCTGAAGAAAATTTGTCTGATGATCTGTTATTCCCAATGACCTCCTTACGGCTGTCATATGCTTCATCTCCTGAAAGTGATATGGAAACTAGCAATACAACATTTGCTTCTCCAACATCTAATTCAGCATCGAGTCCATCAGCAATAGGTTCAAGACTTGTAAAGAGTTCAAGTGATCCAAGTATTACTACTCAAGATGATTCTGCTATACCTAATTACAACCCACCTCCTCCATATTCACCTTCAGTATTTAAACAAGTAAGCATCTAATGAATTCATTTTTATTTTTTTAGGTAATAATATTATATAACTATTAAAATATGATATCAACTTTATTAATTATGTTTTAAATTAAATTTTTTTTTAATAATGATAGACACCATTGATCAGACACTATAACAAGCCTGTCTAGATCCGTTGTTTTTATCTTTAATATAATAATTAAATAATAAATGATTTATAAAATTATTTTTATTGTCATTCATAAAATAAACAAAAACAGTATGTGTTACAAATACACGTGGATGAAGTGAAACTTCTTATTATATATATAAATAAATGTAAGGGGTCTTCTTGGCCTACTGTATTGAAACATACTTTTTGACTCATATTATCTGTTCTGTCCATCATTTGCCTAACCAAAAACCATCTTTGACTCTCTAACATGTAAAAGAGAGTCTTCTATAACATGTTAAGTTTGGAAAATTAGGGGATGTAAAATTAATTTTTTTTTTTCTTCATTTAAATAAATAATTATAATACCTATAAATTTCATTATTTATATATGTCATAGTATAATAAATTATATTTATTCATTATTAACAATTTACTTATTTTATTATTAATAAAAATAAATGATTAATATAAATTATAAATAGTATCTATATTTATTTTTATTGATAATTTAAGAAGTAAATTATATTTTATAATTTTCATTTAAATAATATAATTATAAAAATAAATAGATTTAGTTAAATCATAATATAAAATATATGTAGAATTTTATTTTCGAAAATTAAAGTATTGTTTTTTAAATTGCTTTAGTTAATTAAATTTAACCTGTATGCAATTTTGAATTTTTATTTTAAAATTTGTGTAATTAAATTATTTTAAAAAAATGCAGTCAATTTTTTTAAATTCACATCGAGTGAATTAAATGAAAAAATTATCAATTTATATATATTAGTAATAAATTGTTATTGAAAAGTAATACATTAATTAAAATAAATATTTTAACATTAAGAATCTAATTGTATGAATTTAATATTCAAAATATTTATTTATATTTTTGTAAATTGCAAACAATTATGGAACATAAACGTTTATCGAACACTAATGTTTATCAAATGTACACGTTTATTAAATTTATACTTTTATTGAACAATACAATTTTGATTGTATGCCTAATTGAACTATAGAATTTTGATTAACGCATACATTCAAGGAACAATAGAATTTTGACTATATACCTAATAAAACAATAGAATCCGTTTGTGACGGTCAAAAATAACAGCCGATAACCTTTTTTTTTTGGACTCTCTGAAAGAAGTTTTACTTCAATAATTTCTTAAAATAAAACTTACTTTTATAGGCAAGTTATGAACCACCTCAAGCATTACGTATGGCTGGACCTCCTACCCACACGACATTAATGGTAAATGGTAATAATGCACCAGATTTGCCCCCTAGGGTCGATAGAAACAATAAACCTATGCAGTTTAATCGTGTTAATGGTCAAAGATCAGCTACTGATAGACTTTTCAGTCCTAATGATGATATTCCTAATTATATAAATGCTACACCACATCATCAAAGGACTCATACTAGCACTAGCAAACAAGTATGTTCTTTTTTTAAATAAATTTTCTAAATTAATAATATTATCCTAAACTATGATATATTCTTTCAGCTTTATGATATGCATAACAGTTATGATAGTGTATCATCTTATGATAGTTATGGTGTTCGAATGAATGGGTTTAGTAATGGTAATAATAACCTAACTTCTAATATAGTTTCAAATTCTCAAGATGATCTAAAACCAGGCAGTAATAACACATTGGGCAGAGGTCATCATGATCCATATAGATTTACAAGGTCTACTCAACAACCCGTTGATACTAAAATATCAGATTATCCTAAGTACAGGTTAGCAAATTAATTAAAATAATAAAAAAACTGAATTTATTCATTTACTGTTATAGGAACGTTACAAACTTGAGTTCATTCTATTTTTATAGGAGTTTAAATATCATAGATCCACTAAATGATCTCGCTCTTTTTTCTAAGCAATATTTAGTATAAAATACATAGCTACTATTGCAATTTGTTTAGAGTAGTTAACTTAGTTAGACCCTTTAATATTGTTGTGTATTAACTTATTATAACCTACCTTAGTTATTGACTTAGACATTATTATTATTTGTAGACCTCCTGGCGGTACATCTGGAGGTATCATTGAATATGCCACTAGTAAACCTCTACCTCTACCAAAATCTCCTCATCAACAATCTTACAAACCTGTACCACCTCCTAAACCTAAAAATTATCGACCACCTATTCAACAACAACAACAATACTATCAACCACCACTACCACCAACAAATGGCTTCCAGCATTCAAAATCATTTAGTGTGGCTGATAGCACATACTCTTCACACCTATCTAATGGGGTGAGTAAAAAATTTTTAATTATTATATTTATACATTTATTATAATATTTATATATAAATAATTTAAATTTATAAACATTACTCAAACCTTTATTTTAGATGCCATCATCTCCAAGTAAATATTCTTCGGAATCAACTGATGTAAACACAGCTGATTCTGGTCATGGTAGTAGTTTAGATAGAGGATATGAACGGCGTAGTAATGGTCAGCATTCTTCACAGCAAATGGAAAGGAATCATTCTATGTATTACAAACACAATAGGGACCCTAACACACTTGACTTAACTCAGCATAGAGATCAACGGGGTAGTGCATTTGAATTATACAAAAAACCGTCATCGGGGGATCATAGATTATCTAATGGTGGTAGTCATTATAATGTTGATGCTCTCCGGTGACAACGACAGTATCCGGTCAGGTTTTAACTTGATTCGGCTTCAAAATGTTATAGCCTTCTTTTATTAGTATCTCGTCAAATTCAGTTTTATACTTATTTATTTTTTTTAAATTAGGCATAATGTAGCCATAAATTGTTTTTGATTGTGTTGGACTGACAGTAATTATTAGTTATTGTTGTTAGAACTAAAATATTTATCTTCATAAATTGTATAGATAATAAAATTTTATAATATTTAGATATAATATTTTTTACCTGTTAAAATTGTTCAAATATTTAATGAATAATTTTATTGGTGCAATTAATTTATATATTATATAATTAATAAAATTAGTACAATTTTTGGGCCAAATACAAATATTGCTAAATGAAGTCTAAATATCTAATACACTGTAAATTTTTAAGGAATTTAAAATATATCCGAGTGTGAAAATTAATGATCAATTGTTCATGCCTTCAAGATCAAATAATAATATTCTTACTTGTAAACATTTATTAAATGTTTTTGTATTTGAAATGTTGTGCCTTATATCTATATCTTGCCTATCAATAAAATTATATAATTATTGATATCTGAGTAATTTAAGATGACAATAATTATTATGTATTGTGATTCTGAATCGTTTTTTGATGTATTACTTTTTTAAGCTTTAAGTTTTAGCATGCTTTATGAAATGTTGAAATGATTTTGATTTATCTATTATCTAAAAATACTTAGTAGAGTTCGTATTTAATTTTTTTTATAAATAGTTTTTAATCATGTTGAACAAAACACATTGTACATTTTCATAAATAAAGTGACTTATGTTATCAGAAAAAACTTTTTTACCTATGGTATTTATATGATATGTAAATACAATAATACATTAACAATATATAATTTTCATAAAATATATAGGTGAAATGAAAAATATTCTTTGATGTATGAAGACTATTATTTACTAGCATTAGTATATAAAATGATAATATGAGTATTGAAATTCGTGATATGGAAAATTAAAGGAAGTTAAAATTTAAAGATTACTACTAGGTCGATTTTATTGCACTTGTACAAATTATAAATTATTTGTACGTTTTTATATACAATTCTTTTATTTCCTTAATAATAAAATATATATATTAATATTTATTTAGCCTATAAGTTTAATATTGGCACATGATTTTTTTTTTTTATAACAAATTTTATTGATTTACTTTAACTTTTAATATATTTCATTTTATAAATGATATACTACGGTTATTTAAATTTAAATATATCGTGCTTGCTAAGACAGAATATTTACATAAGTTTGAAAATAAGTAATATATTGCTTAAACAGAGAGTCCTTTTATTGAGTCTATGTTGCTCATTTAAACCGAATAATTAAAAAAAAAAATGTTATAATTGAAAACTTATATAAATAATAATATAAATGAAAACTTGATTTAAAGGGAAAACTATTTATAAACAATTATCAGGCGCGGATTCAGAAGAAATTTTTGAAGGCCGTTTCACTATTTCTGTTAGTAAGAATAATTTATCAAAAATAGGACCTTTTTAAGAAAATAATTCTAATTTTGGGGGGTAATTACTCTTATACCCTTTTGTATCAAAGCCTGACAATTATAAATAAAGTACTGACAAGTCCATTAAAAAAATTATAAAATTTTACTACTTAGAATATATCAGAATAATAATAATAATAATAATAAACAATTAAATTAATCTAACAAAATTACAGTTAAAGTTTTCTATTTAAGAACAAAAAATAAATGACTAGTGTAACTGTCCAGAATAAAAATACACTGAACAATTTTTTGTTTTGAAAGAGCCTTATACTTTTCAGGCCGATTTCCTTTTTGATATCCATCTAATTTTGCTTGAAAATTCATCCAACAACCTGATTACAATTTTTATTTAAATCATTTCCTTGAAGTTCATATTTTGAAGAAATATTGGCAAAAGCTTATCGGACAAAAACGCCGGCTGGCCAAAATCCATGTCCATTACAATTGTCTGTTGTTCCAGTTGACGAGTCTATCACGGTGTCTTTATGTCGTCGGTGGCCAATCATCGATTTGCCATCTTCTGCGGAAGGTGATGATGATGAGGCAACGATGGTAGCTGATGTTACTTTGCAATTACTACTATCGTAATACCCATCAGTTGTAGCTGCAGTAGTCGCACAATCGTACGCGGTAGTAGGTTGATGATGATGGTGATGGTGATGATGATGCATGTTGGCAGCTGCTGCAGCAGCAGCAGCGGCGGCTGCTGCTGTAGCTGCGGCGGCTGCATACCTGGTGGCCAGGTTTTGATGATGATGTTGGTGATGCGCCGTCGTCGAGACGACGGCCGGTGGGCCGGACGTACCGGAGACGGCGTAATCGTATGTGGCCGCCATGTTGAACAGCGCCTCAGGATCGCAAACAAATTTGTAAACGTAACGTTCGCCTAGCAAACAATTCAGACAAAACACACTAATACTTTAGCAAACACATATTCACAGACTATATTTTTGTCTCCCTCTTAACCCGACTTGGCTCGTATGAGCATACAAAAACGGTACCCGAACGCCCTTCCATATTGTTTACCAAAACACATAATAACAAAATTTATATAACACGAATTATAAGCAAATTGATTATATAGACACGCGGCGGACATTGCCGTAGGCAGTTTAGTTATATTAGAAAACTACAGTTCAACATTATTTTCAATAACTGCTTCATTTGAAAAAACCTTTTAGTTTTTCAAAGTTCTTTTTACAACTTTGATTTCAAATTTGTGATTTTCTGTAGAGATTACTACCATAAGTATGGGGGAGATATGGGTGTCATATTCCCCTATTTAAAAATATAATTATGTGATGAAGATATAAATTTTTGAGATTACACCATTTAAACGTACAAGAAATTGTTCTGTCTTAAAATGATGCTAGTAATATGATTAACCACAAAAATTTGTTGCTCTCTTTAAGTTTTAGTAACGCTGATACAGACGTATAGAGAAGAAGGACTGGCGATGAGTCAAAAATTATTTTACAGTTATAATGTACGAGTATTATAAAGGTACATCATAATCCATTTAAATTAATATATTTATGGTACTTAATAAAATCTATTGTCCTCACCAGCAACTTTTTGCATAATTCCTTTTTCGTAGTAATACCTAAGTGATCTGCTCAATTTATCATAATTCATAGCAGGTCTATTCTTCTGCAGTCCCCATCTTCTGGCCACCTGTTCAATGGATTTTCATAATTTTGTTTATTAAAAATGTGTAATCAACTAACAGTACCCCTATGATAAACATGCATTATACACCTCACCTCTTCCGGCTCCACCAATTTAAACTCCATACCTCTACCTGTCCACACAATGCATGACGAGTTGTTTGGATCGTCTAGTAAGGTAACAAGGAACTGCCAAAGTTGTAGAGCACCTCGCCGATGAGGTTGGGGTACCGTGTTTCCTGAATAGGTACTTACATTTTCGATAGCTACTGATTCTTGTATGCCTATTTTAAATACACGAGGTTAATTAGGTTAATCATAAACAAAAGTTACAAACATAAAAACATTTGTAAAAAAATAGACAATAATAATTATTATTTTTATTTAATTATTATATGTAATATTTTTGCGTATTAGTTGTTGGCGTGGGAGTAATTTTAAGGTGAGGTGGGGTAAGTTTATCTGTTGGATATTTAAATGTAATAATATTTACAACTATTCGTTAGTAGTTATTTGATCAAAGCGCTATGTTTTTTTTAACTGCTAAAATGTATAAACTTGTAGCATTTAAAATACAAAGTTAAAGTAATATCGCATAAAATAGTCTATTATTACTCGCTTGTAGGAATTTGATTCCATTTAGTACATAATCAAATATTGATTATTAATATTAATTCAATGGCTAATATTTACTTTAACTTATATTTCAACATATTAACAATTAAATAACATTCATTAATTTTATGATTATTCAAGTAAAAAAAAAGCGCTCACACATATTCCACCTTACCTTACTCAATTACATACAATAGCGAAAAAACTTGCAGAAGCTTAATACCCCATTTCCTTGTCTTCTACCTTACCCCTCAAAAAAAGGTTTTTTTGTCATGACTAAATAATGTCAGTAATGACTAAAATCTACAATCCCATGCAAAATACATGGAAAGTCGTAGATGTCTTTACTCGGCGACTAAATGTGTCTTTGCGTGTCATCTTAGTTAAATATTTCGGATGTACTGAAAAATAAAGGTAAACTTACAAAAAACTTAATAGTTTAATCCGGATTGTGTATCAAACATTTTTCTCCGTGTAAATTACGTTTAATTAATATTAACGAGTCCGCTCGGTTGTTTTTCTTGAGCTTTAATCCCCGGACGATTATTTTCCGTTTAATTATGAAAACACGATCAATCTTAATGCGTCGGCGACCACCCTCACTGTTAAGTTGATTGGCATACACGACATGTGCAAGCTTTCTCTTGTTTCATTAATATTATCATCAAACTAAAAATATTAATCGTGGAAACAATGAATATTGTTTTTGTTTCTACTTTCATCTTAACATGTTCAATCTTTAGGAATATTGTTAGTAATTTTTTATTTCATGTTTTTTCCACATTTAATCTTCTTCCATTAACTTGAATATTCATTATTCAAATTTTAGTTCATAAGGTTACAACGAACCTTTTTTTAAAGTTGTAAAATTAGTTTTTTACTTTATACATGCTATTAGTATCTATTGTTTTCAAAATAGCGGCGTAGTTCCTTATTAATAATAATTATTATTCCTGTAAACAGCATTACATTTTTCTTAAAAATTCTAAAAAAAATAAGTTAACCACTTATTTAATCTTTCTCGTCACTGTGCATTATTTATATACCCCCACGTAAACTTGCGGTTTTCAAAATTAATTTTCGAATTCAACAAAGTCGGAGGATACATAAGTTTTGTTACATAAATTATTGAACAGCATTTAATCGTTCAACGTGTAACATGTTTTAATTCGATTCAGTTCTAAAACGATCACATAAATTTAGTCCTACTTTTAGTACCTTACACAAAATTCACTAAATTTTGTATAAATCTTGATAAGCCTAAAAATATTTAAACAACAGTACAAAGTATTGTCTAAAATGTTGTCGATATTTACTAAAGTTCCATCCTAATAGTAGATTCACAATAAAATAATTGATCAAACCTAAGAATACGTTATCATCAATTCACGCTGTAATTTGTCAGGCATACAATTTTAAATATATTTCTTTATCATATGTACATCGATACTATAAATGAATTTTAATATAACATGACATTTGTTTGTTGAAATATTATAAAATCGCAAGAAAATCTGTTACTGATTTATTTTATAGGCTATTAGTGATTTCGACGAGATTTGATTCTTTTTATGTTGTTTTTAATTCCCACCGGGAATAACTATACTCGTTCTTCAGCTATCATCCCTTTGCAAAGTTACTAAAAGGCTCTGCTATCCGTTACATTATTTAAAACTCGATCGTTTATCCCGACGATTTCTACTAAGAAAAAAATCCCCCACCGATAATGGATCCATAACGAAGGGCTATAATTCATGTATCACCGACAAGGCCGTCATTAATATTACATTGTAAATAATACATAAACGGGAAGGGTCGAGAATCGGTAAAGGGTGACGATTAGCTGAGGTCATGTGTACATGTGTTTATGGTTGAAGGACATTACTACCATTGTTTCCTTTTGACTTATGGACAGTGGTTTAAGAATAATGCGATTGGACACGCGCTACTGTTTGATGCACTAATCGTTGTTGAACAGAAGTCAGGCCATAAACGAAATGTCAGATAAATTATGCACTTGATCACAATGGGTATGACGTCTGTGACCGCAGCTTCATAAATGTGCCAACAAGTTCTTGTGTACACTGAGCAAACATTATGGAGGCCCACCTATTTATTGTAATCATATTTGTGTAGTAAAACCATAAAATTGTAAAGTAATATAATTATGTTTCTTAAAACCAACGTACATAGAAAAGAAATTATCAAATTGTAAAAATGGCAGGATTAGCAAATAATGCTAACAATATGAGTAGAGATCAGATATTATATAAAGGGAAAAAACCACGAAAGAAAGATTGACATTTTGAGAACGAACTTATCCGTCGAGAGTATATTTAAGCGTTAATTTTTATATTCATACGGGTGTTGTTAAAATTATGTTTATTATTATTTTAATATTTTTGTGTATGAGTTACGATTGTCTATTTAAAATGCAATTGTTTGATAACGTTCTCAAGACTTGTGTAACATGTTTTTTAATTCTATTATTTGCGTGTGTATTCACGTCGACGGTTAAACTAACCCGGAAATTGACAGTTATAAAGTATTAATAATATTACTTTTAAAGTTAGTGGGTCAGTGTTGTGTGTTAATTTTATGCAATTTTTAAAGTTTCCCTAAATGTTAAATGTTATATATTTTTATTATAAAATTGTTTGAATTTGGCGTCAAATTTCGGATAACTTAGTTTTATTGGTTATTAAGAAAATACTCGTAACAATTCATTACTAAAATGCAAGTTTTTCTCGGAATCTGAAACTTTCAAGTAAGTTAAACATTTTTATTACACAATAATTTTTTTTTCAAATAGTCGTGGGAGTTAAATATTTACCGAGTGTTAGGATCGTGAATTGGTGACATGTAGTCTTAGATAAAGAAATATGAGACCCATTTTTACAAACGGGGAGAGTAGATAATAACTAGTAAGTAAAGTCTTGTTGTTTCTGTCGACGGGGCATACATATAACTTATACGCGGCACTATGTCAATATGACCAGTATGATATTGGCAGGTTACTATTAATATTATCATCTTCTAATTAAACTTAGAACAAACCCATGATGGAGCGGTGTGTTTACTTTAGGGGTTCTTCGTTAATAAAATATTAAAGTTCCAAGTAACTCGTGCTTCTGTTAGTAGTATGTATTACTTAAAAAAAAACAATTTTCGTGTTATTTTTTTTCGTGTCGAAAAAAAATGGAAACAAATTATTGTAGGTGAAAATATCACCTCTTGTTTTCGTTGAATATTGATAGCAAATCAGTACCGGTGTACGTGTTAGGAATGTTTTTTTTCGCTGTTACCGCCAGTACCACGTGGATTTACATCTGATAAAACCCATAACCGCTAGCGGGCACATCTTATATTTATATTCAATTAGTTTTTAGATTTTTCCTTATTGTTACAATAAAAAGAGTGTATCGATGAGAAGATTCTGCTACCATAGTGTGACGGGAATATTTAGTAGGCAGTTGTTATTCGCAATAAAAACATACTTTAGATGCTGTAAATAATTAATATTCAAAAGTAAAAACCGAAAAATAAACCAGCGTAATCAATAGCAATTTTTGGCGCAGTTGTTCCAAAATTGAATTATTTTATTATTGTCAGCCAACAGAAGTTCATTTTGTACATAAAATATCCTAAGCTTTTTTATAACTAATAAAAATTATTTTATAATGATAAGCTTCTTAGATGGAACGCAAGAAAAAAATATACTCACCTTGTGTTGTGTACCTGCCACCGTTAGTATCACCATAATACTTAGATTCCGGTTCTTTTTTATGTGTTACCACGGTTGGATCGTAGTAATCGTAGTATAGATTTCGGGTAGTTAGACTTCTAAAATAAAAATATAAAAATTCATTATTATTATATAGTGTTGCTATTATCGAGTGGACTCGTCGTTACTTAGCGGTCGTTATTCTAATGAGTTATCAAAACAGATAGGGCGCGAGAATGCGAAGCAAGGATTATTTTAGCGGTGAGCAAGGAGAATCGGAGTGGGTTTTAAATAATCTTTTGTAAAGCCAACAAACGAGAGGCCAGTAAATAATTATCAGGTTAATAATTGAAGGGTGGAAAGGGTCCAAGTAGCTTATGATGAGGTACCGTTTAACCCTTTATATTAAAAATTGAAACATATACTCACAGGAGTAAAGCTTTTTGTGGATTTAATTATTTTAAACATCATGTTATATACTTTCTATTAGAAAATTATATAAATTCCAAACTTACATGAATAGTAAGTAAAAATAAAATGATAAAAATTACATAGTTGTCACCATCAAAAATATATGTATCTCGACAGTTTTCGATTTTTATTTTTTGTTATACATATACTTACAATTTAGCGTTTTTGGAATAAAAAATATAATTATTTTCTTGATACAATAGAATAATAAATAACCCAGCCCAGTGTGGACATATTTGGGATAAGTATAAATGATATATGACAGTGATATAAACGCTTTGATGCAAATCTGTAGATAGTGTTTAATTTTTAGAATGAATTGTTAGATTATTCCAAAATGAACTTCTGTATCCTATTTATATCCTTATTACAAATTATTTGATTTATATGTATAATATAGGAATAAATACTTATTACAGAAATGAATTTAGTATAAAATTTGTATTTAATAATTTAGTATTGTAATTTTTACGGAGAAATGATTAAAGGTTATAAAGTAATTTTATATTTTGTTACCCCTATGACAAACGTGTATTTTTTCAAAATTTCAAGTACAGATTTATCAAAAAAAAATTAACCTTCTTAATTAGATTATTCTGACCTTAGTTAGTTAATTACTATTTTAGTTACGAAATTTAAATTGTAATTTATCATATATCATTAGTAATTAGAGCATTTTTTTGAAAAGGTAGCTCCTTCCTTTTAATATATTTATTGAATTGACATTAAAAGCTGCAAAAAGTCTCCCTGAGATATTTATAACTATCACTTAATTCTTATTTACATTTTTTTTTGTAAAAGGGTAGGATTGAATAGGGGTACTTACTCCCCTTCTTATATGACTATACTGTTTGACCTGAAATATAGACATAAATAATTGAAAGAATTGGAGTGAAAATTATAATAACACGAAAAACTGATTTTTTTAAACAAAAATAACATATTTTTTTAAATTTTGGAGGTTGTTTACAAATAAAAACACCAGTCGTAGTAAAACATTTTTTTTAACTTATAGTATGTAACTTCAGTTTCATTTTAACATATGCTTATGGTTTGGAATATTTCCGAAACATTTTCCAAAGTTAAGTTGAAAAGGTTAAATTTCATATAAGATTTGCTATTTTAAATTTCCCAAGTATGCAGGTAAAGTCGTCTATAAATTAAATAAGATTAAAAACTGATTTTTTTGACGGATTGATTGTTAAAATCTAGTAAGAGCAAAACATTTTTATGGACAGGCATAAAAAAGAAAGATATTATCACAAAAACAATACCTCTATACAACAATACAATCTATAACAATACAATAATTCTCATTTTCACATCGAAGTTAAAAAAGTATGTCAAATAAAAGGGACATTTATAAAATTGTATCAATCTATAAATTAAAAAAAATAAAATATGAAATTAAAAATTTAATACAAAAATAACATGTTTTTTAATACAGTAGTCGTCTTTATACATAGATTAGTTCAGAGATCAATTTTTTTTAAAGATGTCAAGATTTTCGAAACATTTTTAAAAGTTAAATTAAAAAAGTTAATTTTTGTGTAAATTTAGTTATATTGAATCCCCCATATAAAATTATTATGATTCATCTACTTAATAAAAAGTTATAGTAGTTTTTAAATTATCAAAATTTACCGATTAAATTTTTTTATTTAGGTGGGAATTCCTCCATTTTACGAGGAAATTTTTTTTTTATTATTTAACCTATTCACTAGGTGAAATTTGTGATTTATGATGTATTTTTCAGTTAAATCGGTTCAGCGAGAACTGAGAAAAAATGACAACAAATACAAAAAAATAGATAGACCTAAATATAAACACATCATGGTAAAATTAATATCTTCTTAGCTTCGCAAAAAGAACAACAAAAGGAGTAAGTTTTTGTAGATGCAAACACATACTCCCATTTTTATACAAAAATTGTGTTTCTATTTTTTCTTCTGAATAATTTCGAAAAATCAAATTTTGCCTTGGCGACATTGATATTTATTAGTATACGCACAAATTAGAGGGACTGGAGAGGCTTAGCTCTGAAATTACAGAACTATTGTACGTATATTTTATAATAATTTTTTTTCTGAGGGTAGAGGAAATTACAAATGTCCCAACAAAATATTTGTTGATACTGTGGATATAATAATATAATTTGTTTAATATAATAATTATATTAAACAAATAGGTCTACTTAATTATTAAGTAGACCTATTTTTTATGTGTGAAGGAATAATAAAACTAAATATTTATGTTCTACTTAACCAATATCGTATCGCATAATCAATTAATGAAATAAAGTAAATCAGTCTTATTTTTATATAATTATTTAATAATTTCAATACCTGAAATTAGTGTGCGAATGTGGATAATAATGGTCAGTAAAGTATCTATTAGACCTACTGCAGCAATCAGGCGATCTCATTTCTGGTTTCATTGAATTTTGTTGATATATATTACGATCTAAACAAATAATTTTTTTCTTACAATTTATTGTATACATATATAACTTTATTTTTAATATAATTTTTATTTTTTGCGAGTTTTATAGATTACAAATGTAATCATAAAAACTATTATTAAACATTAAAATTACACAATATTTACGTCATATACTATTTATTAACCATTTTTAATCTATTGTGAAGATCAGCTGTCTTTAGTTTTCCAACCCATAAACTTATCAATGACTTTGAAGGGTATTATTTCGATTTGGTGAACATTTAACGTTGAAGAAGAGGGCTGTAACCCTTCATTAGCAACCATTTCCACAAAATATAATAGGCCATTAACACTGTCATTCATTTTTTTGTTGGATAATAAGCGTTCATATATTTTTAAAACAGTAAATATACAAAAAAAAGAAATCATTCATAACCGTGTTTAAGAGTGTTTTGCTTATTTCACTACACATATATCACAATATGATCTCAGAAATCAATTTTACTGATAGTTATAAATTGAAGTTGATGTTTTTTTGTTGAAAAACGAGATTAAAGTTTTATAAAGTAACTCGCATCTCAAAGAAAATGACAGTAAAAAGAAATGCACGTACACTAACAAAATACTTATTTAATATACGTTTATCTGTTTCTATCGCTGAACCGTACAGATTATTTCATAGACTTTGTTAAAATGTATTGGTAATTTAACATCATGTGTGTCATGTGTCATGTTTGTACATTATTTTTCGTTCAAAGATGTTTTATAATCGAAAAACTGCAGTGTGTATATAAAATAATAACCACTAAAAATAAACGTTTTACCCCCTGCTAAAACTATACTTTACTGACACCCATCAAGATGTCATCGCGGTGGATGCTTCCTCTGAAACATGCACTTTTCTTTGGGAAATTATTCAAAAAAAATCACGTTCATTCATTTAATCATAAAATAACATAAATAATAATACCTTTAAAAATTTAGGAAAAATCTAAAGAAAAATTCATTGTTACTTCATCGTCCACGTAAAATCCGTTAACACATTTTAAATAAAAAACCAAACCCAGCACAGGGGGGTCGCGGCACAGTGGTGACGTGGCATAGTTGGATCAAGTAAATGATATCTGACAGTGATTAAAATCACTATCAAAAATAAACGCTTCGATGCAAATCTTTAGATAGTGTTTAATTTTAAAAAAATTGGTGTTTTATTCCAAAAGCTACTTGATCTGCTGGTTCCTTATTAATATCCTGATTAAGGTAAAGTATGTCGAATGAAAAAGGGTTTATTAAAAAAATGTAAATTATAAAATCGAAAATTTTCACACAAAAATAGCATTCGGTAGCCGTTTTCACCGTTTTAGGTAAAGACATCAAGCATCTATATGAAAAAAAATTATATTGATATGTTCATTTTTGAAAAAGTTACGGCAGTTTTTAGTAAAAAAAATTGAAAAAATTTCGAAAATTAGCGATTTTTAAATTTGTAATTTTTTTGGAGGTTTCCCCCATTTACGGGGAACGAGGGAAATTTTTTCAATTTTGAAGGGTAATGTCTTCGACTAGATACGATTTGTGATCTTTTGACGTATCGTTGAAAGAAATCCGTTCGGTGAGAGCTGAGAAAAAGTGGTAACAGACACAAAAAAAAAAAAAAACACATCATAGTAAAACCAATACCTTCTCAGCTTCGCATCGAAGCTAAAAATAAGAAATTTAAACATAACATTTTTAATACCAGATTTTTGTTAAAATGATCATAAGCTAACTCAGAAATAATTATATACAATAATTTATTGATTATTTAACTCTTAATATTATATTTATATATTTAATACGTTGAGCATAAATCGACTTTAAAATAATACCAACTATTTATCATTTTTATTGTCGATGTCACTTTATTATTTATAAATGTCTACTTTAATAGATTTTCTTAAAAAATAATTTATATGATATGTTCACTTACCATCCTGGTTCCAATTTTCCAACACTTGACTAATTGGTTTACTGGTCAAATGCACATAGACATTATCTAAGCAAAAAAAATACCCAATAAATAATAGAGAATCAGAAATAGTTTTTCGTTATGAAAATATAACACCTGTTTGTTGAGGAATGTCAAAAGCCCCAACAGCTCTTTTGTGGATTTCAATACCATTTTCTAATATTCCCGTATATGTAGAGCAGCTACGATTATTAAACTAAAAGTAAATAAAAATGTTCAGTTATCAAAACAAAAATAAATTAGAATTGAATAATAATAATAATTTTATGTTAAAGGTTACATTTGAGATATTTAATTTAATCGAGAACCAAAATAACGTAAAATATTTCATTTTGCAATTCGTATATAAACCAAATTGTAAGGCCGAGGTTACTATGTCTAACTAAATATTATAGTTATAAAATTATATTGATGCTTGAAGGTGACAAATTCAAATCATTTCAACTGTAATACTTCGTTAAGAGAGACAAAAATGAATTTATATTAGTGTAACATGCAATACAGCTACAGACCGCAGAATCACGTTTTTCCGGAAATGAATGTCAACTGGGGAAACCGCCATGGCAAATTGTATTACAGACGATAGTTGCATCATGTAGTGCATTTTCTTTAGTTCCCAATGCAAAATTCTTCCGCCGTTTTCAAAATATATAAATACGATGACGGCTTTCTAATTTGGTTTGTTGAAAAGTCATTACTTTTTCCAATGTACTAACCTTATAAGTTAACTAATAATAATTGGCACATCATACAAAAAGAACTGAAATATTGTACTTTTCTTTATTGAACTAGTTAATAGAATTTCCGTTACTTTGACGGAAATTCAATGTTTATTTTTTTTTGAGATGATTATTTTACTTATAACAAATTATTGTACCATTTTGATGTAAAGATAATAAATGTTCAAATAATTTTCACCAACTATTCAAGCCTCAAAAGCCATAAAAATGAATGATTTTTTATTTTAATAAATATTGAAAATGAAACAATATTTGTTAAGAAATTTAAAATTAACACGACACACAATAGAAATTACGAAAATGTGAGATTTAAGATATAATTAAGATCATATAATTAAAGTAGGAATTTTTTTTTAATAAAATTTTAACTAAAATAATTAATGACATAAAATTAATAGTTAGACGACCATTTTTTTAGTTTTTGTAAACGAATATTTTTTGATCGCTACAATTTTCTATTATTACTTATTTTAAAAAAATGTTAAACATAATACATTTTTAATGGGTTTTAGGTATTTATGAATGTAATAATGTTCTGACCAAATCATAACTTTAAATATACCCTTAAGTCTTACGCATTTGTAAAATGCTTTACAAAAAATTTGTTCATGTTAAACAAATATTTTAAAAATTAATAAATTATATTTTGACATTTTTGTTGGGCACAAATGTGTCGATAATAATGTATAGTCTTTTTAAACTCAATATTATAGGGTAACTGATCTAGTTATTTAAAACCCTCCTTAATGAAACATCATAAGTATTAATTGAAATTTGAATTTTCGGGCATCAAAATCGAGCGCTTTATTAATTTGTAAGTACGACTTAAATGGAAAAAAATTAAATACTAATGTTGACATCGAAATATAATATGAGCGATCATAAGTCTGTTCAGTTACACACGGACTTCTTGGTTTTTTGATATTAAATTAATTCTAGTATGTTTTTTTTTTAATTTAATATATTAAAAGTATAAAATTTAAAAGATCAAGAAATTATTCTTTTTTTATCGAGATATCAGAAGTTTATTCGTTAAAATAAACCCATTTTATAATTTTATAGTTCAAGAAATCAGATTAATTATAACAATAGTACTTACAGGAGATGTAAGAACTAATTCTTTTGAATTGTCTAATGTTTCGTCCACTTGTTGTTCACACGGACTACTGATCATAATTAAATTATCAAAGTTAAATTTCAGATAAGATTTACTTATCCTTTAAATATTAAAAATTATTTTTACAAGTTATTACTGGTTATGAACGAGTACAAATATTTAAAACCTTGAAGAAAATGTTTAACGTTCAATGTAAAAACGTCCAACGTCCTTCCAAGGATGCGTTTGCGTAAAGTTTGCACTCTAGTAGTTGGCGAAACGCCGGTGGTCCTTATAGGGATGAGGCGGGACCGACTCCCTGGGAGAGGCGTACGGTTGCCGACCAATCGGACACAACACCCTTTAAACAATGCAACCTTCGCTGTATAATTTTTTAAGAAAATTATTGTTCATTGCATATTTGAGACTACGTAGAAAAATTAAAATAACTTTGTTGCTTATATTTTACCCAAACACGAAGTAAATTAAATTATTTGTAATTTAATCGTATGTAAAAAAAATCCTCGAAAAGGGATTATTTAATTATAATCAAGAAGAAAAAAAATTTAACATTCGTACGTTATTTATTTAAAAATAAAATGTTTTATTATCAGTATGGACTTTGTTCAAGTATTTTTATATAATCATAGTAAATAACTCATAAGATGGCAAACAAGATTTTTAAAGATATTATTGTTATATAATTGCATAATCGTAACGCCGTATGTATTCTAAGTGAACTATATTGTAACCTATAATCAAATTGTAGTATATTTTTTGGTTTGTTTAAATTTTTCATGTTATTAGTTAATATTTTTTAAACCTGTACAATAATCACTGTAAAAATATATTTAGCTTAATTTCAAAGAATTAAATAGTCTTTTTCCATTCTTAAACCATACATTTATAAATCAAACATTACTTTTATAACTCATTAATAGTTTGCCAAGTCACAAAGCAATTTTCATTAGCATACCCGGTTGATCCCAAAAATCATATTTATGGATTCAGGGGAATTATTATTTTCTGCTATCTAAAACGTTCTTAATAATTGCCTATGGTTTCTATAAATGTTTAAAAAATTTAAATGGTCGGATTTTAAACAAACTTTTTAACTGGTTAAATTAAATTTTTTCCATTGCTACAAATATTTTTATAAATTAATTAATAAATATTTTCTAACAGATTGGAGAATTTTTTAAATTTTGAAAGAACATTAAATTTTTATATAACTTTTCATAAGTGATTTAACAAGAAAATACATATTGAAGATTTTTTGATATGACTAACATTTTATTTTTAGTAATAGCCTATGAAAAATTATGATCATAAAAATAACTAAATTAAATGAAATGTAAATAAAGTAAATAAGCCAGCACTTAAATATCAGCCTTAGAATTTGATCTAATAAGAAAAATAAACAATAAATCTGTTGATTTTATCTATAAATTATTTTAAATATTCGTGTTGTTAAATAAGGTATGAAATTATTTATCAAAGATTTATATTTTATATTATTAAATATATAAAATAATTATAAAGAAAAAATATTTTTTTGTATGACCCTTTTTTATCCCATTTTTTTTTATAAGTATTCTTAAGTGCTACATCTTAGCACCTTTTTTAACACATACATACTTAAAATAATGGACGTTGTATGTGTTGCTTTTAAAATTTTTATATATTCACATAAGTGAATATCTATAATAGTATCGTAGTTTAACGTCAGTGCCGCTTACTTTTATGATTGATTTACTTTGTGGAAATTTACTTGATAATTAATGTATAACTTAAATACACGGACCAATCTTAACAAATATTATTGTACAAAGTTAATAAACGTTAAATAATCTTCCGTATAATAGAATATGACAAATATATTGCCGAATATGTATATATATATAGTTTCAACCATAACCATGAGAAGTGAAACATGGTATTTGGTATACATTTTATGTTTAAGTGGTACATCAATCCCGGTATTATTGTTAAAAATTGATAACAATAACTGAATACAAATGTGTTTCATACCGCTTGCTGTTTTGTTTGTACTACATAAATGGACAAATTTTTAAACAAAAATCTGAAGATTATTGTTGAATAATAATTTTAATTTTTACTTGAAAAGCAAAAAAAAATTAATACAATTTTTATATGCATTATTATAATTAATAATTTTAGATTTAAATTATCATTTATAGTTATGATTAGTATTTATATTCAGTGTCTTTGTATTTAATAATATTTTTGTGAATTAAATCTAAAACAATGGTTGCAAGTAATTTACACGATAATGGTATGTATTTTGACATAATAATTATAATGATAAGAGTCGACATTTTTAATTTGCTACTAACTGTTAAATCTTAGTATTATTTTTTAGTAAAGTAAAGTTTTACTCATTATATTTTTTTCCAGATGCTAGCGACTCGGAATCTATGACTAGTTCTTCATCAGCTAATAGTAGTAATCAATCTTCTAGATCTGCTTCACCTGCTCATCAAGCTCATACTCCATCAGGTTCAGAACCTCAATCTCCTGGATCAAAATCTCATTCCAGGAGTAATTCGGGATCAGCATCCCCTGCTAAATCTCCTGAAGGCTCTCGCTCACCATCTCCTACTAGTAGAGCTTCTAGTGTAGCATCAGCAGTATCGGCTATATCAGGTCGATCAGCAACTCCTGCAGGTTCAGTAACATCTAATCAATCAGTAGTTAGTGGTAAAAGTGATTCATCCCATGCTAGTCGTTCAACTAATCGTAGTAGAGCTAGCTCTGCTAAAAGCAATAAATCTAAATCAAGTTCAACTAGCCAAAAGAGTAATACATCAAAAAAGTCACACTCATCATCTCCTGAAGTATCTAAAACTAAACAAGATTCAGATGATAGTGATGGATCCGTAATAGGTAAAAAACCACGCAGAACTGTTAAAAAAAGTTCTAGTGTTTCTGGAGAAGACTCATCTGATAAAGAAGACAAAGCAAAACAAAGTGATTCTGAAGCTTCAGAAAAATGTGAGTTTCATATATTATTTTTGACAAAATATTTTTTGATGATGTATTATTTTTATTTTGTATTAGCCCCTAAGGAAAATGACTTATTTGGTGAAGCAGATGATATCAGTTCTGACGAAGAACAACCAAAAACACCTAAACCCACCAGTGATGATGAAGATGGAGACCGTGAGAAAAGTGATAATGATGAAAAAGGTAGTGATGATGATGAAAATGAAAACGCTGAAGATGATAAAGAAAAAGAAGCAGAAGAACCTATTCCAGAAAGACGAATAGCTGTAGAAATACCTAAAATATCTGTAGATTTAGGAAGTGATTTACATTTTGTAAAATTACCTAATTTTTTATCAGTTGAAACAAGACCATACGACAAAGAAACTTATGAAGATGAAATTGACGAAGAAGAAACATTAGATGAAGAAGGACGTGCTAGGTTGATTATAATTTTTAATATAACTTTTGAAATCAATTATATTCATAACTTTGTTTATTTTTTGTTAAAGAGTTAAATTAAAAGTTGAAAATACAATTAGATGGCGTGAAATATTTGATAAGGATGGTAATTTAGTAAAAGAAAGTAATGCCAGAATAATTAAATGGTCTGATGGAAGCATGTCTTTGCATTTAGGATCAGAAATATTTGATGTTTATAAACAACCACTTGTAGTAAGTCTTATTTTAATTTTCAAAAATTACTAATAAAATTATTATATTATTTTCTCATGTCTAATTTTTGTATTACAGGGAGATCATAATCATTTATTCATTCGTCAAGGTACAGGATTACAGGGTCAAGCTGTATTTCGAACCAAACTATCATTTCGACCTCATTCAACTGAATCATTTACACATCGTAAAATTACCTTATCATTAGCTGATAGATCACAAAAATCATCTGGCATAAAAGTTCTATCACAAGTTGGAGCTGATCCAGATGCTAATAGATATGAAAAAATCAAAGTAGGCAATATTTTAAATAATTTTTTTATGATATGAAATTGTTTTATTCTATAATTATTAACTATTTTTCAGAGAGAAGAAGAGAAGTTACGTCAATCAATGCGTAAAGAAACAAAAGTTAAAAGAGCCAGAGAACGAGGCGCTACTAGTAATCTAAGTTCTTCTTACTTAGAACCAGAAAGAGAGGATGGATCAGATGATGAAAATGCCATATCTCTATCTGCCATCAAAAATAAGTTTAATAAAAAGAATACAAGTATTTCAAAAAGTAAGTTTTTTAATTTTGTTCAACTTTTAACCAATTTTACAGTGTGTGATCTGAAAAATATGTAATTTTGTAGATTTTTAACTATTCATATTGGAGGGGGGGGCTATTATAAATATCAGGTTATATCATTGGATGTATGTAATAGACAGGATAGAGTTTTTATCCAATTAATAATTGTGCATTATTTTTAAATTCATATTTTATATGGGTGTCAGATATATTTCTTCAAATGGATCATATATTATTTACCAGTTTATTTAATAGATAGTGATCTAATTAAGAAAATAACTGGTTGATAATAATTTTTGGTTTAGTATTTTGTATGTTATCGACATATTTATACCCAGCACAGGAGAAATGATGAAACCAATGACAAGTGATAAAATTAACAACACCCTTGTGTTACATTCAGTTATTAATTTAAATTGTTAATAACATTTGAAATACGTTAGTATGAAATACTAAATAAAAGTTATTAACTAGTAGTTTTCTTAGCTAGACCACTATTTATTAAATAAAAAAAATAATTAATTATATTACTATTTGAAAAAATAAAGTTAACACCATTATATCATATATAAAAAACTTCCTGATTGAAAAAATGAGAAAAGCATGTACCTAAAAAAACCAAAATAATATGTTCAATATTATTTTTATTTTTCTTTGACTAATAAGGCGGTTTATGATAAATAAATCTCCTTGTATATTACTAGTATAATAACTTCCAAAAGATATTATTGACCAGTCATTATCTAAACTACATAACTTTCTGCTTTTTATAATAGTTAAATGTGTATGTTTCCATTAAAAAATAAAAAGTGAACCTAAAAAATTCTTAAAATTCACAATTTAAGATAAAGAAATATCTAGAATAACTATCATTGTCTAATCCATTAAGAAATAATTTTTTGTTCTATTATTTTATAGTCGATAAAAGCAATATTTATTCATCTGAAGATGATAGCTCAGATATGGATACCAAGAAAAAAAGACAAACTCGGATAGTATCTGACTCTGATGAAGAAGATTAGACAATCTTTTAAACAGTGATTTTTTTAACAAATTGTTTAGTACATAAAAACTATTTGTCTCTTGTACAGAAAATTTTGTAAAAATAAATAAATTTAAACTTTTTGTATATTTTAAATTCTATTAATTATTATTTAAAATAAAAAAAAAATGTTTGTAAAAAGAAAAATGTATTGTATTATTTAGTATATAAACTAATTGTATTTATATTTTTAGTAACTATTAACATTTTTACTTACCTCAAAGTAAAAAAGATTTAAGTTTTAGATTCGATGCATAGCTGAGAAGGTATTAATTTTATTATGCTGTGTTTTTTGTATCTTTTACCATTTATTCTCAGCTCTTACTGGACCGATTTTTATGAATAATATTTTAAAAGATTACAAATTGTATCTGGTCTATGACATTACCCTCAAAAATTGAAAAAATTTACCTCGTTTCTTTCGACATTTTTTCAATTTTTTTTACATAAAACTTCCATAACTTTTTAAAAAATAGAATAATAGTAACAAAATTTTTTTATAAATACATTAAGTATTTATCTATCATTTGGTATTTATTATTTAAAAATCTGACCCTTTACTTGCCCACAGAAAGGGTTTCAAAATAGCAAACTTTTCACAAAAAATTAACTTTTGATAAAGTTCTGGAAATACTGATACTTTTTTATGTATCTTAAATTAAAACTTATGTAATATAATTTAATTTGAAAAAAAAATTGATCTCTGGATTTGTCTTCATGATGAAAATGGCTATCATATTCAAAAATTTGCTAATTATGTGATAAAATTCTTGATTTTATATTTTTAACTTTTTGAAAAATGTATGGATCATTACAACTTTTCATGATAAATACTATATATCGGACCATTTCCTTTTATACAGGGGGAGTTTAAAACTAAAAAATGCGTATAGAAGATAGAACTTTTGAAAATGTTCCGGAAATACTCACACTTTTATATACATCATAAGTTAAATTAAGCAAAATAGTTAAGTATGAAAAAAAATTTTTGAACTTTGGATATTTAAAAATGTGCTATTTTTGTGTTAAAATTGTTGATTTCATACATTTTTAATTTTATATTTCTATAATATTTTTATATAAAAATACCTTACAAAGATTTGCCATAATAATGAGTCTACCGATTTTTATAAAAGTTAATTGGATCTAACTTTAATTGAATATAAATTTTTACTTATTTTGAATATTTTGTGTTTCTTATATTAAAAGAAACGACTGAATTTTCGAACTAGTTTAAATATTTATATTATGTTTATGGTTGTCGAGTCAATCACACTTTAGAGTTTCACTTTCAGGGTACGCGGCCAAGTCAGTCCGTAAATGGCTTTTTTTTGCATTTTATTTTGAATTCTTTTTAAGGTGAAGAAAAATTCAAAATTCTATTGATTTTTATCTCATTTAGATTGAATAACTACATTTAGATTTTTTCCATCGCCTCTTTTTATGACATTATTACTATAAAAACGAGTATTTACATTTAAAAATTCATTTTTTTAATACGTTAAAAATAATTGGCACTAAATTTCATGTTTTACCTATTTTTTTGGTTCTTTAAAATTGATTTTTATGAAAGTTATAATTGAATAATGTTGAAGTTTAACCTTTTTTTAGTTAAACTTGTAAGTTTAAAGTTGAATATAATATGTAAAATTTTTTAAAGATTTCAAAAATTGTTTTTTTTAGATTGATATATGGTCAGAAATATATACAATTACTATTAACAGTAAATTTATTAAAGAAAAGCACAAAATTTTGTTAAAATAATTTATTATATTTTTGTATTTATATCATAATAATTTATTTCAATAGAAATATTATTCATTTCTATGTAACTCATGGTGTTTAAATGTATGATATAATAAAAATATTTAGAACTATATTTATTATAGTTATATCCTATAGTTTTTAACTAATTAGTAATAATATAAAAATATTAATTAGTGGTGATAGAAAAAAACTGATTGCAGATTTGAAATTAGTACAAAAAATTAAATATTAAAAGCATATTTTGATATCTGATAAAAATTCCTTGTAAAACCTTTAATTCATAATTAATATCAAATCATTTTTTGTAAAGTTTTGTATCAAGTCCTTCAATTTTATTAATTAGTATAATAATTATTTATTTATATATTATACATATAAATCATTCAACGTGTAATCAAGATATAATTAAGGATATAGTAGTTCATTTTGAAATAATCTAATAATTCCTTCTATAAATAAAACACTATCTACAGATTTGAATCGAAGCGTTTCTTATGATAGTGATTTTTATCACTGTTATATATCATCGATACTTGTACACGCTATGCTACGACCTCACTGTGCTACCGTTTTTTAGTTTTAATGTATTTTTATGAGTTCAAATTTTATTATAAAATATGTTAGTTACATAATTCTGAACGAGGCATAAGTAGTAGATTCACTGAATGAACATTATCTATTATTATTATGATTCTGTGGGAGAAGACTGTTGCATATAGTTATTTTTTTGTTAACTCCAGACCGTACTTAGATGTGCAATTGGTTGATTTCAAACCAACATTTTGATTGATAAATGAGAAAATAAAATTTAAAAAAAGTCAATTTATTCAATAAAGATTAAAAAAGAACCTTTTTTTATTAATTATATTGTTGTATGTTTGAGACGGAAACGCCACAGTACTTAAAGTGCACTGTCTCAGGTTCGAGAAACTAAATCATAAGCGGCTCTATTTGCCGAATGAAAAATCTGTTCAGTGATTGGATTTGTCATTCCTCTCTTTGACGATGGACTAACCACCTATCTCGGAGTATACTTTGTTAAGAAACTTCCTCTTAGGGGAAAACACAATCGTCCTCAATGGGCCGTAAAAAGAGAAAATAAAATTTCTATTGAGAACCAATGGGCAACACCCCCTTTTCGAATAAAAAGTTCGAATGTCCTTTAAACTCATTAAAATAGTTTTATAATATATTAAATAACTAATTAATGAAAAAAAAAGGATTAAATTTTTTTCTAAATGTGGTTTTGGTTTTATATACTACTAGTCAGTAGTATATGTTATCTTAATTTATCAATGTTTTATGTTAAAAATTTGAAATTCAATTGTGCTTAGTCGGTGATAAAGACAGCTAGAGGGCGTTGTGCATAGATTTTTAATTCGGCGTCTGTCATCTGATTCACCACCCAGAGTCGTGTTTGAGTGTGCGCGCCAAGCGTTAGTGTGTTTTTGTCTGTTTGTCCATTGCAGTGCACAATTCTTAGACGTTATTACCTGGTGCTGTTATTTGTTATCATAAAACTGCAATCTTATTCTGTTCGGACCAGAAAATCAATACAGGAGATATTGAACGAGATATATAAACGACATTATTTACAAATGATGTAGAAAGTACTTGGACTGTGGTAATACCGATTGATTTTGGCCACGCTTTTTAGCTAATAATCTCCAGTCATTCGAATAACTCTTACTAAGTGAGTTTTATCTCAATTAATGTATAATAATTTTAAATGTAGAAATACATATTTCTGATAAAAGTATTCGTAAACTCTAAACGGTATTTTTTCTATTTCAATTATTTTATTTGCAAGTAATAATTAGTAAATTTATGGAATTTTTAGCTTATTAATTAATTTCAGCATTTATGACAATTCTGTAGTGTTTGTATAGTTATTAAAGAATATTATTTTAGTGCAGCTATAGAAAATGTAAAAATTTAGTGTTCAATATCAGAATTTATCTCTTGTTATCATTGTATTTTTATTGGACTTTTAACCATGAAAATTAAGCGTGGGTGTATTTTCTAATTTGTTAAATCATGATTAATCGCATATTAATCATAACAATTAACTTAGTATGTTTTCAATGAATTGTTTAGAGATAATTAAAAATAGGTGTTGTTGTATATAACTTTAAATTATTATATAGACATAATTTAAATTTTTGTATGATAAAAAATTAAAATATAATATAAATGCATACTAATTTTCACATTGTTGCTGTAAAATTATTTATAAAAATGTAGATCTTATGTACTGATTTTTTGAAGTTTAATTTATAGTCATATTTTTTTTTTTAATTTCTTATATTTTAGAGAAAAAAAATGTTTTTTGAGAGAAATTTAATCATGATTATATGAGATAGATATTTAAATAGCGTTTCTCTTTGCAATATAAATAATAAAATTAAGTTCTATAAAACTAATTTGTACAAAGATTTTTTAATTGTATACTTCATATTCTTAATTGTAAATAACACCTGTCAATGGTGGTAGTGTATGTATGACTTAAGGGAGGATGTAAGAATATTCAGTTCCTTATGACAGTTAATAAGTGTCCTTATAAAGATTTATACAAAATATATGTATGTTCAAAATGGTATAAGGGTAATAGTATCCTCTTAACTTTTTTACTTTGACTATATTCATGATATCAATGTAAACAAATCTCCTTAGATTTAATAGTAATGACAATAATAGCAATGTATGTAGTAGTAATTTATTATGTATTGTGTAATTATCCCCAGTCTTCAATGTTTAATCCAGGTATACTTCAGGGAGATTAAAGCCTCTGATATTTTTAGCACCCCTAGCAATCTTATTGTAACAATGATAACTATTTTAAAAAGTTGATGTGATTTTTCATGTAGTATTGAATTGAGAATCATTTATTTTTTAAAGTAATTTGATAAAAAAAAATATTGAAATATTGTTTTTTCTGCTTGCGCTAATGCTTAGAGCTCAAAAAAATAAATTCTGAATTCAACATTGTCGGTCTGTTTCTATTATTAAATTCCAAGAGTCAATATTTCTATTTTCTTGTAGAGTAGTAATCCTTGATTGGATGGAGAATTTGTGAAGGGTTCCATAAAAAACAAAATAAAATTCTTTATTTTGTCTTTTTATCTAATCATTGCATTGATATAAATTATTATATTATTTTATACATTTTTATTTTATTACAAATAAAATATATAATAATATAATAATTATTTTATGTACAATTATTGTACATAAAATATAATAAAATAGCATAATTTTATATAACCTATATTGACTTATTTTTCAGTAATATTGTGGTCGGATTCATAAAATAAACTTTCTATTAATATCTTATTTTTTTCTAAATAAAATGTTAAATTGTCAAATAAAAATGAATGAATAACAAAAAAATGTAAAAATCAAAAAGATGTGTTCTATACCAGTTAAATTAAATAATTATTAAATCAAGCTAAAAGAAATGTTATTCATTTTCACTTCTTGTTTTTTACTAAATTTTAAATACTCAAACATGTGTAAATTGATAGATTTGAGGGTTTTGGATGACATATACAATGCATATAAATTTATTAACTAATTTTTTTATACTGTAAAATCGATTGATTTGATTTATCATCAGGGTAATTAAATTCGCATTTAAATTAAGGTATAGAATAAGCGTGTACATTTGCTCCTATAGGGGAAATGGTTGTTGGTATTTTTATATATTTTAGAATTACCAAGAATATTGCAAATAGACTAAAGAAATTCTCTTATTTTCCACCTAGAATCGACCCAGTTATAGTGTGTGGATTAAAAAAAACACGTTTCTTAGTTGACTTTGCGGCTTCTCTCAAGATGTCCATAAATACATATTTTATGAACAATCGTTTTTATTGAGAAATAATGTACAATATAATTAGTGCTTTATTGCTACATGACCCGTTTAAATGATTTGGCCTTGACCGCTGGGGTTTAAATTTTCAAGTAATTGAGTTGTCTATGTAAAAGCAATTTTTTTACAAATAACCATACACGTTTGGAACAGCTTGTACAACTAGGAACAATTAATGTATTTATGAACACAATATAGGCTTTTGGTGTAAGAAAAAATACGATAGTGATTCCTTATTGACCAACTATAAATTGACCTTGGTAAATTTATTTCCCGATGTACTTAAAAGACTTTATTTGGTTGATCATTTGTCCATGAACCTGAAACTATAATTCAAATCTTAAATTATTTATTTTAAATATATGTATATTTAAATCTTCTAATTGCTTTTTGAGTTAAAATTTATTGTTTTTGTCAGTATAATACTTAATTCCATTGAATCCATTCGATGAAATAGAACTACCAGTAATTAAGAATTTAAGAGGTAAAACGTATACATAATGTTAAATGAATATCTTCTAATATGATTATATTTTTATCGAGTTGAATTTCGAAATTGGGTTTGATAAACTATACATTTTAAAATTATATACTATTGTTTCATTAGATTTCTTCTTTATTGAATTAAACAATGGTTTTGTTAGCCAACAACAAGTATTTAATGACACATAAGATATCGAATCATTCAAGAATTCTCCTGACAATATGTTATTAAGTAAATTTTTAAGTTAAAATAATCTTTAAATAACCCAATTTATCCTTGTTAAATTTGTATATCGTTGAAAATGACTTATTAATTAGACATTGTAGTAAAAGACTATTTTAAACTTAATTATAAACATATTTATTAGGACTTATATACTATAATAATAATTAATCACTTGTGGCTAATTAATTAAATAAAATTAATACTATATTAAAAATATTTTTAATTTAAAAAATAAAAAATATAAAATTCAAAAAGCCACAAAAAATTACTGAAAAACGTATTTTGGAAACAATGTTACCATAATCAACGCTAAACACATACTAGCTGATCAATTTACTGTATTTTAAACTGTCATTAACTTTTAAGAATCATCCCTTATAACTTATTGGGATATTAACATTATTTTTTCAATTAACAACATACATAATTAACTAGCTTATTCAATAGATTATGATATAAAAAAAATGACGACTCCATAACTAGTTTTGGACCAGTATATCGGAAGATATTCTTATTTTTATGTCTAAGCGGTAGGAAAAATTAAACTGAGAAATGACAACTGATTAAAATAACACCCACGTCTCGCTCCAGCCACAAATATAAAATGCTTATAACTTCTGAAAGTTGATATCGACCTGTAATATTCTTAATTAGATTGAAAAAATAAAATTGACATTCCAATAAGTTAAACATCTCAATAAGGAATGATTTTAAAAAGTAAATAATAGTTTGTAAATCAAGAAATATATGTAACTAAATAAAAACAAATATTTTTTTTGTATTGTATTTATTTTGCGAGTAATTGAGTGGTTTATTATAAACTTATTACTCTGTATATAGACGTCCCACGTAAGCTCCAGATATATATGTATATATACATATCTATCTTATAATAAAATTTGTTGACTTTTTTTACTTTCGTTTTAATGTATTACTATCGCTGGGTTCTCTCAAAATAGTCTTAATCTTTCAAAAAATATTATGAAGATTATATTTCTTACTTAAGACTGTACTTTCGTTATATATATTCGAATCGTTAAAATAATTCAAAAAGGCGTATAGTTAAACAGCTAGGTTATTTATTATGTTTGGAATCGAATTGGTCACTCTGGTAATTGATGTTTATAGTTTTGGAAAACTACAACCTCAAATTTCATACATTTAAATATTTAAGTTTTTAAAATGAACAGTAAACTAAAAAAATTCTTTCTCATCCAATGCATCGTATTCTTATGGACACATTTTTGTTTGATAAAAAAAAAATTTTTGACATTAAGATCCATCAGACAACATACTATAGTTTTAATTTTGAATGCGCTACTAATTTCCGACATGTGCTTGCGTATGTTATGATTCCAGAGTTCAGTTAAACTAAATTAGTTAATAGCAAGAAGTCCGTAAAAAGTCGACAGCACATTAATGTGTTGGAAGAAAGTGAACTAACGAATATCTTGACCGTTATTATAGGATTATTATATTTTGTAAATAAAGTCTAAAATGCCCTTTGGCTTACCGATTAAATACGCATGTAGTTTTTTAATCCAATATAACATTCAGTTGTTTATGTGAAGTCCTGTTGCTGACATGCGATTTTACGTCTAATTTAAATATTATTTCACCGTTTAAAACAATTGATAATTTTTATTATCCCACACTTAAAAACACATTATAGAGTTCTGTTTTCTCTACTGAGGTCATCTATAAATATATACTTTTGTCACGTTTTTAATAAAATTTAAAAAAGTCAGGTATTTCAATTACTTTTACTTATCACATTTACCGATTTCTTTTTTCCATATATATTGTTTTACCAAAAAATAACGCAATGTATTTTTCATTTTGAGTGTAAATTATTTTTCTTTAATTTTTATTTTACTGTAAACTTTTAATATTTATGACTAAATGCGATAGTCTTGTTCCGCTGTAAACGGCTTACATTATAATTGTAATTATAACAATGTAAATAATACAAATGACATTCTAATATAGATAAATTATTCAACTAAAATGATACGCATCTGTGGAATATTCTCTATTTTTATAGGCGAAGTACTTTTATGCCTCTGTACAATCCGAGGTTAAAACAAATTTTTTTATTTTCGTTATATTAAGTGTTATTTATAATACCCTATAATTGAACGTTGGCCCATACAAACAATATTATAATTAATTTAAACACTTATTCATTTGTTGTCCTCAGGTCAATACTTATCTACATTTTGATGTTATCGAATATTGTAGCTTTACATTGTTAATACTAGATAGTGGCTAATTATGTGTACAAATCGTTAGTAAAATTATATTTGCTCAATTTCAAACGACCACTAAGAAATGAAATAACAAATAAATTATTAAGCGACTTACTGGTGACGAGTGGCGAGACAAACAATTTTTGTTTGTGACTCACAATTTAGCATAACNAAATTATATTTGCTCAATTTCAAACGACCACTAAGAAATGAAATAACAAATAAATTATTAAGCGACTTACTGGTGACGAGTGGGGCGAGACAAACAATTTTTGTTTGTGACTCACAATTTAGCATAATATTTTTCTAAGTATACTTGATTGTTTAATTTTTTTACGAAGTCTCTTTGTTAAAACTGGTGACTTTTTTTTATTGAACGTGACGTTAACTTAACCAAGTAGATAAATAAGTATATTTGTTATAAATTCCTGTTAAGTCAGTCAATTGAGCATTGTGTTAGCTTTTAATTTTAAATCAATAACAGTGAATGTTAATGTGTGAGATGCTTTTAAGAGACTTTTAAAAAAAATTAAATTAACTAAATTTTTTTTTATTATGAACTATAAAATGAATTGTATATCCTTGAAATAAATTATTGTTAATGTATTTTTAGAATTGATAGGAATAAAAGATTGTACAACTTTTTAGCTTATAATTATTGTTGTTGATATTTGCAAAACACAATAATGAAATTTTAATACTCTTATGTTTAATTGAGATGACAGTTTTATGATAATTGTATGCACTGTTAAGTATATTTCAAGGAAACATACAGTATACTATTTCGAATATTGTATATAAATACAGCACATCACTACACGTGTTCAATGGACAGTTTATTACGTGCATGTGTGTGGGATTTATTGGTGAAATTCCAAGGGTCTTCCATGGTCGCGCAGGAAGCACGGTTGATTTTTGAATCTTTTTTAGACGTAGACGCACTCAAAACGCACACAATAAAACGTCGAAAATACTTTTCTTTGTTACTATGATGTGTACATAGAGCTATATCTTGATCAGTTGCTGCGGATTGCTGCAAATGTCCTCACGTACTTTGCCTTACATCATTACAGAGCACCGTAGTAAATTTAATTCGGCATTGTCGTCATGAAGTGTGTTTGGTATGCCAAACCGCTATCGTCCATAATATGCCCAGGTCATTTAAACACGACTATACAACGATCAATATCTACTTTTCCCATTTACTTTTTCTTACATTACACGCATTAGTTACTTTATTCTGATTCGATCTCTTCAAGGTCTGATATATTTTTTTTTTATCTGTAAATAATTTCTGAAATTATTCTCAGTAATAGCCCTCTTCTCGTGAAAACATTTAAATTATATTTTCGGTTATGATTTGAGGTATCTGATTTTTTTATGTTTTTACGTGTCTTTGGGTATAATACAATAAATAAGTATTACTTACGTGAAAAAATGATGAATTGAACTTGGTTATGTAATTTTTTACTAATTCAAAAGAACAATTGACGTGCTTTAAGCATGGAATTTAATGATTAACTATTTAAGTGTAGAAAAATAAATACCTTTGCACAAAAAAATACCAATTAAATTATATTTATTGTGATTCATGGGTTTGTCACGCACGTAAAATTAATTTTTAATAGAGATCGATAATAGTTTGATAACACATTTTGGTTATGCACTGATTCCCCGTTGGTTTTAACATAGGTGAATACTGTATTGTGCTCGCCAAAAATCTTGATTTTGAAATTCATTGAATTTTTAAATTTTTGAAACATCAGGATCTGAATCTCGATGTTATTTTTTATTGGATACCTTATTTTAAGTGTCATTCATATAAAATGATTTTGTGTCTGTAATTTTATTTAGTTATGACGTTGACATTATTGACCTTTAAACTATATTTTGTAACTACTTAAAAAAGGAGAAAGTAAACCGCATAATATTGTATTTATATTCTATAGTTTATTATGTCTATAAATTATTTTTGAAAAATATTACATTTTTTGTGGGTCGCCGAGATACCTTTTTTCGTTGGACACATTAATGACAACTAATATTAAGACAATAGAACATGGGCAACAGTGTTATTTATAATGCATATGCGGGAAGAACGAACAAGACTGAGTAAAATACTACATAATATTATATAGACAACAAGCATAAAAAAACCGGTTCATTTTGCCGGGTCATACCTGTGTCAAGGGTACAACACTCACAGAAATTACGCTGTTTTTGTACCATATCCTGTTCCGTTTTTTTCATTCTTTGTGAAATACGCTTACTTTCTTTTTAGGTTTGTTTCCTTTGTAATAGTTTTTCGATTTTAAACAGTACAAGACAATTAAAAAACGTTGCGTGTGGTTAAAGATGCACCCCCTACTACAATGGAAGTTGTTTGCACTTCGACTAGTATATTATCGTTCCTATCTGCAACGTTTGTATTGTAAAAAGGTCTCGGATATAAATATTATTATATTGTTCTTTTATTGATTAGCATATCTTTCTATAAATCCTAACACTAAATCTATAAGTTGAGCTGCCTTAGTCAATAATTATTGTCATATTGAATAATAAAATATTAAGCATTGTCGTGAAATTCAGTCAATAATAAATCATTGTGTTATGGTATCATTTTTAATATTTGACTAAAGTCTCTACTGGACTCATGACTGTCTTTCAATTCTCCTGTGTTTATTTAGAGTATGTATGCGTCATAACATAACGCGAGCATTGTAAGTCTATAATAATAATTATGTAAGTATACTTACATTGAATAATACACTAATGTTATTCTCAAGTTTATGTAATCACATCAAGAGTGTTATTGTTAATATACCCATGTATCAATTACCTAAAATAAAAACCAAAATATTGTTGTGCAGTACCCGAAAATCGCTTAAAAAGCGAAAACGGGTCCCGAATAAACTAGTTATGTAGATGCTTTATTTTGTATTATCAATAGCAACATAACATTTTCATTACATTATATGATAGTGTTCATTACACATTTTATTAAAGACGTTTGCTTAATCAGTTTTTAATTTGCAATTTTGATTACGGCAGGCCTCTTTTGTAGACTATTATTGCAAAAGCATATAATAAAACCGACTAATCTTGCGAATCTCAGATCAAAACTGGTTTTAAGAGGTATTTACCATCTAAAATTATTTACTGCGTTATTCGCTTAACTAAACTCGCGTCATAATTTTTGCTTCTTGCGTATTAGAAAAGTAGCAATGTCTGTGAAGACTATTATCCCATACACTTTTCGGGTTTAGGACCCGTTAAGTCGTAATTCACGATTACTTATATTCAACTTACTCTGCAAGAATGTATATTCTGATGATCATTTACGAAGCAATAGAGTACAGTGTAATATTCTTAAGCGAAAGATGAGAATGTTTAGTTATTAACACAGTTTGTAATGTAAGCAAAAATCATCATAAATCTAAATTTAATAGTAACCTTATGTTATTGAATTTCATTTTTTTTTTTACCGCGTCAAGTTTCATTATATATTTTTTAATATAAAGGTTATTTTACAATTCTTATTAAGTATTTTGAACACGTTCACTTGTTGAGATTCGATTGTATTTGTACTACTAGCTAAGTCCAAATAATAATAATGAAGTAGGGTCGTTTAATTTTTCATAGAAATGATACCCGTATTTTCGAACTATCATCGTTACTATGCGTTGTGTTAGTTATCAGTGAACAGTTTTAGCCATACATTGGTTTATTATTGAAAAACACGGCACCAAATTACAATTCAACATTTATAAATAGAAAATACCATTTAATTGTCCATTTGTTTTGTCTCGCTTAAACGTTCTGAGAATGTTTACATCTTTGATCTTTATTTATACAATTGATTATTTTTATCACTTACGATATAATTTTAATTATTAATTTACAAGTAAAACACTTCTGTTATAACTTTTTTTAGTATTGATAAAAAATTAAGTTCTTTAAAATTTAACTTTCGCTTCAACAAAATAATTATATATTTTCTCTTAACTTGATCAATTAATACAATTTCAAATGAGTCATGTATCAATGAATGAGAAAAAACTATTGTATTTTAAGTATTAATTGGGTTGTACTCCTCTATGACTTAACAAGTAATGATACTCGAAATCTTATTGAACTGTATTTTTCAGAGTTAAAAATTATATAGGTTGTGCAACATATTTATTTTAAAATGTATTTAAATATAATATTAATATCAAATTTTTGAGCTATTAATATTTGTTTTATTGTTAACAGCAATTATTTTTAATGAACAATTTATTACGTAATTCCTTTATTTTTACTAATTAGCGATTTTTTTTTAAATTTTTAATTTATCTGAAAATTCTAAGACCAGATTCGGAATTATATTATCTGGTACAAAAAATTTTTGATTTTTTATTGTGCAATGTTATTTAATAATTCAAAAGGGTTATAAGATCCTTTTTATAATCCTGAGTGTACAAAGAGCTAGTCAATAAATTAGCATGAAATAAGAAATAATCGATAACTTAAAGTCGTAAATTTTATCCATAAAATGAACCAAGCAGTCAGTTTTTATTCAATTAAAGTGTAACTTATGAATATAACTGTTAAGTAATAATCAATTTGATGTACAAATAATAGTTTAAATTTTCAATACTAAGAATACAATTGAGCGAACGACGAGATTAAATACGATTATATTAAATTTTTATAATAAATAAATAATATTCCAAGAGCAATGTAGGTACTGGCTGTGAATTATAATGTGCGAGTAAATATTGCAAAAGATACAGTTATATGTTAAATATGCGCAAAAATGGCGCAGTGAGTCTGTCAAATAAAAAGAAAATGTGACAAAACAATACAGTTAATAGTTCAGGTTAAACCCAATTGAATGACGAAAAACGAAGTGAAGGGCTTGAAAATATTTGAATAGGCAACAGCTCCATTTCTGGTTGGATGCATTATCAACAACTAATACTAATTACCAGTGTGACCAATTTTAAAAGCTTTTTTCATGACGTTCAAGTTTAGACATTGATTTTTTTAACTTAGGCTCTACAATGGAAAGTAAATTGTAACATCATATCAAAAATTTATAACAACTCCTTTGTAAATTAAGTTATATAAATATAAATATATTTTTAATTTTAAATAATATTAGCCACAAATGATTAATTCTTATTATAATATTTGAAAATCATGTCAAGGGTATAATACGGGGTTTATTCATATACATTGTTCTTGTAATTTCAATAGACACGTTTTATAACGTTTATAATGTAACACGAGTTCTCACTGAAACAAAAATTACTTTGTACTCAAATATTATTAAAGAAACTACTATTTTGATTATGACATCATTGTCTGGTACTTATATGCCAATGCACTGTAATGCCTAGTATATGTTATATTATAACATATACTATGTATTATACATTCAGTCTACAGTAATCTTTGTGTATCAATAGTATTGCAAATTTTATTTTTATTGATTAATAATGCTTTACTAATAAGAATGTAGGTACATTTTTTAAGTTGGTGTTTTATATAAAACTGTTTTTCTGTTGGCAATTGTGATCTAATATAATTATAGCTACTGTCATAATTTAAACATTCATACTTGATAGTTCTATCATTTATAATAAAATATTATCTAAAGCTGTAATAACCATCCTAGTAATGAAGAAAATAAAATATTTATTTATATAAATGTTATATGAAACTTTCTCCAGTTGCCATAAGACAAAAATCAAATATAAAGAATGCGTAAAATGATCAATATATTCTACAAATTATAAAATAATTTTATAATAGTTTTTTATGAGGTGAAATCAATTATTTTGGTTTGTTTTTATGTATCTGTGTCATCACTAGAGCGAACAAAATATATTGATATCTAATTATTTTTGTGAACGTTTTATAGTGACAGCGAACATGTGCTCTTTAGTCACATAAGCAATAAGAATTTTTCCGTGATCTTATATAATTCTGACTTAACTGTATTTGTTTGAATCGACTTATATAAATTATATAATTGTTTATTAAAAGTATCAAATCATACACTGATTGATCAAGTGTATTAGCCTACTCTGACCAAATACTATTTCTAAGTATTTTTATCAAAAAATGCTAAATAATTGAAAGGTTAAACAACTTAACTAATTTTATTATTCATTGAAATTATATTTGAGTCTACCAGAAATAATTCGGGTTTTAATGCACTTATAAGATTAATGCTTAAACCTTGTTTTTATATAGTCGTTATTTATTGGTTTGCACGAAATGAAAGTATTGTTATTGTTAAAAAAACTGTCGCTACTTATGCTAATAAATGGCACCACGATGTAAAAAGTAAAAGATTTCTGGAGTGTACCTTTCAAATAAAAATCTTCCTTGACCCTTCACTGACAATAGAGTACTTAAAAATTGCAACTCTCGACTGGTTTGCATTTTTTTTACTCTATGACTCATCGATTCACAAATCGGTGTTTACCAAAATACTTTTACCTCGTCAACTCAACCATCGCTGTACCCACGCAATTCGGCTACAATCTTAGATAGGTTTCTTCTAGTTTGATGTCATACGACAGTATTTTACCTATACGAAAACAAAACATTCATTAATTAGATTGAAAAAAATATACTTCTTATTTGTCTAGATTTATGATTGCTTTCACTATATTTCGATTAAATCATAGCAAGTTCTCGTACGTATGTAAATAATAAACATACTTGTAATTTAATCTTAATATGCATAAAAGTTCTGGTTTTTTATTTTATAAGTATCTAATGCAACCCCGTGGAAGCTCTCGTTTTTTGCTATTCTCTGCTTCACAATAACAGCGTAGTCATCTATTTGCTCGTTTAAATAATGATAATAGTACATTAAAGCACAACACCTTGTTCAACCACGACCTGTTAGTCCCGTTACACAGTCCCGTATATCGTATTATAGTTAGGCTTGAGAGTGCTCGGGTATATAATAATGTTACTATAGGCGCGCAATCCTTCCCTCGATTCTCCTAGAAGAAGTTCCTGCCATTGTCATTGAAGTCGTGAGGTTCAACAACCATACTATTCTCTCTGTACGTACACTAATACTTACATATTACCGTACGGTGTACACGACTAGTAAAAAGATGGTTCCCTTCTACTCGATGTCGTTGGTTATAAAATCTGTATTGTCGTCCGTAAACGTATATGATGTGCCCGTGTGCATTTAAATATATACGTCTACGTATTGTATAGCTGCGAATTGCAAAATGTAGCTTTTAACTCGAAGCCACTGCACTGTGAAATTTTATTTATTAACAGCTAAAAAATCTAAAGAACGCCAATTTTCGTGTTTGATATTAGCTTGATTGACTCCTCTTGTCATACAGCTTGATTGATTTATCATTATTGACCACTAGATTTTTCCCAAAATAATAATTTCAAAAAAAAAATTTTTTTCCTTTTTTAGTGGTATCTATTTGTCGATTTTTGAGTGGTTAATAGTTTTAGGTCTATACGAGTACAAACTTTATTTTTTTAATTGTGACATGCATATTTAACAAGTTCCAATGATCCAACAAAGAAAATTACTCGTCTATAACAACTTTTCAACCAGTAGTTCGGGAGTTATGAATATTTTTATACCTACGTGGGAGGAGTAACGTGGCAAAGTGATGCATCATAATAAATAAAACACACCATACCTCACAATCAGTTTAAATTCGAAAATGTTTATAACTTCCGAAATACTGGTTTAAAAATTGTTATCCACTAGTAATTTTCTATTTTTTAAATGGGACCCTCTATAAGGGCTAAACCATAGACCTAAAACATATTTAACCACTCAATAATCGAGAAATAAATACTTATAAACAAAAGAAAATTCAACATTATATTTTTAGGAGAAATCAACGATAAATAAATCATCCGTATAATAAAAAAAATGAAACTATTAGTAGAATGTTGTCATTTTTACACTTTTGATTTAATTTCTATTAAGTGTATTTGTAAGTTATAATGTGCGACCATATCTTAGTAGTGTGTATTTATAAATATGACCAAGTATCGAAAGATTTGCATGTTTAAGAATGGTATTTTTCCAGCTAAATATTGAAAAATATCATTGTGTCGGATTATTTGTTGTATTGTTTAAGTGACTAATAAAATTATTTCCTGTTTTACAGTAACACGGGAGGACTAGTCGAAACAGATTAACCGACATCATGTCAGCTGGTTACAGGTCGGGAAATATGCCTGGTGAAATTCTATTTCAATGGTTCTCATGCTGCGTAAATCAACGAACCCAACAAGTAAGTAATTGGATTTTTATATCAGTAGAATTTAAGTATCTGTATATCAACAAAATATTAGATCTACGCCTTTTTTGTACTAGTTTTTTCCCACTCTATATTGTTCGAAAGTGTATAATGTACTGTAATTTGCAATGTTTTAATTATTAATCGCTATTCATAACCTACGGCTATTTAATAGAACGTTTATTTACATATAACCGATGATTAGTATACAATATAATTTACAATCGATAATTAATCTATTTTATAATAGACATAATTTATGAGTAGGATATCATTTTTTTTTTTTATAACACTGATACCCTTTGGTTAATTCTGTAAACGAATATCATAGAAAACATTTTTTACATGTTAAACATAGTACATAAGAAATTAAATTAAAATGTATTTCATGTTATTAAAATAAAGTGATGCTTTGATTAATTTCCCAAATATTACCTAAATATTAACTAAACCTTTTTTTTCTGATTAATTAAACATTTGTACGTTGAACACTTCTATTTGTTAGCATAATATATTAGGAATCAATTGAATTTACTTGCAATGATTACAATGTACATAAATGTCACTTTGTTCTTAAATTAGTTCTAGCCTTAAGTGTCTACGCAAGCACTTTTCATATCATTTGGTAAATTTTCAATCCTTGATGCGTAATTGTTGAACATTTTTAAAAAGGGGCTAAAAATATATTTGAATAGAATTTTTGAATCATTGCATTTCTTTAATTTTTAGCGTTACTTATTTTACTGATGTCCACCTATGTTTGCCACTTAAGCTGGAAGGTCGAATTTTTAGAGAATCTCAATTGACATGCCTTAAAGTATATTTCATAGTACAGACTTTTATCATAAAATATATTTTTATTCTAAAGGAAATTAGTGTTAATTTTAATTGTCTTGTTAAGTTATTATGTAATTAGCATATGTCATTCAAAAAAAATTATTAATTTTTTAACTTGTATTAAGTATTACTACTACTAAAAAATATACAAACATTTTTTAATACTATTACCATTTATTTGACACTAAAAATTATTTATATTCGGTAAATTCAAATAAATAATGTAAACTTAATATTGCAACACGTTGTGAGAAAAATATTTCATTTATTAAACTTTTATACAAGAATCTTATAGTGTACGTTTTCAAAAAAAAAATATATTCATTGTCCTATTATATTTTCAGTGTAGGTAGAATAAAAAATTTCAAGATTTGACAGAACCTTGAACTTTTTGTATGGAGACGTAAAATTACAATTCGAAGAGTCTAATAATTCATAAACAAATAATTGTTCATTCTAGTTAATCCGGTGAATAATGTAGGAAATGTATTCAAATGTAGGTTTTCTACTTGTGACTTATTATTATTAGGTTAAATATAATACTGTTATTATGCCATTATTATAAAACATTTCTATTTTTACGAATAGTTATCTAGTTGTGTAGGATAAGTTTACTAGTACCGTAGGAACTATTAAATATGCCATTAGTTTACAGCATAAAAAATATTCGATATTATGATTTATTTTACATAACTATAGTATGTAATAGTATGTAAGTTTTTAATAAAATAATGCAAGAAAAGTATAATTTTATTAAATCTTTTCAATGGATTTTAATTAGACATGAAATATCAAAAATTTAATCTAATACATATTTTCAATCGTGTCTTCACATGATCGACAGTTGATTTAAATCTTAATGGGTTCAACGTGCTTGTATCAAAATTAATCTTGTTCAGGGACATAGCTAAAAAATGATTGTGAAGGAGGTCTAAAATGTTGAGACCTTCAATCATATTCTATAAGAAACTTCACTTACCTATGCAAGAGCGTATTTAGAAATTTATAATGGGGGGTACAAAAAATGTTTTTTCACGGATAAGAAAGTACCAATAATAACATTTAGGTAACTTTTTTTTTGCTCTTGACAGTTTTTTTTTAATAAGATTTTGTATGATGAAAATTGAAAAAAAGAAGCCAAAAATACCACACATTTGATATTTTTTAACTTTTTTTTTTATTATTCATGTACTATACGTATATACAGTGTTATTATTTTAGTGCTAACTACTTGATTTTTCTTAAAATAATATTTAAGGTCGGAAAATTATTTTTAGTATGTTTTAGTTTCATATATTTCTTGATTTATTTGTTATTCATTTATTCCTTATAACAGTTTTAGTGTTAATTTAAACCCTAGTTAAATATGTATAATTACATATAAGAGATAATTAAAAAAAGTAATTAATAATTGATAACTCGAAAAATATAAGAAACTAAAAAATATCAAAAATAATTTTCTGAACTCCATTATAATTTTAAGAGAAATCCAGTGGTTAGCGTTATATATCGCCTTGAATCGCCTTGTATATCTTAATACACGTGCTGAAATGTTCATTTGTAAATAAACCTAAATAAAAATAATGTAATAATATTAAACATAATTAACAAATAAAATTTGACACTAATGTTTTAAATTTGTTTTTTAACAATTCTTCTAGATAACAGGTAATGTTATTTTTATAATAGATAGTTTATACATTTCATTAAAGACAAATTTGTATTTTTCAAAATAAATCGATTGGATTTATTAAATTGTTCATTTCAATATTTATATAATATAACTATTTGATATTCTAAATAGTAATTTTTAGTTATAATAAGCAAGTACTGGATGAGATAGAATTTATGTTTTTAGAATGAGACTGGTGTGATATTTTGAAATCACCAGTAATATTAAAATGATAGTTTATACGCTTCATTTTTTTAAAAAAACCTCCACTTTAAATAGTTTGATCGGTCCGTTTAACTTTCAAGTGTTGTCTTTATTATAATATATTATAAGATAGCTCCGTTATAGGTTTAAATGTTGAATATAGTTCGTAATTGGATATTTATATGTTCATTAGTAAACTCTATATAATTTTTCAGATAATTTTTTTAGGATTATAATAATTAAAATAAAATCATGATAATAATTGGTGTACCTAGGAGTTATCACATTAATTTAATTCCATACATATTTGCTTTTTAGTAATACTTGGTAAAAATAATCATACTTTAATTGGGGGGCCAGCCTTGGTCCAGAGCAAATTCATGCTGAGACCGCAGGCCATCATAACACCTCCTAGTGACGTATCTGATGTTGTTTATTATATTTTTTTAGGGAAAAAGCCACGTTAGACGAGTACGAATTGACCGATCGATGATTGGCGCACCCACGAATTTCCGACATACCGGTCATATTGGATCGTCTGATGTGGAAATGGGTTCGTCTAGGTTGAATGCTATTCACGGGCAAATGCAGTCCAAAGGCGGTTATGAAGCTATCATTGAGGTAATTATAAAAATCCAATATACTAGGTGACCTATTGTGTTTTGCAAATATTACTTATAATAATCTATTTACAATATCTATTATGTTTTGCACTACTAAAAATCAAATGTAATAATTACGATAATACTAAAATAATAAATACTTCTTAATTTGTTTATATTTTTTAATTATTTCAACGTAATTAATTTTATTTTAACTCTATATAAAGGTTTTTTTTTACAACACTTCTTCTGGTAATCCATATTCTACTGGTAATGAACGAATGATTCATGATAAACGAATTACCATTTGTAGATCGTAATGTCTTGTAAAATAAATACAATATATATTTCTAGATTTATCAGCTGTTAATTACATTTTAACATTATCTCTTATAACTTTTTGGGGCGTCAATTGATAAATTGACACCAAAAAAAAAAAAGTTTGAAGTTTTAAACCAACTTATAATTTTACCAATTTTGACCTATGGTTATAGTAGTAATAATTATGTGTTACGTTTAATTTTGTGTACATACAGAATGATATGAATGTGTTAAAACATTCATGAAATTTTGTATTTAACTAGACTCGCGCAATATCTATAAAAATATAAAATATTATATAATTCTTTTTTCTTTCTGGAAGTTAATAGTATCCTAAATTTTACAATTTTCAATAAAAAGTTTTTCCTATCTCCCTTCTTTCCTTTTAAAAATTTATCAACTTCGATTTTTAAATGGAAACATACATATTTAACCAGCTTATACAATAGGAAATTACGTAATTAGGAAAATTATAGACCGATAATAACTTTTGGACTAATACTTCGGAAGTTATATCATTTTTATACGTGGGCAAGAGGGGTAAAGCCAAGAAATATTTAATTATTATAATAGTCATACCCACGCACCTCTCTCTGTATATTTTATAATTGCCATAACTTAAGAAATACTGGCCCAATACTTGTTATCTACCTTTATTATTATTTTCTTAATCAGATCTTTTCCTATTTCATAAGCTAGTTAATTGGTATGTTACCATTTGAAAAATTAAAGTAGTCACCCTTATAAGGTATGAGGGAAGAATTTATAGTGTAATTAATAACAGATAAGTCGTGAAATGTATGAAACTAAAAATACAAAATTACTTCATTATTTTATTCATTTTGTGAGTAATTGAGTGGTTTATGATAAATGTATCACTTTAAATAAAGTAATTGATTGAGTTATTTTTCAAGTATTTATTTTTATCATAAGTGAATTATAGTTAAAAAATTTTACATTCTAAGTTTTCATTTTTGTTATAATTATAGTTAGTGTTAAAATTTTTAAATACTATACTTTTTTCTTAGTATGGTGTATTAAGTAATGATTTTAATTAAGTATGTTGTAATATTAAGTTTTTTTTCACAGGCTAATTGAACTCTATTCTGTGAATCATTAACTGCTGTGATTAAGGAAGTACTCATTAACCCAAGTTAAAATGATTTGTTACTCCATTTTTTTTTTTAATCTACAGACATATATGGATAATATAATGCATCAGTTAGCTCCTAGTTTTAATATCTCTGTTGGTTAGTCAACTATTATTATTACTGTATTAAGCTATTTTTTTACTATATTTTTAAATTTTATATGTATTGTGAAGTGGTTTGTTAGTAAAGTCTGTATATGATGAACTATCTTGACAAATGCTTGTGCCAACTAGTCGAGTTTTTATAATTATAATGATAGTTATTATTATTATTTATATAAACTAAATTTTAATGTTATAATTTGTTCATCTTATTTTGTTCATACATTTATTTTTTGGTAACAATGTTTATACAACAATAATAATATTGCTGATTATGAATCAAAATAATTATATTTGTACAGCTTTAAAGACTTAATTCGTATTACCTTAGATGATAAACCTGATATAAAAGTTTTGCTATTTAAATTTGTTAATTTTGATTGAATAAATTAATACCTTTTTATATTAAAAAAAAAAAACATATGTTTAATAAAGAAACATGATTTTGCATAGTTTAAAAAAAGATAATTAATTTTTGTTTGAATGAATTGAAAAAGTTAAATATTTGCTAGTACTATTAATTAATAGTTAAAAATTTCAACATTTTACACTGCCCATTACTTCTAAATGAAGTGTATTTGTGTTAATTTTATATTAAATTTTTTATCAAAAATGTTTAAATATACTATGTACTGATTTTGTATAACTAAAAATTGATCTGTTTAATATTTTTTTTGTTAAAATATATTTTACTTAAATTGAGAATGTTCAAATAGTATAGAATTATGTACAATTTAAATTTTATAGGCTTAAAAGTTAATTTATACTTGTTTTTTAATTAAATAATATTGTAAATGTGGATATTTATTATATTGCATAATTGCCGTGAAAGCATTATAGTATTTTAATCTCAAAAAATAAAAAATTTTGTTGGTAATAAATCAGTTTTTGGTATAACTTATATTTAACTTATATTAACTTAATATTAACGTAAATTCTATATAGAATTTCAATGTTGATTTTGAATCTTATTTCAGAATATCTTATTTGTTATTATTACTTTAAACAATGAATGTTTAATAAAAACATTCATGAACAACACAAATTACATGCATTTTTATGATATTTATAAGTTATAAATGTTAATAACGCTTTTTTTAGTAATATAGAGGTAATAATGTGAACAATTGATTAATTCTAAAATATTGATTACTGATTGCAATATTAATGTATTAGTTCTGCCTAGTGTTCTCTACGCAATTCTGATGTAGTACAATAATATAAAGAAAGTTAATGTCCATTGCTAGACTACTAAGATACTTCAGCGTGGCTTTCATTTGGCTATGTATGTAATCGTAGCCACTTGGAAGTCTAATATACTGTCTATTTGATATAAGCAATTCTGTATTCAGCGTTAAATACAAGGGCACCCATAAAGGAAAAGGCCGTCCCCTTCAAAAAATTAGGATAATTTAAAAAAAAACTTTTCTTTAGTTTACTATAGAATTCTAATTTACTGGATAAAATTTCGTGCCAACGCCAATAATAAAATGACATGCGTTAAAATTATAATTATTAACTAGTGTATAACTAGTTCTCTTATCAACAATTGTTACATCCATCCAACCATTAAGTTACGATATTGCTGTATACTTTGGTCTCTTATCACGTCTCTTTTATTATTTAATCAAATAACAATTATAAAACTACCAAATAATACGGAAAAACAATTGCTTTAATAAAAACGAATTGTTTAAACATAAAATACTTGTATTTATTTATTTTTAAAATGGGATGATTTTAATTCATAACTATTGAAACAATACTCTATCAAAATGGATTCGAAAATAAAATATATATATATATATATTTCTTGTTAATTAATTTAAACTTCCATTATCAACTAACTCCTTGACTAATTCAACAATCATTTGCCGATAAACGTCGTTGGAGGTGTTAACATAACTAGCTTCTACACTAGGTCCTGCACAACTAGTGTCTTCCTTGTACATATCTGGAGCCTGATCTGAATCACATGTCATAATAGGTATCATATCCATAGCTACTCCTAAACCAAAACCACTGTACTGACGAATTTCTGCGTATAAGCTAGGAAAACAATAGTATTGGTAAAATTAAAATTTAAATATATTCAATCATCTTAATTCAGTATATTTTTAGTTGTATAAGCTAGTACTTATTACGGAAAATGAAATAAGTATTGAAATTAAGTTATTTAAAAGTAAAAAATATAGAATGAATGTATTACTATTGCGTTACTATAATAAAATAAAAACCGATTTGGCATAAGATTTTTTCTAATAAATATTAATATATTTGTGTGTGTGTCTATGTATATATTAGATATACAATTTTATGAGATATAATCAATATATTATACTATTCCTTATATGTTAGTTTCATTAAATTCAATCATTAAAAAAATTAAAAGGAAGACACTTTAAATATATTTTGCATGTAACGCTTCATGACTTGACAATATAATAAAATGTATTAAGTAAAATAAAAATTATTAAATTTCATTTAATTTACTTCTGATGTATATTAGGGTAACTATTTAAACAATCCGTTTGTTTTAAAATGCTAGTCAACGAATCGATGTATACTTGTAATAGTTCTGTTAAATGCTTTCGTCGTAAGTCTACAGTAGTACAACAATATAACAAACTAGTTAAATCCAAAGCCGGAGAACCGTATCTTACTATTTGAAAGTCAATCATTGAAATCTTAAATTTTGAAAGAAAACAATAAAAAACAAAACTAATACAATTTAAGATTAAGTTATTACAATAATTTCCTTACGTCAGATATATTACCGTCAGGAGTGTATTGGAAAAGAAAATTATTCGTCCAACAATCACCATGACAAAGCACATCTAATGAGCCTCTAGGCAAAACTAATTCCGCCATTTGTCCAAAAAACGATTTGTGGTTAACAAATCTTTTAAACGCAATCATATACTTAGATTTTTCCGATTCAGACAATTCGGCCTCTAGCTATAAGTGACCATTATTTTAATAACGAATTTAAAAAATCTAATTACTTGCACTGACAATTTTTTTAGCACTTTCAACTGCATGCTTGTAGTATCCACCATACCACAATTCATAATCTTTTTTATAGTAAACTTCGTTTACAACTCCTGAAACGCAATTTTTAAATTTTTCCGGTTCATTTGCTTTCATTGATAGAGAAAGGCCGTGAAATTTTCCCAAGATTCTGCAATCACCCCGTTAAGTTATTATTAATATATAATCGCAGTTATAAACATTTTAATTTTAAATGATTGTTTTAATATTTTCATAAAACAACTGAAATTAAACATAACGTGGTTTAAACAATATCTCCCAACAAAATGTTTTTTAGCTTCGATGCGAAGCTGAGAAGGTATTAATTTTACTATGATGTATTTTTTTTTTTTTTTTTGTGTCTGTATACGCTCAATCTCAGCTCTCACTGAACCGATTTTGATGAAAAATATGTCAAAAGATCACAAATCGTATCTAGCTGAAGACATTACCCTCAAAAATTGAAAAAATTTCTCTCGTTCCCTGTAAACGGGGGAAATCCCCCCAAAAATTACAAATTTAAAAATCGCTAATTTTCGATATTTTTTTATTTTTTTTTACTGACACTTTTATATATATCTTAAATTAAAGCTTATGTAATATACTTTAATTTGAAAAAAAAAAAATTTCACCTCTGGACTTGTCTTCGTGGTGAAAACGGACATCAAAGTTAAAGAAAAACCTACACCCAGAGAAAAACCTCGATCTATATAATAAATTCATTGTTCAATTTGATAAATATATCATTACTATTGAATCAATGATATATTTATCAATATGATATTTTTTTTTCTTGTCTTGAACAATAATTATTTATAAGAATAGTTATTTTGTTCGTATTAATAAAACATTATCATAAACCCTTGATAAAATTTCTCTTTCAATTTTGATTGAGGTTTTTCTTTGGGTGTACGATTTCCGTGAAAAAATTTTCGATTTTATGTTATATTATTTAATTTATATTTTATATAACTTTTGGAAAAATGTATGGATCTATATTATTATTTTTTTATAATAAATATTGATATACCCCTTTCATCTGGCACGCTTTTTTTGTAAATCGGATCATACCCCTTTAACAAGGGGGGTCAAAACTTTAAACATGCGTATTGTTACTACGATATTTTCAATTTAATTTTTGAAAGTATTCCGGAAATACTGACACTTTTAAATATATCTTAAATTAAAGCTTATGTAATATACTTTAATGTGAAAAAAAAAAATTTGACCTCTGGATTTGTCTTCATGGTAAAAATGACTACCGTATTCAAAAATTTGCTATTTTTGTGTTAAAATTCTGGGTTTTGTATTTTATTTTATTTTAAAATACCTGACAAGGGGAGTACAGATTTTCATAAATATTATATAAATTAAAATTGATATAGTATAGATAGTTAAACTTATTTAAATTTGTTTGCTTCTTTTAAGTCGAGAAAAATAACTTTGAAATTTGAACTAGCTTAAATAGCCAATTTTTCAAGTTTTGGTAACAACATACGGTTGCCGAGTTGGTAAAACTTATGTTTTACATGCTTGGGGTACGAGGTTCCAACCTTCGTATGGCAATGAATTTTTTGCATTTTTTCTTAATTCTTTTTAAGTTAGTATGAATTTTTAACTCATTTAGATTCAATAACTTCAATAAAGATCAATGATCCCATCACTTTAGTCGCCCCTTGCAAGAAGAAATTTCTTATTCGTATTAAAATTATTTTACTATATTTTAAGTTTTAGCTTCGATGCAAAGCCGAGAAGATGTTTTTTTGTGAATATCATTTATTTTCTCTGCTCTAACTTGACCTACTTTTTTCAACGATACGTCCAATGACTACAATTCGTATCTAGTTGAAGATATTACCCTCAAAAATTGAAAAAAAAATTCTAATTTATCAATTAAACAGTTATTTATTACATCGTCTCCATAAAGACAATTAAAATCATTAATTTCTAATGTTTTCAAAATATTTATTAACGAATGAAGTTTGATATGATAGGTTTCAACTACAAAATTAAATCATTTTACTTTGTAATTTAATAATTTTTTTACTCTATTTGTGTGTGCTACTACTAGACTATAATATTACAATTTTTTTTTGTAACATGTTGCTATATAAATCATTTCTAAAAAAAATGATTGTTTTTTCTCCTGAATTAACAATTGATTTTTACAAATATAATCAAATTTTATAATACACTCAATTGAGTAAATCTTTTTAACAACTTTGTTTTGATTGGTACATTTAGTTAAAGTAAATCATTAAAATTAATTAAGTTCTCAATATTTCAATTATAGAATCTTTTCAACAAACAACAAAAGTTCCTAGGAAATTATTACTATTACTTCTATTTAAGTTATCTATTACCATAAAAATGCAAAAAAATATTGAGCTTTTCTGATAAATTTATAATAAATAGTAATTATAAAACTTTCTGACTGCATATTGATCTTAACGATACAATTTTTTTAATTGTCATNTATTGTAATTTAAACGGAGAAATTATAAAAATAATAAAGAAGTTATATTTTGCTTTACTTTTACGTGTATAAAAATTTAAAGGGCTTAATACAATAATTTTCAATAAAAACTGTTTGTTACTATAAAAAAAATGCATTGACTACAAGTAACTTTCATCAGATACAAAAATATACTTTTCTAAATCAACTTTTCGCGTTGTTTTCAAATCTGCAAGTAGACTATTTCTATCACTTCTAATTTTTTATATTATTACTAATTATATATATAAAATAATAATTAAAAGAAAAAAAAATTTGTTTTCAAATTATTACTGATTTGATTTTTAATATGTTAAAAATAATCAGTCCAAATTTTCAATTTTAACCTATTTTTTTGGTTCTTTAAAGTTGATGAAAAATTTTTGATAAAGATTTATGAAAGTTTATAGTAAAATAAATTGAATATATTACCATAACTTTTAGCTCAATTACAAGTTTAAAATTGACATCTAGGCCAGTCAACAAAGGAAAAATTGCGGAAAAAATTTTGTTTTTTTAAAAGTTGAATTAAAATATGTATAATGACATACTAATAGTCCTCATTGATTGGAATTGAGCTTTTTTTTTTACAGCCTCACAATAGTTCAAAAATATGAGCATTTTTTATTTTCTCAAAAAATATTTGACTTACAAAAAAAAATGTCGCACAAAAGTTGTTTAAATGACAATTATAAACAAAAAAATTATCTTATATTTTTTCATTTAAACAAATATTTTTCGAGTTACATTACATTTAATATGAGTACTAAAATTTATATTCCATTTTTTTCATTTTACGGTTACTTTTTATCATGTTATACTTACATTAGACACAATGTTATAAATGCATATGTGTGTATGTGTGAGTTTATTTATTTATTGTATCATTAAAGTGTAGTGTATATTGAGATACAACCGATAGAGTAGGTAATTGATTTGACGCTATATTATTTAAACCCAACTAAACGCTAAATTGTACATTCCGAAATAACAATCATATTATGTCAATTGCCACCGGAATATCTGGTAATATTTTTCTTTTTCTTTGCCTTAATCCCAACTACTTGGGGTCGGGCACCCTTATCCTAAGATTCCACTTGACACGATCTCCCACATCTTCTACGCTCACATCAGCTGTCCTCAAATCGCATTCAATAGCATCCCTCCATCTCTTTTTTGGTCTTCCTCTATCTCTTCTTCCTTCAACATTCATTTCTATAACTGTTCTTACAGCTTCCGATTCTTCTCTCCTCATAACATGACTAAACAATCTAAGTCTATTTGTGTCATCTTTATCCACGATTGACGCAACACCTATACTTCCTCTTATATGCTCGTTCCTTATCCTATCTTCTCTAGTCACTCCACTCATCCAACTAAGCATTCTCATCTCTGCTACACTTATTCTCTGCTCTACTTTCTTATCAACCGCCCAACACTATTAACCATACATCATAGCTGGCCTCACAATTTCATACTAAATTTAAAAACTATAATTAGTATTTATTCATATATTATATTTTAAAATCAAAGAACTACTAATCAGGATATAATTAAAGAAATAAGAGTTCATGTTGCTTTTAAAATATTTCACCAATTTCTCTAAAGGAAACACTATCTACAGATTTGCATCGAAGCTAATAAAAATATTATATTTAAAATACTGATTTTTGAACTGTTAATATTATAATTATTAATACAAAATCAAATAAATGTATATAAAAAATCAAAATAACTTTGTTGTGCCATTTTTTGTTTTAAAGAATTTTAAAAAAGTAATTTTATAAGATTTTAAGGACAATATTTAATGTGTTTTAGCAATTATAAGTTCGGGCCATAATGATAACTAAAGCTCAAAAGTTGATCACTTTATAAATCTTAAAAAATGACTTAAGGAACAAAAAACAATACTTTAAATGATTTGAAAATTGATTTTTTTGGAGATGTCCTCCATTTACGGGGAACGAGGGAATTTTTTTCAATTTTTGAGGTCAATGTCTTCGACTAGATTTGATTTGTTATCTTTGACATATTGTTTAAAGAAATCGGTTCGGTGAGAGCTGAGAAAAAGTTGTAACAGACACAAAAAAAACACATCATAGTAAAACCAATACTTTCTCAGCTTCGCATCGAAGCTAAAATTGTTTGTTATTTATAAATACTGCTCCCTGGTTTACAAGGAATTTTTATGTGAGACAAAATATATATAATAATAATAATATTGTAATAATCCATACATTTTTCAAAAAGTTATAGTTTTAAAAAATAAAAATATTAAAAAAATTTTTTTCACAAAAATCGTATTAGCTGGTATTATATACAAAGCTGAGAAGGTATTAATTTTACTATAATGTGCTTTTTTTTTTATTTATTTTTATTCTGTTATCACTTTTTTCAGCTCTCATCGATCCAATTTCTTTTAACAATACATTAAAAGATCACTAATCAAATCTAGTCGAAGACATTACCCTAAAAAATTGAAAAAATTTCCCTCGTTCGCCGTATATAGGGGAAATCTCAAAAAAAATTACAAATTTAAAAATCGCTAATTTTCGAAATTTTTTCAATTTTTTTTACTTAAAACAGCCATAACTTTTTTAAAAAAGATCAAATCAAAATAATTTTTTTTTTTATAGATACATGATGTCTACCTATCATTTGAAATATTTTTCGTTATAAATCTGACCCTTTACCCGGTCACAGGATGAATTCAAAATTCAAAATATTTTTAACCTTATAATGCTATAACTTTTTGAAAAATGTATGGATCATTATAATTTTTTTAAGATAAGTACCATTTATATTCTTCTTTTATGCGACATATTTTTTTTTTTGAAATCGGACCACTACCATATGCTATTTTTGTGTTAAAATTCTCGATTTTATATTTTACATTTTTAACTTAATTATGCTATAACTTTTTGAAAAATGTATGATCAATACAATTTTTTTATGAGAAATAATTATTATATCCCTTTTTCATTCGACATACTTTATCTTAATCAGGATATATATAAGGAAATAGTAGATCATGTAGCTTTTGGAATAATCCACCAATTTTTTAAAATTAAACACTATCTACAAATTTGCATTTTTTCGAAGTATTTTTTATGATAGTGATTTTAATCACTGTCAGATATCATCTATACTGGGTCCAACTATGCCACGTCCCCACTGTACCGCGACTCCTCTGTGATGCGTTTTTTTTTCTTAAAACTGTCATATCCTTTTTAAAAAATTAACAAATCAATATAAATTTTTTTTATAGATACCTTATGTATTTACCTATCATTTGTTATATTTTGTAAATATTTGACTCTTTACCTACCTATAGGGGAGGTTTCAAAATGGTACCTTTTTTAACTTAACTTTTCTTAATGTTCCGGAAATACTGACACTTTTATATACACCTTAAATTGATGTTTATGTATTATACTTAATTTGAAAAAAAAAATTTAACCTCTGGACTTATTGACCTTTTTTGGTAACGCATGTTGTTATACAAATTATTTAAAAAAAAAATTATTTTTAGTTATACCTGAATTTAACAATAGATTTTTACAATTATAATAAAATTTTATAATACGCTCAATGAAGTAGATATTTTTAACAATTTTTTGTTTGCTGTTTTTGGTATATCATTAAAATTAATTTTAGTTCTGTATACAGGGTGGCCCACCACTCACTGACAACTTAAATAACTTTTGATCCAGTTAATATTTTTAGTTGATTTTTTTTTTAAATAATAGTTATACGTTAGGTCTATAGCTATATCTCAATAATTAATTTTTTTACATTTTATTAAAAATATTAATTATTTTTAAATTTTAAATAAAATGTAAAAAAAAAATTAAGATAGCTATTTTGTAGAGTAAGAATTTAAGAAAAATTTTAGTAAAAAAATATCTTATTAATATTCAGTAGTAAATATTCTGTAGCGTTTTGAAGTTTGTGAAAATTTGAATTTTCATGTACTATTTTACGGTATTAAACATTGAAATACGTATTGAGAAAAGGACAGAAGAAAACGCTATCTTTTCATGATTACTGTGTATACATATGATGATAGTGTGTATACATTACAAACTTGGCATTAATACCATGATAAGAAATTAGATAAGGCAATTATTACTTATCACTCTCATTCAAAAGTATATTGAAAAGATAGCGTTTTCTTCTGTCCTTTTCTCAATACGTATTTCAATGTTTAATACCGTAAAATAGTACATGAAAATTCAAATTTTCACAAACTTCAAAACGCTACAGAATATTTACTACTGAATATTAATAAGATATTTTTTTACTAAAATTTTTCTTAAATTCTACTCTACAAAATAGCTATCTTAAATTTTTTTTTTACATTTTATTTAAAATTTAAAAATAATTAATATTTTTAATAAAATGTAAAAAAATTAATTATTGATATATAGCTATAGACCTAACGTATAACTATTATTTAAAAAAAAAATCAACTAAAAATATTAACTGGATCAAAAGTTATTTAAGTTGTCAGTGAGTGGTGGGCCACCCTGTATTTTTCAATTGTAGAATCGTTTTAAACACCAAAAATTACTTAGAAATGATCACTATGATTTCTATTTAAGTGATCTATAACGATAAAAGTGCAAAAATATATTGAGATTTTTTGATAAATTTACTGTAAATAGTAATTATAAAATTTCCTGGCTGCATATAAATTTAAAAATTACAATTTGTGGTATACATATAAAATTTATGATAGAAAAAGTCTAGTTACAGATATAAAAAGAGAGCGAAAAGTTGATTTAGAAAATTATATTTTTGTTTCTAATGAAAGTTCCATTTGGTCCAGTGTATTTATTTATAAGTAACGAAAAAATTTTATACGCATTTAAAATAAAGGAACATATAACTACTTTATTATTGTAATATTATATAATATTTATATAATTTCTCTGTATAAATTATAATATAAAATTATTGAATATCAATTTAAAACTAAATTTAATTAATATAATAAGTATTTATTCATATATTATACTTTTAAATTAAAGAACCACTAATCAGGATATTTTGAAGGAAATAGGAGTTTCTTAGCTTTTTAAATAATTTACCAATTTCTTAAAATTCATTTAATATATATAAAAGTGTCATATTTTCGGAACACTTTCAAAAATTAAGTTGAAAAAGTTGTCATTTTGAATTCCCCCATGTAGGCAGGTAAAGGGTCAAATTTATAAAAAAATATATAAAAAATAATAGGTTGATTTGGTTATTTTTAAAAAAGTTTGAAAACATTTAAAAAATTAGCGATTTTTAAATTTGTAATTTTTTTTGAGATTTCTCCCATCTATGGGGATCAAGAGAAATTTGCGGGGAACGAGGGACATTTTTTTCAATTTTTAAGGGTAACGTCTTCAACTAGATACGATTTGTGATCTTTTGACGTATCGTTAAATGAAATTGGTCCAGTGAGAGCTGAAATAAAGTAGTGACAGACACAAAAAAAAAAACACATCATAGTAAAATTAATACTTTCTCAGCTTCGCATTGAAGCTAAAATAAAATAACATTGTATAAACTATTGTTGTTTTGTTTGAAATCAAATAACCTATTTTATCCAAAATCTTCTTATATCATTCATATATCTGATACATATCCTTTCCTATTAATTATGAACCTAATAAAACTATTTTTTACTCATACCTAAGAATAGCCTGACAATGATTAAAATCGAGACCTTTTTGTCTGTCCATCATCACAAAACCTTTACACTGCATGTCTTCTAAAATGACTATATCTTTTTCTGCAAAATAGCATTTTGGTACGCTATCAAATGGGTTTTTAATGTTTTTAGTAGCCTGTGAACTCAAAAAATAATCTATATCCATAAAAACACACACACAAAAAATTAACGTGATTTACCTGATATTCTTGTAGAGCTGTATAAGCTACTTTGTAAAATTTTATTTCATTATCAAATAACATTTCAGATTTAAAATTTTCTCTAGCTTGAACGCTTTTTGGCAATAATTTATAAACCATAGATTTTTTCCATCCATTTTCTCCGTGTAGTAAAACTCGATAGACCATTGATGTGTAATTATCTCCTCTTTTTGTACCAAAGTTGGTCTTAAAATTTATTTAAATAATTTATTTTAATTTAGGAAAACTTTACGTATTTTATTCATTGAAAAAATTAAAAACTAATTTATTATAAATTTTACATAGATAAAAAGATCTTGCAATAGAAAATATTATTCTTACTCACTTCATAATTAATGATTTTTTCTCCAGGATCAGTTTGATCTACCACAGATTGCAAGAATATTAGATCTACTTCTCTAGATGCGACCATTATTGAGATGGTTACTACAGGATGCTTATTTCATAACTAACAATACTTTTTAATGGCATGGTTTATCAATTAAAAATAACTTTTTTGTTTATTTGACATGTTTAGCGTGGGGACAAATACGCAACACTGTACACTAGACTTAATTAACAAGCCAATCATAACTCATAAATGATTATACGTTTCATTTTTTACATTAGGATAATTGCTGGATTTTTAAAAATGTCTTATTATTATTATTTTTTGGTAGTACAATTGTATATTCTTTTACATGCATAAAAAATGTTCATTTAAAAATACAAAAGTTTTATGACAAATGTACAAAAATTTTAGATATTTTCTGTAATACTACAATTATTTGCATCAATAAATAGTAGTTCATGATGCGTTTTATCAATTAATTTTTGATTTAAATTTTTTAATTATTGCAGTATTTTAATAGCAAAATTTGAAGGTCAAAAAATATTTTAATAAAATATTTTTTTTCTTTTCAGAAACTTTTAGTTATGTTCTTTAACTCGTATCATATTTGAATTGATTTATATTTTTTTTTTCTATCGTTTTACGGTCTTGAAAACACATGATTTGCTGAAAATAGCCAATTTTATCATCTCATTACACAAGTGACTGAACGAATTTTTTTCAAATTTACATAGTACTTATATTTAGGCAATTAAAACGTCTGGTGAAAATTTGATGACAGAGAAATAATTTTAACGCTACTTATAGAATTTACAAAATTTATAATTTGCGTATTATGGAAAATCCACAAACTACGTAATTTTCAACATTCAACATTCAATTTTTATTTTTTGTATTTATTCTGCGTTCTGTAGTAGATTAAGTTATTGGGACTCATAACAAAATCCTAGGAGCAATGGTTAAGTTCGGAAAAGCTCCATTACTTTTTTTTATAAAGTTCATTAAATCAATAGATATTGTTGATTCTTCGACAAAGTTTTGACAAATTAAGAATTTTTCAAATAAATCATACGAACAAATATTTTTTTCATCTTCAGATTGAAAATGTAGTACCAATTCCATATTTTTAGATCTAATAATTTTTTGTTTTTAAAAACTAACCTATTAATGTATAACTCTTGTTTTAATTAATTCGTTCAATCACTATTATGTAATGAGATAATAAAGTTGTATATTTTCAGCAAACCACGCGTGTTCAAGACCGTAAAACGATACAAAAAAAATTATAAATCGATTCAAATATGATATGGGTTAAAAGAACATAACTAAAAGTTTCTGAAAAGAAAAAAAAAATTTTATTAAAATATTTTATGATCTTCAAATTTTGCTATTAAAATACTGAAAAATTAAAAAAATAAAAATAAAAATTTTGATGTTAAAAAAAAATTCAAAATTCATAAACTTAAGAATAAAATTGAAGTACTAATTAATATAAGTAAAACAGTGCTAGTTCCACAGTAATAGCTTATTTGGGTGTGAAGTTATAGGCTCTAGAACATAGGGTGTTTTTTCATGTTTTTAATTATAAAAAATGCACTATCTGAAAAAAAAAATATTATTTTTGTTGTCAATGACCTTTAAGAAGTCTATGATATAAATTTCAAAAATTTCTGAACTATAGCAGCACACACATTAGGTGATTTCACATGGAATGACCCTGTTTTAAATTATTATATCCATCGAATTTTTTTCTAAGTTGAGAGTTTAGCCTTTTTCTTACAACAAATATCTATTTTCAGAATGGCTATATTAAAATTTCGAACAAAAATTAAAAATGTATGTATTTTTATTTTTATTAGATTTTTATATTAAAAATTATAATTTTAACGTTTTTTTTAACTGTAATAAAATATTCAATGAAAAAGTAATACGCTGTTATGCGCTGTTTATCCGTTCCGCATATCCATTAAGTTCAATTGTATATGGGGAGTAAACTAAACTTGGATTTTATTGTTTTCACAAAGCTTAGCCATTTCATTTGAAATATATTTGCCACACATCTCAATTTGTATATTCTGTGTCCAAATTGTGCTAATACTAATACTTCAAACTTTTTAAATATATATATAAAGTAAAGTTTTGTTTTTAATAAATACACAAAAACAAAATGTCTACAATTATCAAGAAATTTTACAAAGTATTACTCAGCTTGCCAAAATACTTGTATAATCGATCAAAAAATATCAGTATGAAATAATTCTAAAAATCGCTCTAGTTGTCTTCTTTTTTTACTAAAAGGTAAAGTGCTTGTAGATTGTTTGGCTAGAAGAATATATTTGATTATGTCAAATATATTCTTCTACCTTGCGTTAGTGTTTAAATCTAGTATAGTTCTTGTGATACATTAATATGAAAATCATCTTACTGGTTAGTGAAAATTGAAAATTTTAGTATGATCTATTGTATTATTTCCTTTAACATAACTGTTTTTAAGATTAATAATGAAAATAAAACATTTATTTTATTTTCGATATGGATTTAAAAAAATGTATAAAATTGACAAAGCCTAATTGTAATTGATTTCAATTCTTTTATCACTCTCTAAAGACATCAAAATATTGCGCATCAAGTTTATTATTGTAGTGAGTTATCTATAACATGTATAATCATTGGTTCAATTTTATATTAAAAATAATTTTATCATGCATATTTAATAAACAAATTTGTTCATTTGATGAACACTTACCTTACTTTCATAATTTTTTAAAATTTATTTCTTAATAGTTATTTTTAAGAATATAAACATATAATTCTTTTCATTTACGCAATTGGTTCTTGAATAATCTGAAAACATAATCATTTTATATGTTTATTAATGGTTTCTAATTATATAATCAAATAATGAAACATAAAATTCATTCTAAATTTAATTTCTAACCATCACAATAAAAATAAAATTAGAATAACTAAAAATTATAGATTTTTTAAAAATATCATAATATGTTTTACTTATAAGTGTTATATCTTAATAATAATGTATGCTAACTAGCTGCACTCCGCCCCAGACCCGGAGCCCTTCGAGGCTTACGGCCCTTCGGCGCGTAATCCTCTTCGGGCCGTCATCATAAGTAGTCCACTGATTCCGGTATGGGTACCCGGCTACGCCGGGCACGATAGGTGTTTTTCAGAAAAAATATTACATTAGAATCAGTGCAATAAAGTATATATAAAAATGTTATTACTAAAATCAGAAAAATTCAAAAAGAATATAGTAAAATGTATTGGGTATAAGGTTGACGTTTGTTAATGACGTATTCCCTTTAAGCCTAATAAAAAATTATTTTAGGAGGGTATTTAATATTTATTACTTTGTTAAACATTTTGCTAAAAATTAAAATAATGATGAAAAAAAGGACATTAGGACCTTATATATTAGAAGTTGCCTAAAAAATATTGATAGCGCTGGATCAAGGGGGGCCTACATCTCTCTCAAATACACCTATGTTATACACAAAAATTATTAATAATCTAATTATAATAATTGCCTTTATATTATAGAATACTTAAAAAAAATTTAGCATGTTATTATACATGGCACATTGAAAAAATTTAATTTTGGTAAAAATATTGGTAATTGCGATTTAACGTTGAACAGCATAGTTATCATAGATGAATCCCAATTCAAACTCATAGTCTCATAAATCTTATATGAGAAAAGAAAGACTATTAATAACGTACTGTTCTGATAATGAAAGTACAAACTTACATAATAAAACGCCTTGAAATTTATATATAACATATAATATTCCTTGATAAAATATAGTGCAAATGTAAAATATGTCCTAATAATAAAACATATTGCACCATATAATTATAAGTTTATAATAAATAATAATAATAAATGCTCATAAACGTATGAGCAGAAATGAATCACTGCGCATATTAAAACTCTGCGCGTGGACTTAAAAAAAAAAAAAGCTCGTAAAATCAGAGTTTTTGTCGGATCTCGGATTTTCCGATTTTTGGCGCTTCCTCGACACGTACAGAACGCCGTGGTATGATTGCGAATCGTAAAAAAAAATCGTTTTCATGTCGTAAAGTGTCGCAAGAATTTCGGGCGCCACGCTCTGGCGTCTCGAGCGCATGAAAAAAAAAAGCTCGTAAAACGGTGAAAATTGAACGGATTGAATTGATTTTTTTATCATATCTCAGGAATGTCATTAGGCGGGTCTGGTGAAAATTTCAAACCTTAAGTCGTAAAACGCTGGCGTCAGGGAGCGTTTTTCTCAAAAATGGTGGAAATTTTAAAACGCTCGCGGGCGAGCGGCAAAAATTTTCCAACCTTCGCCAATAATTTTCCCGGAGTCTGGTGACCGAGTATTTTCGTTGAAAAAAAAAATTTTGAAAATCCGAGCACGCTAAGTAATTTTCCCAGAAAAGCGTTTTTTCCCTTGTTCTATTATATAATAAGATGATACGAAGATGAAAAAATATTTTATTAATTCAATTACAAACAATTTTGAAATAAAATTAATACATATTTTAAACTATTGATTATAATTCACAAAGATGAGCATTGGTTTAGATAATTTTTTTATTAAATGTCAATATAAATAAATTATTTTTAGATAAGTGAAAAAATGTTACAAAATCATTTTTATTCGTTGAGTTTGATAAAATGTTTTTCTATTATTCTAAAACAGCATAAATATTTTTCAAAACAAATGCTGATTCAAAAATAGAAGTAAGTGCAACAAAAAAAAATTAAAATTATTTAACACTTACGGATATTTACGAAATCGGAGTTTCTTAAAATGATGAAAAGAACCATAAAATATACAAAATGAAATATTTTCATACATAAATTTAAAATAAATGAAAATTATAAAAAAAAAATACCTTAAGTCATTTATAACCTAGATAATAATTGTAATTTACGTTTAGCTCCATAATTAACACACTTGCATATATATCCTAATGCATTTCAAAAGATAAGGGTTTACTTAGCTACTCACACTTTCAGTGCAACTGTTGCAACCGGCATGTAAACTTATTTAGCTTAAAAAAATTACCGTTTTCTTCAAAAACAACAATAATTTTTTTAAAAGATATGGGTAAATTGTTTGATATTTTTACATCAAAAAATTTTGATAGACTGTTCAAATATTCTAAAGGTCTAATACTACATTTATTATATATAAAAAAATAGTTAACAAACGTAAAAGTTTTTTATAAAAATAACAAAGATGTAATTAGTCGAATAAAATTTATTAAAGGCTGATTAGATTCTATAGCTGGTTGTAATTTATTATGGAAATTACTAAAACCTGAATTTCTACAACACAACTATTTATTTTATTTTTTTCTGAGGATGTTAAAAGATGTTTCTTTTTCTTTTTTTTTATTTACCTGCGAGGCATCTCCTTTGTGCTGCATAATTAAGCAATATTGAGTACTATTTAAATTATTCATTACTTAATACATAATAGAACGCTAACCATTAAATATTAATGTTGTTTTCTTAAATATATAATTTTTTATTTTCACTAAAAAAGAATTAAAAATTAAAAAATTAAAAAGCATAGGAAAATATTTAAAAAAAATTTTCAGGAGATACATTCTATTGAAGTGTAAATATTATAAACATATTTGGCATTATTTTGCAGGTTAGATAAAATCGAATTTTTTAGTTTGGAATAGAGTAAAAAAACTGATGTAAGTAGATTAAAAATAGATCAAAAAGTTTATAATAAAAGAGTACATTGAAGCTACTCAAATTTTGTCTATTTTAAAATGCAAAACGACCAATAATTCAGCGACAGCGAAATTGATGCGAGAATGAAAAATCCTCATTTGGGATGAATGCACGCGCCATCGTGCATAAACTAGCTTTGGATGCAGTTGACCAAACGATGAAGGATTTACAAGGTGATTCGAGACAATTTGGTACGGCAATGATATTGCTCTCCGGAGATTTTCGTCAAACACTTTCCGTCATCCCGAAATCTACTGCTGCTGATGAACTTAATGCATGCCTGAAATCGTCGTTTTTGTGGTGGCATGTCAAGAAGTTGAAATTGACCACGAATATGAGAGTTGCATTGCATAACGACCTATCGGCTGCTGAATTCTTGGGACAACTACTGGCACTTGGCAATGGCCAAATTCCGGTCAATTAATATCGTTTCCAGAAAATTTTTGTGAGTTCACATCGTCGATGGAGGAACTCATTACAAAAGTGTTCCTAAGCATTAAAGACAATTATAAACATCTTGATTGAATAAGTGAACGGGCAATACTAGTAGCGAAGAATGAGGGCATCGATAATTTGAATTGTATTATTCAAAGTAAAATCGCTGGAGAATTGCGTTCGTACCAATCCGTTGAAAGCGTGACCGTCAAAAATGAAGCGACCTACTATACGACGGAATTTTTGAACTCGCTTGATGTGCCAGGAAATCCGCCACATAATTTACAGCTAAAGGTGGGATCGATCATTATTATGTTGCGGAATCTAAATCATCCTTAATTGTGTAATGGTATTCGATTGTACGTCAAAAAACTGGTGAACAATGTAATACAAGCAACGATCATCAAGAGCAAATTTAAAGGAGAGGAATTCCTTATCCCACGAAGTCCGATCATTCCAACAGATCTTCCATTTCAATTCAAGCGGATTCAGTTTCCGTTCGATTGGCTTTTCCGATGACAATCAATAAATCGCAAGGTCAATCATTGGAAGTCTGTGGGATCAATTTAGAATTTTTATATTTTTCGCACGGTCAGCTGTACGTTGCCAGTTCGCATGTTGGCAAACCGTCTTCGTTGTTTGTTTTTGTGCCAGAATACCAAACGAAAAACATTGTTTATCATATTGCACTCAACTGATTTTTGTTTCAATTCAAATAAATTAGTAAATAAATTCTTGAACTATATGTTTTATTATTGTTTTATGTATTAGTTTATCTGAAGTCGTTAAGTTCGCTGGGTCCACTTAATGTTTAAAAAAACTTTTTGGCAAAACAACGTTTGCCGGGTCAGATTTTCAGTTTTTAGTTTTTAGTAATTATTAATTTTTCGATGTTTTATTGTATAATAAGATTGTGTGCTATTATTTATAAATATACAAATGTATTTACAAATGAATTGATAAAAAAATTACTAAAATAAAAATGAGTAGATTTTAAATATCAAATGTTAACCAACGCCCTTTTTGAGTAAAAATTATTTGGAAGGTTATCGTTTCTGCCAAATCTGATTATTCTTCGTTTTTTTTTGTTTCTGCCAAACCGATAGTTTATACCTGTCTATAAATAGAAGCTTGAAAACCACTGGTTAAAATATTTGCCAAAATAACCCGATAATAATTATCTACATTTCATTTAATCGAACTTTTTACTCTTCTATTATTGTTATTAGATAGCATTGCGTTCTACAAATAACTGTGAATCGTTTCATTCACATTTTAATGAAAAATTTTATGAGGCGCATCCTTTTATTATTTTATTTTTAAAAATTAGAAAGAAAATATTTAATCTTATAATTACATTAACATACAGGATGTAAATCTTTCGAACCATAGTAATATATGGGCGAGTATCCTGGTGGAGTGTAAAATAGGATCTCGTTTTTTTTCTTCAAAATTGGAGGAATTTTGGAACAACCCCCTCGAATTTCTCTAAAATTAAAAATAAATCATACCACGATATTTCCCGCAAAATTCTCATACAAATTGAGTGGTCACTCGATTTTTTGTAACTTTTGCGCCCTCCCCTGAACTTTGGGTTCAAAGTTGGAAAAAAATTTCACATTAGCGTGACCCATCAATTTGTATTGAAATTTTACTAGGAGTCCTGTGATGTAATTTATTTTTAGATTGTCGTAACACAGGAAAGAAAATGATAAAAGGTAAATGTGAAACTATGTGTAAATGTGTGTACGAAGATGAATATGAGGAGGTGGTGTCTGCTGTCTAGGTATTCACGTGCGTGTTGTCGTACAGCAGTCACCGTGCTCGGCTGACACTCCGGGTTAGCTGTGGGTGTCGAAAGGCTGTTGTTATAGGAAGGGAGAATAAGAGTAACACCTAGGTATGAGGTGCAGACGAAGTGCAAGACACAAATACTAGGCGTACCAGATAAGGAGTATAACAAAGTACGAGGTGCAGACGAAGTGCAAGACACAAGTACTCTGAAATGTCGAGGAAAAGAGTATATAGGTTAGAAAAGGAATAAACAAAGACTTTACTTTAAACAGTAAGCCGGACAGCGACAACCGAGTACTGAGACTGATGAATGACACAAGGCACTGGAGTCGACTGACGACGATGGTCAGGTCTATTGGGTTTTTATAATAATTACACCTATTGCCGATTTGGCAATAAATATTATTTGTTAATTCACCAGTCTCAGGCAGCGGATGTGCTGTCTGTATTTTATTAAAATAATTCTCATGATTATGAAAACGTGACACCATCACAAGATTAAACGATTAAATAACAAGAAAAAACGAAAAAACTCACAAATAATGTGATATTTTTCTAATTTCACGAGTTTATTTCGTCTTTTATTATTTATTCAAACCGATTATAATTTTTATCATTAAAACTGTTATAAAATTATAAATTTTTTTCTTTTTAGGTCGGGAAAATAAAATGATCACAATATTGAAATAAATATTTTAAACTTTATTACAATAAGATAATTAGAAATAATTATTTTGATGTAATATAGCTTCTTATTATAGTTTATAAGATAAGTTTACTTAAATTTTTATAACAAAAAACTTAAAATAAATGCTTAAACAGCGGGTGGTTTTATAAATGATAAAGAGTAAATTTAAATTACATTTTTAAGTTAGTGACGCACATTAAAAATGTTTTACAATACAGGTTATTTGTTTACTATAGGTTATTCGTTTTTACTGCAATTTATGCATTTTTATTGCACAAAAAAAGAAGCTATATTTTAAAAGTTATCTAATATTATTTGCAACTTAATAAGTGACTATTCAATAGTGAACAGTATTTTTCGAACATCAAATAAATATTAACAAGCTCAGTGATGTACCATATTCTCATTATTGATTAATTTCGAGAAATAGTAGTGTGTCGATTACATTAGGGAGGGGGCTAAGCACTGAAGAGGAATCGTTCGAGCGGACTGTTGCGTTCTCCACTAATGACGGCTCCGCTTGTTCGGTGTCCCTCCGGTCACTGGTCCTCATGACTTCGTCTTCATCAGACAGCGGGTCCGCTTCCTTCTCTTCGGTTGCCGCTCCCGCGTCTCTATTCGTGCTCGAACGCATCGACGGCGTTCTGATGATCCTTCTCCATGATTCCATGATGGGACCCGCCTTGTGGCAAGACAGCAGTTCCCTGCCGACGAGCTTTGCCACTTTAATGTCGCGATCCGTCGGGCTCTCGTTTCGGAGGGAAGAGAAGCACCTTGACATAATAGATAGCCTCTCTTCTTCGTTCTCTACCCCTTGAAACGGATCATACGCCATTTTCTCCTCCAGGGAGTACTTTCCTTCATTCGCCAAGTCGCTCGCCATCATCCCCAGGATAGTGGCGACAGAACTCTGGAAACTCTCTAGGGCCTGAAACTTCCCGTAAGGGAGGTAATACTCAAAAAAACCATCATTCTCCATTGGAGTTCCTTCCAGCACGTCAATTCAGACATCGTAAGAGAGATATCGTTACAAAAACAATCCCTAATGTCTACCCAATTCTCCACTATTTATTCGGTAATAATAACAACCCCACCAGCAGTAACCTCGGTGGCACTAAGGCCACCGGAGGATGCCTGCTCCCCACATCCTCCAGCAATAAATTGGACGCGAACGTCCCCTGGACCCTGTCTCAACAGTCCAACGGTTTTTGCGCAGTCGCTGGATGACGACCGGGTCAAGCCTGCAGCGGCACTCTTCCCAGCCGGCTCTGGAGTCTCCGAAATTCCTGAAGCGGTAACTGTTTTTTTTACATGGTGACCTTCCATATTTGGTTTTTACGGTAAATTCTAACTTGCGTTTTACCTATCGTCAGAGGATTTGTTTTCGGTGTAGCCTTCACCTAGTTGGTCACCTTACCAGGCTATCGGGCCCACCCACCTATTATACAGTTTCCCTCGAACGCTATCGCTTATTCGTCCATTCTAGGAGTGGCTTATATCACGGCTACCCTACATATCTGCAGGGTTAACGAGCGAATGAGGGGCTTGATGTTCGCGACCGCTTATTCGTCAGTCCAAATTAATGGACTGTTTATTTCGCGGCTAACCTGCATATCTGCAGGCCGTTCCTCCATCCGCAACCTGAGGACGCGCCCGATTCCCCGAACTAGGGAAATTGCGCTCGTGTCGACGTTTTGTAGTCCCGTAGAGCCCGATCTAACCAACACAATAGCGCAGCGAAACGGGGCTAAAACCGCTACTGGCTCGTGGTGAACCGTGGATAAAACTAAATGGTTCTCAAATTTTTTAGTAGATAGACAGGTAAAAGATCAGTTTGGCGAAAACGATAATCTCCCAATTATTTTTATACTTTTACAGTATAACGTATAGTATGTTCCATAGAAATAATGACAAAAAATTGTTTAATTTATATAATCATAATATAATAATTTCTAGCACAGCCTACAAAATATCGATATTAAATATAGGATGATATATGTCATATCGGATTTATTAGTATTAGTTTTATTTTAAGTCCGATTTTTTTACTGTTATTATAAAAAGTTGTATTATAATACAATAATCGGGGTGTATTTATTATTAACCTTGCAAGTAATTGTATATTATCATATATTGCCTTTTTACTGATCATTTAAAATAGTACAATACTAGTAAATACCGATTAATTCTAATTTTATCCAACCGTCATTAGTGTTTTTTCCTAATAACCTTAAACTTTTTATATTTACTGTATTTGAATTTTATCAGCAATAAGAGAATTATTTTTAAGTTTTATGTAAATAATATTATGATTTGTTATGTATTTAATAATTATTACATTTATAGGGTTTTAACATTTGTAGTAACTTTTGATCCGACGAATATTTTGCGTTATTATTTTTTAAAATAATTTTTAGTTTTAAGTACGTTAAAAGCATATATTGATTTTATTTTTGTATCTAGCACTGACTATATAAAATATAGTCTGAGTATCTAATAAGAAATAAACACGAATTACGAATTTTCTATTAGTTTATAATTTTTTAATATTTATGAATGTGTTATAGCTTTCTTAAATTGTTGTATTATTTAAAATGTATACAGATATATCTATTTCTCAACAAATACATGAATGTTCTAAATTTTCTATTACCTTTTATAATTTATAAAACTGTTATATTGCTATTATTGAATACATATCTATTAACGGAAATTTCAATAAATTTTATATTTATTTGGTTACTAGATCGCTAACAATAACGCTATCGGATTTTAAAAGGTTTTGCGTTTTGACCATCTCTTAATGCTACATTTTGACATAGCATATTATTATTCCGTTTGTCATAATACTTTAGCATTTGTTAAATGGTTCTTCTCGTGTAAACGCATAATTTAATCGTTAATGAACGTCTCGCCATTGCAAATTGTGCACTTTTACACAGCGTTATATTATTATCGCTCTTGCGATTACCCCACTTGATTATTGATGATTGTCCTCGCATTTGACAATAATGGATTCAATTCATACGAGCTATTTCTCAAGACTACATTAAGTACTTAATGAGTACTTAATTGTTAGTCATTATTTAACTGCTTTTATATATATTATTTATTTATTTGTCATTTAAAAATTTAAATGTTTAAATTAATACATTTTTATTTGTTATAACTATTAAAAATATTTACATTTTTTTAGTGTACATTATTGTAATGAAATTTTTTAATAAAGTACAATAATTTATAAATTTTTATTTAATAAAATCATGCATTAAAATAAATACAAAATAGTTATACCTATTGTATACGCCATAGATTAAAAAACCACTATTACTTAAAATATTGATAAAAAATAATACACTAAATTTTACTCCACTGGGAGATCATTCTTAATTGTAATATTACATAAAAAGTTGTTCTTTTTTTCAGTATGTAATAGTAGAATCGCTGCCTACCATTTACTATTAATATTATAAACCAAATATTTAAACTCAACACTCGTTATTGGCCAAACTTTTATGGGGAAAGATTTTTTACTTTAAATATTTTTAAAAAAAGGAAAATGGCATGGCTTATCGTATACATTTTTTTTCCTACAACTTTTAATTTTTACTATATTATTTTATAAGTTTTTTATGCTACAATAACCATTTATATCCTCAGTAAACAAAATTAATCCATCTGTCTTCATTTTTTGTTAGCAGGCCAACAAAATTTTAATACAGGGTCTTGTATATTAGGAACAATTAAGATGTTATTAGTTTTGTCATTAACTAGAGCACTACTAATAATTAAGTTAACTTTAAGTAATTTCATAGCTGCTTGTCGCAAAGGCTGATTGGGTTTACAAATTAGCTTTTTTGTTTGAGTCTTGAAAATTTCAAACTAGAAACTAAATTTATCTAAGTTACAAAATTTTTCTACATCATCACAAATATGTAGTAAGTTATGCACATTATGGCTTACATTATTACTTCCATAAATATTTTTAAAAGGATTCACAAAATGGTGAATTCATTTTCGTACATACTTTAAATATATGGTACAGTGCAATGGCGTGCAAAGTATTGTTCAAGGCAATAAAGTTGACAAAAATAATAAAAATAATAAAATTTTGATCTGTTCATTGAAGACTAACAAAACCTGGAAATCAAATTTGACGTTCTGTTCGATTACTACCTTTCATATTGCAGCGAAAACAACTATAATAGCCAACTACTATAGTTGTTACTATATTCATTGGCTTTTGTAATAAAATCTCCTAAACATGATTTAATGTTTGTGGGTTTTGTTTCTAAGCTATGGTAAAGACCAATGATAAAAATATAATTAAAATATCATTCAAGAAAACTTTTTTTCACAAAAACACTTATTCTGCTCACAGGGGATAAGAGTACAAGTACAATGTGCAAAAACAAATAGATTTTGATGATCCATTGTTGCCAACGGTTGGTTTACTTAAGGAAAATAGCAATGGAATCGGTGACAAAAAGTTGGGTAGTCGAAACGTAATTTCTTTCACAGCCAATCGCAACACTATGCGAAGCGTAATCAAATGCGATTACTTCATATATTTTACACACGTGCAATTAATCGGTCGAATACTAGGGTTCCGACCCCGTGTATTTGGTTCCGAGAATGGAACAGACATCGGATTTCCCGTTATCTATAACAGAGGTGACATGCATATGAGTTGACTGCAATATAATTGTTAGTTCATACCACGGAGGACGTCTATTGCATACTTTGCACGATTTTTTTCTAAACGTACCACCAGGATACCGTATTATCTAGTGTCTCAGATAAGTCGTTTACTTTCTGTTACACATTCGAATAACATTGTTCGATAAGGACGGTCAACCTAAGAGCCAAAAAATTAACAGTGTGTCTGCACATCAAACAGGATTAATGAAAGTACGATGACGTTATGAGATCGTATAAAACAGTTTGATTCCTCACAAATTGTATTATTTTTGTGCATACTAGTCACAGTCATGCAACTATTACTGCTCTTTCAAACATCCGTCAACAACTGTCAGCTGATAAACATTGACAATAACAACTTCAGTTCAGTTACAATTTAAGATAAAATACGTTGAGATGGCTACAACTATCAAGGGTTATTTTTCGTTTACACCTAATGACATCCGACGATTACAACTGGTCATATGAAAATACGCGTGAAATTTGCACAACAACGATTTTGTCGATGGGACCGAATTTGTAGCGCAGTGTACGTTGTCTATAAGCATGGGATTTTTCAAACGCTACCAACGCACACTGATAAATTCCTTAATTTTATAAATTTAGAAAAATATAAATATAATAAAAAAAATTTTTTTGAAGATTTAAAAATGGTTTTATTAGATTGATTTATGGTCAGGAACTTATATAATTACTATTAAGAATAGATTTATGAAAAAAGCCCAAAATTTCGTTAAAATCACTTATTATATTTTTTGTATTTATATCATAATAAATAATTAAAATAAAATACTAATAATTTTAATATAATATAATATCATTTGAATTTTAATATTATTTTACAGTATTTATAAAATTTGTAGACGTCAATATGTATGAAAACACTTTAACAATTCTAATTTATTTTTAATTTGTTTAAGCTTATCATTTATTTTTGTTTACACTCATAATTGTTTTTACAAGAAAATTAATATGATGAATTTTACTTAACTAAAACTAATTTACAATAATTTAGTTAAATACCCCCAATATTCAAATTCTTAAATAATTGAGGGTTTATTAATTCGGGTAGCATAATGTTTTCATAAAAATCAATAAGTTTTTCTTCCACATTATCGTTCCAAAATTTGTCATCTTGAAGAATTTTACAATAGGCTATACCTAAAAATGTAATATTATAGTATTTTAAAATAATAATATATTTAAATTCCATATAATTTATTGAATAAAAATGTAAAGTAATTTAAGAACTAAAATTAATTATAAAGAAATACTTCTTTGGATAAGTGTAAATATTTCTAATAACTAGTAAATACAAGTAGTTCTCATTTAACAGTTATTATACGTTATAAAACCAAGATGATTCTTATTCATGCAAACAAAGTATAAAAATAGTAAAAAAAGAATTTTGTTACTTTAAATAGGGGTTCAGTTACCAGAACCCCCCATCAGATCAGAAAAGACTTCAGGGAAGTAACTGTGAAATTAGTATAAATTTCCAGAGAATTCAGAGTTTTGAAGTTACATTAAATACAACTTAAATTATCAGCATCACCCAATAGATAAGAGGGGATTTCAGAGTAGTATATTGAATTTAGTATTAAATTTTTAAGAAAATTTAGGAAGAAATTTTGTAGAATATTCAATTTATACTATTTATGAAAACAAAATGAAAAATCCAATTTTGGTCTTTCTAATACCTTTTGGTGTCCAAATAATTAAGTAACAATAATGCCTCTTTGTGATATGAAGTTCTCCTTGTATTTGATAAAAAATATCAGAGCTACGTTTTAGTACAAGATCTCCATTTTCGTCGTAATGCACATATTTTATCACTTTTTGTTCAATAGCAAGTTTGGGAGTCATATTTTGGGCATTAACTGGACATTTTATTTCTACAATCCCATCTTTCCCAATCAAACCATCTGGTTTCGCTGTTAAATAGTTTAATTTTTCATCTATAAATACACCACATGGATCAATCTGTAAATCCATTATATTTTCAAAAAGTTCTTTTGCTTTGTGCTCATTATCTCTGCCATATTCGATATAACATCTGTGTCGCATAACAAGAACAATTTTATCTAATCAGCAACCTATTTAAGCTAATATACGATAAAATAACTATGAAAAATTAAATACATTTATAATAGTACTTACGGAGTATCTTCAGTTTCAGTCGCTTCAGATTTTTCAAAACGTATGAACATTGTTCTTTTCAAGAATGCTTCTTTGCTTGATGTTTGTTTAAATTTACAAGCACGATAAAAATGATAAGCTGATAAACGTTTCCTAGGTTCTTTAAACCATAAATCTTTATCAAAACATTTTATTGTATTTCTCTCAAATGTTTCTATTTCAGATTTATTTAGTTTTAAACTTTGTAGAAAATCTCTTTTTTTATTTTCAAAGTCTTTGTCGATAACTACTTCGTTTTGTTTAGCTGCTATATTATTCGTAAAGTGAAAAGTTTTAAGTAAAGTTAAATTAAATAGTGGTTAAGATAAAAATGTTCATATCTTATGAAAAATAAAAATTCATAATATTATTTTGAGCCCAGGGTCTTATGTTAAATAAATAATTATTAGGCATTTGAATTAGCTACACATTTTACACTTTTATTACAATAAATAACAATTTCACATTAATATAAGATTTAGAAAAGCTTCTGTAGTTAGCCAAACTCCATTAACATTTTTCTTATTTTCGTATTGTTTGTCGATAACCACTGTTTTTTGGTTAATTGCTAAATTTTTATAAAATGAAAAGTAAAAAGAAGCGAAATTAAATGAAATTAAAAAATGAGTCATAATATTCAATGTAATTTAGTTCATATAAATATAAATTTAAATTATTCAATTCATAAAAGGTAAATTGTGATTCAAGTATCAATTGTATTATTATATATGTTTATTGATCTTTTTTCAATAACGTACAAGAAAATTTGGAAAATTTATAAGTAATAATCATATTGATTACCTTTGTTTATAAATATATGAGAAGTAGTGTTCATATTTGTTACGCATGGAAGATTTGCTTTTATCATTAAATTTTTCACAATTTTTAGTACGCAATTTTCAAGTTTTAAAAACTGATTGTTTTTTTCTTGAAATGTATTAAATGTGAATGTAGTAATCAATTTCAAAATATCAATTTTCTTTTTACAATTTTCGCAAAATTTATTCATTGTAAAACATAATGAAGAATTATTTATAAATTTTAAACTAATTTCATATGTATTTTCTTTTTTTCGTTCAAGTTTTGTTATATCAATAGCTTTCATCGCAAAATCGTATTGCCAAGGATTAACAACAAATTTTCCATAAACAAAAAATGAAATTATTCTAATAATAAATATAGTTACATATTGATATTTTATTCTAGTAATATGATTTGGATTTAAATTTCTTGTCTCTTTTAATAATTCTAAAATTTGAAGACATAGAAATGTATGAAAACACTCTAATGATTCTAATTCTTTTTTTAATTTGTTTAAGCTTGACTCTTTTTTTTGTCTACACTCATAATTATCTTTACAAGATCTTGATAACAACTTTATGTCATCTTTATTTATAAGCGAATGATTAATAAATCTTTTATTTTTTCCATAGACTAATAATTTGATATCATTATTAATAGTACTTACAACTTGTAAAAATGAATCGTCAAATATTGTATCATAATTTGGTGGCTGAAATAAAATTGTAAATTATTGACAAAGAATAAAAATAATGATAATAAAACAAATAGCCCAAATTTTAAACTTTAAGTTTTATCTAAAATGAGGCATGTGTAAGTGATCTGAGTAAAAAAAACGTTTTTTCGGAAAATTAATAAAAAAACATCCCATTTTCCCACAGACAGTCATTGATAACTTTATCTTTGGTTTCTTTTGTATTCACACAATTAACAAAAAGTTCTTGATGTAGAATTTATTTCATATTATTGACAAGAAATGAGACTTAACCGTAGTCCAAAAAAAAAATTGGTTTTTTATGACTATATTAGCTTCGATACGAAGATAATATAGTATTAATATTATAATAATATTAATATAATATAATATTAATTTTACCATGTTGTGTTTATTTTTGTGTCCATCTCTAATTTTTTTCAGCTCTCACTGGATTGACACTGAATGATACGTCAAAAGATCATAAATCATATCTTGTTGAAGAAATTAACCTTAAAAATTTTTCCCTCGTTCCCCGTAAATGATGAAAATCTTCCAAAAAATTACAATTTTTAAAATCGATAAATTTCGATATTTTTTCAGTTTTTTTTCTAAAAATTGCCATAACTTATTAAAAAATTATCGCATTAAAAAAATCTTATCTTCTATAAAAAAAACGACTGTCGTAGTTAAAAAAAGGCTATTTTTTTGTTAAAATTTTCATTTTTAAATTGCTATAACTTTTTGAAAAATGTAATTTTCGTGTAAAAATTCAATGTTATTTTGATATTTAAAACTGGCATAACTTTTTGAAAAATGAACCACCTTACATTTCCTTATCATTTGATATAAATTTTATGATAATCTCATCCTTTACCTTCCTACAGGAAGGGATTCGAAATAGCACCTTTTTTACAAAATTCAACTTATTCAACTTAAGTTTTAAAAATGTTCCGGAAATATTGTGTCCTTAAAACATATGTCAAATATGCATATGTTACGTACTATAAATTAAAAAAAAAATTGTCCCGACGAGCTCTCTTTTTGTGCAAATGGCCGCTGTAGTTAAAAAACATGCTTTTTTGTGTTCAAATTTTATTTTTGTTTGATTATTTTAAAATACCTTATAAGAGTTAACCATAGTAATGAGTCCACCAATAAATATAAAATTCACATGAATCTAACTTACATTATATATATAATTATACTTATTTTGATTATTTTGCCTCTTTAAAGTAAAAAATAGCTTTTTAAAAACATGAAAATTTGTGTAAAAAGTAGAACTTTTTAACTTAATTTTTGAAAATGTTCCAAGAATACTGTGTCTTATAAATATATGTTAAAATAAAGCTAATTTTATGTACTAGAAGTTAAAAAAAAAAAATTGATCCGAGGACCTATTTTCTATTTGAAAATGGCAGTCGAAATAGAACAATACTGGATGTTACTTTTGTAATTATCCACCAATTTCTTAAAATTAAACACTATCTACACCCAAAGAAAAACCTCAATCAAAATTGAAAGAGAAATTTTATCAAGGGTTTATGATAATGTTTTATTAATACGAACAAAATAACTATTCTTATAAATAATTATTGTTCAAGACAAGAAAAAAAAATATCATATTGATAAATATATCATTGATTCAATAGTAATGATATATTTATCTAATTGAACAATGAATTTATTATATAGATCGAGGTTTTTCTCTGGGTGTACAGATTTGCATTGAAGCGTTTCTTATGATATTGATTTTAATCACTGTGAGATATCATCTATACTTGTCCCACCATGCCACGTCACCACTTTGCTACCCTCTTTTTGTAGTGGTATAATGAACCTAAGAGTGATAAATATCTGAAATGGATTAAGGAAGGTATAGTAAATTAGACCACTCTTCATTTCAAAATTTGTTTTCTATTTCTTTATCTATTCAAGATATTAAAAATAATTAAATTAACTTACAAGAAACATTAAATAGATTTTAAATCGTTGGTATCCAACGATTTGTTTAGATCATGATCTACATCCACCTTTCTTTTTCTTCTTCTTTTTCCTCGCTTTAATTCCAACTACTTCGGGTCAGCCACCTTCCACTTGACACGATTACTCACATCAGCCTTCCTCATATTCAATTATATCCCTCTATCCCTTTTTTGGCCTTCCTCTACCTATTTTTCCTTCAACATTCATTTCTATAACTGTTCTTACAGCTTCCGATTCCTCTCTCCTCATTACAAGATCAAACCATCTAAGTCTATTTTCTCTCATCTTATTTACGATTAACGCTACGTAAGAAGAAGTATCTCTTATATGTTCGTTCCTTATCCTATCTTCTCTAGTCACTCCACTCATCCATCTAAGCATTCTCATCTCTGCTACACTCATTTCCTACTCTACCAACCAACACTCTGAATTATACATCATAGCTGGTCTTACTATAGTTTTATAAAATCTACCTTTCAACCTCATTGGAATTTTTTATCGCATAGCACACCAGACGCTTCTTTCGACTTTAACTACCCGCATTTAATCCTGTATCTTAAATTCTCGTCAATATCCTTTCTAGCCTTTGATTAATTTTCTTTCTATTTTCTCCTATTAACACAATATCGTCAGAGAACCACATGCACCACGACGCCTTTCCATAATTTCATCCATCACTATAGAAAATAAGTAAGGGCTTAAAGCAGAATCATGATGCACTCCTACTTTATCCTAATACATTCTGTTACTCTTCCTACGCTTTTTACCCTGACACAAGTGTCATCATACATATCTTCTATTATATTAATATATTTTTTCGGGACTTTTTTCCTCATTAATGCGCACTTTAAAACCTTTCTCGGTACTCTATCATACGCTATCTCCAAATCTATAAATACCATATACAGCTTTTTCTTCTTATCCCTAAACTTTACTATTAGTTGCCTCATATAACATTATGGCTCCATTGTTGAGTTACCAGGTACAAATCTAAACTGGTTTTTAGATAATGAATTCTCATTTCTTATTCCCTTATTTATAACTTTTTCCCAAATTTCATACTAGAACACATAGTACACATAAAAGGAATTTGGTTAACATTTGAAAATGATTTCTGGTTCATTAATATTTTTATTATTGCCCATTTTTATACAGAAAATATTTTTATTCATGTCTGCATGTTCCGTGGTTCGAATGAACTCATATCATTTTAGAATTCTTATATGTTGAATAATTTGGAATATTATTTGCACTTACTTGTATTTCTGGGCTAGCATTTGTGTTGAAAAATATTTGTGCTGATATAAGAATAACGAAAAAACACCTTATCGTGTTCAATGCATGAAAACGATTTTTAATCATTTTTTTAGTTTTCTAAAAACTTAATACTATATATTGAAGTTTTATAAGAAAATATTTTAAAACAAATCTTGTTTATTTGAATTATAAATGACAATTTAGCTTTTACGAACACTTTTATATTAATTTTACTTAATTTTATTTTTAACTTTGATTTATCCCATTCATATTTGATTATATTAATAGAAATCGTTGATAGAGCTATTAAGTGATTATATTATTAGATTATTAAAAAAACATAACGTGTAAATAAAATATGTTTTATGCTTATATTAAAAAATAAAACTATATTGAAAAAGAATTTAAAAATCTAAACGTGTGTGCACTTATTGATTTATTACTAACAATTTAGTGTTTTAGTAAACTTATATCTTCTATTAAAAACCTTTTCAATTGAATTAATGATATATTTTTTTATTCAGCAACTATCTAATTAATTATATATTATTTTTATGATAGTCAGATATAATTTAAGTACTAAGCTCCCCTTAGTTGGTGCTCTACTGGGGCTTAATGACCTTACGCTTCTACAGCAAGTCAGAACCTTTAACCCGTCCTTACAGGTAGTTCACAAATTGTAGTAGTAAAAATTAATTTTTGAAAATGTTCCGGAAATACTGACACTTTAATATATATATCGTACCCTCAAAAATTGAAAAATCTACTTTATCAATGAAATATACTTTAATATGAAAAAAAAATGTCGAACTTTAGTTTGTCTTCATAGTAATAATGGCTAACGTATTTATAAATTTGCTATTTTTGTGTTAAAATTCTCAAATCTCAATTTGTATTTTATTTTATTTTAAAATACCTTACAAGAGGAGAACACTAATATATACTATATAAATCTAATTTACATAGAATATAAGTTTGTTTAATTTTTTTAAATTAAGAAAAACAACTTTATAATTGAACTAGAATAACTTGCCATTTTTGTCAATCATCAAATGTCGCATTTGAGGCATTTACGGCACGTAGGAGTTCCGTAGTTGGTAAAATTCATGTTTTTCACACTTTGAGTACAAGGTTTGAACCCCTATTTAGATTCAATAACTTCGATGTATATTAAGGACCGCATCACTGTAATCTCTCCTTGCAAGAGGAAATTTCATATTGGTATTAAAATTATTTTACTATGTGGTTTTTTTTGGCTGTCATTTATTTTATCAGCTCTCATTTGACCTATCTTTTTCAATCATACCTGAAGTTATTACAATTTTTATCTAGTTAAAATTAAAATCATTCATTTTAATGTTTTTAAAGTATTTATTGTTGATTTACAATAAAATGTATCAACAACAAAATTAAACAATTTTACTTTGAACTTTATTCTATTTGTGTGTACTACTACCAGTCTATATTATTTAAAAATTTTTGGCAACATGTTATTGTACAAATCATTTCTAAAAAAACGATTTTTGGTTTCCCTTAAATTTAACAATGGATTTTTCTAATTACAATCAAAGTTTATAATGTATTCATTTGAGTTTTATTTTTTAATAGCTTTTTGATTGGTTTTTTAGTTAAAGAAAATCATTAAAACTAATCAAGTTCTGAATATTTCAATTGTAGAATATTTTTAAACACCAAGTTCTAAATACTAAGTTACTTAGAAATGATTACTATATTTTTTATATTATCACTTATAGTATTAACATATAATATGATATTGTCATTTGAACATGTATTTCACATATTATGAATATACATGATCAACGAAGCAGGGTTCCCTTACTTAAAATGCAAAATAACCAGCTAATTATATGATAAAATCGACTTATTGTACATATTTTAAATAACGCCTTTATTAGGTTATTAGGTTAGTTTATTTTGTAGCAATCAAAATGCGGAAATAAGAGGGGGTAATAAATAGGTACACCTGCTTATGAATGTATAAATTATGAATTATATATTTGTAGTTCTGCAAGTAAAGCTCTTAAAAGTAAAGGGGGAGGGGGGATAACTTACATACTAAAACAATATTTAATCTTATGATATGATAAAATAACAAAATGATAATAAATTAATAGCTTATCTGATGACTTGATGACTTGAGGATATTGGAGAGAGTGGCAAAATAAATCACAATGAACGTAAAGTAATAATATACAAACTCAAAAAATACTATATGGAGCGATTAATATTTATATATAATAGTTTGTACTTGAAAAATTCACAAGCAAGAATACAAATGTAAACCAATGGATAGACATTTTTGAAATGGAATGTACCCGTCATGATGTAATGAAAGATGAGCAAAAAATTGAAATTCTCAGATTGTTTTTAGATAAATCTTGCTCTTATTGGTACAGCTCTATGCTTATAAAACTGACCAGAGACTCTGATTGGAAAATATGGAAAGAATATTTTTGTGACACATTTAAAAACAAAGGGTGGATTCCAGTCACATATGCGTTAGTATACAAATATAAAGACGGTTCATTGTTAGACAATGAAATGAAAAATAATCAAGAAAACTACACAATTAATTTTAATGAACACATAAAACAAAAGGATTTTCAAATAAATATAGATCACTTAACAAAAAATCAAAAATCTGAAATAAATAAACTGATTGACAAATATAAATCAATTTTTGCAAAGGACAAATATGATATTGGTACAGTAAAAAAATGTGAGGCACATATTGACTTATTAGTCGACAAATATTGTAGTAAAAGACCTTATAGATGCACGGTAGAAGATAAAAAGGAAATAGAAGAACAAATATCAAAATTATTAGATAATAAACTCATTGAAGAATCCTACAGTCCATTTGCTGCACCAGTAACCTTAGCATTTAAAAAAGAAGATAACAAAAGATCCAGGCAATGTATAGATTTCAGGGACTTGAACAAAATAGTTATACCTCAAGCTCAACCATTCCCACTGATTGATGACTTAATGATAAAGACAAGAAATTGTAAATTATTCTCCATATTGGATATAAATTCTGCTTTTTGGTCAATCCCTCTGCGAATTGAAGATAGGAAGAAGACTGCTTTTGTCACACAGGAGGGACATTTTCAATGGACCTGCTTACCTTTTGGCCTAAAAACCTCACCTACAATTTTTCAGAGAATACTAAGTAACATATTAAGGAATTATAAACTTACAGATTTTGCTGTAAACTATATAGACGATATTTTTATATTTTCTAAATCTTTTCCTGAACACATGGATCATATAACACAGTTGTTAGAGGCAATAAAAAAAGAAGGCTTCAGGTTAAAGTTCAAAAAATGCACAAATTGCAGAAAACTCAGTGAAATATCTTGGTCACATAATAAACAATAATTCTATCAAACCTATAAAAGATAATTTAATTTCAATAAAAAATTTTCCTGTTCCAAAAACTCAAAAGAATATAAGGCAATTTCTGGGAAAGATAAATTTTTACCATGATTATATACAAAATAGTGCAATAATCCTAGAGCCACTGCATAATTTACTTAGGAAAAATCAAAGATTTATCTGGTCTGTAGAGTGTCAAAAAACATTTGACTATATCAAAAATGTTCTGTGCTCACAACCAGTCCTAGAAATTTTTGATCAAGAATTGCCAATCAATATTTACACAGATGTATCTTTGGAAGGTATTGGAGCAATATTAAAACAAATGCAACCAAATAGGAAAGAAAAACCAGTGGCATACTTTTCAAAGAAACTAAATGAAGTCCAAAAAAGAAAAAAAGCAACATACTTGGAGGATTTAGCTATAAAGGAAGCAATAAGATACTGGCAATATTGGCTAATAGGAAAATCATTTACTGTATACTCGGATCACAAACCATTGGAAAATATGAACATAAAATCTAGACCTGACGAAGAGCTTGGAGATTTGACTTACTACCTGTCACAATATGACTTTCAAATAAAATATACTCCAGGAAAGAAAAATTTAGAAGCAGATTGTCTAAGTAGAAATCCAGCATTGGAGTCAAATGAAAATTTAAAAGAGCAATTAAAAATTGTAAACTTAATAAGTTTAGATGAAATCCTGACAGACCAAGAAGTAAATGAAGAAGTAAAAATAAAAAAAAATCATATCATAAAAAAAACAATGTATATTTTAAGAAAGTAAAAAATAAGGAAAAAATTATACTATCAGAAGAGTTCAGTGTAAAGCTTATAAAAAAAATACATGAAAACCTGTGTCACTATTGACTAGATTAGTCCACTATACACAGCGAAGAATTTGATAAAAAATATAAAATATTTTTGTAAAAACTGTGAAATATGTATTAAAAATAAATCAAGGGGAAAAGACAAATTTGGTTTAATGTCTCATCTTGGTCCAGCTACAAAGCCTTTTGAAATAATCTCAATAGATACAATTGGAGGATTTGGTGGTTCAAGATCAACAAAAAAATATCTACACCTTCTAGTTGATCACTTTACAAGATTTGCATTCATTTTAACATCAAAAACACAAAATGCTAATGATTTTATAAAACTAATCAACAATATAGCAAAGACAGAGAAAATTGGGATGCTTCTCACTGATCAATACCCTGGGATTAATTCAAATGAATTCAAAAATTTTTTAAAAAAGAAATCAATACCAATTGTTTTTACTGCAATAAATGCGCCTTTCTCAAATGGAATAAATGAAAGACTTAATCAAACGCTGGTGAACAAAATCAGATGTAAAATCAATGAGAGAAAAAAAAAAGTAGCCTGGACAACAATAGCGCAAGAATGTGTGAATAATTATAATGATACAGAGCATTCAGTTACAGGGTTTGCACCAAGATACCTGGTAGATGGCACAGATGTCACAGTTCTACCAAGTGAAATAAAAAAAACGGTAGCACAGTGGGGTCGAGGCACAGTATAGACGTGGCATAGATGAGATAAGTATAGATGATATCTGACAGTGATTAAAATCACTATCATAAGAAACGCTTCGATGCAAATCTGTAGATAGTGTTTCCTTTAGAGAAATTGGTGAAATATTTTAAAAGCAACATGAACTCTTATTTCTTTAATTATATCCTGATTAGTAGTTCTTTGATTTTAAAATATAATATATGAATAAATACTAATTATAGTTTTTAAATTTAGTATGAAATTGTGAGGCCAGCTATGATGTATGGTTCATAGTGTTGGGCGGTTGATAAGAAAGTAGAGCAGAGAATAAGTGTAGCAGAGATGAGAATGCTTAGTTGGATGAGTGGAGTGACTAGAGAAGATAGGATAAGGAACGAGCATATAAGAGGAAGTATAGGTGTTGCGTCAATCGTGGATAAGATGACAGAAAATAGACTTAGATTGTTTAGTCATGGTATGAGGAAAGAAGAATCGAAAGCTGTAAGAACAGTTATAGAAATGAATGTTGAAGGAAGAAGAGATAGAGGAAGACCAAAAAAGAGATGGAGGGATGCTATTGAATGCGATTTGAGGACAGCTGATGTGAGCGTAGAAGATGTGGGAGATCGTGTCAAGTGGAAGCTTAGGATAAGGGTGGCCGACCCCAAGTAGTTGGGATTAAGGCAAAGAAAAAGAAAAATATTACCAGATATTCCGGTGGCAATTGACATAATATGATTGTTATTTCGGAATGTACAATTTAGCGTTTAGTTGGGTTTAAATAATATAGCGTCAAATCAATTACCTACTCTATCGGTTGTATCTCAATATACACTACACTTTAATGATACAATAAATAAATAAACTCACACATACACACATATGCATTTATAACATTGTGTCTAATGTAAGTATAACATGATAAAAAGTAACCGTAAAATGAAAAAAATGGAATATAAATTTTATTACTCATATTAAATGTAATGTAACTCGAAAAATATTTGTTTAAATGAAAAAATATAAGATTATATTTTTATTTATAATTGTCTTTTAAACAACTTTTGTGCGAAACTTTTTTTTGTAAGTTAAATATTTTTTTTTGAGAAAATTAAGAAAGCTCATATTTTTGAACTTTTGCGAGGATTTAAAAAAAAAGCTCAATTCCAATCTTGAGGACTATTAGTATGTCATTATACATATTTTAATTCAACTTTTAAAAAAACAAAATTTTTTCCGCAATTTTTCCTTTGTTGACAGGCCTAGATGTCAATTTTAAACTTGTAATTGAGCTAAAAGTTATGGTAATATATTCAATTTATTTTACTATAAACTTTCATAAATCTTTATCAAAAATTTTTCATCAACTTTAAAGAACCAAAAAAATAGGTTAAAATTGAAAATTTGGACTGATTATTTTTAACATATTAAAAATCAAATCAGTAATAATTTGAAAACAAATTTTTTTTTCTTTTAATTATTATTTTATATATATAATTAGTAATAATATAAAAAATTAGAAGTGATAGAAATAGTCTACTTGCAGATTTGAAAACAACGCGAAAATTTGATTTAGAAAAGTATATTTTTGCTTCTGATGAAAGTTCCTTGTAGTCCAGTGCATTTTTTTATAGTAACAAACAGTTTTTATTGAAAATTATTGTATCAAGCCCTTTAAATTTTTATACACGTAAAAGTAAAGCAAAATATAACTTCTTTATTATTTTTATAATTTCTCCGTTTAAATTACAATATTAAATATCAATTTCATACTAAATTTAATAATTATAATTAGTATATATTCATATATTATATTTTAAAATCAAAGAACTACTAATCATGATATAATTAAAGAAATAAGAGTTGATGTTGCTTTTGGAATAATCCACCAATTGCCTAATTAAAACAAAAAAAAAAAAAGTTTGTTGGGAATTTTTTCTGCTATTCTGCAAAATTACTCCTTCGTTGACTAGAATGAATCATTAAATAGAAAATTTTATGAGAATTAAAACAATGTTATTTTTAAGATTAATATGCAGTCAGAAAGTTTTATAATTATTATTTATTGTAAATTTATCAGAAAAACTCATTATTTTTTGCATTTTTATCGTAATAGAACACTTAAATAGAAATCATAGTAATCATTTCTAAGTAATTTTTGATATTTAAAAAGATTCTACTATTGAAATATCCAGAACTGAATTAATTTTAATGATTTACTTTAACTAAAAAAAAAAAAGTTAATATTTTGAATCCCTCTTGTGGGCAGGTAAAGGGTTAGATTTATAAAAAAAACCAAATGATAGATAAAGACATGCATCTAAATAAAAAAAAATATACTGATTTGGTCATTTTTGATAAAGTTATAACAATTAACAAAGTTATAAGTTTTATACACTGGACTACAAGGAACTTCCATCAGAAACAAAAATATACTATTCTAAATCAACTTTTCGCGATGTTTTAAAATGTGCAATTAGACTTTTTCTATAACTTCTAAGTTTTAATATTATTAAAAAATAGTTTTTACATATAAAAAAAAATAATTAAGAACAAAAAAAATTGTTTTAAATTAATACTGATTTGATATAATATTTAATATTAATTTGATTATTAATAAGTTAAAAATAAGGAAAATGACATATTTAACCTATTTTGTTAATCGTTTAAAGTTGATTGTTGTAAATGTTTATAATAAAAAAAAAAAATTTATTTTACCATAACTTTTAGCTCAATTGGTAAGTTTGACATTGACATAATTAAATAGAAAATTTTATGACAATTAAAAAAATTGTATCGTTAAGATCAATATGCAGTCAGAAAGTTTTATAATTACTATTTATTGTAAATTTATCAGAAAAGCTCAATATTTTTTTGCATTTTTATGGTAATAGATAACTTAAATAGAAGTAATAGTAATAATTTCCTAGGAACTTTTGTTGTTTGTTGAAAAGATTCTATAATTGAAATATTGAGAACTTAATTAATTTTAATGATTTACTTTAACTAAATGTACCAATCAAAACAAAGTTGTTAAAAAGATTTACTCAATTGAGTGTATTATAAAATTTGATTATATTTGTAAAAATCAATTGTTAATTCAGGAGAAAAAACAATCATTTTTTTTAGAAATGATTTATATAGCAACATGTTACAAAAAAAAATTGTAATATTATAGTCTAGTAGTAGCACACACAAATAGAGTAAAAAAATTATTAAATTACAAAGTAAAATGATTTAATTTTGTAGTTGAAACCTATCATATCAAACTTCATTCGTTAATAAATATTTTGAAAACATTAGAAATTAATGATTTTAATTGTCTTTATGGAGACGATGTAATAACTAACTGTTTAATTGATAAATTAGAATTTTTTTTTCAATTTTTGAGAGTAATATCTTCAACTAGATACGAATTGTAGTAATTTGACGTATTGTTGAAAAAAGTAGGTCAAGTTAGAGCAGAGAAAATAAATGATAGTCACAAAAAAATATCTTCTCGGCTTTGCATCGAAGCGAAAACTTAAAATATAGTAAAATAATTTTAATACGAATAAGAAATTTCTTCTTGCAAGGGGCGACTAAAGTGATGGGATCCTTGATCTTTATTGAAGTTATTGAATCTAAATGTGATAAAAATCAAACGAGTTAAAATTTATACTAACTTAAAAAGAATTAAGAAAAAATGCAAAAAATTCATTGCCATATGCGGGTTGGAACCTCGTACCCCAAGCGTGTAAAACATAAATTTTACCAACTCGGCAACCGTACGTTGCTTCCGGCGGTTGAAAAATTGGCTATTTAAGCTAGTTCAAATTTCAAAGTTATTTTTCTCGACTTAAAAGAAACAAACATATTTAAATAAGTTTAACTATCTATACTATATCAATTTTAATTTATATAATATTTATGAAAATCTGTACTCCCCTTGTCAGGTATTTTAAAATAAAATAAAATACAAAACCCAGAATTTTAACACAAAAATAGCATATTTTTGCATACGGTAGTCATTTTTACCATGAAGACAAATCCAGAGGTCAAATTTTTTTTTTTCACATTAAAGTATATTACATAAGCTTTAATTTAAGATATATTTAAAAGTGTCAGTATTTCCGGAATACTTTCAAAAATTAAATTGAAAATATCGTAGTAACAATACGCATGTTTAAAGTTTTGACCCCCCTTGTTAAAGGGGTATGATCCGATTTACAAAAAAAGCGTGCCAGATGAAAGGGGTATATCAATATTTATTATAAAAAAATAATAATATAGATCCATACATTTTTCCAAAAGTTATATAAAATATAAATTAAATAATATAACATATAAAATCGAGATTTTTTTCACGGAAATCGTACGTTTTTCTTTAACTTTGATGTCCGTTTTCACCACGAAGACAAGTCCAGAGGTCAAATTTTTTTTTTTCAAATTAAAGTATATTACATAAGCTTTAATTTAAGATATATATAAAAGTGTCAGTCTTTCCGGAACATTTTCAAAAGTTAAGTTGAAAAAGTTCTACTTTCTATACGCATTTTAAAAGGTTTGCACCCCCCCTGTATAAAGGGAAATGGTCCGATTTTAAAAAAAAGTATGTCGAATGAAAGAAGTATATATAAAGTATTTATCATTAAAGAATAAAGTTGATTCATGCATTTTTTAAAAAGTTATAGCAACATAATGTTAAAAAATGTAAAATATAATATCAAGAATTTTTTCACAAAAATAGCATATTTTTGCATACGGTAGTCATTTTCACCATGAAGACAAGTCCAGAGGTCAAATTTTTTTTTTTCAAATTAAAGTATATTACATTAGCTTTAATTTAAGGTATATATAAAATTGTCAGTCTTTCCGGAACATTTTCAAAAGTTAAGTTGAAAAAGTTAATTTTTTGTAAAAAAGTTACCATTTTGAAACCCCATCCTTTGGGCTGTTAAAGGGTCAAATGTTCACAAAAATATATAAAATGATAGGTAATTATCTAAGGTATCTATAAAAAAAAAAATTATATTGATTCGGTCATTTTTAAAAAAGTTATGGCAATTTTAAGTAAAAAAAATTGAAAAAATATCGAAAATTAGCGATTTTTAAATTTGTAATTTTTTGGGGGATTTCCCCCGTTTACGGGGAACGAGGGAATTTTTTTCAATTTTTGAGGGTAATGTCTTCGACTAGATACGATTTGTGATCTTTTGACATATTGTTCATCAAAATCGGTCCAGCGAGAGCTGAGATTGAGCGTTCACAGACACAAAAAAAAAAATAAAAAAAAAATAAAAAAAAAAACACATCATAGTAAAATTAATACCTTCTCAGCTTCGCATCGAAGCTAAAAGAAAAAAAATTACAAATAGATTGGATAAAACATAGAAAGGTAGCATTAGAAAATACTACAAAATCGCACAACTATAAAAAAGTACTCTTTGATAAAAATCGAAAATATTTTGAATTTAATGTAGGAGATATGGTGTATATAGAAAATGGAAACAAACTGAACAGAAAAATATTGGATGAACTAAAAATCGGACCATATGAAATCATTAAGAAAATATCAAACTCAATCTATAAGATAAACACAGGTCACAAGAACTCAGAATCAACCCAATACTACATTAAAAAATTGATCCCGGTTCCTACATGGGAAATAAAAAATAAAGAAAATAACTGAATATAAAATGAAAAAATAATAAAATATATTGCTTTAGCTTCTCTAATGGGGGAGATATAAAGAAATTATTAGATTTCTTTAGTGATTTTTGATTATAAATAATAATTTGATAAGAAATGAAAATTATCAAAGAAATGATAACAAATATCAATGATAAAAAAGAATTATTTAAAACACGTTAATTTAGTATAATTAATTAACTTGGAATAATAAAATGTAAATAAAAAACTTTTATTTTCGTTTCTATATATTATTTTAGATAAGTATTTTAAGCATGTAATAATACAATAAAATTGATTAACTAATAAAAGAATTGTTCTTATATATATATATATTAAGGTATATATGGACAGCTTGAAAAATAAATTGAACCAACAAGCTGAAGTTAAAGGTTATTTAAAACTCAGCGATCTTAAAGTAAAAGAAAAATATGAAGTATTAGCTATGAAAAATGTTAATACAAGAAATGGTACGGTGGTGGTTGCCCAACTCATAGACAACAACCATGTGTTCATACCAAAAATTAAAATTACTAATCTGGATATAATTATGGAAATAGGAGTTGATGTTGGGTTGGGTTGGTTACATTTTTAACTTTATAATGCTACAACTCATTGAAAAATGTATGAATCAACACAATTTTTTTATGAGAAATAATATTTTTTAATAATCCCTTTTTCATTCGACATTCTTTATCTTAATCAGGGTATTAATAAGGAACTAGCAGATCATGCAGCTTTTGTAATTATCCACCAATTTCTTAGAATTAAACACTATCTACTGATTTGCATCGAAGCGTTTCTTATGATAGTGATTTTAATCACTGTCAGATTAAATCTATACTGGACCCAACTATGCAACGTCCCCACTATGCCGCGACTCCACTGTGCTGGGTTTTTTATATTACACATAATTATTGTATGAGTATTTTGACAATTTTTGAACAAATAAACTTTAGGTATGCTATAGTAAAGTTATTGCCTTTAAAATTTTAACACGCAAAAAAAAATAGTATTTGCATATAAAAAAAAAAACCCAGCACAGGGGGNGTATTTGCATATAAAAAAAAAAACCCAGCACAGGGGGGTCGCGGCACAGTGGTGACGTGGCATAGTTGGATCAAGTATAGATGATATCTGACAGTGATTAAAATCACTATCA